>NC_135233.1:689866674-691066674 GCF_051348905.1 Ranitomeya variabilis
CAAAAAGAATATTTTTAGAGACAAAAAGTCATGATGCACATGAGGGATACAATTCAAAATTCTGATTTAGAAAGGCAAAAACAACAAATATCACTAGTAAAGTGATCAGGCAACAATGGTGACTAGTGTTGAGCGATACCGTCCGATACTTGAAAGTATCGGTATCGGAAAGTATCGGCCGATACCGGCAAAGTATCGGATCCAATCCGATACCGATACCCGATACCAATACAAGTCAATGGGACTCAGGTATCGGACGGTATTCCTGATGGTTCCCAGGGTCTGAAGGAGAGGAAACTCTCCTTCAGGCCCTGGGAACCATATTAATGTGTAAAAGAAAGAATTAAAATAAAAAATATCGCTATACTCACCTGTCCGACGCAGCCGGGACCTCAGCGAGGGAACCGGCAGCGTTGTTTGTTTAAAATTCGCGCTTTTACTTGGTTACGTGAGGTCCCGGCTTGTGATTGGTCAGGGCGGCCATGTTGCCGGGACGCGGACCAATCACAGCAAGCCGTGACAAAATTACGTCACGGCTTGCTGTGATTGGTCCGCGTCCCGGCAACATGGCCGCCATTAACCAATCACAAGCCGGGACGTCACGGGAGGCTGGACATGCGCGTATTTTGAAAAGCGCGCGTGTCCAGCCTCCAGTGACGTCCCGGCTTATGATTGGTCACGGCGCCATGTTGCCGGGACGCGGACCAATCACAGCAAGCCGTGACGAAATTACGTCACGGCTTGCTGTGATTGGTCCGCGTCCCGGCAACATGGCCGCCTTTAACCAATCACAAGCCGTGACGTCACGGGAGGCTGGACACGCGCGCTTTTCAAAATACGCGCGTGTCCAGCCTCCCGTGACGTCACGGCTTGTGATTGGTTAATGGCGGCCATGTTGCCGGGACGTCACTGGAGGCTGGACACGCGCGCTTTTCAAAATACGCGCATGTCCAGCCTCCCGTGACGTCACGGCTTGTGATTGGTTAATGGCGGCCATGTTGCCGGGACGTCACTGGAGGCTGGACACGCGCGCTTTTCAAAATACGCGCATGTCCAGCCTCCCGTGACGTCACGGCTTGTGATTGGTTAATGGCGGCCATGTTGCCGGGACGTCACTGGAGGCTGGACACGCGCGCTTTTCAAAATACGCGCATGTCCAGCCTCCCGTGACGTCACGGCTTGTGATTGGTTAATGGCGGCCATGTTGCCGGGACGCGGACCAATCACAGCAAGCCGTGACGTAATTTCGTCACGGCTTGCTGTGATTGGTCCGCGTCCCGGCAACATGGCCGCCCTGACCAATCACAAGCCGGGACTTCACGTAACCAAGTAAAAGCGCGAAATTTAAACAAACAACGCTGCCGGTTCCCTCGCTGAGGTCCCGGCTGCGTCGGACAGGTGAGTATAGCGATATTTTTTATTTTAATTCTCTTTTTTACACATTATTACATTAATGTTGTTGCGATACCCGATACCCGATACCACAAAAGTATCGGATCTCGGTATCGGAAATTCCGATACAGCAAGTATCGGCCGATACCCGATACTTGCAGTATCGGAATGCTCAACACTAATGGTGACGGATATTGGTGAATCCTGACTTGGAGCGTGAGATGTGAGCTTCATTTCAGAGAAACAGAGAGCTGTGAATGTATCGATGAAATTATGCTAAGGTGACCATGCTGGGTCTGGATAGAGGCCTGCCAGAGTGGAAAGATAATGGTAAGATTGCCCCTGAATCGTGCAGGGTGAGCTGCCTAAAATACAAGAATACAGACACGTGAAGTATTTGACAAAACATGAAGTAAAAAGGTAAAACAAAGGTAAAACAAAACATCAGATTGCCGTATATAAGCGTGAGTACTAGAGTATAAAGCATATGTGACCACCGGAGCTGCGTACAGACTCCCTGTACACCTAGAGGCTACCAAATGCAACGGTGACGTGCTGAAGGTAGGTGTAAACAGTAACCTTGCGAGTAATGCAACTAAGTACCTGGAATACACGAAATGTTTGTGTGGGCCCAAGGCTGGTGCCAAAATCGGACAAAGTCCAGGAGGTATGGTGCCACCTGAGGAGAGGGATATCATGTGGCCAGTATGAGACAATTGCCAGTAGGTGTTATGGAGGACCCGTGGTACATATAAGACTGGGGGACACATTACCTCGTTCAAGTTTAGGAAAAATGTGCTGCCAAAGGGCGAGGGAACTCGCTGGTACAGGGAGCGCTGCAAGAAATGAGGGTAAAGCTACATAAATGACTGATCCGGTCATCAGAAGTGATTGCCGGTTGTGGGAAATTGCCAGTAGGCACTATGGAGGAACCCTGGTACATCTTAAGCAACGGGACACAGTACCTTGTGTGATAATGGGACTGCGCTGCAAATGGGCGAGATACTCGCTGTAGAGAAGAGCGCTGAAAGGAATAAATAAATACAACAGGGGGTCAGCTGACCCGCTGCGTCATCGGCGTCATATACGCCGATGACGCAGCGGGTCAGCTGACCCCCTGTTGACACACATAAACCCGGAAGTACCGCTGGAGGATCAGCGTCTCCGGGAGGATTCTCCGCACGGCGCCATTTCCTCTCCACTGCAGCACCAGGTACAGTGACGCCCAGTCTCTCCTCCATTGTTATACATTGTGCCCGGACTATTCTTCTCACTGGGACCACCTTATTTATTTATTCCTTTCAGCGCTCTTCTCTACAGCGAGTATCTCGCCCATTTGCAGCGCAGTCCCATTATCACACAAGGTACTGTGTCCCGTTGCTTAAGATGTACCAGGGTTCCTCCATAGTGCCTACTGGCAATTTCCCACAACCGGCAATCACTTCTGATGACTGGATCAGTCATTTATGTAGCTTTACCCTCATTTCTTGCAGCGCTCCCTGTACCAGCGAGTTCCCTCGCCCTTTGGCAGCACATTTTTCCTAAACTTGAACGAGGTAATGTGTCCCCCAGTCTTATATGTACCACGGGTCCTCCATAACACCTACTGGCAATTGTCTCATACTGGCCACATGATATCCCTCTCCTCAGGTGGCACCATACCTCCTGGACTTTGTCCGATTTTGGCACCAGCCTTGGGCCCACACAAACATTTCGTGTATTCCAGGTACTTAGTTGCATTACTCGCAAGGTTACTGTTTACACCTACCTTCAGCACGTCACCGTTGCATTTGGTAGCCTCTAGGTGTACAGGGAGTCTGTACGCTGCTCCGGTGGTCACATATGCTTTATACTCTAGTACTCACGCTTATATACGGCAATCTGATGTTTTGTTTTACCTTTGTTTTACCTTTTTACTTCATGTTTTGTCAAATACTTCACGTGTCTGTATTCTTGTATTTTAGGCAGCTCACCCTGCACGATTCAGGGGCAATCTTACCATTATCTTTCCACTCTGGCAGGCCTCTATCCAGACCCAGCATGGTCACCTTAGCATAATTTCATCGATACATTCACAGCTCTCTGTTTCTCTGAAATGAAGCTCACATCTCACGCTCCAAGTCAGGATTCACCAATATCCGTCACCATTGTTGCCTGATCACTTTACTAGTGATATTTGTTGTTTTTGCCTTTCTAAATCAGAATTTTGAATTGTATCCCTGATGTGCATCATGACTTTTTGTCTCTAAAAATATTCTTTTTGTATTTTTGTATATATATATTACAGTACTCAAAAATCCTGTCTGATGAAGGTCCTATGTTGGGACCGAAAACGTTCATGTTGAACTGGATGCACTGAATAAATGATGTTTTACTTCACTACAAAGTTCTCCTGAGTGCCAAGTATATTTTCTAACCCTAACTCTAGCCCTAACCCTAACCCTAACTCTAGCCCTAACCCTAACCCTAACCCTAACTCTAACCCTAACCCTAACTCTAACCCTAACCCTAACTCTAACCCTAACCCTAATTTTAGCCCCAACTCGTCTTCTCCTGCCGGCCGGCAGATGGCAGCAGATGGCGGGCGCACTGCGCATGCGCCCGCCATAAGGAAAAAGCCGGCTGGCAGGAGAAAACAGAAGAGGACCCAGGGACACCGGGTGAGTATGTTAGGGTCCCCGAATCCCCCTATTTCTCTGTCCTCTGATGTGTGATCACATCAGAGGACAGAGAAATACAGATCGCTTTTTTTTTTTTTTTTTTTTTGCGGTCGCCGGTAAACTGTTAATTACCGGCCATCGCAAAACAGGGGTCGGTGCAAACCGACCCCGATCATGTTCTTTGGGGTCTCGGCTACCCCCGGCAGCCGAGACCCCAAAGATCTGCCGGGTGCCGGGCGGCGGGCGTACTGCGCGTGCGCCCGCCATTTTTTCCCGGAAACAAGATGGCGGCGCCCATGGGGACCCACGAGGAGCACCGGGGGAGGTAGGTAAGTATCGGGGGGCTATTGGGGGCCATCGGGGACCCTATTTCTCTGTCCTCCGATGTGCAATCACATCGGAGGACAGAGAAATTAAACGGCACATCGCGTTTTTTTTTTTGTTGCGACCGCCGGTAAACGGTTAATTACCGGCGATCGCAACTCGGGGGTCAGTAAAAAACCCCCGAATCATGTTCTCTGGGGTCTCGGCTACCCTCAGCAACCGAGACCCCAGAGAAAATCCGACTCTGGGGGGCGCTATTCACTTTTTCCACAGCGCCGTTAATTAACGGCGCTGTGGTTTAAGTACCCTTAGCGGCCGCCGTTAAAAGGCGTATCGGCGGTCGTTAAGGGGTTAATGCCTTAATAATAAAGACCTTTATTTAAAAATTACATTTTGTGTTTACTTGTGTTATCTTTTTCGAATATTTTCATTTTTTGGTGATCTGAAACATTTAAGTGTGACAAACATGCAAAAGAATAGGAAATCATGAAGGGGCAAACACTTTTTCACATAACTGTATATAAATTTATGTCGCGGCTGATGGGCTCTCATGAATTGGCCAATTTATGCACCAAGTGTCTTCATTTTTGAAAGTTTATTCTACAGTATATAGCAATGACGCAGTTTAAATTTTACCTGTTCAAAGTTTTAATACACTTTAGCATTTACAGTGTACAGCTGTATTCTTTTGTTTATATATATAAAACATATATTTAACCCCTTAACGACCGCTGATACGCCTTTTCACAGCGGCAGTTAAGGGTACTTATTCCTCAGTGCTGCTTTTTAACAGCGCTGAGAAATAAGGGTATAGTGAACCCAGTGTCAGAAAATCTCCGGGGTCTCAGGTATCAGGGGTAGCTGAGATGCCCGGAAAACATGATTTGGGTCAGATTTTACCGTCCCCAGTGTTGCAATTACCGTTATTTACCCAATAAAGGCGGCCACCAAAAAAAGGCTTATTTCCCATTTATTTCTCTCTCCTCTGATATGATCTAGCATACCAGAGGAGAGAGAAATTGGGTCCTTCGAGACTCCATCAGTACCTCCTGTGTCCCTGGACCCTTCAACTCTGTCACTCAGCGTCTTCTTCTGGGAAGAAAATGGCAGGCCCATGTGCAGTTGGTTCATTTTGATCACTGTGGTAAACCCTATCACAATGATCAAAATAAAAAAGTAGTAAATCAAACCCCCTTTATCACCCACTTAGGTAAAAATAATAAAATAATTTTTGTTTTCCATTTTCTCATTAGGGTTAGGATTGGGGCTAGGGTTAGAGTTAGGGTTGGGGTTAGAGCTGGGGCTATGGTTGGGGCTAGGGTTAGGGCTGGGGTTAAACCTGGGGTTAGGGTTAGGGCTAAGGTTAGGGCTGGGGTTAGAGCTAAGGTTATGGATGGGCTGGGGTTAGGGTTGGGGCTAGGGTTAGGGTTGGGGCTAGGGTTGGGGTTGTGTTGGGGTTAGGGTTGTGGTGTTGGGGTTAGAGTTGTGGTTGTGGCGGTCAGAGTTGTTTTTAGAGTTATGGTTGTGGTTATGGTTGGGATTATGGTTAGGGTTGAGATTAGGGTTAGGGGTGTGTTGTGGTTGGGGTTAGGGCTGTGTTAAAGTTGGAGTTAGAATTGGGGGGTTTCCAATGTTTAGGTACATCAGGGGGTCTCAAAATGTGACATGGCACCCACCACTAATTCCAGCCAATGTTTTGTTCAAAAAGTCAAATGATGCTCCCTCCCTTCTGAGCCCTGACATGCGCCCAAACAGTGTCTTTCCTCCACATGAGGGGTATCGGTGTACTCAAGAGAAATTGCACAACAAATATTGTGGTACATTTTCTCTTGTTACACTTGTGAAAATAAAAAAGTTTGGGTCTAAATTAAATTAAAAAAAAAGTAAAATGTTATTTTTTCTTTCCATATTGAGAAGTACCTGAAGGGTTAATAAACTTCTTGAATTTGGTATTGTCCACTTTGAGGGGTGTAATTTTTAGAATGGTATCACTTTTGGGTATTTTCTGTTATATTGACCCCCAAACTCACTTCAAATGTGAGGTAGTCCCTAAAAAAAATGGTTTTGTAAATTTTATTGGAAAAATGAGAAATTGCTGGTGAACTTTTAACCCTTATAACGTCCTAACGAAAAAAATAGTTTTCCCAAATTGTGCTAATGTAAAGTAGACATGTGGGAAATGTTATTTATTAACTATTTGTGCGATTTGACTCTCTGATTTAAGGGCACAAAAATTAAAAGTTTGAAAATTGCAAAATTCTAAAATATTTTTGCTAAATTTCCATTTTTTTTCTTAAATAAATGCAAGACATAGCGAATAAATTTTTCTACTAACATGAAGTACAATATGTCACAAAACAATCTCGGAATCAGTGGGATACATTGAAGCATTCCAGAGCTATAACCTCATAAAGATACAGTGGTCAGAATTGTAAAAATTGGCTTGGTCATTAAGTACCAAATTGGCTCTGTCATTAAGGGGTTAAAATACATATTAAATATATGTATATAATGTGTGTTCTCTAAAGATATACATGGTAGATGAGGTTGACTTACTTTATTTAAATCTGTATACTTATCTCTACAGGTATGCTCAAAAGAAAGAACAGAGCATGGCATAAAACTGATATAGCAAATGGGTGAAAGCCTCAGGGTACCGACCCATTATCCTCCATGTATCTGGCAAAAAATGGCAACACTCCAGATAGTGTGCTGCCATAGCGTGATAGTGAAAAAACTGTAGTCTTTATTTACCCATGTACAGTATGTGCAATATTTCAGCCGAGAGCCTTTCTCACATGGCTTCAGAATGGCTCACAGTTTGAAGAGTCGAAACATTGCACATACATGGATGAGTGCTGCCATTTTTTGCAGTATATACACTAACGTTCCAAAGTTTAGGGTCACTTAGAAATTTTGTTATTTTTGAAAGAAAAGCACAGTTTTTTCCAATGAAGCTAACATTAAATGATTCAGAAATACACTCTATACATTGTTAATGTGGTAAATGACTATTCTAGCTGCAAACGTCTGGTTTGTAATGCAATATCTTCATAGGTGTATAGAAGCCCATTTCCAACAACCATCACTCCAGTATTCTTATGGTACTTTGTGTTTGCTAACTGTGTAAGAAGGCTAATGGATGGTTAGAATACCCTTTAAAACCCTTGTGCAAGTATGTTAGCACAGCTGAAAACAGTTTGGCTGATTAGAGAACCTATAAACCTGACCTTCCTTTGAGCTAGTTGAGAATCTGGAGCATTACATTTGTTGGTTCCATTAAACTCTCAAAATGGCCAGAAAAAAAAACTTTCATGTGAAACTCGACAATCTATTCTTGTTCTTAGAAATGAAGGCTATTCCATGTGAGAAATCGCCAATAAACTGAAGATTTCCTACAACGGTGTGTACTACTCCCTTCAGAGGAGAGCACAAACAGGCTCTAACCAGAGTAAAAAGAGAAGTGGGAGGCCCGCTGCAGAACTGAGCAACAAGACAAGTACATTAGAGTCTGTAGTTTGAGAAATCGATGCCTCACAAGTCCTCAACTGGCAGCTTCATTAAAGAGTACACGCAAAATGTCAGTGTCAAGGTCTACAGTGAAGAGGCAACTCCGGGATGCTGGCCTTCAGTGTAGAGTTGGAAAGAAAAAGCCATATCTGAGACTGGCTAATAAAAGGAAAAGATCAATATGGGCAAAAGAACACAGACATTGGACAGAGGAAGATTGGGAAAAAGTGTTATGGACAGATAAATTCAAGTTTGAGGTGTTTGGATCACAGAGAAGAATATTTGTGAGATGCAGAACAACTGATAAGATGCTGGAAGAGTGCCTGATGCCATCTGACAAGCAGGTAATGTGATGGTCTGGAGTTATTTTGGTGCTGGTAAAATGGGAGATTTGTACAAGGTAAAAGAGATATTGAATAAGGAAGGCTATAACTCCATTTTGCAACACCATGCCATACCCTATGGACAGAGCTTGATTGGAGCCAATTTCATCCTACAACAGGACAATGACCCAAAGCACACCTCCAAATTATGCAATAATTATTTATGGAAGAAGCAGGCAGCTGGTATTCTATCTATAATGGAGTGGCCAGTGCAGTCACCAGATGTCAACCCCATTGAGCTGTTGTGGGAGCATCTTGACTGTATGGTACGCAAAAAGTGCCCATCAAGTCAATCCAACTTGTGGGAGGGGCTTCTGGAAGCATGGGGTGAAATTTCTCCAGATTACCTCAGCAAATTAACTGCTAGAATGCCAAAAGTCTGTAATGTTATAATTGCTGCAAATAGAGCATTCTTTGACAAAAGCAAAGTTTGAAGGAGAAAATTATTATTTCAAATAAAAATCTTTTTTTTTAGAACCTTGTCAATGTCTGGACTAGATTTTCATTTAATTTGGCAACTCCTTTGATTAATAAAAGTCTGAGTTTTCATGGAAAACACAAAATTGTCTGGGTGACCCTAAACTTTGGAACTGTAGTGTATCTCAGGAGGGAAATTATTCTTTACTATTCTGTACTATGCAAAGATGGAATTCAATTACACCAGAGGAGTTAGATTTAAATTAAAGTCCAGGATGATACGTTTAGGCTAGCTCATATGTAAGTAAATATACAAGTCACTTACCTGACCATCCACCAGTTCAATTCCCAGTCCATCCATCTTTTTGCCACTTATTCCAACAAGAACACCATTACTCCTTGTTGTTCGGAATTCTAGTTCTACTAGCAGATCTGTACCTACTTTAAAAGCTCCCACTGAAATATACAAATGCAGCATATCAGATAGTTATACGACAGATACAATACTAAAACATAATATTATATTGTAAGCATTACCAAGCAGAAATACGCACTGAAAGTGCACAGAATTTTGCCATTGTGTTTTGGCAGAAAACTTCAAGATGTAAAATAAAGGCTGGAACTGCTTCAACCTTCCAAACTGCACATTCAGTACTTAGAATCTGACAATAGGTTAAAGAAAAGTGACTGCAATTATTTTTCTGATACAGAAGCACAAATGGCTTATATGGCTGTGAAGACAATTATAGCTTTGTATCCTGGCTATTCTTGGCCCTGATCCACCATAATATGTCATTGTTCTACATTTTAAGATTATGAAAAGTATATTTCTGAACATTAAAACATTAGGTTACGGCTTATTGTCTTATTGGTTGCAACACTGAAGCCTATCTTGTGACCCCTTCATTTCAAGATCGATTGAGGACACCAGAGTTCAAAATTCTCAGCAATCTTTTGTTAATGTTTTCTTAGAGATATACCATGACTCAAAACAATTACCTGTCTTTGCAAACCCTGATCCATCAAAATATGTTCCTTTCTGTGGATTAGCAAAGCACGAGCCAACATTAAAGCTTGAGGTGGGGTTATTAAAGTCTGTATTTCCTTCTACCATTCTAAAGTTTCGGATGCAGCCATCAATACTGTAAAGAACCTGGAGCAAAACAAAAGGCATAATGCTCAAGTTAATGCTATATTTCATAAATTTGTGTCAAGAAATTTAAAAGGTAAAGGTGTAAAAACAATATTCCTGAATTAAAATGATCTTTTACTGTTTATGTTCTTTAACCAGACTGCTGAGACATCAAGGAGCCGGTCAAGTAAAAAATGCATCAAGAAGAAAAGAAGGTTCACATAGAGCCTATGTTCAGCAAAATTATAACATAAGTCAGATTTAATACCTAAGGAACATTGCATTCTGAAAACTAGAAGAGTCTACCATGCTGCTTTCATATGCAGAAAAGGGATTTCAGGCTATTTTAGTATGCCAGTGTAATGCACCAAGAGCAGTATCAAGAGCTATCACGAACATTGATTAAAGTCCACCACTCTTTTTTAGGTCAATGATGAGATTAATATCTGCTGCGTGCAGGAATAACTTTCCAACAAATGTATCTGACTACAGAAAAAATAATTTTGAATGCTGTAGACCATTTTCATAGTTATCATTCGTCTGGCAGCTGTCTTGAGTGTTCAAGTCTTGAAAAGATGTTGGCAGTCAGCAAAAAATAGTTTAAATCTAATCTTCTTTGGCCACATAAATTCTCTATTGGTGTACGACATTTTGGTAAATATAATGCTATTCATGACAAATGGCAACACGTTACCCAAACAGCCATTTTACTTGTACAGTACAAGGTTTACAATTACTGCTTTCTCTCGTGGAGACTGGCAAACTGAGACTTACAGGCTTGGCAATGTGCGCTATGAAAAAGGTAAGAAAAATTGCCCGTACAAGCTTGGCAGTTTGTTCGAGGTGAAACAGTATTCCAAGACCTCCATCTGCCAACTTAGTTACCTACACTGCACTGATAATGGATATAACACATACAATCATCTGCAGCTGGGTTTCTTCTCATTTTAAAGAAGACATTGGATTGCCTAAAAATTATGTTGTAAGGCTTGATAGGTCAATGAGTGGCACTTTTTTTCAATGAATGTTAGCTGACATGTAAGCCTCACATTCTACGACTATGGGCTATGGCAAGAAATGCATAAATGCATTCAAATTTTAGATTCTTTTTAACCTGACTGAACAATACCTATCCCTTTTAATAAAATTAAATAAAAACATAATTTTTTATTCATACCCAGCCTATGGATCCTTTTTTTCCTAAACTTCTATGATGGTCAACGGACGTATATCCTGGCTGCACTACTGAGAAGCAACTGCCCTCATCATATGGTGATGCAGATTTCCTAATTTGCACTTTTTCTCTAAGTGTCCTATTGCTAGCTTGGAGACATCCACAAGGGGAAAAATGCTCCATAACTCTTCCAAAGACCTTTCGTTTAGCCAATCAGTACAGTATTCTGGACAAATGTATGAAAGAACCCCATAAAAGTTGCCTGATGTCTTTTCATTTTAAAGAAAACTCTGGTTTGGTAAGTATCTTAAATCTTATGGAAAATGCTAAATAAAGGGTCACATTATAGGACTTTACTGGATGGCTCTAGATAGACGGTTGTCCTATTCTCTGAAGAAAGCATATGTACATATAAGGATAAGCCACGAGATCACTGCAAGATGCAGACAAGCTAATATGGTATATGATGGAGACTGTATGGGTCTGCGTAATGCAGTAAACTGCTGCTTTAATGTATTTCAGTAAGTAAAGCATTTTTCAGTTAGATGCTGAAAATGTGATTTTCTGGTCAGTGAATTTATTTACATGAAATGAAATGAATCATTTTTAATATGTAAATTGTTTTTACGACATTATGAATGAAAGTAACCACAATACGCAAATGATAACAGAGGAAATCATGTAGGATACATTATTTTAAAACAAACTTTATGCAGAAAAAAAATTGCAACTTACAAAATATTATTAGAGTCACAATAACCTATAAAATAACAAGTTCTAGTCCACTTCACCTTTTGTTGGCGCAAGCCATTAAAAAGGAAAATGCATGCTTTTCAAACAAATGGTACATAATAGCAAGAGACTAATGTATTCTCAACATGTCACTGCCACAGTCACAGCTAAAAAGGTAATAAAACTAATCTAACCCACAACATGCATAATAAAACACAAAGGAAATATAAAATCAGACTTCGCTCTTACCGGGCCAATCCTCTTGGTAGTATAATTAATAGGCAGTCCGCCAACGTACAGCATGCCCACCACATCCAGTATGTCTGCTTTCTTTGGACTGTTTGTACTATTTCCAATTCCATCAACAAATAGATATCCTGTCTGCTTTGTTCTGAATATGTTTATCTAGGGGAAAAACAAATTTAATAACAGACAGATGATTTTTAAACAAATTAGAGGTAATTTAAAATAATTTCCTTTTACATAGAATTTCTCACATGGTCTTGGAGTCTTATACTTCTATACTTTCCTTTTACATTAATATTTTATTATGGTAAGCTGATTAATAAATTGGGAGGACAGAGAACAGATTTCTCATGACTATTATTTTACCATGCTCCATATAAATTACATAACTGACTATTCCATTGTCTCGCCCTATCTTATTGCCTGTGTGAACAAAGCCTAATGCTGACTGATAAAGCAAGCTGCAGGATAATAATCATTAGAGCACATTCAATAATTTACACCACTTCTAGTCTTGTTCATCCTTCATACTGACTAAGAGGAAATTCAGCTTAATGAAATGTGTTCCTATAAAAAAAATAATAAACATGTTTCATTTTAATTCCCTGGGAACGTTATTCATCAAAAATATTGGAAGCTTGTCACTTATGTTATTCTGCTTTAATGGTTGTTGTGTAAAACCATTGTGGAATCACCTCATTTAGACAAGGGGAATGGTAGACTCTATTACATATCACCTTTTTGCAACCTTCAAATTCTATTTTTATGTAATGCAAGGTAGTAAATTGGTAACCACCAGACCAAAGCATATGAATCAGATGGCTAATGACATAAAACAATGAAACCTTTTCAGAAATACCCTCCAGAATATTCTTGATTTTCCTTTAACACATGTCACATTTGAGCAGGCCATAAAACATAATAAAAGTCAGGAGAAGAGACTGACTTTGAGCATTTCCGCTAATAATTGCTTAATAATTATGCATAAATGATCATTTGTCATGGCTAGCGGCAGGCTATTGTCTGCCGAAAGTGTGATTCAGAGTGTTGGATATTTTCACCCATCATCGACTTAAACAAGGCAAATGTGGCTTGATTAGACAATTATGGTCAACGTTTTGCTACTTGCCGAAGCTTAATTAGTTGTTGTACACATTTTCTCTTCAACCTTATAACAATAAAGCTCCATAAATTCACGGCCCTTGATCCTGTACATTCATTTTGTGCTATATTAAAATAACAGTTGGCTAAAGCTTCTGATCCTGCAACTTTGCAGGAGCAGATGCAGTTCCCAGCGATCAGAGACTGCAAGGACCTTGGAAAAAAGACAGAAATGTTTTTTAACAGCTTCTGTCCTCTCTTTTGTTGGTTACTTTGTGTCAAGGAGCGCTAGGCCGTGAATATTAGCATTGGCACTTTCAAAGCTTCTGTAAGTGTCTGCACGACATCACAGACCCAGTTTAGGTGGCACAGCCAAGGGCTGTTGCCTCCAGTAGGAGAATTGTATGAATTCCCCTGTTGTAGGCTCCAATCAAACAACCATATTTTCTTCTGAGTTCTATGAATTTAAAAAAATGGAGAAGACTAGGACCAATGTTAAACTGAGCTGTTCTGATGAATATGTTTCATATGGACCAAATTTGCATGCTGCAATTTTTATCACGCTAACTAGTCTATTACGTATTTCAGATGAGTCTCACCCACTTAAGTCTATTGGTGTACAAAAATTGGATCCCTATCAGATCATCCATATGGCATCTGATTTTACCAGATATAACTTTAAAATGTTTTATATTTTCTTTAAAAAAGTTTAGAATGTGCTGCCAGATTTTAGAATGATGAAAATGTCAGTATCGTAACTGAAAAACTGTTGGAAGTCCAAGCTCACAGACTCCACCAATGTTAACTTTTTGACTTGTCAGACCACTTTGGGTGGAATTCTCCTTGCAATGAACATTTTTTTATGGGCATGTGTATAAATACTATAATCACATATAAGTATAATTTGATTAATTCTACCTTGTGCCACTCTCCATCATTCACTTTCTTAGGAACCATTGTGGTAGTGTCTCCACTTCCAAGGTCATATCTAAAGTGTGCCATTCCATCTTTAATCTGAATTGTGGCAAAATCAGCATGATTGATCCGTGCCATGTAGAAGATCAAACCTGAATCAGCTGTAGTGCGAAGCTCAAGTTCTATTGATAAGCTGCAAAAATAAAGTATTAAAAAAAAACACCGGAAAGCAAAAATAAATACATTAAATAAAAACATTCTCCTTGCAATTTTCCAGCTTAGTCCACTTCACTTGAATGGACAAGATGGTGAATATCCTTATATATAAGGAGCAGACATTGTGAACAACTTGTATAATCAAGTCAACAGGGAATAAGACTTACCTGTTTTTCACTTTGGTATCATCAAATGCAAGTGCAATGTGGCTGTTTTTGGAAAGCCCAAATTGTTTTCCTCCTTGTATAATTTCTGGCCTTATGTCGGCAGCACAACCCTTGAAGAAACAAATAAGATCTACATAGAATCTATATGCATTTTTTTTCCATTTTTACAATTTTTACGATTTTCTTTAGTTACAGGAAAGAGCAGCAATGTTAGGCCGGGGTCACACTTGCGAGTACAATGCGAGAAACTCGCCCGAGTCTTTTGCCTCAATACCCAGCACTGCCGCCGGCACTTGGGACCGGAGCATTCAGCTGCATGTATTTCTATGCAGCTCAACGCTCCGGTCCCAAGTGCCAGCGGCAGTGCCGGGTATTGAGGTGAGAGACTTGCACGAGTTTCTCGCATTGCACTCGCAAGTGTGACCCCGGCCTTATAGATATATACAGTATACCTATGACTCTGCGGGGATCCTACAATCATGATCATACCATTTGGACTGAGAGCATAACTAAATAAGCAAGAAAAACTTCAGTTTTCAAGTGAGACCATAGTTCAGCCTTTCTGGAGACTTTTCATGCATCAAATCAAATGTGTCTTGTTATTAATTTTTTTTTCAGATCATGTAAAATAGTTTTCAGTTCAATTATTTTTTTTAAGAAATGCTCCTATGTCTAGGTATTGCTGTCATATTTTTGTTATGGTGTCCCTTGGTAATCGGTTGATTCCCTTTCAGAAAATTTTTTGTTATGGTGTCCCTTGGTAATCGATTGATTCCCTTTGAGAAAAACACTTACTGTGTCTCATGCTGGTGACGGGTTTTCCAATTCTTTTTGTCTGGAGAACGCAGTGATCATTGCAAAGCCTATGTACGGCACAATGGCATCTCATTCTAGCACAGTTATGAGTTACTTCAATTCTCTTTAACAGTGCAATCAGATGGTCGTATTACACGGCTGAATGTTGTCTGATGTTTTATTGGATAACACTCTGCCCAGTGTTATACTATGGGGCAATGCAAATCTGAAATGTTTTTTCAACAATTGCAGCATGCTGTGGACTGCTTCCTAGTGCAGTCCGATATCCATGGACTCAGACAATGGAGAAGATGGAGAAATTTAGTTCTCCATCTTCTCTGCACCTAGGTTGCAATTCTTTCATGTGAGAGAATTGGATCACATTAACATGATGCTTAGATTACACTCTGACAGAATATGATCTGAGTGACAGCATAATCGGCCCGATACTCTCATATGAAAATATCAACGGTCATATGACACTGGCCTAGGGGTATGTGCACTCTATGGAGCCAATTCATCAAAGCTTTTACACCACAACAGTGGCATAAAAGCTTTGAAAATTCTCAAAATGTTAGCTACTATTGCTGTCTTTGCCAAATTTTGTATGCCAGAAATGCTACTCCAGGTAAGTGCACCTCTTAATGAAGTTAGTCCTTTTTACTACTGCAAGACTGGTATAGTGTGATAATGCGCTATGCCAGCCTTGATGAATCAACCCCAATGTTTTTTTCAAATGGGTAAATCCAAAGACGTTTTCAAGAGGAAGAAGCTTCCTTTTTTTCTTAAAGCATCTATTTTATCTTTGTCTTATCCTTTCCACAGCACTTTTTCAACATTGCGGGCATTTTTTGAACCACTTATCCAGCATTTTTGTGGCATCTTTTGTACTGACATTTTCTGGATGGAACAGCAATATCTGGAAAAAGGAACATTTTTATCACATTGCTACAATTGAAAACTAGTTATATTTTTCCTGATCTAATAGAAATATTAATATTGAAAAGTGATAAAAACCCCTTTTATTTTCAATAACAGCAAATGCAATTAGAAATCCTTCTGCGTAAAGTCGGCATTCATTGGGTATTCATTAGGTATTTAGAAGCAGTCTCCTCAAGATAAACTCTGCTTATGCAATCAAATTTTTTAATCAATTTTGCAATGATCATTGCTCATATTTGCAAAAGTCATATGCTATACAGAATTCTGATGACTAAACTTTCGACTCTTATTTCTGTGAATTTATTGGAGATGTGTAACTGAAAAGAAAGGATGTGTGGAAACCCTTGTGGTCAGGGTGAATTTTTGCATACATCCTGTATTAAAGAGGTTTCAAGGCATGGGAAAGTTTCTCCTGTGAAAGCCATTGTTTTGTTGGCGTTTATAGGAGTTTGTGATTTTCACTATACATAGTAGTGTTATGTATAGTTCAAGTGATTGGATGATTGCAGCTTCCAGTGTCCCAACAGGACTAACAAATACTGTAAAAACTGAAAAAATTGTTTTTAAAAATATGAAAAAAAATCCAACTACAAAAGATCAAATCACCTCCCTTAAAAATAAAACAAAAAAACTTATTTGGTAATGTCACGTTCAGAAAAATCTAATACGGTATATTAAAATATAAAATAAATAAATTATATTGGTAAACAGCATAATGAGAAAAGGAATTGAAACATCAGAATTAAGTTTTTTGGCCCCTGCAACATTCCAATAAAATCCAATAAGAGGAGATAAACACATCATATCTACCCCAAAATGGTATCAGCAAAAATGTCAGCTCAGGGCTCAAAAAATAAGCCCTCATATACTGTAGCACCAAATAGTGAAAATGTAATGGGTCTCGTAAAATGCTGACAAAAGCAAAATGTTAATTTTTTTTTACAAATTTCCTAATTTTTATTCACCACTTAAATTTAAAAAAAAATATGTTTGGAATCAGAGTACTCCTACTGACCTGGAGACTCATATTGTCGGGTCAGGTTTTCCATATAGTGAACATAATAAATAAAAATCCCAAAACCCAAAAAACCATAGTGTAATTGCACTCTTTTTGCAATTTCAACGCATTTGGATTTTTTCCCCACATTCCAGGGCAACATAACATAAAATTAATGGTTTCATTCAAAAGTACAACTCATCCCACAAAAAAACAAGCCCTCATATGGCTATGGAGATGAAAAAATAAAAAAGTTATGGCTCTTGGAAGAGGGGGTAGAAAAAAACGAAAAAGAAAAAAATCAAAAATTTCAAAGTCTTGAAGGAGCTAAAAAAAAGAATTATCTTAGACTTTAAAGCTATATAAGTAAAAGAAACAAAATGGCATGCAAAGGTGTATTTTTACGTTAAGCATATCCAGATCCATTTTGCTGTATTTTATTTTTTGGTTTCTAGCAAAGTGTGGGGATATTTGCAGAAGGTAAACTATATCCAATAAGAAACAGAGGGGTACTTGGAGCAAATGCATGTTCCTGATTTATGCAGTAATAAAAAGAACCCAGTTTCTGATTATTTTCAAGCCATCCTAAATGTGTCTATTGTGATTGTGTAGTTCGCAAAAACATTTTGCAGACTGGCACGCTAGGACATATTTCCATTTCTTTTGCTATAGGGGACCCTGGAAGAGAATAATTGTAAGTTGAGGTAGTCCTATTACATCCTTCATTCTGCTCACAGTACAAAGGAATAAAGAAAAAAAGGAAATAGAAATGATTAGGTCTGTGTCACTAAAAAGGTAATACAGAGAAATGATAAGGAGCCACGTTAAGCAGGCAAGAGGGAATGGATACCGTTGCGGAATCATGCTCATCTGTGATATTGGCACTCTTCTCTTCAGATGTGTCAGGCTCCTACGGTGCAGCAAATAAGAGGCAAAGCAGATGTTAGAATCGCCATACTGTGTGAGGCAAATTCAATACAAGACTAACACAAAGGCAAACAATTGCATAAATGGCATTTCTCAATATAATGCGTTCACATGGTATAAACAAGATAAACTCATTTACATTTTTCTTTATATCAGTTTATGAATAGCTGTACATTATGTAATAATCGTGTCTGCCATTCAGGTCAATATTAGTCATTTTACAGATCTTTCAGCCACCATGCAGTACCATCGAGGCATTATGTGTTAAATCTAGTGTGGCCAAAATTGCTGCTGTATTTTTTTGCTCAATTTCTATCATTTCTTTTTAACTATTCATTAAAATAATTGAAATATCAATGAACTAATCATTAACCATGGCAATCAGGAACTCTAGTGAACGCATATACTTTCAAGTCAAACAGAATATTTATTACATCCAGTTTACATTAATTGCAATAATTTGATGTAACTGCATGCAAAAAAGTTACATCTTAGGACAATGTCCAAGTAACCATGTGCTCTTGTGTTGTACTAGTCATGCTTGCACATACTGTTGGACTGGCCCACTGGGTACCAGGGAAAGGGCTGTTGGGCCAGGGTCCAAACAAAATATTGCAACCCAATGACGCTACAGAAGCGAAACATATTTTAAATTGACGTTAGAAGCAATAGTTTGCGACTATTTCCATTGCCAAATCATAAGTTCCTATTGAACCCTATTATTTTATGCATATGGGGGATGGTTTTAGGGGGTGTTTATGTGACAATCACAACCAGCCTCTGGTGCATTTAGGGGCACAAAAATCCTTTTGCTATATAGGAAGATACCAGTATTACAAATAACACATGATAGTTCAATGCCCTATTAAACAAACTACATTAGGGCCCTGGAGGTTTGAGTTATGCTTCAGAGTGTGCTTACCAGCAAGTAAATAGTTACATATATAGTATATACTGTATACACTCCTCAACATTGAAATTGCAACATCAAGAAGGAAAAAGTCGACTTATGGAAATCACAGGATCGATGAACATATTAATGATATGCAAATGATGAAAAAATCTAACCAACATTTTCAAAACATCTCAATTTATTCAGTATTGAGTATGAGCACCATGTGCAGAAATCTCAAACACACCTTGGCATACTATCAATGAGGTTATCAATAGTTGTCTGAGGTATGTTCTGCTGCGATGAATGGACTTGGACTTGCAAATCATCAAGAAATGCTGCAAGTCTTAGAAGTATGCTAGCACCTGCCAGCTGCTCATAATAGCAAAAGCAACATGACGCCTTGTGTTCTTTAGGTTGTGTTGAAAATCGTCTCCTGTTATGCTTCGGAGAAATGGCCAGACTATTAATACCACAATTGATCCATTCTGTGCTACAAGTGAAATTAGTTGGCACACACGAAGTGTAAGGCATCAAACAGTGTCTACATAAACAATAAGTATGCGCTTACACGACATTGGGTTGCAAGCCAGATGTCCAGCCACAGGAGGTCCATTGATGTCATGCCAGAACTCCAAAAGCAGAGAGCAAGGAGGCAATGGAGGCTGGAATGGAGGTCTTTACTTTTCAGCAATGAGACCCGCTTTTACATTGGATGCAATTCTAGCTGGAGAATGGTTTGAGACTACATAGGCAGCATGATGAAAAAGTCTTCATGAGTGAACATCACACCTGTACTACTCCTGCGAATATGGTGTGGGGTAGCATAATATACAGCAGCCGGATCCCTTGATTCTTCATACCAGGTACACTAACAGCTTTACATTACATTGATATGGTTATAGAACCAGTGGTACAGCCATTTCTCAAAAGTGATCCAGAAACAGTTTTTAACCCCTTAAGCCCCGCGGGTGGTTTGCATGTTAAGGACCGGGCCAATTTTTACAATTCTGACCACTGTCTTTTTATGAGGTTATAACTCTGGAAAGCTTCAACGGATCTTGGCAATTCTGACAATGTTTTCTCATGACATATTGTACTTCATGATAGTAGTAGAATTTATTCAATATAACTTGCGTTTATTTGTGAAAAAAATGGAAATTTGGCGAAAATTTTGAAAATTTCGCTATTTTCCAACTTTGAATTTTTATGCCCTTAAATCACAGAGATATGTCATGTAAAATACTTAATAAGTAACATTTCCCACATGTCTACTTTACATTAGCACAATTTTGGAACCAAAATTTTTTTGTCTTAGGGAGTTATAAGGGTTAAAAGTTGACCAGCAATTTCTCATTTTTACAACACCTTTTTTTTTAGGGATCACATCTCATTTGAAGTCATTTTGAGGGGTCTATATGATAGAAAATACCCAAGTGTGACACCATTCTAAAAACTGCACCCCTCAAGGTGCTCAAAACCACATTCAAGAAGTTTATTAACCCTTCAGGTGTTTCACAGGAATTTTTGAAAGGTTTAAATAAAAATGAAAATTTAACTTTTTTTCACACAAAATTTATTTCAGCTCCAATTTGTATTATCAAGGGTAACAGGAGAAAATGGACCCCAAAAGTTGTTGTATCATTTGTCCTGAGTACGCTGATACCCCATATGTGGGGGTAAACCACTGTTTGGGCACATGGCAGAGCTCGGAAGGAAAGGAGAACCATTTTACTTTTCAATGCAAAATTGACTGGAATTGAGATGGGACGCCATGATGCGTTTGGAGAGCCCCTGATGTGCCTGAACAGTGGAAACTCCCCAATTCTACCTGAAACCCTAATCCAAACACACCCCTAATCCTAATCCCAATGGTAACCCTAACCACACCCCTAACCCTGACACACCCCTAACCCTAATCCCAACCGTAAATGTAATCCAAACCCTAACCCTAACTTTAGCCCCAACCCTAACCCTAACTTTAGCCCCAACCCTAACCCCAACTTTAGCTCCAACCCTAGCCCCAACCCTAACCCTAGTCCTAGCCCTAACCCTAACCCTAGCCCTAACCCTAGCCGTAACCCTAGCCCTAACCCTAACCCTAGCCCTAACCCTAACCCTAGCCCTAACCCTAGCCCTAACCCTAGCCCTAACCCTAACCCTAACCCTAATCCTAATGGGAAAATGTAAATAAATACATTTTTTTAATTTTATTATTTTTCCCTAACTAAGGGGGTGATGTAGGGGGGTTTGATTTACTTTTATAGCGTTTTTTTATATCGGATTTTTATGATTGGCAGCTGTCACACACTAAAAAACGCTTTTTATAGCAAAAAAGTTTTTGCATCTCCACATTTTGAGACCTATAATTTTTCCATATTTTGGTCCACATGTGAGGTCTTGTTTTTTGCGGGACGAGTTGATGTTTTTATTATTAACATTTTCGGGCACATGACATTTTTTGATTGCTTTTTATTCTGATTTTTGTGAGGCAGAATGACCAAAAACCAGCTATTCATGAATTTCTTTTGGGGGAGGCGTTTATACCGTTTCACGTTTGGTATAATTGATAAAGCAGTTTTATTCGTTGGGTCAGTACGATTACAGCGATATCTCATTTATATAATTTTTTTCTGTTTTGGCACTTTTATACGATAAAAGCTATTTTATAGAAAAAATAATTATTTTATCATCGCTTTATTCTGAGGACTATAACTTTTTATTTTTTTTTCTTATGATGCTGTATTGCAGCTTGTTTTTTGCGGGACAAGATGACATTTTCAGCGGTACCATGGTTATTTATATCCATCTTTTTGATCATGTGTTATTCCACTTTTTGTTGAGCGGTATGATAATAAAGCATTGTTTTTTGGCTCGTTTTTTTGTTTTTTCTTACGGTGATCACTGAAGAGGTTAACTAGTGGGACAGTTTTTATAGGTTGGGTCGTTACGGATGCGGCGATACTAAATATGTGTAATTTTATTGTTTTTTTTATTATTTAGATAAAGAAATGTATTTATGGGAATAATTTTTTTTTTCTTTATTTAGGAATTTTTTTATTTTTTTTTACACATGTGAAATTTTTTTTTTTTACTTTATTACTTTGTCCCAGGGGGGACATCACAGATCGCTGATCTGACAGTTTGCACAGCACTCTGTCAGATCAGCGATCTGACTGACAGCGCTGCAGGCTTACCAGCGCCTGCACTGGACCCGGAAGTAATCCCTGAAGGACCTGGATGCAGCCCCGCGGCCATTTTGGATCCGGGGCCTGCAGGGATAGGAGGTAAGAGACGATAGGATCCCCCTCCCTGCGCGATGCTTCCCTATACCGCCGGCACACTGTGATCATGTTTGATCGCAGTGTGCTGGGGGTTATTGTGCCGGGGGCAGTTTTTGACCGCTCCTGGCACATAGTGCCGGATGTCAGCTGTGATAGTCAGCTGACACCCGGCCGCGATCGGCCACGCTCCCCCCGTGAGCGCGGCCAATCGCATATGACGTACTATCCCGTCACTGTGAATTAAGTCCCAGGTCACCTCGATGGGATAGTATATCATATGGGATTAAGGGGTTAAACATGACAACAGATTCAATGTATGCTACTGTGAGAAGCCTATGTGGTCTAAGCGTGCTACTATGGCCTCCATCATCTCCCATCAAGCACATTTGGCACATAATTTGTTAACAATCATAAAGGGAGTTGTCAGAAATGGATTTTGATGATTTGTGTGCCCAAGTGCATTCAGCATAGCAGAACATTACTCAGACAACCATTTATAACCTCATTGATAGCAGCCAAGGTGTGTAAGTGCTTGTATTTCTATACTGAACAAATAAAAATGTTTTAAAAAAATTGTTTCCATTTTTTTGATCATTTGCATATCATTAACATGTCTGTCAATCCTATGATTTTCCATAATTCCATGGCTTTACCTATTTAGTGTTATCAATGCATATCATTATACATGTATACTGCATCAAAAGTGAACAAGTTCTACATTGATGATTATTAAGGGGCATAACTAAAACCTCCTGGGCCGCAATGTAATACGTGTAATGTGTCCACAAACTACCATGTGCTGGAATGGTCGTTTGTGGTAAAGGTAGATTTAGGCTTACCATGTACTAGGTGCTTGTGGTAACTGCAACATCTGCACTCTAGAAAACCACCCGCTTCCTTTTGAGATTAAAATTCTCAATCTTACCCTACTTATTCAGTGGAAGTTTTATAAATTCAGGCTCTTGTTTCATTTAACATATGGACTTTCTATTTGGAATTTACTGAAGATAATATGACAATGAGCTGAAATCCTCAGATTATAGGAATTTTAGAAATGTCAGACATTTGATGACAAATCTAGTAATCCGTAAAAAGAGTCTGGTATTAAAAATAAATCAGAAAAAGCCAATTAACAGTAATATTTTATGAACTATTAATACAATTATATATAATTTTTTATAATCATGTTTGACAAAAGAATAAGAGGATATAAGATTACTTTTTAAGGATTACATTTATGCATGACAGCACTCCATGCCAATATTAAAGATATTCTGACCTGAAGGCCATGATAATCTGAAGATTTTTGTGTCCAAGGGCAAATACAAGGTAAGATTTGGTGATAGAAGTTCAGCTTTAAGCCTTTTACTCTATACATTTGATAGTTACTGGTAAGCATTTATGAACTTTGTCTACAACTTGTTTTGTAAAATTGTAAAATGAATCTGTAATGTAAATGCTACCACTATGTACTGCCCTCTGTAAGCTCATAAAGAACTAGGGCATAATTCTGACTATATATGCTTGAATAATATAAATCAATATCTGTTTCTAAAAGCTGACATATTTACTTTAAGTATATTGTAGTTTAGTACTTACGGTTGATGGGACAGGACCTGGGGGACCGGGCATGATTTGCGGTGACTTTGTGGCACCAGGGAGGGGTAATGCTCCATTTTCATCTATGTCAACTTCTTCATCTGTAAGGCACTGTCCAATATCTGCATTCTCAAAAGATACAGGTTGTGCAAAGTCTATTGGCCTATTAGGATAAAAATTAACATGTAACTGCAGAGATTTTGTGTATTAAAAATGAAAAAGTTATTACATACAACTGGCTTGTCTTTTTATGAGACATGATTTATATTGCCATGAGTATAAAAATAGCGAATATTCATAAAAAACCATTTAGCATTAGAAACCCTGGAAAGTAAAAAGACAAAGACACTAAAATGGACTCAATCATACATTGTTTTATGCATTGTTTTTAACAAGTTTGCCTAATGAGAATGTCTGAACTGAATAATAAACCTGAAATAGCTATAACGATATTTTACAAATAATATAAAAAATGAATGGTAGAGTGTTAAATAGTGAAGATTCACGCTATTTGGTTAGATACATAAATAATAATAGGTCTTCTAAAAAATTGGTGGATCGCTTTGTGCAACCCCGGTCTAGGTCAGTGCTTTATGGCTGTGGACAGCATATGCATGAATTTTCCTAAGCTGTCAAGTTCCCTGGTTCAGCGTATTGGCAGCCTTGATTGTCGTCATTTGTGCAGAGTGCAGTGCACAGGTGACATCTTGCCAGCCAAGCTAATCATACGCTGATCATAAGATCCCGGATGGTAAGGAAATTCTTTCAGCTCCTGCTCATGGCCAGAGAGCACCAATCAGTGTTGTACGAAGTGATCTTCTCGTTTATAGTCACTAATTAAAATACATGCTTTTTTGTTGTGGATTTTCATGCAATTTTTGAAGCTCCGCCACTCACACATTATTCCTCCGTCAGACATCATTACCTTTGACAATTCTGCAGCATTTTTGGAAGCAAATATGCAGCAAATCCACAAACCTTTTTACACCTGCATTTTTGCTGCCGATTTGACTTACTCAACGGAAGTCAAAGGGTACAGGAACTCTGCAGATCTGCAAAAAGTATTAACATGCTGCGGAAAATAAAACACTGCAAATAAGGATGGAAATTTTCCAGATCACGTGCACAACACTTCAGGAATGTCATTGATTAGCATTGCTTAAGTGATCCATTGCGTTTTTGGAGCAGTTCCGCCCTGAAAAAAATGCTGCAGAAACGCAACAAATCCGCATCGCATGCACACATCCTAAGGCCGGGGTCACACTTGTGAGTTCAATGCGAGAAACTCACGTGAGTCTCTCGCATCAAGTCCTGGCACTGCTGCCGGCACTAGGGATCAAAGCGTGCGGCTGCTTAGAAATGCATGTGTGGCACCCCAGGAGTCAGGTTGTGACAGTGGCATTGCCTCCCTCACAGGGGGTGATGCCATGCCTGGAAGCAAGAAGGGATTCCTTTAGCAGGTACGCTGGCATACAACACCTTTCCTGACTCCAGACCATAAGGGGAAGCTCTAAACCTGATTTCAGGGTAGCTTCCCTATAAGTTCTGGCCTGGAGGAGGGGTTAGAGAGTTCAGTGTGAGACAGTGAAGGGAGAGGAAGTATGTGAGGAAAGCCTGGGACTGGAGCTGCGACTGAACTCATCCTAGGATTGAGCGCACACCGGAGTCCGTGGTTGTTTTGGGAACTGCATGCCCCACAGCAAATCTGGAGGACAGGAGATTGCAGGTCTTCTGGCCACAACTGACACCCAAAGGCACAGCGGCATATCGGAGCCCAAAGTCACCACAAGGGAGTGACGCCTGGAAAATGCTCAAACCACCTGACATGCAGGTAGCGTTTCACTAAGTGGACAGAGAGCGACTTGAGGAGAACTACAAGCATCAAGAACCCAGAGAGCAGCGCAGTAGGGAGGCTTCCAACCCCACCTAGCTAGGGGAATTCTGAACTGCTTCCAAGCTGCCTGGATCTCTAATACCACCTGTTCAATGTGCTCCGGAAAGCACCTACAATTAAGGTAAAGAAACTACAGTCCCTGTGTCCTCCAATTATTCTTTCACCCCAACATCCAGAACCCTCTCATAGACTGTTCTGGTAGCCCTGGGGCCCCGTGTTCCCATTAAGCAGCGTTTGCCATCTCTAGTCAAACACAACAGGTGGCATCACGAATAATCCCTTACAAACATTTCCCTCATCCCTTTTATTGCTGCCGTGACCACCCCTTTAAGAGCCGTCTGACCTGGTTCCAAGTACCCCACTGCCTTACCAGGTGTTTTACATGCAGCTGCAAACTCCGGTCCAGAGTGCCAGAGGCAGTGCCGGGACTTAATTTGAGAGACTCGAGCGAGTTTCTCGCATTGAACTAGCAAGTGAGACCCCGACCGAAGTCTGATTGTGGCGTACTACTGCTGCAATGAAAATGGGAGTGGAAGACTCAGTCCATGAATAATACAAACATTCAAGTCACAGGGAGGTGTTTGACTTGAAGAGTCAATGTGACCTGTGTAAACTGATTGATCTGTTATATATTGCAGTATATAACCTTACTATCTCGATTTTCTTTTAATCTTGATGCACTGCAAATAAAAGAGGGCAGTTTAATGCCCTTCCGTCCTAATTTTATATTTGTGTTATGGTACGTGCCCATGATCAGGAACAGAAGTGTTTTGGAAAAATGCTGCTTTGTACAGCACACGCACAGTGCATTGGATTTATAGAATTCACATGTCCACTGTGCTTCTATTTAACAGTGCGTAAACTCACCCGTGGCGCAGGTTTATTAGCAACAGCATGTCAATTTCTGTCATGGAGATGCGAGTCTCCGCAACAAAAATCTCCACAATGGATATGTATTGAATGTGGTAAATCTAAATTGTTCAGTGAACACATGCGGATTTACCTGCATGATTAAAACGCAGCACTTTGGATGCAGCAAACTACTACCTGATCATGGGAACATAGCTTTAACCCCTTTCTGCCAGCTGACAGAATAGTTCGTCAGCTGGCAGAACCCCCGCTTTGAGGTGAGCTCCGGCGGTGAGCCCACCTCAAAGCCGCGACATGTCAGCTGTTTTGTACAGCTGACATGTGCGTGCAATGAGCGCGAGCAGAATCGCGATCCGCCCGTGCCCATTAACTAGTTAAATGCCGCTATCAAACGCTGACAGCGGCATTTAACTAGCACTACCGGCCGCGCGGCCAGAAGTGCTCGCACTGCTGACCCCCGTTACATGATCGGGGGTCATTGGTGCATTGCCATAACAACCAGAGGTCTCCTTGAGACTTCTATGGTTGTTGATGGCCGATTGCTTTGAGCGCCACCCTGTGGTCGGCTTTCAAAGCAAACCTGTATTTCTGCTACATAGAGGTGATCTGTGCTTCACCTCTATGTATAAACAAAATAACAACAAAAAAACACATAGCTGAACAAGATATCAATATAGAGGCCATAAAAAGCTCACCAATGATTTATAGCTATAAAAAATCTAATTGGACTATAATAAAGGATAAGTCGCTTAAATGGAGGACAGCAAAAAAGTGTGGGTCACAAGGACCCAGAAACAACGACCATTATATCCAAAGATACAATAATGTATGTAAAAGAGTTTATTTAAATAACTTTATTGATCCACAAAATACATATACAAGATATAACATACATTACACATGAAGGGTACAGGTAAGTATCAGGTGCTGCAAGGTGTGCCTCAACACCGCAAGATAATAAAAACAAACGAACTAAGGGCGCATGGACCCAAGGACGTACACACCCGCAATAATCCAGACATGTGCCACCAAAATTCTAGTAAATAAATAAATATTGCACATATTGAGCTGTAAGGAAGCCTCCGTTTGGACCTAGAGCCAAGTCCCTTCCAGTGCAAGTAAGGTACTGACTATCCAATACAGCACGCACATATAGGGCACAGGAAAATTACAATTTTACCTCCAAGTGGAGAGCTGGATGATACGTCCACAGGATCCGTGCGTCCTCCCCGACGCACGTTTCGGTTTTTCACCTTCCTCAGGGGGCACCTTTTTTGTTCACCTCTATGTAGCAGAGGGGATCGTGTAGTGCATGCTTCTAGCCTCCTATGGAGGCTATTGAAGCATGCCAAAATGAAAAAAAAATGCGTTTAAAAATATAAAAAAAATAAAAAATATATAAAAGTTCAAATCACCCCTCTTTCGCCCCAATCAAAATAAAACAATAAAAATAAAATCAAACCTACACATATTTGGTATTGCCGAGTTCAGAATCGCCCAATCTATCAATAAAACCAAAGGATTAACCTGATCGCTAAATGGCGTAGCGATAAAAAAATCAAAATGCCAAAATTATGTTTTTTTGGTCTCTGCAACATTGCATTAAAATGTAATAACGGGCGATCAAAAGAACATATCTGCACCAAAATGGTATCATTAAAAACACCTGCTTGGCTCGCAGAAAATAAGCCCTCACCCGACCCCAGATCATGAAAATTGGAGACGCTACGGGTATTGGAAAATGGCGCAATTTTTTTTTTTTAGCAAAATGTGGAATTTTTTTTACCACTTAGATAAAATAGAACCAAGACATGTTTGGTGTCTATGAACTCGTAATGACCTGGAGAATCATAATTGCAGGTTAGTTTTAGCATTTAGTGAACCTAGCAAAAAATCCAAACAAAAAACAAGTGTGAGATTGCACTTTTTTTGCAATTTCATCGCACTTGGAATTTTTTTCCCATTTTCTGTTACATGACATGGTAAAACTAATGGTATCGTTCAAAAGTACATCTCGTCCTGCAAAAAATAAGCTCTCACATGGCCATATTGACGGAAAAATAAAAAAGTAATGGCTCTAGAAATAAGGGGAGCGAAAAACGAAAACGAAAAAACCTCTGGGGGTGAAGGGGTTAAAGAGGTCAAATAAGTTCAGTGGAGTCCTAAGAGACCATTGAGTATTATACATGTATTTTCTTGACAATTAGAGGCTTTGTTGTATTGAGGTTCACAACTAATTTATTTGCTACAAATCAAATTTTTGGGTAAAGCTCTGCAAACCTTGCTAATTCAAATTTTAAACCCTTTAAAACCTATAATGTATAGTTTCATCATAGGTCATCTCCCCCTCTTTGATGCTGGCTCCAGCGCTGAGCCCACATCTTTTCAGGCACATCACAGCTGATTTGATCACCTGTCATGTGCCTCTAACAGCCGCGGGTGGATACAAGATCCACCTGTGGTTCTGAACATATAAAATGCCGCTGTCAATCTTTGACAGCAGCATTTAACATGCGCACGTTCTGGAAGTGCATAACTGTCACATGATAGCAGGGCACCGATGGGTTGGCATGACAACCCGAGGGTCTGGTGGAGTCCCCGATCCTAGGGAGACTTCTGAAGCTAGTGAAAGAAATAAAATGTTTTTAAAAATATTTAAAAAAATTAAAATATAAAAGTTAAAGCTACCTCCCTTTTGCCCTATTCAAAATAAAACAATAAAAAAATAAAAAATACACATATTTGGTATCACTGAATTCAGAAATACAAGAGCTATCAAAATAATTAATCCGATCGGTAATTAATGCATTGAGAAAAAAAATCATAATTCCAGAATTATGCTTTTTGGTCACTGCAGTAATGCAATACAGTGCATTAACAGGTGTTCATAGGATCATATCAACCCCAAAATAGTGTCGATAAAACATTTGCTTGGTGCACAAAAAATAAGCCCTCATCCAGCCCCAGATCCCGAAAAATGGAGACTCTATGGGTCTCGGAAAATGGTGCCATTTGTTTGTTTTTTACAAACTTTGGATTTTTTTTTCACCACTTAAATAAAAAAGAGCCTATACATGTTTGGTATTTGCCATCTTGTAATGTCTTGGAGAATTATAGTATCATGTTAGTGTTAGCATTTAGTGAACATGGTAAAAAAAAACAATTGTGGAAATGCACTTTTTTTTTAGCAATTTCACAACACTAGGAATTTTTTTTCCCATTTTCCAGTACACTATATGGTAAAGCCAATAGTGTTTTACAAATGTACAACTTGTGCTGAAAAAAATCAAGACCTCAAATGGCCAAATTGATGAAAAAATAATAATGATATGGCTCTGGGAATAAGGGGAACAATAAACGAAAACTAAAAAATGGGAAAACCCAATGTGGTGAAGGGATTAAAAAATCTACTAATCCCTAGTATATTCATATGCTGACGATTCATTGCAGAAATGTATTTGGCCTATCTGATTAAGATTATTTTAGTAGAATGCACGAGGCTTTTTGCAAGCCCAATTTAGGTAAATAGGACAGTAGCAGAAATGTAAGCAACAAATTTGTAGCCTGAAAATATACTGTACTCATAGAAGATATTTCTTCTGCGCTCTACTAGCTCACCGCACATTCTGCTCTTTGTACTCACAGGAGATTATGGGTACATATCCAAAGGCTATGTATACAGTTGATTTTCTGCCACATAAATTGCATTGTGTGGCTCAGAATTGCTTATCATAATATGATTTAAAATTAGTATTAGTAAATTAATGCTAAGACTATCACCATGGCTAATGTATCCCACAGCATTTCCACAACAAATTCTGCAGCAAAATACTGTATACTGCAGACTCCCTGATTTGCAAGGTTTGACTAGGAAAGGTTTGAAAAAAACTAAAGAACAGCAAAAACATTACTCTGGTGTGGCTTCCATATTGGTATTCCATATTAGTATTCCTTAGTATCTGGATCAAGGCATTGCAAACTTGCTCAGCCAGCTCTAAAATGCAAGCATTCTTTTGCACTTCTTGTGATTCCTAATCAATGTGACATCATGAAGTTATGTTATGACTGGTGATGGGTGAACCCATGGATGTTCTGGTATGTCGGGTTTGGCCAAACATTTTTAAAAAGTTTGGTTTGGGTACCAGAACAGTACCCAAACTCAAACCTGAACCCAGACCCCATTCAAATGAATCGGGGGCCAAAACATCCGGTGTTTCCCACACAGTCATCTGTTATATGCGCTGGATAGCAAAAATAGAGGGGACCAAACTTTATTTTATTTAATTATTTTTTGCACCCATGAATACTCTAATCATCGTATGCCTGAGACCTTTTTACTGCAGATCATAGTGCTGCGTTTCCCATGTTGTCATTCGGATACACCATGTGAGCCAAAGCTGTGACTGGCGGTAAAAAGGTCAGAGGCATTCGCTAATGAGAGTACTATTCTCATCATTGTACGCCCAGTCTCACTGATAGCAGCGAGAGCAGGCGTACGATGATGAGAGTATTTATGAGTCGAGGCCAGTGCAATAAATAAATAAAATAAAAAATGTAGTGGGCTCCCTCTATTTTTACCAAAGAAGCCAGGCAAACCAACAACTGTAGGCTGCAACCCTCGTCTATCATCATTATCTCGGCTGATTATAAAAAATAGAGGGGTCCCTTCACCGGTTTTTAAAATTATTTGAATAAATAATTAAAAAAATGGCATGGTGTTCCCCCATTTTTGACAACCAGTCAAGTTAAAACAGAAATCTGGGGGCTGGTATTCTCAGACTGGGAAGGAGCCATGGATATTAGTCTTTCCCAGGTTAAAAATAGCAGCCTGCCCGAGAAAAGGCTGGCACTACGTTAGGTTCTTCCCATTTGTGGTAACAAGCGCGGGTAATATTTGTGGGGTTTATTTTAGCTTTGTAATGTTAGCTGACATCAAGTCCACAGGTTAGTAATGGAGAGGCGTTTATAAGACACCCCCATTACTAACATCATAGTCAAATGTAATAAAAACACAGACATAGAGAAAAGTACTTTATCTCAGATTAAACCACAGACTCCTTTATTTGAAAGAAACACTCCCCACCCTCCTTTACCCATTGGTCAATGTAAAATTGAAAAATAATAAAACACAATATTCCTCATCTGACCAATGATAATCCATGTGTTCCACAACGTGCTCCAACTCTGCTACATCTGGATTGCATGGCTGAGCAGTGGCATGATGCAAGCACTCAGCCGTGAGTCCAGGAGGCACTAAGCAGAGCTTCAGAGTGCAGCTTCAGTGACCTGTGGTGACATCTTTAAGGTTACCACCGATCACAGGCAGTGGTTCTCAGGCTCAGATCAGTGTCTCCTGGATTTATGGCGAGTGGTAGCATCATGACACTGCTCAGCCATGCAATCCAGATGAAGAAGAGTTAGGCTTTTCGTTGGACAGATGTATTTTCGGTGGACAAGTGAGGAATATGATGTTTTATTATTTTTAATTTTAATGTGATAAATGGGTAAAAGAGGGTGGGAAGTGTTTATTTCAAATAAAGGATTTTTCTTTGTGTTTATTTTAATTAAAAAGACTTTTTTCTGTGTCTTTATTTAATTTTCTATATGGGGTTAGTAATGGGGGTGCCTTATCCATGGGGGTGCCTCTCCATTACAAACCCCTGGGCTTGATGTCAGCGGCTATAAAACAGCTGAAATCAAGTAGAAACCTATTACCCCACTTGCCACCACACAAGTGCAAGTGGGAAAAGCGGAGGCTAACCGACAGATTAATGCACCATTTCTGAGGTGGCTGAGAACTGATGTCTTGGAGGGGGCCAATATCCATGGCCCTTTCCTAGGCTATAAATATCAGCCCGCAGCTGTCTGTTTAGTCTTTGCTCGTTATTGAAGATAGGGGGACCCCATGTCATTTTTTGGGGGGAACTCCTGTACAATAACCAGGAAACACTAAGCAAACAGTGGTGAGCTGATATTAATACCTTTGTGGATATTGGCCCGTTCCCAGAATATTAACATCATCCCCCAGCCATCAGCTTTACCTCGGCTAGCTATGAAAATTACAGGGGACCTCACACCATTTTTTTCATGTATTTTTTTAATGATTACCAAGTACAGTAAAGTCACTTTAGTTCATAACAGCCGTTTCTCTTACTTTGCAAGTTCCAGTGCTAAACTGATGAACAATCATGAGTCCGGCACTTGGCACTTCAGCATTCATCAGTCTGGCATTCAAGCTACTGTGAGACCTGGTGGCTGTGAACTATGGTAAGGTTACCTGAATTCACAGCCACTGGGTGTCCCAGCAGATGCAATGCCCGGAAACCTCATTGGTAACTTTGAGGGACATTGTAAGGTTGCTGTAGTTTCCATCTACTGGAACCACTGGAGGCTGTGAACTAAGATTACCTTGGGTGTGCATTTTACTATACTTATCAATAAATAAGAAAATAAATTAAAAAATTGCATGGGTTCCCCCCCTTCCCCCCCCCCCCCCCGGCAAACCAGGAGACACTGAGATGGGGCTGAGAACTCAGGTGTAGCACTGAGCGGTGATGTCAATAAGGTGAGCAGAATTCATAGTAGATGAGCTCCGGTTATATAACTGAAGTCAGACCTGGCTGACCAAATTATTTTCTATATTTTTACTTAAATTTGACCTAAAACAACATTACATTTTCAAACAAGTCCTAAGAGTACATAAAGAGAACCAAGTACAACAAATGAGTATCAAATGTTTGACTTTCTTATTCTTATTGAAGAAAATGATTCAATATCATATTCTGTGAGGGGCAAAAGTATGTAGATATTTAGGATTATAGCAGATAATTTGAAGGTGAAGTTAGAATCTAGTGTCATCAAACAATGAGGATGACAATCAGGTGTGAGTGAGAAACTTTTTATATTTATAGAATCTATCAAAGTCTTCATAAGCCATGTTTTTGGAAATGTATCATAGCTCAAGCAAAGGATATTTCATAGAACCTCAGAAAAAGTTATTGATGCTCATCAAGGTGGAAAAGGTTACAAAGCCATCTCTAAAGTGTTCGGAATTTAACAATCCATAATCATACAGATTGTGTAGAAAAGAAGACATGACAATTATTACCCACAAAAGGAGTCATCAACATACAAAAAACACTCCAAGAGCAAAGTGTGTAATATTTCATAATGTCACAAAGGAATCCAAGGTCACAGCTATGTTACAAAAGGCTTCTCTCATATTAGCAAAAGATTATGGTGATGAGTCCACTATTAGGAGGAGAGAGAATAACAATGGTGTGCATAGTAAAATTGTAAGAGGAAAGCCATTGTTCTCCAAAAGGAACAATTCTGCCCAACTTTTGCTTGCTAAATTTCACCTCTACAAGCCAGAAAGCTATAGGGGCAATGTTTCATGGATGGACGGATGAAGCCAAAACTTTTTAGCTTTTTGATTCTAATGAGAAGTGTTATATTTGGATAAATTTTGGAGAAGTTTTGCTACATCTGGGCCATGACAGTTTGCTATTATGGATGAAACAATAACTTCTGAATTATACCAATAAATTATCAAGGAAAATATCAAGACATCTATCCATTTGGTATGGTACCATGTTAGCCAATAGAAAAAAAGATATAGAGTGCTCTCAGTGGGAGAACCAAAATAGGAATCTTGTGGGTGTGATACCTTTTAATGGCTAGCAAAATATAATGAATGATGTTACAAAGCAAGCTTTCGAGACTGCTTACGTCTCTTTATCACCAGCCTGATGAAGAGACATAAGCAGTCTCGAAAGCTTGCTTTGTAACATCATTCACTATATTTTGTTAGCCATTAGAAGGTATCACACCCACAAGATTCCTATTGTCAAACTCAAAATTACGTTGGTCATTCAGCAAGTCAAAGACCGAAAGCACAGAAATCGTTGTGCAAAAGAATAGTGAAAAAGATTAAAGTTTTGGAATAGCCAAGTAATAGTCCTGACCTTAATCCTATAGAAATATTGTGGAGGGATCTAAAGCAACCAATTTGTGGAAGAAAACCCACCAACATAACAAATATGAAGCAGCTTCAAGCCTATGTGCAGGATTAATCAACAATGACAGGAAATGTTTACATGCAGTTATTGATGCACAAAGGGATCTCACCATATACTGAAAGCAAAGGTTCACATAATTTTGCAGCTCACAAAAATGTGCATTGGGTCATTTTCCTAATTTAAAAAATGTGAAAGTCTAATATTTGTTACTCATTTGTTTAATTTTGTTTTTCCTGTCTGCTTTTAGCATTTGTGTGAAAATCTGATGTAGTTTCAGATCAAATTTATGCAAAAATATAAAAAATTCTGAAGGGTATACAAACTTTGAAGCATTAATGTATCTATAGAATATGAGTTTGCAGCTAAAGATCCTGGATCTTCACTTGGGGATTTCATTTTGACCAAAAGAATCTAACAATTGCAGAGCTTACCTGTCATTAAACCATATGAAATAATGTTTCATTCAAGATTTTCTTGATAGAATCAAGTTAAATGCATGCTTGACGGAAAAAAGTAATTGCACAATATAACAAATGTATTGAAAGCTTACACTGCATTGATCAATAGGTCCCAAATGCATCCTTCAAATGGTGGTATGTTCTTGTACATGGGAAATTGTACATCAGATGGGATTCCACCTACAAATAGTTTTTTCACACTTATTGCATGACTAGCTGGTAGTTTCAGTGTCTGGTTTTTATCCTCATCGACTTGCACTGTAAACGTGCTGCAAAAATATAAGTGAATAAAGTGAGTCAAGTGAACCACAATGTCACAAAAATACAGATACTGTCTGTCACGCACAAGTCAAGGTCAATAAAAAAGTCTTCTACAAATCTACATTTCACAAAATATAGCAAATTTCATTTTTTTACATTAGTACAATTCTCTTTTCTTAGTCTTGAAAACGGTTTGAATTGCAGGAATACACAAATCGCACAGCTTTCATTATACGAATATAAGTTTATGTTAATACATGTAGCGGAAGATGAACCTGTTGAAGACTGTATTTTGGCACAGCAGTGTAAGTGGTGATAAAATGTTCTCCTAATTATCTGATCTGTTTTAGAAATGGGACTGCAGCTGATTCCTTCTGTTGTGTATGCACCAAACTGCAGAGGAAAGTGACTTGGGTATAGGACAGAATTTGTAAAGTCTTGCTTTGAGACATGATTACATTTGGTGGTAAAACAGCATGGGGGCCACATCTGCTCGAATTATTGTTTCCAGGAGGGAGACACTTCTATATTAGTTAAATGAAAAATCAACACACTGTTGAATATTCATACAGTAGGTAGCAAGAAATAGATGTGAGCAGACTGTAAAATGGTATACAGGTAACCATAGAAGACAATACATACACCTTTTCAGAAAGGATGGTAGAAATTGAGCAGCTTCATCTATATATATATATATATATATATATATATATATATATATATATATATATAAAGTTGAGTGTATGTATGTGTGTGTGTATGTATCGAGCCACGCCCTCTCGACATACCCACGCCCACTCCGCAAAGCAGGCACAGGCCACATCTAGCTCCGTCGTTTCTAGAATGGAGTTGCTCCAGTGAGGTAAAACGTCAAGGGAAAGGGAGGAGCCTCATGGATAGAGATGTGAGGGGGAAAATGAGAGATGTCAGGGGGAGAATAAGAGAGGTTAGATGCTGCTGCAGTATGAGGCTGTGTATAGAGAAGAGTGAGGCGCTGCAGGTGGAGGCTGTGTATAAGGCCATATTCATACGTTCAGTATTTGGTTAGTATTTTACTTCAGTATTCATAAGCTAAAAACCGCGAGTGGGAGAAAAATACAGAAGTGGTGATGTGTTTCTAATAAACTTTTCCTCTGATTGTTTTACTTCAAGTTTTAGCTTACAAATACTGAGGTAAAAATAATGGCCAACTAACGTGTGAACAAGGTCTAATACAGGAGGAGATGGCACACGGGTATATACTATATACAGGAGGAGATGACATACAAGTATATACCATATACAGGGGGAGATGACATACAGGTATACAGTGGGTACGGAAAGTATTCAGACTCCTTTAAATTTTTCACACTTTGTTTCATTGCAGCCATTTGGTAAATTCAAAAAAGTTCATTTGTTTTCTCTTTAATGTACACTCTGCTCCCCATCTTGACTGAAAAAACCCAGAAATGTAGTAATTTTTGCAAATTTATTAAAAAAGAAAAACTGAAATATCACAAGGTCATAAGTATTCAGACCCTTTGCTCAGACACTCATATTTAAGTCACATACTGTCCATTTCCTTGTGATCCTCCTTGAGATGGTTCTACTCCTTCATTGAAGTCCATGTGTGTTTAATTAAACTGATAGGACTTGATTTTGAAAGGCACACACCTGTCTACAGGGTGGGCCATTTATATGGATACACCTGGGTGGGCCATTTATAAAATTGCAGTAAAAAATGGTCGACTTTAAAATGGCCGCCATGGTCACCACCTATCTTGAAAAGTTTTCCCCCTCCCATATACTAATGTGTGAAAAACAGGAAGTTGATATCACCAACCATTGCCATTTTATTTTGGTGTATCCATATACATGGCCCACCCAGGTATATCCATATAAATGGCCCCCCTGTAACTAAGACCTCACAGCTCACAGTGCATGTCAGGTCAAGTGAGAATCATGAGGTCAAAGGAACTGGCCAAGGAGCTCAGAGACAGAATTGTGGCAAGGCACAGATCTGGCCAAGGATACAACAGAATTTCTGCAGTACTCAAGGTTCTTAAGAGCACAGTGGCCTCCATAATCCTTAAATTGGAAAAGTTTTGGACCACCAGAAGTCTTCCTAGACCTGACCGTCCAGCCAAACTGAGCAATCATCAGAGAAGAGCCTTGGTGAGAGAGGTTAAGAAGAACCCCAAGATCACAGGGGCTGAGCTCCAGAGATGCAGTAGGGAAATGGGAGAAAGATCCACAAAATCAACTATCACTGCAGCCCTCCACCAGTCAGGCCTTTATGGCTTAGTGGCCTGATGGAAGCCACTCCTCAGTGCAAGACATATGAAAGCCCGCATATAGTTTGCTAAAAAAACACATGAAGGACTCCCAGACTATGAGAAATAAGATTCTTTGGTCTGATGAGATGAAGATAGACCTTTTTGGTGATAATTCTAAGCAGTATGTGTGGAGAAAACCAGCCACTGTTCATCACCTACCCAATACAATCCCAACAGTGAAACATGGTGGTGGCAGCATCATGCTATGGGGGTGTGTTTTAGCTGCAGGGACAGGCGACTGGTTGTCATAGAAGAAAGCATGAATGCAGCTAAGTACAGAGATATCCTGGATGAACACCTCTTCCAGAGTGATCTGGACCTCAGACTTGGCCAAAGTTTACCTTCCAACAATGACCCTAAGCACACAGCTAAAATAACAAACGAGTGGCTTCAGAACAACTCTGTGACTATTCTTGACTGGCCCAGCCAGAGCCCTGACCTAAACCCAATTGAGCATCTCTGGAGAGACCTGAAAATGGCTGTCAACCAACGTTCACTATCCAACCTGATGGAACTGGAGAGGATCTGCAAGGAAGAATGGAAGAGGATCCCCAAATCCAGGTGTGAAAAACTTGTTGCATTATTCCCAAGAAGACTTACGGCTGTACTATCTCAAAAGGGTGCTTCTACTCAATACTGAGCAAAGGGTCTGAATACTTATGACCATGTGATATTTCAGTTTTTCTTTTTTAATAAATTTGCAAAAATTACTACATTTCTGTTTTTTTTTCAGTCAAGATAGGGTGCAGAGTGTACATTAATAAGAAAAAAAAAGAACTTTTTAAAATTTACCAAATGGCTGCAATGAAACAAAGAGTAAAAAAATTAAAGGGGTCTGAATACTTTCTGTACCCACTGTATACTATATACAGGAGGAGATGACACACAGGTATATACTATATACAGGAGGAGATGACATACAGGTACATACTATATACAGGAGCAGATGACACACAGGTATATACTATATATAGGAGGAAATGACATACAAGTATATACTATATACAGGAGTAGATGACACACAAGTATATACTATATACAGGAGGAGATGACATACAAGTATTTACTATATACAGGAGGAGATGACATACAGGTATATACTATATACAGGGGAGATGACACATTTTACCAGTTTTTATAAGCCAAAACCATGAGTGGAAGAAAAATACAGAAGTGATGTAGGGTTTCTAATATACTTTTCCTCTGATCGTTTTACTCCAAGTTTTATGAGAGGAGTGAGGGGATAATGAGAACTGTGAGGGGGAAAATGAGAGGGGTGATGGGAAAAGGGGTAAGGTGCTATAACTAACCACAGTTAGTTACTAAGCCCGGGCAATGCCGAGCTCTTCAGGTAGTATTCTATAAAATCATACTTCAGACAAACAAGGATGGGAAGGTCTTTAGGACTTTTTATCTGAAACATAAGTTCAGCACTCATACTTGAAAATCAGTTTTTACTAAAATATGGATTTTTGAGTCATGCGTTCATGTAGCGCATGACAAAGTAATTACAGAAATTTTTACACGAGTTGGATTAAATCCATTGGAGTATTGTCCATCTTCACAATGACATTCCAGCAATTGCATGGAAAGACAAACTACTACTACTAATGTATGCAAGTACACAAAAGATAAATTTCTCATGTCTTACTTAAACTTGTTCGGACTGAGCTGTTGCAAAATCAAGACAAAAGTGTTGTGACTATATGGGTATTCCTAATATCAAAGATGGGATGGTTCCCAGTTGTTATAATATTACAGTGGAAATACTTTTACATGCTGACTGACCATACAACTATTTTCTTATGATAAAATATTACTATCCATCTTTTAAAAAGAATTGCCACTTTTTAAGAAATGCAAGACCTCTATATTTACAACATACAGAGTCATAGAGAGCATATTTCCTTTTCAGAATCTATATTAGATTTTTGCATGGATAGAGAAGAATTTCTGTGCCACGTGCTGAGTTTAATGGAAGTAATTTTAAATTGACCTACTGTATGTACTTGTTTGAACCATAATGAATTATAGGACACAATAACAATGATGGTGGAGCTTCCTTGTCATCAACAAATTGTTCACTTTCACTTTTCTCAATTGAAATAATTATGGATGATGTGTCTACTTTTATAACATAGTTACCATTACTGAAACCTCAATAAAATTTGAATGCCCTTTTTACTTTTAGATTTTATATATTGAGCTTTTTTTAGAATTTTTTTTATAACTTAGAAGTGAAGGTCTATTTGAAAGTCCTGTTTAGACAGGGAAATCTTGAACCATTAATAAAACTGCTTGCTTCTCTGCCTGTAAAGCCGGCCAAACAAAACTTATGGGAAAAGATCAATTGCTAGTACGATTATTCAGTTCTCATACAGCATGATGCTTTGGTCAGCACTAGAGAAGAGTGAACCTGAACTTCAAAGTTCAGGGTTTGTACCTGACAGTTTGTTTCTGGTGGTAAACTTTGGTGGACTTCTCCTGGAAGTTAGTTTTAATGTTCGGAGTCCTAGAGGAAGTCTAAGAGTAGATACAGTTTTCCTGTTCTGGTACCCGAACCGATCTTTAGACTAAAATTCGGGTTGGGTACCAAAACCAAACTTCCACGGGTTCACTCATCCCTAGTCAGCACATACCCTATTTACTTGGGACAATGTGCTGCTTATAACCATGAAAATTATACCTGCATAAACAATGATGGACATCAATGTTATCAGCTTGCCTAAATGGGGCTTTACAATTGTTGGAAAGTTAATTATTTGTATAATAACAATATTTGGCTATCATGATGGTTAATGTCAAAGCCTTTGTGCTTTAACCATTGGGTTACTATTGGGTTTTCACAGAGAGTCCTATACACTAATACTAGTCAAAGAAAAATTAAATTACATATCAATAAGAATAATGTATGCTGGCAGTAGCTTTAAGACATCATTGTGTTACTTACTTTCTTGATCTTTCTATTCTGATGGAATGTTCTTTGCCATCATGAAATTGTTCTTTCTCAGACTTAATAGTTATTCGATGTATCTCTTTAGGTCCTGGAACAGAAACTTCCAATTTCCCTTTTCTTAACAGGATTGCATAAAATGCCTGAATGGGGAATCAGATGTTCATATTAGATTTAGGAATGAGGGTGCTATCAATCATTCTAGGTTTTGGGTAAGGGAAACCTGTATCATTGTACAAGCAGTCCAATCTGTGAATGGTATCGTATAGAGAAGAAGAAGAGTTTGTTAGAAAAAAATAAGTACAATTGTACAATACTCTTTGAAATCCCTGGTGTTTGATTACATAGGAGTCCAATGGGCGGTCTCACTAGTGATTGACAGCTATCTCTATATGCACAATCATACAGGGAAGACTATTAGTCACTATTAGTACCACACACTCGATTCATCAGCATACAGTGGGGAAAATAAGTATCTGATACACTGCCAATTTTGCAAGTTTTACCACCTACAATAAATGGAGAGGTCTCTGGTGCCCTTAGATAGTTTTTTGGTCTTGGCCATGGTGGAGAGGTTGGCGTGTGAATGATGGAGTGTGTGGACAGGTGTCTTTTATACAGGTAATGAGTTCAAACAGGTGAAATTAATAGAAGTATTGAGTGCAAAGTATTAGAGCTTCTTAAAGAAAAATTAACAGGTCTGCTATAACAAGAATTCTTACTGGTTGGTAGGTGATCAAATACTTATTTCATGCAATAAAATGTAAATTAATTATTTCAAAATCATACAATGGGATTTTCTGGCTTTTTTTTAAGATTCAGTCTTTCACAGTTGAAGTATACCTATGATAAAAATTACAGACCTCTCCATTCTTTGTAGATGGGAAACCTTGTAAAATCGTTGGTGTCTCAAGTATTTATTTTCCACACTGTATATACACTAGAAACCTCAATAAATAAAACTCAAGTTTTATTGAAACATTTCCCAACATTGTTCTCCAGCTACTGAGCATCCTACTTGCAGAGCAGATACCATTTTCATCAGGACAAGTGCCCATGAAACAGTTTTAGGAACGCAAACTAGATTTTTTTTTAAATTAAACTAGTAACTGCTTTTTTATACTTTTTATTTTTTTTCCACAGTATAAACAATAAGAACTACACTTACAGCACCGCATACAATTTTATAGTAGTCTCTGATTGTAGAGAAAAAATTAAACTGCACTTTTTAAAAAACAACAAATGGTTCATCAACATAAGCCAAGATACTGGTAATCAAAAAGAAACTGTTTTAGCATCAATTAGCCAATGAGTGGTCTATGGAAACAGTATTGATATATCCATAAAGCTATTTTGAACTACAAAAACGAAACTTCAGAACACTGTTGCTTACCTGACCACTTTGTCTACGCTTTCTTCTTGGCGATATAAGCGTTCCACCATTACCAAATAAAATCATTCCTGACTCATTTTTAGTACTGAATGACAATGTAATTTCTGTTCCCACATCTAATGACACTGGTGGCACTTCTATGAAACCAGGTTTTGAAAAACTGACTGATAGAACTTTCTGTAATTGAAAAACACAGAAACCACATATTTAGCACGCATATACAGATAGCATTTTATAAAGAAGAAAATGGGCAATTTACGCTTTATACATCATATTGGAACAAAGTAACATATTATCAAACAAATTTTCATGGATCTTAGAGACTGCCCTGATGGCCGCACTGTATATTTCCATATACATATACAAGGCCTCCATCAAAGCATTACTACCCTTTCGGCAGGATGCAGACATATGAGGGGGCAGCATGAATACATATGAGGGGCAGGATAGAGACATAAGGGGGGCAGGATGAAGACAAATGAGAGGGCATGATGGAGAAATATGCAGGGCAGAATGGAGACATATGAGGGGGCAATAGAGACACACGAGGAGGCAGGATGGATACATATAATGGCAAGGATGTATACATATTGGAGGCAGGATGGAGACATATGGGGGGCTGAATGGAGACATATGAGGAGGCAGGATAGAGAAATATGGGGGCAGAAAGGAGACATATGAGGGGGCAGGATGGAGACATACAAGTAGGCAGGATGGAGACATAAGGGGCAGGATGGAGACATATTGGGGGCAGGATGGAGACATATGGGGGCAGGAAGAAGACATATGGGGGCAGGATGGAGACATATTGGGGGCTGCAAGGAGACACATGGGGCAGAATTGAGACATATGAAAGGGCAGGATGGAGACACATGGGGGCAGGATAGAGACATATAAGGGGGCCGGATGGAGACATTTTAGGGGTCAGGATGGAAACCTATGGCGTCAGCATGGGAGGACTGTTGTGGATTCTGTTGGTGGGCTCCCTCTGGTGGTTACTGCTGGTACTGGGTGACTTTGGTGGGTTGCGGCCTTTGGTTTCCACCTGTCCATCAGAGGCTGGGTGTTTCCTATTTTACCTGGCCTTTCTGTCATTTCCCTTGCCGGCTATCAATGTGTTCAGATGTGCTCTGTTTGGTTCCTGCCTACCTGCTCCCAGATCTTTCAGGATAAGCTAAGTGCTGATTTTCAGTTGTTTGGTTTTTGGTCCAGCTTGCTTAGAATGTCTCTATGCTAGCTGGTTGCTCTAGTGGACTGAGGTTCTCCCCATGTGCCATGAGTTGGCACATGGGTTCTTGTAATCTCAGGATGGTTTTTTTGATTAGGGTTTTTTGCTGACCGCTCAGTCCCCTTTTGTATCATTCTGCTTTCTAGTTTTCAGCGGGCCTCTATTTGCTAAAGCTATATACATCATCTCTATGTGTGTGCCTTCCTCTCATTTCACCGTCAATACATGTGGGGGGCAACTATACCTTTGGGGTTAATTCCTCTGGAGGCAAGTGAGGTCTTGTTTTCTCTGCAGTACTAGTTAGCTCTCAGGCTGGTGCGTGGCGTCTAGAACCAACGTAGGAACGCTCCCTGGCTATCTCTAGTTGCGTTTGTCAGGCGTAGGGCAGCGGTCAGCCCAGGTTCCATCACCCTAGAGCTCGTCCGATATTTGTTATACTTTGCTTGTCCTGTGCTATCCCTAGCCATTGGGGATTCATGACAGTATAGCCGGCCCACAAAGTGTCAATTGTTTGGGCTGAAGCAGGAGGAAAAGAAGTGTTCAAGGAAAATTTTTTTTTCTTCCTTCAGAGTTTTGCTGCCTAGCCCTTAATTGCTGTCTAGCTGCTTCTTACCTCCTCTTAACCCTTGAATGGCTCTGATCTTAGCTGTTTATCATGGATGTCCAGAGTTTGGCTTCCAGCCTGAGTAATCTCGCGGCAAAGGTTCAAAACATACAGGATTTCGTTGTTCACACTCCCATGTCTGAACCTAGAATTCCTATTCCAGAGTTTTTTTCTGGAGATAGATCTACCTTCCTGAATTTCAGGAACAATTGTAAATTGTTTCTCTCTTTGAAATCTCGCTCCTCTGGAGACCCTGCTCAACAGGTCAAGATTGTGATATCGTTCCTACGGGGCGACCCTCAGAATTGGGCATTTGCATTGGCACCAGGGGATCCTGCGTTGCTCAGTGTGGATGCGTTTTTTCTGGCATTGGGATTGCTCTATGAGGAACCTAACATAGAGATTCAGGCTGAAAAGGCTTTATTAGCCCTCTCTCAGGGGCATGATGAAGCGGAAATATATTGTCAGAAATTTCGGAAATGGTCGGTGCTTACTCAGTGGAATGAGTGCGCCCTGGCTGCAAACTTCAGAAATGGTCTTTCTGAGGCCATTAAGGATGTTATGGTGGAGTTCCCTGCGCCTACAGGTCTGAATGAGTCTATGGCTATGGCCATTCAGATTGATCGGCGTTTACGGGAGCGCAAACCCGTGCACCAGTTGGCGGTGTCTTCTGAACAGGCACCTGAGACTATGCAATGTGATAGAATTCAGTCCAGAAGTGAACGGCAAAATTATAGGCGGAAAAATGGTTTGTGTTTTTATTGTGGTGATTCAGCTCATGTTATATCAGCATGCTCTAAACGCACAAAAAGGGTTGATAAATCTTTTGCCATTGATACTCTGCAGTCTAAGTTCATTTTGTCTGTGACTCTGATTTTTTCACTGTCTTCCATTTCCGTCGATGCCTATGTGGATTCAGGCGCTGCCCTGAGTCTTATGGATTGGTCATTTGCTAAACGCTGCGGTTTTAGTCTAGAGCCTCTGGAAGTTCCTATTCCTCTGAAGGGAATTGATTCTACACCATTGGCTATGAATAAACCGCAGTATTGGACACAAGTGACCATGCGCATTACTCCCGTTCATCAGGAGGTGATTCGCTTCCTTGTACTGTATAATTTACATGATGTACTAGTGCTTGGTCTGCCATGGTTACAAACTCATAATCCTGTCCTGGACTGGAAAACAATGTCTGTGCTAAGCTGGGGATGTCAGGGGGTTCATGATGATGCACCTCCGATTTCTATCGCTTCATCGACTCCTTCGGAGATCCCTGCGTTTTTGTCAGATTATAAGGATGTTTTTGAGGAGCCTAAGCTCAATTCGCTCCCTCCTCATAGAGAGTGTGACTGTGCTATAGAATTGATTCCTGGCAGTAAGTTCCCTAAGGGTCGTTTATTTAATCTGTCACTGCCAGAGCATACTGCTATGCGGAATTATGTTAAGGAGTCCTTGGAAAAGGGACATATTCGTCCATCTTCGTCCCCTCTGGGAGCAGGTTTTTTTTTCGTGGCAAAAAAAGATGGTTCCCTGAGGCCTTGTATAGATTATCGCCTTCTGAATAAGATTACAGTCAAATACCAGTATCCATTGCCATTATTTACTGATTTGTTTGCTCGCATTAAGGGGGCTAGGTGGTTCACTAAAATAGATCTTCGTGGTGCGTATAATCTGGTGCGGATAAAACAGGGTGATGAGTGGAAAACCGCATTTAATACGCCTGAGGGCCATTTTGAGTATTTGGTAATGCCTTTTGGACTCTCCAATGCTCCGTCAGTCTTTCAGTCCTTTATGCACAATATTTTCCGTGAATATCTGGATAAGTTTATGATTGTGTATTTGGATGATATTTTGGTGTTTTCTGATGACTGGGAGTCTCATGTTCTACAGGTCAGGAAGGTGTTTCAGGTTTTGCGGGCCAATTCTCTGTTTGTGAAGGGCTCAAAGTGTCTCTTCGGAGTCCAGAAGATTTCTTTTTTGGGGTACATTTTTTCTCCTTCTACTATTGAGATGGATCCCGTTAAGGTTCAGGCTATTTGTGACTGGACACAACCTACATCTGTTAAGAGCCTTCAGAAGTTCTTGGGGTTTGCTAATTTTTATCGTCGGTTCATTGCTAATTTTTCCAGTATTGTTAAACCTTTGACTGATTTGACTAAAAAGGGTGCTGATGTTGCTGATTGGTCTCCTGTGGCCGTGGAGGCCTTTCGGGAACTTAAGCGCCGGTTTTCTTCTGCTCCTGTGTTGTGTCAACCAGATGTTTCACTTCCTTTTCAGGTGGAGGTTGATGCTTCCGAGATTGGAGCGGGGGCGGTTTTGTCACAGAGAAGTTCTAATGGCTCGGTGACGAAGCCATGTGCTTTCTTCTCTAGAAAATTCTCGCCCGCTGAGCGCAATTATGATGTGGGTAATCGGGAGCTTTTGGCCATGAAGTGGGCATTTGAGGAGTGGCGTAATTGGCTTGAGGGTGCTAAACATCGCTTGGTGGTCTTGACTGATCACAAGAATCTCATTTACCTTGAGTCTGCCAGGCGTTTGAATCCTAGACAGGCTCGTTGGTCATTATTTTTTTCTCGTTTCAATTTCGTGGTTTCATACCTGCCAGGTTCAAAGAATGTGAAGGCAGATGCTCTTTCCAGGAGTTTTGTGCCTGATTCTCCTGGAGACACTGGGCCTGCTGGTATCCTTAGGGATGGGGTAATATTGTCCGCCGTATCCCCAGACTTGCGACGCGCATTGCAGGAGTTTCAGGTGGATAAACCGGATCGATGTCCACCAGAAAGACTGTTTGTTCCGGATGATTGGACCAGTAGAGTCATCTCCGAGGTCCATTCTTCTGTGTTGGCTGGTCATCCTGGAATATTTGGTACAAGAGATTTGGTGGCCAGGTCTTTTTGGTGGCCTTCCTTGTCTAGGGATGTGCGTACCTTTGTGCAGTCTTGTGAAGTGTGTGCTCGAGCTAAGCCTTGCTGTTCACGGGCTAGTGGGTTGTTGTTATCTTTGCCCATCCCGAAGAGGCCTTGGACGCACATTTCCATGGATTTTATTTCTGATCTCCCGGTTTCACAGAAAATGTCCGTTATCTGGGTTGTGTGTGACCGCTTTTCTAAGATGGTTCATTTGGTGCCCTTGCCTAAGTTGCCCTCCTCCTCTGAGTTGGTTCCTTTGTTTTTTCAGAACGTGGTTCGTTTGCATGGGATTCCGGAGAATATCGTTTCTGACAGGGGATCCCAGTTTGTGTCTAGATTTTGGCGGACGTTTTGTGCCAAGATGGGCATTGATTTGTCTTTCTCGTCTGCATTCCATCCTCAGACGAATGGCCAGACGGAGCGAACTAATCAGACCTTGGAAACTTATTTGAGGTGTTTTGTTTCTGCTGATCAGGATGACTGGGTTGCTTTTTTGCCACTGGCCGAATTTGCTCTTAATAATCGGGCTAGTTCTGCCACGTTGGTCTCTCCTTTTTTTTGTAATTCGGGGTTTCATCCTCGTTTTTCCTCTGGTCAGGGGGAATCTTCGGATTGTCCTGGAGTGGACGTGGTGGTGGACAGGCTACATCAGATTTGGAATCAGGTGGTGGACAATTTGAAGTTATCTCAGGAGAAGACTCAGCAGTTTGCTAATCGCCGTCGCCGCGTGGGTCCCCGACTTCTTGTTGGGGACTTGGTGTGGTTGTCTTCTCGTTTTGTCCCTATGAAGGTCTCTTCTCCTAAGTTCAAGCCTCGGTTCATCGGTCCTTATAGGATCTCGGAGATTCTTAACCCTGTATCTTTTCGTTTGGATCTCCCAGCATCGTTTGCTATTCATAATGTGTTCCATCGGTCGTTGTTGCGGAGGTATGAGGTGCCCGTTGTTCCTTCGGTCGAGCCTCCTGCTCCGGTGCTGGTGGAGGGAGAATTGGAGTATGTTGTTGAAAAGATCTTGGATTCTCGTGTTTCCAGACGCAAACTCCAGTATTTGGTTAAGTGGAAGGGTTATGGTCAGGAGGATAATTCCTGGGTGGTCGCCTCCGATGTTCACGCGACTGATTTGGTCCGTGCCTTCCATAGAGCTCACCCTGATCGCCCTGGGGGTTCTCGTGAGGGTTCGGTGACCCCTCCTCAAGGGGGGGGTACTGTTGTGGATTCTGTTGGTGGGCTCCCTCTGGTGGTTACTGCTGGTACTGGGTGACTTTGGTGGGTTGCGGCCTTTGGTTTCCACCTGTCCATCAGAGGCTGGGTGTTTCCTATTTTACCTGGCCTTTCTGTCATTTCCCTTGCCGGCTATCAATGTGTTCAGATGTGCTCTGTTTGGTTCCTGCCTACCTGCTCCCAGATCTTTCAGGATAAGCTAAGTGCTGATTTTCAGTTGTTTGGTTTTTGGTCCAGCTTGCTTAGAATGTCTCTATGCTAGCTGGTTGCTCTAGTGGACTGAGGTTCTCCCCATGTGCCATGAGTTGGCACATGGGTTCTTGTAATCTCAGGATGGTTTTTTTGATTAGGGTTTTTTGCTGACCGCTCAGTCCCCTTTTGTATCATTCTGCTTCCTAGTTTTCAGCGGGCCTCTATTTGCTAAAGCTATATACATCATCTCTATGTGTGTGCCTTCCTCTCATTTCACCGTCAATACATGTGGGGGGCAACTATACCTTTGGGGTTAATTCCTCTGGAGGCAAGTGAGGTCTTGTTTTCTCTGCAGTACTAGTTATCTCTCAGGCTGGTGCGTGGCGTCTAGAACCAACGTAGGAACGCTCCCTGGCTATCTCTAGTTGCGTTTGTCAGGCGTAGGGCAGCGGTCAGCCCAGGTTCCATCACCCTAGAGCTCATCCGATATTTGTTATACTTTGCTTGTCCTGTGCTATCCCTAGCCATTGGGGATTCATGACAGAGGACATATGGGAGCAGAATGGAGACACATGGGGCCAGGAATCAGACACATGGAGGCTAGGATGGCGGACATTATTACAGGAATGTGCAAGGATGTAGGACATTATTACTGTAGGGGCTAATTAAGGGATATTATTACTGCTTTCAATGGGTTGGGAGGATCCAGTTACTGTGCAAGTTGACACTGTTGTTTTCATCTGGAGTACTGTAGAAGTTGTGGAAAAAATGCATAATGTGCTCTAGATAACTGTGTTTTTTCTGCAGAGATAAGTCCTGGGTGGAAGAAGTGATGGTAGTCTGTGCTGGACTAAGAAGCAAAGCGAAGATGAATATCTTCAAATAGAGACATCACTGGTAAGTCAGTGTGTTACCTGTACACTGACGCTATACACTATGTATTATATACGGAGCTCCTTTGTGTGTAATGTCACCAGTGGTCACTGTATTACCAGCACACTGACACTATATATAGAATTCCTTTGTATAATGTCACTGGTGAGTCACTATTACCTGTACACTGACACTGTACATTGTATACTATGTAAAGAGTTCCTGTGTATAATGGCACTTATGGTAATATTAGTATTGTGTTTTTTATTAATGATCAGTATTTTAGCATTCAGTCACTATGTGGTGGTAATATGTTGTCATGGTGTGATGGTATTCCTCCTTTGTATGTGGTATTTTTTGATCACTATATTGTAATAATATGTGGTCTGGTCATGGTGTGGCGGTATTTGTTCCTTGTCTGTAGTATTATTAGGTCACTATGTGGTGATAATACATGGTCCGGCCACGATGCGATGGTATTTGTCCCTTGTATGTGGTATTATTGGTCATTTTAAAAAATGTATCTGACATATTTCCTTAAAGAAAAGTAAATTAAAATATATCTTAAAAAAAGTGTTGGATATTCTAACAAATACTTGTTAAAAAGTGGTGCAGAAGTGGAGTTTTCCCAAGAGTGGGATGTGGGACTGTGGAAGGTTTGAGGGGTGGAGGTGGAGCTGGGGTGGAGCCTTGCAGAGTCTCAAGGGAGCCTGAAAATTCTGACAGTGTCCTTAGATTCCTGGTGGCAGTTATATATATATATATATATATATATATATATATATATATATATATATATATATATATATATATATATATATATATATATATATATACTGCTCAATAAAATAAAGGGAACACTAAAATCCCACATCCTAGATATCACTGAATGAAAAATTCCAGATGTAAATCTTTATTCATTACATAGTGGAATGTGTTGAGAACAATAAAACCTAAAAATTATCAATGTAAATCACAACTAATATCCCACGGAGGTCTGGAGTTGGAATGATGCTCAAAATCAAAGTGGAAAATGAAGTTACAGGCTGATCCAACTTCAGTGGAAATGCCTCAAGACAAGGAAATTATGCTCAGTAGTGTGTGGCCTCCACGTGCCTGTATGACTCCCTACAATGCCTGGGCATGCTCCTGATGAGGCGGCGGATGGTCTCCTGAGTGATCTCCTCCCATACCTGGACTAAAGCATCTGCCAACTCCTGGACAGTCTATGGTGCAATGTGACATTGGTGGATGGTGCAAGACATGATGTCCCAGATGTGTTCAATCGGATTCAGGTCTGGGGAATGGGCAGGCCAGTCCATAGCTTCAATGCCTTCATCTTCCAGGAACTGCTGACACACTCCAGCCAAATGTGGTCTGACATTGCCCTGCATTAGGAGGAACCCAGGGCCAACCCCACCAGCATATGGCCTCAAAAGAGGTCTAAGGATCTCATCTCGGTACCTAATGGCTGTCAGGCTACCTCTGCCGACCACATGGAGGGTTGTGCGGTCCTCTAAAGAAATGCCATCCCACACCATTACTGACCCACTGCCAAACTGGTCATGCTGAAGGATGTTGCAGGCAGCAGATCGTTCTCCACGGTGTCTCCAGACTGTCGCATCTGTCATATGTAGTGTCGAGCATTCCGATACCGCAAGTATCGGGTATCGGCCGATACTTGCGGGTATCGGAATTCCGATACCGAGATCCGATACTTTTGTGGTATCGGGTATCGGTATCGAAACAACATTAATGTAATATAATGTGTAAAAGAGAGAATTAAAATAAAAAATATTGCTATACTCACCTCTCTGACGCAGCCTGGACCTCACAGAGGGAACCGGCAGCGTTCTTTGCTTAAAATTCGCGCATTTACTTCCTTACGTGACGTCACGGCTTGTGATTGGTCGCGTCGCCCATGTGGCCGCGACGCGACCAATCACAGCAAGCCGTGACGTAATTTCAGGTCCTTCAGGATTTTAAAATTACGTTCTGGCTTGTGATTGGTCGCGTCGCGGCCACATGGGCGACGCGACCAATCACAAGCCGTGACGTCACGGGAGGCTGGACACGCGCGCATTTTAAAATGGGCAGCACGGTGGCGCAGTGGTTAGCACTGCAGCCTTGCAGCGCTGGAGTCCTGGGTTCTAATCCCACCCAGGACAACATCTGCAAAGAGTTTGTATGTTCTCTCCGTGTTTGTGTGGGTTTCCTCCGGGCACTCCGGTTTCCTCCCACATTCCAAAGACATACTGATAGGGAATTTAGATTGTGAGCCCCATCGGGGACAGTGATGATAATGTGTGCAAACTGTAAAGCGCTGCGGAATATGTTAGCGCTATATAAAAATAAAGATTATTATGATTATTATTATAAATGCGCGTGTGTCCAGCCTCCCGTGACGTCGCGTCGCCCATGTGGCCGCGACGCGACCAATCACAAGCCAGAACGTACTTTTAAAATCCTGAAGGACCTGAAATTACGTCACGGCTTGCTGTGATTGGTCGCGTCGCGGCCACATGGGCGGCACGTGACCAATCACAAGCCGGGACTTCATGTAAGGAAGTAAACGCGCGAATTTTAAGCAAAGAACGCTCCCGGTTCCCTCGGTGAGGTGCAGGCTGCGTCGGAGAGGTGAGTATAGCAATATTTTTTATTTTAATTCTTTCTTTTACACATTAATATGGATCCCAGGGCCTGAAGGAGAGTTTCCTCTCCTTCAGACCCTGGGAACCATCAGGGATACCGTCCGATACTTGAGTCCCATTCACTTGTATTGGTATTGGGTATCGGTATCGGATTGGATCCGATACTTTGCCGGTATCGGCCGATACTTTCCGATACCGATACTTTCAAGTATCGGACGGTATCGCTCAACACTAGTCATATGTGCTCAGTGTGAACCTGCTTTCATCTGTGAAGAGCATAGGGCACCAGTGGCGAATTTGCCCATCCTGGTGTTCTGTGGCAAATGCCAATCATCCTACACGATGTTGGGCTGTGAGCACAACCCCCGTCTGTGGACGTTGGGCACTTAGACCATCCTCATGGAGTTGTTTCTAACCGTTTGTGCAGACACATGCACATTTGTGGCCTGCTGGAGGTCAATTTGCATGGCTCTGGCAGTGCTCCTCCTGTTCCTCCTTGCATAAAGGCTGAGGTAGCGGTCCTGCTACTGGGTTGTTGCCCTCCTAGAGTCCCCTCCATGTCTCCGGGTGTACTGGTCTCTCTCCTGGTAGTGCCTCCAGCCTCTGGACACTATGCTGAGGGACACAGCAAACCTTCTTGCCACAGCTCGCATTGATGTGCCATCCTGAATGAGCTGCACTACCTGAGCCACTTGTGTGGGTTTTAGAGTCCGTCTCATGCTAGCACGTGTGTGAAAGCACAACCAACATTCAAAAGTGACCAAAACATCAGCCAGAAAGCATTGATACCTGCAGAACCACTCCTTTATTCAGTTTGTCTTGATAATTGCCAATAATTTCCATCTGTTGTCTATTCCATTTGCACAACAGCAAATTGATTGTCAAACAGTGTGATAGGGTTGGCGGAACGCACCGAATATATATACAGTGGGGCAAAAAAGTATTTAGTCATTCAGCAATAGTGCAAGTTCCACCACTTAAAAAGATGAGAGGCGTCTGTAATTTACATCATAGGTAGACCTCAACTATGGGAGACAAACTGAGAAAAAAAAATACAGAAAATCACATTGTCTGTTTTTTTATCATTTTATTTGCATATTATGGTGGAAAATAAGTATTTGGTCAGAAACAAAATTTCATCTCAATACTTTGTAATATATCCTTTGTTGGCAATGACAGAGGTCAAACGTTTTCTGTAAGTCTTCACAAGGTTGCCACACACTGTTGTTGGTATCTTGGCCCATTCCTCCATGCAGATCTCCTCTAGAGCAGTGATGTTTTTGGCTTTTCGCTTGGCAACACGGACTTTCAACTCCCTCCAAAGGTTTTCTATAGGGTTGAGATCTGGAGACTGGCTAGGCCACTCCAGGACCTTGAAATGCTTCTTACAAAGCCACTCCTTCGTTGCCCTGGCGGTGTGCTTTGGATCATTGTCATGTTGAAAGACCCAGCCACGTTTCATCTTCAATGCCCTTGCTGATGGAAGGAGGTTTGCACTCAAAATCTCACGATACATGGCCCCATTCATTCTTTCATGTACCCGGATCAGTCGTCCTGGCCCCTTTGCAGAGAAACAGCCCCAAAGCATGATGTTTCCACCACCATGCTTTACAGTAGGTATGGTGTTTGATGGATGCAACTCAGTATTCTTTTTCCTCCAAACACGACAAGTTGTGTTTCTACTAAACAGTTCCAGTTTGGTTTCATCAGACCATAGGACATTCTCCCAAAACTCCTCTGGATCATCCAAATGCTCTCTAGCAAACTTCAGACGGGCCCAGACATTTACTGGCTTAAGCAGTGGGACACATCTGGCACTGCAGGATCTGAGTCCATGGTGGCGTAGTGTGTTACTTATGGTAGGCCTTGTTACATTGGTCCCAGCTCTCTGCAGTTCATTCACTAGATCCCCCCGCGTGGTTCTGGGATTTTTGCTCACCGTTCTTGTGATCATTCTGACCCCACGGGGTGGGATTTTGCGTGGAGCCCCAGATCGAGGGAGATTATCAGTGGTCTTGAATGTCTTCCATTTTCTAATTATTGCTCCCACTGTTGATTTCTTCACTCCAAGCTGGTTGGCTATTGCAGATTCAGTCTTCCCAGCCTGGTGCAGGGCTACAATTTTGTTTCTGGTGTCCTTTGACAGCTCTTTGGTCTTCACCATAGTGGAGTTTGGAGTCAGACTGTTTGAGGGTGTGCACAGGTGTCTTTTTATACTGATAACAAGTTTAAACAGGTGCCATTACTACAGGTAATGAGTGGAGGAAAGAGGAGACTCTTAAAGAAGAAGTTACAGGTCTGTGAGAGCCAGAAATCTTGATTGTTTGTTTCTGACCAAATACTTATTTTCCACCATAATATGCAAATAAAATGATAAAAAAACAGACAATGTGATTTTCTGGATTTTTATTTCTCAGTTTGTCTCCCATAGTTGAGGTCTACCTATGATGTAAATTACAGACGCCTCTCATCTTTTTAAGTGGTGGAACTTGCACTATTGCTGAATGACTAAATACTTTTTTGCCCCACTGTATTTATTAGAAGAAGTTGGTGCGTTCGCAACCCGGGATCCACCGTGCAGGAAAGCACCTGCAGCTAGATATGGCGGTACAATTTAGTAATATAAACAGACTCTGTTATGTCATGAATCCCCAATGGCTAGGGATAGCACAGGACAAGCAAAGTATAACAAATATCGGACGAGCTCTAGGGTGATGGAACCTGGGCTGACCGCTGCCCTACGCCTGACAAACGCAACTAGAGATAGCCAGGGAGCGTTCCTACGTTGGTTATAGACGCCACGCACCAGCCTAAGAGCTAACTAGTACTGCAGAGAAAACAAGACCTCACTTGCCTCCAGAGGAATTAACCCCAAAGGTATAGTTGCCCCCCACATGTATTGACGGTGAAATGAGAGGAAGGCACACACATAGAGATGATGTATATAGCTTTAGCAAATAGAGGCCCGCTGAAAACTAGAAAGCAGAATGATACAAAAGGGGACTGAGCGGTCAGCAAAAAACCCTAATCAAAAAAACCATCCTGAGATTACAAGAACCCATGTGCCAACTCATGGCACATGGGGAACCTCAGTCCACTAGAGCAACCAGCTAGCATAGAGACATTCTAAGCAAGCTGGACCAAAAAACCAAACAACTGAAAATCAGCACTTAGCTTATCCTGAAAGATCTGGGAGCAGGTAGGCAGGAACCAAACAGAGCACATCTGAACACATTGATAGCCGGCAAGGGAAATGACAGAAAGGCCAGGTAAAATAGGAAACACCCAGCCTCTGATGGACAGGTGGAAACCAAAGGCCGCAACCCACCAAAGTCTCCCAGTACCAGCAGTAACCACCAGAGGGAGCCCACCAACAGAATCCACAACAGTACCCCCCCCTTGAGGAGGGGTCACCGAACCCTCACGAGAACCCCCAGGGCGATCAGGGTGAGCTCTATGGAAGGCGCGGACCAAATCAGTCGCGTGAACATCGGAGGCGACCACCCAGGAATTATCCTCCTGACCATAACCCTTCCACTTAACCAAATACTGGAGTTTGCGTCTGGAAACACGAGAATCCAAGATCTTTTCGACAACATACTCCAATTCTCCCTCCACCAGCACCGGAGCAGGAGGCTCGACCGAAGGAACAACGGGCACCTCATACCTCCGCAACAACGACCGATGGAACACATTATGAATAGCAAACGATGCTGGGAGATCCAAACGAAAAGATACAGGGTTAAGAATCTCCGAGATCCTATAAGGACCGATGAACCGAGGCTTGAACTTAGGAGAAGAGACCTTCATAGGGACAAAACGAGAAGACAACCACACCAAGTCCCCAACAAGAAGTCGGGGACCCACGCGGCGACGGCGATTAGCAAACTGCTGAGTCTTCTCCTGAGATAACTTCAAATTGTCCACCACCTGATTCCAAATCTGATGTAGCCTGTCCACCACCACATCCACTCCAGGACAATCCGAAGATTCCCCCTGACCAGAGGAAAAACGAGGATGAAACCCCGAATTACAAAAAAAAAGGAGAGACCAACGTGGCAGAACTAGCCCGATTATTAAGAGCAAATTCGGCCAGTGGCAAAAAAGCAACCCAGTCATCCTGATCAGCAGAAACAAAACACCTCAAATAAGTTTCCAAGGTCTGATTAGTTCGCTCCGTCTGGCCATTCGTCTGAGGATGGAATGCAGACGAGAAAGACAAATCAATGCCCATCTTGGCACAAAACGTCCGCCAAAATCTAGACACAAACTGGGATCCCCTGTCAGAAACGATATTCTCCGGAATCCCATGCAAACGAACCACGTTCTGAAAAAACAAAGGAACCAACTCAGAGGAGGAGGGTAACTTAGGCAAGGGCACCAAATGAACCATCTTAGAAAAGCGGTCACACACAACCCAGATAACGGACATTTTCTGTGAAACCGGGAGATCAGAAATAAAATCCATGGAAATGTGCGTCCAAGGCCTCTTCGGGATGGGCAAAGATAACAACAACCCACTAGCCCGTGAACAGCAAGGCTTAGCTCGAGCACACACTTCACAAGACTGCACAAAGGTACGCACATCCCTAGACAAGGAAGGCCACCAAAAAGACCTGGCCACCAAATCTCTTGTACCAAATATTCCAGGATGACCAGCCAACACAGAAGAATGGACCTCGGAGATGACTCTACTGGTCCAATCATCCGGAACAAACAGTCTTTCTGGTGGACATCGATCCGGTTTATCCACCTGAAACTCCTGCAATGCGCGTCGCAAGTCTGGGGATACGGCGGACAATATTACCCCATCCCTAAGGATACCAGCAGGCCCAGTGTCTCCAGGAGAATCAGGCACAAAACTCCTGGAAAGAGCATCTGCCTTCACATTCTTTGAACCTGGCAGGTATGAAACCACGAAATTGAAACGAGAAAAAAATAATGACCAACGAGCCTGTCTAGGATTCAAACGCCTGGCAGACTCAAGGTAAATGAGATTCTTGTGATCAGTCAAGACCACCACGCGATGTTTAGCACCCTCAAGCCAATGACGCCACTCCTCAAATGCCCACTTCATGGCCAAAAGCTCCCGATTACCCACATCATAATTGAGCTCGGCGGGCGAGAATTTTCTAGAGAAGAAAGCACATGGCTTCGTCACCGAGCCATTAGAACTTCTCTGTGACAAAACCGCCCCCGCTCCAATCTCGGAAGCATCAACCTCCACCTGAAAAGGAAGTGAAACATCTGGTTGACACAACACAGGAGCAGAAGAAAACCGGCGCTTAAGTTCCCGAAAGGCCTCCACGGCCGCAGGAGACCAATCAGCAACATCAGCACCCTTTTTAGTCAAATCAGTCAAAGGTTTAACAATACTGGAAAAATTAGCAATGAACCGACGATAAAAATTAGCAAACCCCAAGAACTTCTGAAGGCTCTTAACAGATGTAGGTTGTGTCCAGTCACAAATAGCCTGAACCTTAACGGGATCCATCTCAATAGTAGAAGGAGAAAAAATGTACCCCAAAAAAGAAATCTTCTGGACTCCGAAGAGACACTTTGAGCCCTTCACAAACAGAGAATTGGCCCGCAAAACCTGAAACACCTTCCTGACCTGTAGAACATGAGACTCCCAGTCATCAGAAAACACCAAAATATCATCCAAATACACAATCATAAACTTATCCAGATATTCACGGAAAATATTGTGCATAAAGGACTGAAAGACTGACGGAGCATTGGAGAGTCCAAAAGGCATTACCAAATACTCAAAATGGCCCTCAGGCGTATTAAATGCGGTTTTCCACTCATCACCCTGTTTTATCCGCACCAGATTATACGCACCACGAAGATCTATTTTAGTGAACCACCTAGCCCCCTTAATGCGAGCAAACAAATCAGTAAATAATGGCAATGGATACTGGTATTTGACTGTAATCTTATTCAGAAGACGATAATCTATACAAGGCCTCAGGGAACCATCTTTTTTTTGCCACGAAAAAAAAACCTGCTCCCAGAGGGGACGAAGATGGACGAATATGTCCCTTTTCCAAGGACTCCTTAATATAATTCCGCATAGCAGTATGCTCTGGCAGTGACAGATTAAATAAACGACCCTTAGGGAACTTACTGCCAGGAATCAATTCTATAGCACAGTCACACTCTCTATGAGGAGGGAGCGAATTGAGCTTAGGCTCCTCAAAAACATCCTTATAATCTGACAAAAACGCAGGGATCTCCGAAGGAGTCGATGAAGCGATAGAAATCGGAGGTGCATCATCATGAACCCCCTGACATCCCCAGCTTAGCACAGACATTGTTTTCCAGTCCAGGACAGGATTATGAGTTTGTAACCATGGCAGACCAAACACTAGTACATCATGTAAATTATACAGTACAAGGAAGTGAATCACCTCCTGATGAACGGGAGTCATGCGCATGGTCACTTGTGTCCAATACTGCGGTTTATTCATAGCCAATGGTGTAGAATCAATTCCCTTCAGAGGAATAGGAACTTCCAGAGGCTCTAGACTAAAACCGCAGCGTTTAGCAAATGACCAATCCATAAGACTCAGGGCAGCGCCTGAATCCACATAGGCATCGACGGAAATGGAAGACAGTGAAAAAATCAGAGTCACAGACAAAATGAACTTAGACTGCAGAGTATCAATGGCAAAAGATTTATCAACCCTTTTTGTGCGTTTAGAGCATGCTGATATAACATGAGCTGAATCACCACAATAAAAACACAAACCATTTTTCCGCCTATAATTTTGCCGTTCACTTCTGGACTGAATTCTATCACATTGCATAGTCTCAGGTGCCTGTTCAGAAGACACCGCCAACTGGTGCACGGGTTTGCGCTCCCGTAAACGCCGATCAATCTGAATGGCTATAGCCATAGACTCATTCAGACCTGTAGGCGCAGGGAACCCCACCATAACATCCTTAATGGCCTCAGAAAGACCATTTCTGAAGTTTGCAGCCAGGGCGCACTCATTCCACTGAGTAAGCACCAACCATTTCCGAAATTTCTGACAATATATTTCCGCTTCATCATGCCCCTGAGAGAGGGCTAATAAAGCCTTTTCAGCCTGAATCTCTAGGTTAGGTTCCTCATAGAGCAATCCCAATGCCAGAAAAAACGCATCCACACTGAGCAACGCAGGATCCCCTGGTGCCAATGCAAATGCCCAATTCTGAGGGTCGCCCCGTAGGAACGATATAACAATCTTGACCTGTTGAGCAGGGTCTCCAGAGGAGCGAGATTTCAAAGAGAGAAACAATTTACAATTGTTCCTGAAATTCAGGAAGGTAGATCTATCTCCAGAAAAAAAACTCTGGAATAGGAATTCTAGGTTCAGACATGGGAGTGTGAACAACGAAATCCTGTATGTTTTGAACCTTTGCCGCGAGATTACTCAGGCTGGAAGCCAAACTCTGGACATCCATGATAAACAGCTAAGATCAGAGCCATTCAAGGGTTAAGAGGAGGTAAGAAGCAGCTAGACAGCAATTAAGGGCTAGGCAGCAAAACTCTGAAGGAAAAAAAAAAAAAAAAAAAAAATTTTCCTTGAACACTTCTTTTCCTCCTGCTTCAGCCCAAACAATTAACACTTTGTGGGCCGGCTATACTGTCATGAATCCCCAATGGCTAGGGATAGCACAGGACAAGCAAAGTATAACAAATATCGGACGAGCTCTAGGGTGATGGAACCTGGGCTGACCGCTGCCCTACGCCTGACAAACGCAACTAGAGATAGCCAGGGAGCGTTCCTACGTTGGTTCTAGACGCCACGCACCAGCCTAAGAGCTAACTAGTACTGCAGAGAAAACAAGACCTCACTTGCCTCCAGAGGAATTAACCCCAAAGGTATAGTTGCCCCCCACATGTATTGACGGTGAAATGAGAGGAAGGCACACACATAGAGATGATGTATATAGCTTTAGCAAATAGAGGCCCGCTGAAAACTAGAAAGCAGAATGATACAAAAGGGGACTGAGCGGTCAGCAAAAAACCCTAATCAAAAAAACCATCCTGAGATTACAAGAACCCATGTGCCAACTCATGGCACATGGGGAGAACCTCAGTCCACTAGAGCAACCAGCTAGCATAGAGACATTCTAAGCAAGCTGGACCAAAAAACCAAACAACTGAAAATCAGCACTTAGCTTATCCTGAAAGATCTGGGAGCAGGTAGGCAGGAACCAAACAGAGCACATCTGAACACATTGATAGCCGGCAAGGGAAATGACAGAAAGGCCAGGTAAAATAGGAAACACCCAGCCTCTGATGGACAGGTGGAAACCAAAGGCCGCAACCCACCAAAGTCACCCAGTACCAGCAGTAACCACCAGAGGGAGCCCACCAACAGAATCCACAACACTGTTACTTCACACAGTCTGTTAGCAAGGATAATGCTGTGCCCTGTTTGGCTCACAGAGGAACACAGCTACTTAGTAGAGCAGATGGTGGTCATGCAGTCAAATGCAAACACGCAGCTCCTCGCCGGAGGTGCCAGCATTCTAGGGGCTTATTTCAGCCGGGTCCCTGAATACACACACACCAAACTCCTCGCCAGAGGTGCCAGCATTCTAGGGGCTTATTTCAGCCGGGTCCCTGATTACACACACAAACATGACCACACTGGCGCTGAGCTCGTACATAAATTGACACTAGCGCATGGCCATGCAGTCATGCGCACCTCTTATAGCTGCAACAAGTACAGGACCTTCCTAGAAGGACCAATGAGAGACTGCCACTGACATTGAACACCTTCAGGACCTTCCTAGAGGACCAATAGGATTTGCTGCAGTACCTGAGCATGTGACCCTTGATCTCCAATGAGAGATCTTACCCTGGGGCATGCTCAGAAGAGGAAAAGTAGGACTTAGTCCCAAAGACGTCTGCTTGCTGCTGACCAGTACTGGCCACAATGGCAGAAGCTGGAAGGACAGCAGTAACCCTTCGCACAGTGTCAGACTGAGCATGACGCTGGGACCGACGCCTCCGCTGAGCAGGCTCCACTGCGGCAGGAGAAGAATGGGAGACCGCAGCGGAGATGGCTCGAGATTCCACATGTGCAGAGGCAGGAACTCGACCCCTAACACAGTGTTGCTTCTTAAGTGGACAGTTTGATTTACTTGGAGTTATAGTCTGTTGTTTAAGTGTTCCCTTTATTTTTTTGAGCAGTATATATATATATATATATATATATATATATATATATACACAGTATACTGTATATGTTAGAGTCGGCGCAGAACGCGCTAAATAAGATATGATAATAAAGTGCGTTCGCCACTCGGTGTCCACCCTGCAGAGATGGTATACTGCAGCTAAGAGGATAATAACAAAACAAGCAGTGAGCGTAACTGACTCGCACTGAGTTACAAGTCACTCAGCGGAGAAGTACGTGGCTGTGCCAATCGCACACAGTGACGCAAAAGAAACTCTACAGCAGACCAGTGTTTATAGGCACACAGCTGCAGAGTTATAATGGGGTAAATGCGAATCCTGTCAGCTTCACAGGTGTACGCAAGCCCCACTGGGGCAGGGGAATTGGTAGTGGACTCCAAGCACTCAAAGAACTCCTCTCCAGAGGAGCTGGAATTCTAAAGACAATAAGCCTGCCCTGAGCACATACAACCGAGTCCACAATACCGATAAATTCCTCACACACACAGAACATAAATTATCTTAGCGCACCGACGGGCGCACCAAAGATCGTTTTACAGATTTTGTCAATCAGACAGGACCTTGCAATCCAGAGCCGGAATAGGACCTGAACATGTTACGGCCGATGACCAAAGAGAAGTCGCCTCACGAGCATGCCCAGTAGAGTGAAATCTGGACTTAGTCTCAGATGAGATCACTCGCCTGAGACACTTATTAGTTACCATAGCTGAACCCGGAGAGGCAGCGGTAACCATGCTTACAGACTGAGAATGAGCAAGACAAACGTCTTTGCTGAGCAGCATCTGGAACAGAATGGGAGACCGCAAAGGAAGACAAGGCTTGGGATCTATACTGTGCAGCGGAAGAATCCCCACTCCTAATATATATACACTGTGTGCAGAATTATTAGGCAAGTTGTATTTTGATCACATGATACTTTTTATACATGTTGTCCTACTCCAATCTGTTCAGCCTTGAGAGCCAACTTCAAATTAAGTAAATCAGGGGAAGTGCATCTCTGTAATGAGGAGGGGTGTGGTCTAGTGACATCAAAACCGTATATAAGGTGTGCTTAATTGTTAGACAACTTCCTTTCCTTTGGCAAAATGGATCAGAAGAGAGATTTGACGGGCTCTGAAAAGTCCAAAATTGTGAGATGTCTTTTAGAAGGATGCAGCCGTCTTGAAATTGCCAAACTTTTGAAGCGTGATCACCAAACAATCAAGTGTTTCATGGCAAATAGCCAATAGGGTCACAAGAAGGATGTTGGGCAAAAAAGGCACAAAATAACTTGAGGAAAATCAAGCGTGAAGCCATTTGCCACCAGTTTTGCCATATTTCAGAGCTGCAACGTTACTGGAGAAACAAAAAGCACAAGGTGTGCAAAACTCAGGGACATGGCCAAGGTAAGGAAGGATGAAAAACGACCACCTTTGAACAAGAAACATAAGATAAAACGTCAAGACTGGGCCAAGAAATATCTTAAGACTGACTTTTCAAAGGTTTTATGGACTGATGAAATGAGAGAGACTCTTGATGGGCCAGATGGATGGGCCAGAGGCTGGATCAGTAAAGGGCAGAGAGCTCCACAAGGTGGAGGTGTGATACTGGTATGGGCTGGTATCATCAAAGATGAACTTGTGGGACCTTTTCGGGATGAGGATGGAGTGAAGCTCAACACCCAGACCTACTGCCAGTTTCTGGAAGACAACTTCTTTAAGCAGTGGTACAGGAAGAAGTCGGCATCGCTAAAGAAGAACATGATTTTCATGCAGGACAATGCCTCATCACATGCCTCCAACTACACCACAGCGTGTTAAGGCTAGCGGAACGCACCGAGTAAATAGAGATGTTTTTATTGATATTGATGCGTTCGCAGCCCGGGGTCCACCGTGCAGGAGTACCTGCTGCTAGCAAACGGTGGCACTATATGGCGGTATGGACTAACTCAGTTAATTCACCGAGTAGACGTGAAAGCAAAGCACTGTGCCCTGTTGACTTCACAGAGGCACAGGCTAACTGCCCAAACAGAGAGCAGTTAGTGGTCACGCATGCACACAAAACTCCTCGCCGGAGGTGCCAGCATTCTAGGGGCTTATTTCAGCCAGGTCCCTGAATACATACAAACACAAAATCCTTGCCGGAGGTGCCAGCATTCTAGGGGCTTATTTCAGCCGGGTCCCTGAACACACTCTCACGTGACCACACTGGCGCAAAGCACATAATAAAGAACAATACTAGCGCATGGCTGTGCGGCCATGCGAGCCTTAAATAGTTGCAGCACATACAGGACCTTCCTAGAAGGACCAATGAGAGGCTGCCATAGAGCGTGAGCACCTACAGAACCTTCCTGAAGGACCAATGGCCTCAGCTGCAGTATCTGATCATGTGACCCTCAATCTCCACTGAGAGATCTTACTCTGGGCATGCTCAGAACGAGAAAAGCAGGACTTAGTCTCAGAAGCATCTGCTCGCCGCTGTCCAGCACTGACTTCAATGGCAGAAGCAGGAAAAGCAACAGTAGCTTCTTTATACAGAGTCAGACTGAGCGAAACGCTGGGACCAAGGTCTCCGCTGAGCAGGCTCCACTGCGGCAGGAGAAGAATGGGAGACAGCAGCGGAGATGGCCTGAGATTCCCCCTGTGCTGAGGCGGGAACTCGACTCCTAACACAGCGTGGCTGGCCAGTAAAGGTCTCAAAAAAGAACAAATAATGACATGGCCTCCTTTTTTACCTGATCTGAACCCCATAGAGAACCTGTGGACCCTCATAAAATGTGAGATCTACAGGGAGGGAAAACAGTACACCTCTCGGACCAGTGTCTGGGAGGCTGTGGTGGCTGCTGCACGCAATGTTGATCGTAAACAGATCAAACAACTGACAGAATCTATAGATGGAAGGCTGTTGAGTGTCATCATAAAGAAAGGTAGCTATATTGGTCACTAATTTTTCGGGGCTTTGCTTTTGCATGTCAGAAATGTTTATTTCTAAATTTTTTGCAGTTATATTGGTTTACCTGGTGAAAATAAACAAGTGAGATGGGAATATATTTGGTTTTTATTAAGTTACCTAATAATTCTGCACAGTAATAGTTACCTGCACAAACAGATATCCTCCTAAGATAGCCAAATCTAAAAAAATCACTCTCCAACCTCCAAAAATATTAAGCTTTGATATTTATGAGTCTTTTGAGTTGATTGAGAACATAGTTGTTGATCAATAATAAAAATAATCCTCTAAAATACAACTTGCCTAATAATTCTGCACACAGTATATATTATATATATACATATATATATATATGTATATATATATATATATATATATATATATATATACAGTGCCTACAAGTAGTATTCAACCCCCTGCAGATTTAGCAGGTTTAATAAGATGCAAATAAGTTAGAGCCTTCAAACTTCAAACAAGAGCAGGATTTATTAACAGATGCATAAATCTTACAAACCAAAAAGTTTTGTTGCTCAGTTAAATTTTTATAAATTTTAAACATAAAAGTGTGAGTCAATTATTATTCAACCCCTAGGTTTAATATTTTGTGGAATAACCTTTGTTTGCAATTACAGCTAATAATCGTCTTTTATAAGACCTGATCAGGCCGGCACAGGTCTCTGGAGTTATCTTGGCCCACTCCTCCATGCAGATCTTCTCCAAGTTATCTAGGTTCTTTGGGTGTCTCATGTGGACTTTAATCTTGAGCTCCTTCCACAAGTTTTCAATTGGGTTAAGGTCAGGAGACTGACTAGGCCACTGCAACACCTTGATTTTTTGCCTCTTGAACCAGGCCTTGGTTTTCTTGGCTGTGTGCTTTGGGTCGTTGTCTTGTAGGAAGATGAAATGATGACCCATCTTAAGATCCTTGATGGAGGAGCGGAGGTTCTTGGCCAAAATCTCCAGGTAGGCCGTGCTATCCATCTTCCCATGGATGCGGACCAGATGGCCAGGCCCCTTGACTGAGAAACAGCCCCACAGCATGATGCTGCCACCACCATGCTTGACTGTAGGGATGGTATTCTTGGGGTGGTATGCAGTGCCATCCAGTCTCCAAACATCACGTGTGTGGTTGGCACCAAAGATCTAGATCTTGGTCTCATCAGACCAGAGAACCTTGAACCAGTCAGTCTCAGAGTCCTCCAAGTGATCATGAGCAAACTGTAGACGAGACTTGACATGACGCTTTGAAAGTAAAGGTACCTTACGGGCTCGTCTGGAACGGAGACCATTGCGGTGGAGTACGTTACTTATGGTATTGACTGAAACCAATGTCCCCACTGCCATGGGATCTTCCCGGAGCTCCTTCCTTGTTGTCCTTGGGTTAGCCTTGACTCTTCGGACAAGCCTGGCCTCGGCACGGGAGGAAACTTTCAAAGGCTGTCCAGGCCGTGGAAGGCTAACAGTAGTTCCATAAGCCTTCCACTTCCGGATGATGCTCCCAACAGTGGAGACAGGTAGGCCCAACTCCTTGGAAAGGGTTTTGTACCCCTTGCCAGCCTTGTGACCCTCCACGATCTTGTCTCTGATGGCCTTGGAATGCTCCTTTGTCTTTCCCATGTTGACCATGTTTGAGTGCTGTTCACAAGTTTGGGGAGGGTCTTAAATAGTCAGAAAAGGCTGGAAAAAAGAGATAATTAATCCAAACATGTGAAGCTCATTGTTCTTTGTGCCTGAACTACTTCTTAATACTTTAGGGGAACCAAACAGAATTCTGGGGGGTTGAGGGGTTGAATAATAAATGACCCTCTGAAAAAACTTTTCACAATTTAAAAAAAAATAAACAAAGAAATAACATTCTTTTTTGCTGCAGTGCATTTCACACTTCCAGGCTGATCTACAGTCCAAATGTCACAATGCCAAGTTAATTCCAAATGTGTAAACCTGCTAAATCTGCAGGGGGTTGAATACTACTTGTAGGCACTGTATATATATATATACTGGCAAAAATTAAGAGACCACTGAAAAATGTTCAGGTTTGTCTGATTTTTCACTTCATAGGTATATTATTGAGTAAAATGTAAATTGTTCATTTATTCTATAAACTACTGACAACATGTCTACGAATTTCCAAGCAATACGTTTTGTATTTTTTTTTAAGAAAAGGAGAAATGGTCAAAATTAAAAAAAAACAAACTCAGTGCTTTCAGACCTCAAATAATGCAAAGAAATCAAGTTCTTAATCATTTAGAAACAACAATGCTAATGTTTTAACTCAGGAAGAGTTCAGAAATCATTATTTTGTGGCATAACCATGATTTTCAATCACAGCTTTCATGTGTCTTGGCATGCTTTCCACCAGTCTTTCACACTGCTCCTGGAGCAAAAATTAGCTCTTTGTTTGATGACCTGTGACTATCCATCATCCTCTTGATTACATACATTCCAGAGGTTTTCAATGGGGTTCAGGTCCCGATGTGTTTGGTTTTTGATGTGGTGGTCTTTTAATTTTCGCCAGAGCTGTATACATATACTATATATATATATATATATATATATATATATATATATATATATATACATATATGTGGCATGACATAAATAATAAATGGTAGTCAAAACCATCTAGACTTATTTTAGATACATTAACAACTCAGCAATACATTTCCGGTGGTACTAGTGGTATGACGATATGACAATTTTTCAAAAGTGTCCCAGGAACCGTTTATCAACATCACACGATCAGACGATATGTTGCTTGTGCTAATGTGAGCTGCCTACATGGCACATCCTGCATGGCCTAAACATGCTACCATGGCCCGCAGCATAATTTAAACCAATGTTTTGTTTATGGAAACAAAAAGACAGAATATATAGTAAGTAATTGATTATTCAATATTTTACTTTCTATTCTTTTTGAATGATTGATGCACATGGAATAGTTTTACTGTTGGACAGCAAATTAGTTGAATGGCTTGCTTGCATGTGTATGCTGAGATGTTGTTCCCCCCAGTGATAACATCTGATGATTACCAGAAGATAGACAAGACAGAACTGCCTGTAAGTTGTATACAAATACTCTGCAAACAAAATCTATAACATTGTATTATTAGGGACATAGTCACAGGGGAGGGTCTCATCACAAAAATTTAGGTAAAGCCATCTTTGCGCTAGGTACTGCTTAACACCAGAACAAATCTTGGAAAGAATGACATGGTGCTTTTTGGTTCTTATATCCTATTCCTGACACATAATCCTATTCCTGACACATATGATAACTCTATTGCTATGAGTGAAAAAAGGGAATCTCTATACAGATTCTTACTACTCCTCACTAAAATAAAGAATACAGTAAACTGGGGTTTAGATGGTTCTAATGAAGATGAAAATGCTAACGTTGTTGATGATATTAATAATTATTATTATTAATGACATCCATTATTTAGTGACCTTGATCTGTACAAGAATACAGAGTCAATCATTGTCCCAATATAGTAAATATACCGCACAGAGTAGATTAATAAAAGCCTATTGGAAAAGAATGAGTGCGTCTGCATAAGTGGATACATGACAGTGCTATCTTATTATTTGTTGCTTATAATAAAGTTGTTTTACAACCTTCATCAGAAACCTAATCCATAAACTATGTGAAATGATCTTTGCTGAAAAGAATATAGATATTATTGTAATGCTGTAAACCGGCTGCGAATGAGATGTAACAGGATTATAAATCTCTGCTTTTTTTCACAGAAGTTCAGTCTGAAAAATAAGTTTAATTAACTACTGCAAGAGTTATTGGATTATACTAACAGAAAGTCCAAGCAGATCTTTATGCTTTGCTGTGTCTTCCAAATATCTTGGAAAATCATGTTTAATCAGTGTTCCTTTTAATTTTATTTTACATCTTACTTCAGATTTCCAAATTTCTGACCATTTTAGTGTTTTTTCCTCTTGCATGAAAACATTTAGCATCATCAACACCATAAGAAATGGTAGCTAAATTTTAATTTGAGTATGGATGCAGTTCTCTCCCTGTCCAACAGTATACCGCAATCAGATACAGGTCTTATGTGGAATTAGGTGTGCGCTCTGATCTCCTATCCCTATACTGTAAAATCCTAAAATGGTATTACTTGGACATCCCTCAATTTTTAAAATGGCTATGATAGGCCCTGATTGGCTATTTTAGACTGTGTGATAGCTGTAAGGCATTATAAGGAACACAGTGTTGCTACCCCGTACACTTTTAGCCTGGCCTCTGAGTTCTCAACAGTGTATTAAGGGCACCATTATTTATTTTTGCCAATCCTTGCGAACCGAATTGCAAAGTGTTATAATTCATGGGACCTGCAAATCAAAGGAGATTCGACTTGAAGTCCATCCTACGTGGATTGATGAACTCATCTGATACCTATAAACCAATGTCTGTTGAAGAAAAACACATCAAAATGACAAAGTTTACAATAGCATCTTAAAACCTAACACAAACCAAATCATACATCACTGTGAGTTTTGGTCATTCTCATAAAACTGCACTTTTGCTGCATACATGAGATATTATATGCTAACTCTCTACAAAAGGATAGTTTGAGCTTCATATTCTATGCCCTGTATGTATAAGGAAAAGTATGAGAGTATTTTTGGCACTCTATCTTTTTATAGCAATATTAGTTTTAACAGATTTATGCTTAAAGCTTTTGTAAAATTTGTATTTTCGCCAAATAAATAAAAAAAACAAATATCAGGTCTTGCTAGAAAAATAATTTAATGCTTTTTTTTTTATCTCTGGAAGCTCAACTTCAAATCTTCAAAACATAAATTTGTCAGGTATTGTTTAAAATTGTCCAGGCCTTCAAAGACCTTTTTTTTTCTTTGAGATTTGCGATGAAGAGCATTCCTTAGAAACTCGACTGTAAATACAAGACTCTCAAATAGTGTTAAGCTTGGCAGCCATATATTTGTCTACATTAAATATAGCAGCTCGTCAAGACTTGTGTTTATTTCTAGACATGTTTTTCACGTTTGCTGCTTAAGTTTCTCTTCTAATACCATTAGCAAGTCGTGGGTTAGGATGACTTCCTCCAGTGCTCTAATAAATAGGTCTGACTGGTTGGGTTCAGAACGAGCATCTTGCACAAGAAAACCATAGCTTAGGGCGCTTTCTGCTTGAAAGGGAGTAAGAAGCATGTGCAGGTGTAGGACGGGACCTTTAGAAAGTAGCATAATATATTGAACAGTACAGTTGAAAGAAAAAATTGTTGAAACTTTTGATTACTGGTAATGACTTTGATTGAAACCTGCTTGATGATACTGACATAGTACCACCGTTGCGCATGTCTTCGTATTTCATGGAGGTTTAATTACAAATTTTAGTTCAGTAGATTACATAAATGCTTTGTACTAAAGTTATTGGTGGAGGTGTTAGATATTTAACAAAACTGTCCCAAAGGAAATATTTTCCTATCCTTTCTCTCAATGTATGATACCAACAATACTGCATATTCTATTACATAGATCTATACAAAAATGAATAAGGACTAAGTCTGAAATGAATCACAGACAGTTTGAATCAGAGACAGACTCCATCATGGAAAGTATATTTATGTTTCATTCTGAAGTGCTATGTCTAAGAACATTTTTAATGCTTGAAACATGTTGGACAAGTGTTTATATTTTTAATTCTTCCTATATATTTTAGGGATATCAATAATGTTTTTAAGAAAGATTATTTCCTCTGTGATGGCTGAATATCTCACCTCCTATACAAGTGTTTTTACCTGGGAAACGTCTCATGGTCTCTTCTGTGTACCTTCCCTCTGCTAGGATTATTCAATTACCTGCAGTGGTAAGCTGATGTGATCTTTTGCCCTTAGCTTAAGCTTGAATCAGAGAGAGTCTCCATCATTGCATATATTTATGTTTCATTCTGAAATGTTTTGTCATCTCAGAGAAAAACTACTTTTAGCATGGAGCTTGGAACCGGATGCTTTCATATTTTCAGGAATCAGGCAAAAATATCTAGAAACCCTAAACATTGCCTAGTTTGGCACACATGAAAAAAATGCAGGTGAGCACACAAAAATAGACTTCAAAAAGGCACAAATGGAAATATGAATTTTGTGAAAATAAAAAAAAGGTGCAGGACACAACACTTGACAACAATAGGTGCTAATGCAATAATAAATAACTATTGCTCTTTATTACCTACTTTTAAAATACATTGTAAGATTAAAATTGCAGACATCCAAAGATAAAAATATAGACATATAGAAATCTATCCTTAGGATATTTAATTAATGTCTGATCGTCAGAGGTCAAACACTCGGCACCCCCAGCAATTTTCGGTGTTGGCCGCTGGCCGGAAGTACTCGCTTGTGGAGATTGCTGTGCTTTGGTAGTGGCTGAGGCTTGGTACTGCACATCCGGCTCCTATTGATTTGACTAGAATGTGAATGTGTAGTACAAAGCCTCCTCCACTACCAGAAGATGGCTATCTCAGCAAGTGAGGACTTCCAGCTGCCTAAGGATAGGTAATCAATGAAAAAGTAGTGGACAACCTCTTTAAGAAAAACGTGATGCAGACAAACCTACCTCAGTAGCACAACCTTTAGTTAATCCTATGTAATCAGAGCTGCTAAGTAAGTTGTATGGTGTTCTGGAGACTTCGATATCCTTCAGGCAGCCAGCATATTTCTTTAGATTAACCTCTGGCCTAAAAAGAAAAAATAATATTAATTTGCCAATTAATATTTCTATACTTTGTATCTCCCCACCTCATTGTAGATTGTAAGCTCTCACGAGCAGGGTCGTCTTATTTTGCTTTATTGCTGTATTGTTAACATTGTTACCTATGACTGTTGTGTTTGAAACTGTTAAACTGTAAAGCGCTGCGGAATGGTTGGCGCTATATAAATAAAGATTATTATTATTATTATTATACAAAACCTCAGGAAAATGCATGCTGTATTATCTCAAAATATTATTCTGGCTTCATTCAGTATTTGCAACTTTCCTCCTTTGACTATACGTGCCACTTTATAAGATGAAAAAATGGCAAGGATAAAAAGATAGCGTGACAAATTTTGTGCAACTCACTATACATGTCAGATTTTCGCTTCTTTACATATTGGCATGGGACTTATACATATACATAAGTGTAATGTACCTGAAAATAAAGACTTTACAATTTCTTTTGATTCCCTTCTTAGGCAGAAAAAAGTCTAAGCCACACATGGTACATACTATGAACTATTTTTATGCAATTAGAGTTTAATACTTATAGCACTAAGCAGTTAGAACATTTGTCTGGTTTAGAAAAATAATTTAGACAAGGGGGCCATCATTAAGTTTTCCTATCCTTTACCAAAGCACGAGATGGATTCATACAGCATTTTTTCTCTACAGTACCATATACTGTACAGATTGCCCACTGTTGTTGATGTACATCATGTGCAGTTGAAACAAAAAGTTTACATACACTATATAAAAAGACACATATCCATGTTCTTCTCAATATCTGACATGAAATCAGAGTAAACCTTTCCCGTTTTAGGTCACTTAGGATTACCATAATTATTAATATTAGCCATATGCCAGAATAATGAGAGATAGAGAATGTTTTAAGACAGTTTAATTACTGATGAATGGTGGATCTGCAGGGAAACTTGAAGTATTTGTAATTCCGGAGGCCTGTAATTACAAAGGGGTTGCCCAAAGTGGAAAACACAAATAAAGGGAATCTCTCACCAGGACTAAGAATAGCATAAAATACTGGCAGATACCATGATACTAGTGATGTATCACTTTACAATGTGTTTCAGTTTTGATTACACATTGTATTCTCTGCTGTAGATCTACCAGTTCTCCTAATGCTCTGCTCTGTACAATCTCACCTATACCACTGATTTGCGGCTTTCTGTGTATACTGTGCATTTACAGAAAGTTGCCAAGCAGTGGTGACTGTGTGGTTGAACTATCTAGCAGAAGACCAAGTGCTGGTCCTGCTGCTGATAAAACAGTGATTTTATAAATACTACACCAAGCAGACCAATAAGTGACACATCACAGAAATCAGGGTATCTGCCCCTAGATTATGCTGCTTTCAGATTAGGTGGTAAAAACCTTGTAACAGATTTACTTTAAATAAATTATTTTATCTATGGATTCGATCTACAGTATATTGGATAATAGAGGAAATTATTCTCACTAATGATTGGTATGGCTGGTATACAGACTGGTATGGCAGGTGGATGTAGACAGGGCTGGTATAATGGAAGATACAACTGTGATACAGGCAAGCGTGGATAGACAGGTGGGGAAACTGAAATACGAGCACTGGAGACCTGAGAACTAGCAAGCATGCAGACAACTGACGAATCACATTGCTCATAACAGGTGGATGTGCCTTAAACAGTAAGTGTTTCCCAGCCATTGGCTGGGGACACTTTTGGACAGTGAGCGCTGTCTATTTAAAAGACCGGGTCCACAGGTGCGTGGACCCTAAGCGCAGTGCCTGGAGACCTTTCATGCATGCGCAGACCTCGGAAAGCAGCAGGACATGGAAGACTCATGGGCCAAGGGATGGGGCAGTGAATGAATTGGCATCTCTGCTGAGGACTTGGAGGATGGGAAGCGTTTAGGGATGCTGACATTACAGGTGTCACTTTGCTATACTTCAAGCAACTATTTCTGACATCAGTGAGCAAGCATAATCACTTCTTTCAGCCCTTTAAGTGCCACTTTCAATCTCCGACAGCAGCACTTAAGTTGTGTGACCCTGCAAGACATAGGGTGCCAATGGGTCATCATGGCAGCCAAGAGTTTACTGAATTCCCCCACCACTGCCTTCTTTGTACTCCTATGAAGACGAGCTTCTGGTTGGACTTCATAAAAGTCTTAATTTTTTACTATACAATGCATTATTTTTGTACATAGTCCAAGTCCGCTGTGAAGACTTAAAAAAACTGAATTAAAAAAATCAGAATGACCCCTTTTCCCAAATCTGAAGATAAGGAAATAAAAAAATTAAAAAAACATATTTGATATCACCATGTCTTTAAAAATCTGATCTATGACAATATAAAATTAATTAACCAATAGGGAAAACAGCATAGCGAAAAAAAAATCAAAATGCCAAAATTATATTATTTTATCGCAACTCCCTCCAAAAGTGCAATTGAATATTGTATATAATTTAAAATTTGTACAATAAAAATTATGTAGCCGTGCAATGATAGTTTCATATGTTTGTGAAACACGGGCCATGCTTGTATTGCAATACCCGGCTATTAACCAGGTCTTTTTACTTGAGCTAACTGCTTTATATGCCTCTATGAGACTACTTAGGCCAGTAGACCTGGTGATCTGACCAAACCAAAGTGCTTATAGTATTTAATATTAGTATAAAAGTATAGGAATAGTCATAAATGGGGATGTATATAAATTAGCAAAAATTCTAACTTTGCCATATAAGCATCATATTATGTTATGTTGGCTCTCAGTTTTGTTGTTTACATCCTTAGTACATTAATCCTTGCTAGTGTTGAGCATTCCGATACCGCAAGTATCGGGTATCGGCCGATACTTGCGGGTATCGGAATTTCGATACTGAGATCCGATACTTTTGTGGTATCGGGTATCGGTATCGAAACAACATTAATGTGTAAAAGAAAGAATTAAAATAAAAAATATTGCTATACTCACCTCTCCGACGCAGCCTGGACCTCACCGAGGGAACCGGCAGCGTTGTTTGCTTAAAATGCGCGCTTTTCCTTCCTTCCATGACGTCACGGCTTCTGATTGGTCGCTTGCCGCCCATGTGGCCGCTACGCGACCAATCACAGCAAGCCGTGACGTAATTTTCAGGTCCTTCTAGGCATTCAGTATTTTAAAATTACGTTCCGGCTTTGTGATTGGTCGCGTCGCGGTCACATGGGCGACGCGACCAATCACAAGCCGTGACGTCACGGGAGGCAGGAGATGCGCGCATTTTAAAATGCGCGCGTGTCCAGCCTCCCGTGACGTCACGGCTTGTGATTGGTCGCGTCGCCCATGTGACCGCGACGCGACCAATCACAAGCCAGAACGTAATTTTAAAATCCTGAAGGACCTGAAATTACGTCACGGCTTGCTGTGATTGGTTGGATCGCTCAACACTAATCCTTGCCTTCACACATTTTTATCTTTCACTTTACTTTTAATTTACCATAAAATATGTAGTGAATGAATATAGGTAGAAGGGTTTTCTCTCTTTCATCATAAAACAAAGGTTGCTTTTCAAGATCAAAGTGGTGAGCGCTGCTGTTGTGTGAGTTACAAATGGCCTGAGTACTTTTTCAATTTTTAAGTCATTGACAGCTGTTGAGCACTTTTGAACCTTTTTGCTTGAGGTTCTGAACAATGTAATGTTTTATTTCATACCAGAGTACAGAATAATGTGTATTTCCATTCTACAGTGTTCATTTTAGGACATGATCACATATCAAAGTCAAACATCAGAAATGCTCTGTCTCATACCTGATTCTGATACTTGATTCTGATACCTGAATTTCACATATCAAAGTCAAACATCATAAATACTTTGTCTGATGCCTGACTCTGATACGTGACTTTGATACCTGATTCTGATACCTTCAAGTACTGTAGTGAGGGAATCTGAATAACCTTTTGATTCTCATGTTTGAATGTTTCAGGTATCAGACTCAGGTATCAGAATCAGGTATCAAAGTCAGGTATCAAAGTCAGGTATCAGACTCAAGTATTAGAATCAGGTATCAGACTCAGGTATCAGACTCGGGTATCAGACTCAGGTATCAGACTCAGGTATCAGAATCAGATATCAAAGTCAGGTATCAAAGTCAGGTATCAGACTCAAGTATCAGATTCAGGTATCAGACTCAAGTATCAGAATCAGATGTCAAATTCAGGTATCAGACTCAGGTATCAAAGTCAGGTATCAAAGTCAGGTATCAAAGTCAGGTATCAGACTCAGGTATCAGACTCAGGTATCCGACTCAGGTATCAGAATCAAGAATCAAAGTCAGGTATCAGACAGAGTATTTCTGATGTTTGACTTTGATATGTGATCATGTCCTAAAACGAACACCGTAGCATTGGAACATATTCATATATAAAGCTGCTATTATTACTAGTTTTTACAGGTGGATGGAATAGAAAATGCTCTGATTTTGACAAACAAGCAATAGCTTTTCAAGAATCGTTTAGCAGCAGCAGTATAAATTCTCATGTATGCAAGATTCAGGAACTTAGAGAGACTATTGATTAATAACATTACAGGGAAACTTCCAATAGAGTTTCTCCCATGTCATGAGCTCTGTGAGTTGTAAACATACAAGCTCCATCCCTTGGATGCTGAGTTCTTATGTCACTGACTTATGTCACTCTAATATCACTGACTTGATTTATGATGAGCTTACAAGCCTGCTGACAAAGCAGAAACTGTCACTCCTGTGATAAAATAGTCAAGGAAATATGTTGCCTAACACAAGCAGTTGAAAGTCACTTATGTATAGTCAGTATACTCACTTATACTTTCTGTCCTGGCCAGGAGCTGACCACAACCATGAGCTGCAGCAGGTCTACATGGTCGGATATGGCAAATAACAGTACATAGCATGGGCTGATTTATAAGATTATCTGAGCACATGAACACATTTTTTTAAACACATCCAATTGTGAAACTTAATAATATTTCAATATTTGTTGATTAAAATGTACTTTGTTCATGGGACAACCCCTTTAAGTTGATTGATATATATGAGTCTGTTGAAAAATATTTGGTATAACTCATATTTTAGCAAGACGGGGAGAATCCCATGTTTAAATTCCTCTCTAATAAGCCATAAAACTTGGCTTTTAATACTATTTCTAAAATGCATATGGGTGATGTCAAAAGTGTCCACTGCATATGTGGAGTGATTAGTGTTATCAAGTTATAAAGTACTGCATACCTTAATGATATATTTGTTGATGGGCCCACATAATAATGTCTATCATTTTGAATGGCCCAATAGTTGACCAATCGTAGAAGCCGCCATCAGTATAATAACTGACCAAAATAGCAGACATTAATGTGCCTTAACTGCAGCAGCTGACCAATCCGATTGGAGAACATCAGCACAGTAATTCACCAATCAGAGCACTAGGCATCAGCATGACCTGGCCACTATTGTCATCCAACCACAATGTGCCACATCACCGTGTAAATTAATGATTAACTTGTGATTGACTTGAGCATTAGAGCCATCAGGCTTTTTAATTGATTGATTGGGTGTTCCCACGGCGATAACTGGGCATGAAGTTCAGTAATGTGGTGTATCGCAGCACCCTTTATATTAGGTATCTCGGTGATGTGATTGATTAACCCTGTCATTAGCTATAACTGGTAGCATTATATTTGTGGTAATTTCCTGCACTTTAGGTACAAGTATTCACATTAGTTGCCATTAAGGAGTCATGTTTGGCTGGTTGCTATTCATGCTATTGTCCCATCCCCAGATGATGCTGCACATGTGGTGAAACATGTTGGGGGACATGTGCTATAAATCATTTGTCATATTCTGCAATTAAAATATCCTTTTACAACTTATACATTCATATAATGTACATAAAATTTAGTAATTTTGTATATACATTACTTTAGTTATTAGATAACGATCAAGAGAAAAAGCTTATGCTAGGTTCAGTTTGAAATTTCCCAGCCCTCTTTTCTGGCTTTAAGGGAACCTATCATAAGGATTTTTCAGCTTTGTTAAAGAACGCAATGGATGTTTGAAATGTGTAGCTGTGTCTACACTCATGAAGGAATCTATTACTATTTTTTAATCCAATAAATTTTTGCAAGCTGGACCATTTCCTCTCATAAGGATTTTACACCTCTGAGACGATCACTCAACTCTTCATACTAGATTTTTCTCTAACAGATTGTGTCACCATATACTGTATTATCAATACTGGCCATCTTTTTTTAGATCACTTTTTAATGCAATTTTGAGTGGTCACCTGAAGACATTTCATAGACTTTACAAAGTTTTATAGTAATTATATATTTAAAAGTGATTTTATTACATGTTTCTCATCAGATGCAGAAAAGAAGTATGTACATACTGTACATGCTATACAAAGAAATAATTTGAAATACAGGTTTAGACTCAGTAATTAGAATACATTTTTCTTCAACATTTGTATACACATTCTGAATTACTATTAGTATTCCTTGCCATATGTCTGCACTACTTACAGTGAAAAATATTCTGTCTTTTATTATTTAAATATTCTGCCACAACTGTTCTTGATTCCCCAATGTCTTGTGTAATATTTGGCATCGCAGATGTTTCTAGTGTAAAAACATTTGAGAGCTAGTCGATTATTAAATTTTTCCCCTTGGATATGGATGTTTGTCATAAGTAATGCAGACCATACTTGAAAACAGATGTGATTGGTAAAGTGTCTAGGACTGTCACCAGTGTCAGTTCAACGAGAAGACAACTATGACATTAGTAATCATCCTATGTATTTTGTGGTTTTCTAGTAAAATCATATTCTTAAATAAAAATTGTGGTTGCTCAGAATAACTGGAAAATATATGTGTGCATGTTTTACAGCATTAAATGTATGTAAACTACAAACTGGAGCAAAATGCATTCACAACAGAGAGTCAGGAAAATTCAGATAAAGTAGATCTGCAGGATACCATGTTGCTTCATTATGTCACATATATATATCTATAATATAACGCTGGGAGCGTCACTCTGTCCGAAGCCTTTATAGACTGCGCAAGCGCCGGCGCAGTCTGGACCTCACAGAGCGACGCTCCCAGGAGATCGCGGTATGCGTAAGCGCTGAACGCACACCGCGATCTCCAACGGAGAAACAGGGACGAGCCAGGAGGCGGAGGGTGAGTATACTTACCCGTCCCGTTCCACCGACGGCCATGAATATCCCCCTGCTCCCGGAATCGGCGCCTGCGCAGTCCGCGCTTTCCGGCACCATTTTCTTGAAGACACATTGCAGTGTGTCTTCAAGAAAATGGCGCCGGAAAGCGCGGACTGCGCAGGCGCCGATTCCGGCACCAGGAGGACACAGAAAATGGCGCCGGAAATGAATAAGGTACCGCAAGTAACAAATTGCTGTGCCATGAGGCTGTGGCACTTCATGCCACAGCTATTTGTTACTTACGCCACTTACGTCCACAGCCGCCGCACCTACCACAGCCACCGCACCCAGCACAGCCACGCACAGCCGCCGCACCCAGCACAGCCACGCACAGCCGCCCACAGCCACGCACAGCCGCCCACAGCCACGCACAGCCGCCCACAGCCACGCACAGCCGCCTACAGCCACGCACAGCCGCCGCACCCAGCACAGCCGCCGCACCCAGCACAGCCACGCACAGCCACGCACAGCCGCCCACAGCCGCCGCACTCAGCACAGCCGTCCACAGCCGCCGCACCAAGCACAGCCACGCACAGCCGCCCACAGCCACGCACAGCCGCCTACAGCCACGCACAGCACAGCCGCCGCACCCAGCACAGCCACGCACAGCCGCCCACAGCCACGCACAGCACAGCCGCCGCACCCAGCACAGCCACCGCACCCAGCACAGCCGTCCACAGCCACCGCACCCAGCACAGCCACGCACAGCCGCCCACAGCCACGCACAGCCGCCACACCCAGAACAGCCGCCACACCCAGCACAGCCGCCGCACCCAGCACAGCCGCCACACCCAGCACAGCCACCACACCCAGCACAGCCACGCACAGCCGCCCACAGCCACGCACAGCCGCTGCACCCAGCACAGCCACCGCACCCAGCACAGCCGTCCACAGCCGCCGCATCCAGCACAGCCGCCGCACCCAGCACAGCCGCCACACCCAGCACAGCCGCCGCACCCAGCACAGCCGCCACACCCAGCACAGCCGCCACACCCAGCACAGCCACGCACAGCCGCCCACAGCCACGCACAGCCGCTGCACCCAGCACAGCCACCGCACCCAGCACAGCCGTCCACAGCCGCCGCACCCAGCACAGCCGCCGCACCCAGCACAGCCGCCGCACCCACCACAGCCGCCGCACCCAGCACGGCTGCCGCCCACAGCCACGCACAGCCGCTGCACCCAGCACAGCCACCGCACCCAGCACAGCCACCCACAGCCGCCCGCACCCAGCACAGCCACCCGCACTCAGCACAGCCGCCGCACCCAGCACAGCCACGCACAGCCACCCACAGCCGCCTACAGCCACGCACAGCCGCCGCACCCAGCACAGCCGCCGCACCCAGCACAGCCACACACAGCCGCCCACAGCCACGCACAGCCGCCGCACCCAGCACAGCCACCGCACCCAGCACAGCCGTCCACAGCCGCCGCACCCAGCACAGCCATGGACAGCGGCCCACAGTCACGCACAGCCGCCTAGAGCCACGCACAGCCGCTGCACCCAGCACAGCCACCGCACCCAGCACAGCTGTCCACAGCCGCCGCACCCAGCACAGCCATGCACAGCCACCCACAGCCGCCACACCCACCACAGCCGCCGCACCCAGCACAGCCACGCACCGCCGCCGCACCCAGCACAGCCGCCGCACCCAGCACAGACGCCGCCCACAGCCGCCGCACCCAGCACAGCCACCGCAACCAGCACAGCCGCCCGCACTCAGCACAGCCGCCCGCACTCAGCACAGCCGCCCGCACTCAGCACAGCCACCCGCACTCAGCACAGCCGCCCGCACTCAGCACAGCCGCCCGCACTCAGCACAGCCGCCCGCACTCAGCACAGCCGCCCGCACTCAGCACAGCCGCCCGCACTGCAAGGAGCAGCACGTGATGGGATGGGGGCGCAGGATGGGAGCACATGACAGGATGGGGATGCAGGATGGAGCAGCACATGACATGGTGGAGCAGCACATGACAGGATGGGGGCGCAGGATGGAGCAGCACATGACACGGTGGAGCAGCACATGACAGGATGGGGATGCAGGATGGAGCAGCACATGACACGGTGGAGCAGCACATGACAGGATGGGGGCGCAGGATGGAGCAGCACATGACAGGATGGGAGAGCAAGATGGGAGCAGCACATACCAGGATGTAGACCATATACCAGTATAAATGCTCACCACCCGGGCATAGAACGGGTTCAATAGCTAGTCTATAATATAACGCTGGGAGCGTCACTCTGTCCGAAGCCTTTATAGACTGCGCAAGCGCCGGCGCAGTCTGGACCCCACAGAGTGACGCTCCCAGGAGGAGATCGCAGTATGCGTAAGCAGTGAACGCACACCGCGATCTCCAATGGAGAAGCAGGGACGAGCCAGGAGGGTGAGTATGTGATATTTACCTGTCCCCGTTCCAGTGATGCGCGCTGCTCCATCCTCCGCCTGCGACTGTTCTGTCAGAGGGCGGTGCTCATTAACACGTCATCGCGCCCTCTGAACTGACCGGTTCAGAGGGCACGATGACGCGCATAATGCGCGCCGCCCTCTGACTGAACAGGCAGAGGACCTGGAAGATGGAGCGGCGCATAGCAGTGGAACATTGGACAGGTAAATATAGCAAGTGCCGGGGGCCTGAGCTAGCGGCGACTCCGGCACCTGACCCCCCCCCAGCGTGCCAGTGTCCCCGCCTGCTCAGTCCGCCAGCACTTGGTGCCCAGCACAGCCACGCACAGCCGCCCACACTCATCAGAGCCACGCACAGCCGCCCACACTCACCAGAGCCACGCACAGCCGCCCACACTCACCAGAGCCACGCACAGCCGCCCACACTCACCAGAGCCACGCACAGCCGTCCACACTCATCAGAGCCACGCACAGCTGCCCACACTCACCAGAGCCACGCACAGCCGCCCACACTCACCAGAGCCACGCACAGCCGCCCACACTCATCAGAGCCACGCACAGCCACCCACACTCATCAGAGCCACGCACAGCCGCCCACACTCACCAGAGCCACGCACAGCCGCCCACACTCAGAGCCACGCACAGCTGCCCACACTCACCAGAGCCATGCACAGCCGCCCGTACTCACCACCGCCACGCACAGCCGCCCACACTCACCACCGCTACGCACAGCCACCCGCACTCACCACCGCCACGCACAGCTGCCCGCACTCACCACCGCCACGCACAGCCGTCCGCACTCACCACCGCCACGCACAGCCGCCGGCTCTCACCACAGCCACCCGCACTCACCACCGCCACGCACAGCCGTCCGCACTCACCACCGCCACGCACAGCCGCCCGTACTCACCACCGCCACGCACAGCTGCCCGCACTCACCACCGCCACGCACAGCCGCCTGCACTCACCACAGCCGCCCGCACTCACCACCGCCACGCACAGCCGCCCGCACTCACCACCGCCACGCACAGCCGCCCGCACTCACCACCGCCACGCACAGCCGTCCGCACTCACCACCGCCATGCACAGCCGCCCGTACTCACCACCGCCACGCACAGCCGCCCGCACTCACCACCGCCACGCACAGCCGCCCGCACTCACCACAGCCGCCCACACTCACCACCGCCACGCACAGCCACCCGCACTCGCCACTGCCACGCACAGCCGCCCGCACTCCCCACGGCCACGCACAGCCGCCCGCACTCACCACCGCCACGCACAGCCGCCCGCACTCACCACAGCCACGCTCAGCCGCCCGCACTCACCACAGCCAACTCAGCCGCCCGCGATGTGCAGCCGCCCGCACTCAGCATCGCCACGCACAGCCGCCCGCACTCACCACTGCCACGCACAGCCGCCCGCACTGACCACCGCCACGCACAGCCGCCTGCACTCACCACAGCCGCCCGCACTCACCACTGCCACGCACAGCCACCCGCACTCACCACCGCCACGCACAGCCGCCCGCACTCACCACCGCCATGCACAGCCGTCCGCACTCACCACTGCCACGCACAGCCGCCCGTACTCACCACCGCCACGCACAGCCGCCCGCACTCACCACCGCCACGCACAGCCGCCCGCACTCACCACAGCCGCCCACACTCACCACCGCCACGCACAGCTGCCCGCACTCGCCACTGCCACGCACAGCCGCCCGCACTCACCACAGCCACGCTCAGCCACCCGCACTCACCACAGCCAACTCAGCCGCCCGCCATGTGCAGCCGCCCACACTCAGCATCGCCACGCACAGCCGCCCGCACTCACCACTGCCACGCACAGCCGCCCGCACTGACCACCGCCACGCACAGCCGCCTGCACTCACCACAGCCGCCCGCACTCACCACTGCCACGCACAGCCACCCGCACTCACCACCGCCACGCACAGCCGCCCGCACTCACCACCGCCATGCACAGCCGTCCGCACTCACCACCGCCACGCACAGCCGCCCGTACTCACCACCGCCACGCACAGCCGCCCGCACTCACCACCGCCACGCACAGCCGCCCGCACTCACCACAGCCGCCCGCACTCACCACTGCCACGCACAGCCACCCGCACTCACCACCGCCACGCACAGCCGCCCGCACTCACCACCGCCATGCACAGCCGTCCGCACTCACCACCGCCACGCACAGCCGCCCGTACTCACCACCGCCACGCACAGCCGCCCGCACTCACCACCGCCACGCACAGCCGCCCGCACTCACCACAGCCGCCCGCACTCCCCACGGCCACGCACAGCCGCCCGCACTCACCACCACCACGCACAGCCGCCCGCACTCACCACAGCCACGCTCAGCCGCCCGCACTCACCACAGCCAACTCAGCCGCCCGCCACGTGCAGCCGCCCGCACTCAGCATCGCCACGCACAGCCGCCCGCACTCACCACTGCCACGCACAGCCACCCGCACTGACCACCGCCACGCACAGCCGACCGCACTGACCACCGCCACGCACAGCCGCCCGCACTCACCACTGCCACGCACAGCCGCCCGCACTGACCACCGCCACGCACAGCCGCCTGCACTCACCACAGCCGCCCGCACTCACCACTGCCACGCACAGCCACCCGCACTCACCACCGCCACGCACAGCCGCCCGCACTCACCACCGCCATGCACAGCCGTCCGCACTCACCACCGCCACGCACAGCCGCCCGTACTCACCACCGCCACGCACAGCCGCCCGCACTCACCACCGCCACGCACAGCCGCCCGCACTCACCACAGCCGCCCGCACTCACCACTGCCACGCACAGCCACCCGCACTCACCACCGCCACGCACAGCCGCCCGCACTCACCACCGCCATGCACAGCCGTCCGCACTCACCACCGCCACGCACAGCCGCCCGTACTCACCACCGCCACGCACAGCCGCCCGCACTCACCACCGCCACGCACAGCCGCCCGCACTCACCACAGCCGCCCGCACTCCCCACGGCCACGCACAGCCGCCCGCACTCACCACCACCACGCACAGCCGCCCGCACTCACCACAGCCACGCTCAGCCGCCCGCACTCACCACAGCCAACTCAGCCGCCCGCCACGTGCAGCCGCCCGCACTCAGCATCGCCACGCACAGCCGCCCGCACTCACCACTGCCACGCACAGCCACCCGCACTGACCACCGCCACGCACAGCCGCCCGCACTGACCACCGCCACGCACAGCCGCCCGCACTCACCACAGCCGCCCACACTCACCACCACCACGCACAGCCGTCCGCACTCACCACCGCCACGCACAGCCGCCCGTACTCACCACAGCCGCCCACACTCACCACCACCACGCTCAGCCACCCGCACTCACCACAGCCACGCTCAGCCGCCCGCACTCACCACAGCCAACTCAGCCGCCCGCCACGTGCAGCCGCCCGCACTCAGCATCGCCACGCACAGCCGCCCGCACTCACCACTGCCACGCACAGCCGCCCGCACTGACCACCGCCACGCACAGCCGCCCGCACTCAGCATCGCCACGCACAGCCGCCCGCACTCACCACTGCCACGCACAGCCGCCCGCACTGACCACCGCCACGCACAGCCGCCCGCACTCACCACCGCCACGCACAGCCGCCCGCACTCACCACCGCCACGCACAGCCGCCCGCACTCACCACAGCCACGCTCAGCCGTCCGCACTCGGCACCGCCACGCGCAGCAGCCCGCACTCAGCATCGCCACGCGCAGCCGCCCGCACTCAGCACCGCCACACACAGCCGCCCGCACTCACCACAGCCGCCCGCACTCACCACCACCACGCGCAGCCGCCCGCACTCACCTCCGCCACGCGCAGCCGCCCGCACTCAGCACAGCCGCCCGCTCTCAGCACAGCCGCCCGCACTCAGCACCGCCACATGCAGCCGCCCGCACTCAGCACAGCCGCCCGCACTCAGCACAGCCGCCCGCACTCAGCACCGCCACATGCAGCCGCCCGCACTCAGCACAGCCACGCACAGCCGCCCGCACTCTGCACAGCCGCCCGCACTCTGCACAGCCGCCCGCACTCAGCACAGCCGCCCGCACTCAGCACCGCCACATGCAGCCGCCCGCACTCAGCACAGCCACGCACAGCCGCCCGCACTCTGCACAGCCGCCCGCACTCTGCACAGCCGCCCGCACTCTGCACAGCCGCCCGCATTCTGCACAGCCGCCCGCACTCAGCACCGCCACATGCAGCCGCCCGCACTCAGCACAGCCGCCCGCACTCTGCACAGCCGCCCGCTCTCAGCACAGCCGCCCGCACTCAGCACAGCCACGCACAGCCGCCCACACTCTGCACAGCCGCCCGCACTCTGCACAGCCGCCCGCACTCTGCACAGCCGCCCGCACTCTGCACAGCCGCCCGTACTCAGCACAGCCGCCTGCACTCTGCACAGCCGCCCGCACTCTGCACAGCCGCCCGCACTCTGCACAGCCGCCCGCACTCTGCACAGCCGCCCGCACTCTGCACAGCCGCCCGCACTCTGCACAGCCGCCCGCACTCTGCACAGCCGCCCACACTCTGCACAGCCGCCCACACTCTGCACAGCCGCCCACACTCTGCACAGCCGCCCGCACTCACCACCGCCACGCACAGCCGCCCGCACTCAGCACAGCCGCCCGCACTCAGCACCGCCACATGCAGCCACCCGCACTCAGCACAGCCACGCACAGCCGCCCGCACTCTGCACAGCCGCCCGCACTCTGCACAGCCGCCCGCACTCTGCACAGCCGCCCGCACTCAGCACAGCCGCCCGCACTCTGCACAGCCGCCCGCACTCTGCACAGCCGCCCGCACTCTGCACAGCCGCCCGCACTCTGCACAGCCGCCCGCACTCTGCACAGCCGCCCGCACTCTGCACAGCCGCCCGCACTCTGCACAGCCGCCCGCACTCTGCACAGCCGCCCACACTCTGCACAGCCGCCCACACTCTGCACAGCCGCCCGCACTCTGCGCGCAGGATGGGAGCAGCACATGATAGGATGGGGGCGCAGGATGGAGCACCACATGACAGGATGGGGGCGCAGGATGGGAGCACATGACAGGATGGGGACGCAGGATGGGAGCACATGACAGGATGGGGATGCAGGATGGAGCAGCACATGACAGGATGGGAGAGCAAGATGGGAGCAGCACATACCAGGATGGAGACAATATACCAATATAAATGCTCGCCACCCGGGCGTAGAACGGGTTCAATAGCTAGTATATATATATATATATATATATATATATATATATATAGTGCTCAAAAAATAAAGGGAACACTAAAATATCACATCCTAGCTGTCACTGAATGACATGTTCCAGTTGCAAATTTTTACTCATCACTAGTGTTGAGCATTCCGATACCGCAAGTATCGGGTATCGGCCGACATTTGCGGTATCGGAATTCTGATACCGAGTTCCGATACTTTCAGTATATCGGATACTGGAATCAGAAGTTCCCACAATTAACAGAGCCAGAATTCAGCCAATGAGGACTAATTAGAAGTGTGGGCACATCCTGTTCTGCATGGTAGGCATGTAACTACTGGCGTGGCTGTGATTGGCTGCTGAAATGATGTAATGATGCAGTATAAAAGTCGCCGCCACCATTTTGGGTTCACTCTGCTGTGAATTCAGCTAGAGACAGGACGCTGTGTTCTGACTGAGGGCCAGTTTAGAGATAGCGATTTGCTTCATTGTGCTTTACCCAGGCTAATATAGCAACCGCTGTGTGAGAACCTTTTTTTTGCCTTGCAGAGCTGTTCACGGCTGTCTGCAAGGTGTCTGTGTGAGAGCAGCTCACACTGTAGTCTGGTCTGCAGCCACCGCTGGTTGTAGTCAGCTCAGGGTGCGTCACTGCCTCATACCGTTCCATTGTCCATTTTTCAAATAGTGCAGCCTGCTGCACATTTTTTAAAATTTATCCTATTAGTGGCTTTCCATCCGTATCCTGCTAGATTGTGGAAAAACACTATATAGGATTACATAGAGGAGTTTTTTTGGCCTTGCAACGCCGTTTACGGCTGTCTGCACGGTCTCCGTGTGAGTGCAGCTCACTCTGTAGTCTGTTCTGCCACCACAGCCGGTTGTAGTCAGCTCAGGGTGCGTCACTGCCTCATACCGTTCCATTGTCCATTTTTCAAATAGTGCAGCCTGCTGCACATTTTTTCAAATTTATCCTATTAGTGGCTTTCCATCCGTATCCTGCAAGATTGTGGAAAATCACTATATAGGATTACATAGAGGAGTTTTTTTGGCCTTGCAGTGCCGTTTACGGCTGTCTGCATGGTCTCCTTGTGAGTGCAGCTCACTCTGTAGTCTGTTCTGCTGCCACAGCCGGTTGTAGTCAGCTCAGGGTGCGTCACTGCCTCATACCGTTCCATTGTCCGTTTTTCAAATAGTGCAGCCTGCTGCACATTTTTTCAAATTTATCCTATTAGTGGCTTTCCATCCATATCCTGCTAGATTGTGGAAAAACACTATATAGGATTACATAGAGGAGCTTTTTGTTGGCCTTGCACCGCCGTTAACGGCTGTCTGCATGGTCTCTGTGTGAGTGCAGCTCACTCTGTAGTCTGGTGAACTTTATAAACTGTTTGTTTCTTCCGCAGAACAAACACTCCACTTTATAGTTGTGTAGGCCACATTAGCTCATATTAAAGTCTAGTCCACACTTGATAAAATTAGTGTTCCTTATATCTGTTAGCAGCTGTTCAGGAATAAGCACACTAAGCCCTTAGTACTTTTCTGCCTATCTTTATCAGTCTACCAAGATGAAGAAGGCAGGGAGTAAGGCGCGTGGGTGTGGAGGTGGAGCAGGGAGAGGACGTGGGGATTCTGTGCCTGCTGCGGGCACCGGTGACTCATCATCCCCCAGTTTTAGCAGGGAACAGTCCTTCATGCGCAGCTTTGTAGGAGCTCACAGTGCCCCGCTGCTGCGGGACGAACAAATTGAAGCCATTGTCGGATGGATGGCAGCTAACGCATCGACTTCAATTAGTGCCACATTCTCTCAGGCACAGAGCGCTGAAGAGCACCCATCTGTCTTTTCACCACCTACCAAATTGCCCAGGCAGTCAGAGAGGCCAGGACAGGAGCCATCTCTACTTCTGTTCTCTGAATCTCTTGGCTTGGAAAGAGGGGGCCAGCCAAGCAGCATTGGAGAAATGGAAGAAGAGGCAGTATGCAGTGATGCCCAACAGCTTTTTCTCTCTGACTCTGAAGAGACGGGTGGGCCAGTGCCTCCGGTCAGCACACCTCAGTACGCATCTGATGATGAGACTCAGGTGCCACTTTCTGGTGCGTACTGTGCTGCCGAGACTACCCAGGAGAAGCAGTTGGTGGAAGAGGGTAGTGTAGATGATGAGGTCCTTGACCCATCATGGCGTGAGGTACAGGAAGGTGGTGGGAGCAGCTCTGAGGAAGAGATTCCCGAATGGCCCAAAGAGGGAGAGGGAGGGGGAAGACTGCGGTGCCTGTGGCCTCCACTTTGGCACCCGTTAGGAGCATGCCTCTTTCAAAAGCCAAAACGGGCGCTCCCAAGACTTGCAGTGCCTGGATCTTTTTTGACACAGTTGCAGATGACATTTGCTTTGTCAAATGCTAGGTGTGTCATCAGAAAGTCAAAAGAGGGAAAAGTGTCAGCAACCTCAATAAAACAAATATGTGGAAACATGTGCGGATCAAGCACGCGGTGCAGTTACAAAAACACACTGAAGACCTAGGCCAACCTACAGCGGCACCTACCACCTCTTCAGCTCGTGTTGTTGCCACTTCCTCCAGCTCACACAGCTGGTTCCGCTTCCTTACAGGATCGCCATGGAAGAACCTCTGGCACTGTTGTCCAGAGACCCACTGTAATTCCACCCACAGCACCATGTTCCCAGTCATCCTCACACTCCCAGCCCAGTCTACAGCCATCGGTAACACAGGCATGGGAGAAAAGGCGGCCATTCTCGGCAAACCACCCCCGAGCACAGGCTCTGAATGCTGACATTGCAAAACTACTGTCCCTTGAAATGCTGTCATTCAGGCTGGTGGAGACTGACACTTGGAGACTGACAACTTGATGGCATTGGCAGTCCCACAATACAACGTGCCCAGCCGCTTTTAGTTCAGCAGGCAAGCCGTCCCTGCCCTGCAAAAGCATGTGGAGGGAAACATTAAACATGCGCTACTAAACGCCATCAGTAGCAAGGTCCACCTCACCACCGATGCGTGGACCAGTCACCATGGACAGGGACGATACCTTTCCCTCACTGCCCATTGGGTAAATGTTGTGGAGCCGGGTACAGATCATGAGAGTGGCACTGTACGTGTTCTGCCAACTCCAAGGATTGCAGGAATCCAGTCTGTACACACTGACTCCTCCTCATACTCCAGTTCCTCAGAATCAGCGCTGCAGGATCCATCACAGTCCACCTCCACATGTACCCGGGACCGCTTACCTGTTACGACTGATATGAGCACAGCTGTGGCCAAACGTCAACAGGCCATATTGAAATTAATTTTTGGGGGGAATCGAAGCCACACAGTGCAGGAGCTCTGGAATGCCACCAAGCAGGAGAGCGACGTGTGGTTTGTGCCAGCGAATCTCCAGCGAGGCATGGTAGTGTGTGACAATGGCCGAAATCTGTTGGCAGCTCTGGCCCTAGGCAAACTCACTCACATCCCATGTCTGGCACATGTGCTCAACTTGGTCGTTCAGAGTTTTTTGAGGGACTCTCCGGATCTTGATGCACTGCTGCACAAGGTCCACCTAGAGTGTGCTCACTTGCGGCGTTCCAGCATGGCAAGATGGCGCTTTGCAGCTCTCCAGCGCCGATTCCACCTTCCAGGACATCGCATCATATGTGACCTACTCACCAGGTGGAATTCCACGTTACATATGTTGGATCGGTTGTGTGAGCAGCAGCCAGCAGTAATGGAGTACCAGCTGCATCAGGCGCAAAGAAGTCGCACTCCGTGCCGTTCAGGCTTCACAACCACTGAGTGGGCCACTATGAAGGACGTCTGCCAGGTTTTGCGTGCCTTTGATGATTCCACGTGGATGGCGAGTGCAGATGATGCACTAGTCAGCATGACTGTCCCCCTTATCTGCCTGCTTGAAAGAACACTGCAAGCACTAAGGGATGATGTTGTGGAAGAGGTGGAGGATGAGGAGTCGCCAATTCCATCTGCTTCTGGACAGTCAGCGCAACGAGGTTCCTCACAAAGGCCTAGGCAAGGGACACTTTGTGAGGAGGATGAGGAGGAGTCAACGGAGGAGGAAGACATCTGTCCAGAGGAGGGAGTTACACAATTCTCCAGTAGTCAGTGTGTAGAGTGAGGGTGGGCTGAGGCAGAGCAGGCAGAGATCACGCCTCAAGCAGGGGACAGCATTTCTTGGCCAGTTGGCAGTCTGCAGCACATGGTTGATATCATGCTGCAATGCCTGAGAAACGACCGCCGCATCGCCCACATTCTCAACATGGCTGATTATTGGGTGTACACCCTCCTAGATCCTTGCTACCGGAACAACTTACAAAGCCTCATAACACCGTTGAACCGGGAGCGTAAAATGCGGGAGTATCAAGACACACTGGTGAATTCCATCATCTTCTCCAGTCCAACTGAAAGCAGTGCTGCTAGTGCTTTACAAAGCAGCTAAGTGCATCGAGGCAGTGGAGGAAGCTCTGCACAAAGAGGGAGCAGAAGCAGTGCCTCAGCACAAAGCAAGACCAGTATGGCCCAACTGTGGCACAGTTTTGTGTGCCCGCCACAAATGTCTACACCATCACAGACGGCTCCAGTCAGCAGGAGGCAAGGTTTCTGTCAGATGGTGACAGACTACATGTCTTGCCCTCTCAGTGTACTCCCAGACGGCTCTTCCCCCTTCAAGTTTTGGGTCTCTAAGCTTGCCCTGCTGCTAGTGTATTACCGGAAAGCGTCTTTAGTGCCGCAGGTGGTGTACTAACAGACCGCATGCGACTATCCTCCGATAACGTTGACCGGCTTACTTTTCTAAAAATGAACAAGGCCTGGATCTCGCAGGAATTTGCCAGTCCTCTTCCAGATTAAATAATTGGTTGGCTACAGTATCCAGGTCTCCTGTTGTGTTCATGTTTCTACCACCTGAACTGTAATCCCTGGGCTCCAACACCGCCAGTTGCAGCTCAGAAGTGCCATCTGCACAGTCAACACATGACCCAGTGTTATTGGGTTTCAGTAACGTCAGCTGATCCCCAGCTGTGTATCCGGCAATGTGTCCTGCTACCTCCACGCTGACACTACAACAGAAATTTAAGAGAACCTGTCCCCCCCAGGCGTTTGTAACTGAAAGAGCCACCTTGTGCAGTACTAATGCTGCATAAAGAAAAGGTGCCTCTTTTATTTATGCTCCTTGTAAACGCAGAACTAAACACTTATAAAATGTGTCCCCTGATACCGTGAAACCGTCCCAGAGGTGGGACTTTCCTTCGGAATGAGATGCTGCACAGCTGTCATTCCTACCCCCTTGGTGCCATGTGCCACCTCCTCAGCATTGTTTGAATCTGTCCTGGAGCCTGTGCTGTTATGTTAAACCTTGGTCATGCGCAGTTAGTGCTGCCCGTCTTCTGACATCATTTGGTGTCAGGCTGACTGCACCTGTGCATTAAAGGTTCCTTTTCAACTTGCTCCAATTAGGCCTCAGCCTACACTCTGCTTCTCCTTTATTCCCTGGGCTCCAACACCGCCAGTTGCTGCTCGTAAATGCCGTCTGCACAGTCAACACTTGCTGCCGTGTTATTGGGTTTCAGTAAGCTGATCCCCAGCTGTGTATCCGGCAATGTGTATGCGACCGCCATGCTGACACTACAACAGATATTAAATTGCCTCGAGTGCAGGCCTCAGCCTACACTCTGCTCCTCCTGCTGTCCCTGGGCTCCAACACCACCAGTTGCTGCCTGGAAGTGCTGTGTGCACAGTCAGCAGTTGCTCCTCTGTTATTGGGTTTCAGTAACGTCAGCTGATCCCCAGCTGTGTATCTGGCAATGTGTCCTGCGACCACCACGCTGACACTACAACAGATATTAACCCCTTCCTGACATCAGACGTACTATCCCATCGAGGTGGGGTGGGCCCGTATGACCGCCGACGGGATAGTACGTCATCACCGATCAGCGGCGCTCACGGGGGGAGCGCGGCCGATCGCGGCCGGGTGTCAGCTGCATATCGCAGCTGACATCCGGCACTATGTGCCAGGAGCGGTCATGGACCGCCCCCGGCACATTAACCCCCGGCACACCGTGATCAAACATGATCGCAGTGTACCGGCGGTATAGGGAAGCATCGCGCAGGGAGGGGGCTCCCTGCGGGCTTCCCTGAGACCACCGGAGCAACGCGATGTGATCGCGTTGCTGCGAGGGTCTCCTACCTCCTTCCTGGCTGCAGGTCCCGGATCCAAGATGGCCGCGGCATCCGGGTCCTGCAGGGAAGGAGGTGGCTTACCGAGTGTCTGCTCAGAGCAGACACTTGGTAAGCCTGCAGCCCTGCACAGCAGATCGTCGATCTGGCAGAGTGCTGTGCACACTGCCAGATCAATGATCTGTGATGTCCCCCCCTGGGACAAAGTAAAAAAGTAAAAAAAAAATTTTTCCACATGTGTAAAAAAAAATAAAAAAAAATTCCTAAATAAATAATAATAAAAAAATATATATTATTCCCATAAATACATTTCTTTATCTAAATAAAAAAACAAAACAATAAAAGTACACATATTTAGTATCGCCGCGTCCGTAACGACCCAACCTATAAAACTGCCTCACTAGTTAACCATTTCAGTAAACACCGTAAGAAAAAAAAAAAAAAACGAGGCAAAAAACAACGCTTTATTACCATACCGCCAAACAAAAAGTGGAATAACACGCGATCAAAAAGACTGATATAAATATCCATGGTACCGCTGAAAACGACATCTTGTCCCGCAAAAAACAAGCTGCCATACAGCATCATCAGCAAAAAAATAAAAAAGTTATAGTCCTGAGAATAAAGCGATACCAAAATAATTATTTTTTCTATATTTTAGTTTTTATCGTATAAAAGCGCCAAAACATAAAAAAATGATATAAATGAGATATCGCTGTAATCATACTGACCCGACGAATAAAAATGCTTTATCAATTTTACCAAACGCGGAACGGTATAAACGCCTCTCCCAAAAGAAATTCATGAATAGCTGGTTTTTGGTCATTCTGCCTCACAAAAATCGGAATAAAAAGCGATCAAAAATGGTCACGTGTCCGAAAATGTTACCAATAAAAACGTCAACTCGTCCCGCAAAAAACAAGACCTCACATGACTCTGTGGAGCAAAATGTGGAAAAATTATAGGTCTCAAAATGTGGAGACGCAAAAACTTTTTTGCTGTAAAAAGCGTCGCTGGTTTCACACTTGCGTTTTTGTCTGCAGCGTTTTTTGCACAAAAAAACGCATGCGTTTTTTCCCTATATTTAACATTGAAAACGCATGCGGTTTTTTTGTACGCGTTTGGTCGCGTTTTCAAACGCATGCGGTTTTTTTCTGCATGCGTTCATTTTCAGAAATACAACCTGCAGTATTTTCTTGCGTTTTTAAGCACATGCGTTTGTTTGCGTTAAAAACGCAGGCATTTTTATCGAAAAAAAAACAGAAAACACACTGAAAAGCCACCCACCACCATCAAGGTGATAAAGGGATCCAAACCCTAACCCTAACTCTACCCCTAACCTCACCCCTAACCGTTTAATGAACATTTTCTGACAGTCATAGTGCCACGTATTTCAGTGCCACGTATTTCAGTGCCACGTATTTCAGTGCCACGTATTTCAGTGCCACGTATTTCAGTGCCACGTATCACGTATTTCAGTGCCACGTGTTTCAGTGCCACGTGTTTCAGTGCCACGTATTTCAGTGCCACGTATTTCAGTGCCACGTATCACGTATTTCAGTGCCACATATTTCAGTACCACGTATTTCAGTTGCACGTATTTCAGTGCCACGTATTTCAGTGCCACGTATTTCAGTGCCACATATTTCAGTGCCACGTATCACATATTTCAGTGCCACGTGTTTCAGTGCCACGTATTTAAGTGCCACGTATCACATATTTCAGTGCCACGTATTTAAGTGCCACGTATTTAAGTGCCACGTATTTCAGTGCCACGTATTTCAGTGCCACGTATTTCAGTGCCACGTATCACGTATTTCAGTGCCACGTGTTTCAGTGCCACGTATTTAAGTGCCACGTATCACATATTTCAGTGCCACGTATTTAAGTGCCATGTATTTCAGTGCCACGTATTTCAGTGCCACGTATTTCAGTGCCACGTATCACATATTTCAGTTTCACGTATTTCAGTGCCACGTATTTCAGTGCCACGTATTTCAGTGCCACGTGTCACGTATTTCAGTGCCACGTGTTTCAGTGCCACGTATTTAAGTGCCACGTATCACGTATTTCAGTGCCACGTATTTCAGTGCCACGTATTTCAGTGCCACGTATTTCAGTGCCACATATTTCAGTGCCACGTATTTCAGTCACGGTTAGGGTTAGGGTTAGGGGTAGGGTTAGGGTTAGGGCTAGGGTTGGAGGTAAAGTTAGGGTTGGGGCTAAAGTTAGGGTTGGGGCTAAAGTTAGGGTTAGGGTTTGGATTACATTTACGTTTGGATTAGGGTTGGGATTAGAATTATGGGTGTGTCAGGGCTAGGGGTGTGGTTAGGGTTACCGTTGGGATTAGGGTTAGGGGTGTGTTTGGGTTAGGGTTTCAGGTAGAATTGGGGAGTTTCCACTGTCCAGGCACATCAGGGGCTCTCCAAGCGCGACATGGCGTCCAATCTCAATTCCAGCCAATTCTGCGTTGAAAAAGTAAAACAGTGCTCCTTCCCTTCCGAGCTCTCCCGTGTGCCCAAAAATGGGTTTACCCCAACATATGTGTTATCTGCGTACTCGGGACAAATTGAACAACAACTTCTGGGGTCCAAGTTCTCTTGTTATCCTTAGGAAAATAAAAATTTGGGGGGCTAAAAATCATTTTTGTGGGAAAAAAAAGATGTTTTATTTTCACGGCTCTGCGTTATAAACTGTAGTGAAACACTTGGGGGTTCAAAGTTCTCACAACACATCTAGATAAGTTCCTTGGGAGGTCTAGTTTCCAATATGGGGTCACTTGTGGGGGGTTTGTACTGTTTGGGTACATCAGGGGCTCTGCAAATGCAACGTGACGCCTGCAGACCAATCCATTTAAGGCTGCATTCCAAATGGCGCTCCTTCCCTTCCGAGCTCTGTCATGCACCCAAACAGTGGTTCCAACCCACATATGGGGTATCAGCGTACTCAGGACAAATTGGACAACAACTTTTGGGGTCTAATTTATCCTGTTACCCTTGTGAAAATACAAAACTGGGGGCTAAAAAATCATTTTTGTGAAAAAAAAAAAGAATTTTTATTTTCACGGCTTTGCGCTATAAACTTTAGTGAAACACTTGGGGGTTCAAAGTTCTCAAAACACATCTAGATAAGTTCCTTGGGAGGTCTAGTTTCCAATATGGGGTCACTTGTGGGGGGTTTGTACTATTTGGGTACATCAGGGGCTCTGCAAATGCAACGTGACGGCTGCTGACCAATCCATTTAAGTCTGCATTCCAAATGGCGCTCCTTCCCTTCCGAGCTCTGTCATGCGCCCAAACAGTGGTTCCCCCCCCACATATGGGGTATCAGCGTACTCAGGACAAACTGGAAAACAAATTTTGGGGTCCAATTTATTCTGTTACCCTTGTAAAAATACAAAGCTGGGTGCTAAAAAATCATTTTTGAGAAAAAAAATAAAAATTATTTTCACGGCTCTGCGTTATAATCTGTAGTGAAACACTTGGGGGTTCAAAGCTCTCAAAACACATCTAGATAAGTTCCTTAGGGGGTCTACTTTCCAAAATGGTGTCACTTGTAGGGAGTTTCAATGTTTAGGCACATCAGGGGCTCTCCAAACGCAACATGGCGTCCCATCTCAATTCCAGTCAATTTTGCATTGAAAAGTCAAATGGCGCTCCTTCCCTTCCAAGCTCTGCCATGCGCCCAAACAATGGTTTACACCCACATATGGGGTATCAGCGTACTCAGGACAAATTGGCCAACATTTTTTGGGGTCCAATTTCTTCTCTTACCCTTGGGAAAATAAAAAATTGGGGGCGAAAAGATCATTTTTGTGAAAAAATATGATTTTTTATTTTTACGGCTCTGCATTATAAACTTCTGTGAAGCACTTGGTGGGTCAAAGTGCTCACCACACATCTAGATAAGTTCCTTAGGGGGTCTACTTTCCAAAATGGTGTCACTTGTAGGGAGTTTCAATGTTTAGGCACATCAGGGGCTCTCCAAACGCAACATGGCGTCCCATCTCAATTCCAGTCAATTTTGCATTGAAAAGTCAAATGGCGCTCCTTCCCTTCCAAGCTCTGCCATGCGCCCAAACAATGGTTTACACCCACATATGGGGTATCATCGTACTCAGGACAAATTGCACAACATTTTTTGGGGTCCAATTTCTTCTCTTACCCTTGGGAAAATAAAAAATTGGGGGCAAAAAGATCATTTTTGTGAAAAAATATGATTTTTTATTTTTACGGCTCTGCATTATAAACTTCTGTGAAGCACTTGGTGGGTCAAAGTGCTCACCACACATCTAGATAAGTTCCTTAGGGGGTCTACTTTCCAAAATGGTGTCACTTGTAGGGAGTTTCAATGTCTAGGCACATCAGGGGCTCTCCAAATGCAACATGGCGTCCCATCTCAATTCCAGTCAATTTTGCATTGAAAAGTCAAATGGCGCTCCTTCCCTTCCAAGCTCTGCCATGCGCCCAAACAATGGTTTACACCCACATATGGGGTATCAGCGTACTCAGGACAAATTGGCCAACATGTTTTGGGGTCCAATTTCTTCTCTTACCCTTGGGAAAATAAAAAATTGGGGGCGAAAAGATCATTTTTGTGAAAAAATATGATTTTTTATTTTTACGGCTCTGCATTATAAACTTCTGTGAAGCACTTGGTGGGTCAAAGTGCTCACCACACATCAAGATAAGTTCCTTAGGGGGTCTAATTTTCAAAATGGTGTCACTTGTAGGGGGTTTCAGTGTTTAGGCACATCAGGGGCTCTCCAAACGCAACATGGCGTCCCATCTCAATTCCAGTAAATTTTGCATTGAAAAGTCAAATGGCGCTCCTTTCCTTCCGAGCTCTGCCATACGCCCAAACAGTGGTTTACCCCCACATATGGGGTATCAGCGTACTCAGGACAAATTGTACAACAACTTTGGGGGTCCATTTTTTCCTGTTACCCTTGGTAAAATAAAACAAATTGGAGCTGAAATAAATTTTGTGTGAAAAAAAGTTAAATGTTCATTTTTATTTAAACATTCCAAAAATTCCTGTGAAACACCTGAAGGGTTAATAAACTTCTTGAATGTGGTTTTGAGCACCTTGAGGGGTGCAGTTTTTAGAATGGTGTCACACTTGAGTATTTTCTATCATATAGACCCCTCAAAATGACTTCAAATGAGATGTGGTCCCTAAAAAAAAATGGTGCTGTAAAAATGAGAAATTGCTGGTCAACTTTTAACCCTTATAACTCCGTCACAAAAAAAAATTTTGGTTCCAAAATTGTACTGATGTAAAGTAGACATGTGGGAAATGTTACTTATTAAGTATTTTGCGTGACATATGTCTGTGATTTAAGGGCATAAAAATTCAAAGTTGGAAAATTGCAAAATTTTCTAAATTTTCGCCAAATTTCCATTTTTTTCACAAATAAACGCAAGTTATATCGAATAAATTTTACCACTAACATGAAGTACAATATGTCACGAGAAAACAGTGTCAGAATCGCCAAGATCCGTCAAAGCGTTCCAGAGTTATAGCCTCATAAAGGGACAGTGGTCAGAAATGTAAAAATTGGCCCGGTCATTAACGTGCAAACCACCCTTGGGGGTGAAGGGGTTAAACTGCCTCGAGTGCAGGCCTCAGCCTACACTCTGCTCCTCCTGCTGTCCCTGGGCTCCAACACCACCAGTTGCTGCTCGGAAGTGCTGTCTGCACAGTCAACACCTGCTCCAGTGTTATTGGGGTTCAGTAACGCCAGATGCTCCCCTGCTGTGTGTGCGCCAATCAATCTAGTCTGCTCCTCCTGCTGTCCCTGGGCTCCAACACCGCCAGTTGCCACTCGGAAGTGCTGTCTGCACAGTCAACACCTGCTCCAGTGTTATTGGGGTTCAGTAATGCCAGATGCTCCCCTGCTGTGTGTGAGGCAACTGCTCCTGCTCCCTTCAAACTCACACAACTTCAGAAATTAAACTTGCTCCAATTAGGCTTTGGCCTGCACTCTTTTTTTCTGTAATCCCTGGGCTTCAACACCGCCAGTTGCTGCCCGGAAGTGCTGTATGCACAGAGAAAAACACAAGCTCCAGTGTTAGTGGGGTTCAGTAACGCCAGCTGCACCCCTGCTGTGTGTGTGGCAATCACTCAAGTCTGCTCCTCCTGCTGTCCCTGGGCTCCAACACTGCCAGTTGCTGCCCGGAAGTGCCGTTTGCACAGTCAACACTTGCTGCCATGCTATTGGGTTTCAGTAACGTCAGCTGATTCCCAGCTGTGTATCTGGCAATGTGTCCTGCGACCTCAACGCTGACATCACAACAGAAATTAAAGGGAACCTGTCCTCCCCAGGCATTTGTAACTAGAAGAGCCACCTTGTGCAGCACTAATGCTGCATTTGGACAAGGTGGCTCTTTTAGTTATTCTCCTTGCACACGCTGAAGTTAACACTTATAAAATGTGCCCCCTCGTACCTTGAAACCGTCCCGGAGGTGGGACTTTCCTTCTTAATGGGACGCAGCACAGCCATCATTCCTACCTCCTTGGCGCCGCTCGCCGCCTCCTCAGCGTTGTTTGAATCTGTCCCGGAGCCTGCGCTGTTATGTTATCCCTTGGCCATGCGCAGTTAGCGCTGCCCGTCTTCTGACATCATTTGGTGTCAGGCTGGCTGCGCCTGTGCGACCACCCTGCCCGAGATCACATCGCACAGTGTCTTATTTATTCACACTGCGGGGCTGGGATTCATGGGCTTGCACAGTGCATATCTTCGCCTCTCACTCATCTCCTTCCACCTTCTTCAGACTGTGCATACTTTTCAATATCGGAAGGTATCGCTCAACACTGCTCATCACATAGTGGAATGCGTTGAGAGCAATAAAACCTAAAAATTATCAATGTAAATCACAACTAATATCCCATGGAGGTCTGGATTTGGAATGATGCTCAAAATCAAAGTGGTAAATCAAATTACAGGCTGATCTAACTTCAGTGGAAATGCCTAAAGACAAGGTGATGCTCAGAAGTGTGTGTGGCCTCAAAGAACCTGTATGACCTCCCTACAACATCTGGGCATTCTCCTGATGAGGCAGCGGATGTTCTCCTGAGGGATCTCCTCTCAGACTTGCATTAAAGCATCAGTCAACTCCTGGACAGTCTGTGGTGCAACGTGGCGTTGGTGGCTGGAACGAGAAGTATTGTCCCAGATGTGCTCTATTGGATTCAGGTCTGTGGAATGGGCCTTCACCATGCCTTCACCATGCAGGAACTGCTGACACACTTCAGCCACATGATGCCTAGCATTGTCATGAACAGTGCACATATATAGTATTGTTCAAAAGTTTAGGCAGTTATTAAAAATTCTACAAAGCAAGAATTCTTTCAAAAATAAAAGTGTTGATAGTTTATTTTTATCAGTTAACAAAATGTTAAGTGAATAAACAACAGAGAATTATAAAGCAAATATGTATTTACGTGACCATCCTTGGTCACATTATCAATTCTAGCAGCAGTGTTTATCTGTTCTTCTGTATTAAAGTTTGGCTGTTCCTATCACAGTTTTAAACCACCTACAATGCTGTTACTATTTCAGGCAAGAGCTGAATTTCAACCTACATATGAAAATGATGAATATTATCAACTGTTCGGTATAATTGGTTATTCATACATCTAACTAAAATAATACAAAATCTAGGTCCACTTGTATACAGTTTTTGAAGGAACTCTGTAAGCAGGCTGTTCCAAAGAGCTTGGAGTACTAGCCATAAATATTTTGGGGATGTAGGCTTGCACAAATCCTTCTGTATCTTCGTGTCATCTCACAAAAACTCAACGATGTTGAGATCAGGGATCTGTGGGCATCATATCTTTAGTTCCAGGACTCATTGTTTTTCTTTATGCTGAAGATAATTTCTAATGTCATTGGTTTTTTTACACAGTTGTGCTCAAAAGTTTACATACCCCAGCATAATTTTTGCTTTCTTGGCCTTTTTTCAGAGAATATGAATGATAACACCAAAACTTTTTCTCCGATCTTGGTTAGTGGTTGGGTGAAGCAATTTATTGTCAAACTACTATGTTTTCTCTTTTTAAATCATAATGACAACCCAAAATATCCAAAAGACCCTGATCAAAAGTTCACATGCCCTGGTGATTTTGGCCTGATAACATGCACAGAAGTTGACACAAATGGGTTTGAATGGCTACTAAAGATAACATCCTCACCTGTGACTTGTTTGCTTGTAATCAGGGTGTGTGCATAAAAGGTGAGTGAGTTTCTGGGATCCAGACAGACTCTTGCATCTTTCATCCAGCCACTGATGTTTCTGGATTGTGAGTCATGGGGAAAGCAAAAGAATTGTCAACGGATCTATGGGAAAAAGGTAGTTGAACTGTATAACACAGGAAAGGGATACAAAAAGATATCCATGGAATTGATAATGCCCATCAGCAGTGTTCACACTGTGATTAACAAATGGAAAATCAGGGGCTCTGTAAAAACAAAACCACGGTCAGGTAGACCAACAAAAATTTCATCCACAACTGCCAGGAAAATTGTTTGGGATGCAAAGAAAAACCCACAAATAACATCAACTGAAATACTGGACTCTCGAAAACTAGCAGTGTGGCTGTTTCAAGATGCACAATGAGGAGGCACTTGAAGAAAAATGGACTGCATGTCGAGTTGCCAGAAGAAAGCCATTTCTGCACAAATGCCACAAAGCATCTTGCCTACAATACACAAAATAGCATAGAGACAAGCCTCAAAACTTCTGGAACAAGGTAATTTTTAGTGATGAGACCAAAATTGAACTTTTTTATTACAACCATAAACGTTACGTTTGGAGAGAGGTCAACAAGGCCTATGATGAAAGGAACACCATTCTTACTGCAAAGCACATATGTGGATCGCTGATGTTTTGGAGATATGTGAGCTGCAAAGGCACAGGAAACTTGGTCAAAGTTGAACGAAAGATGAATGCAGCATGTTATCAGCAAATACTGGAGGCAAATTTGCACTCATCAGCCCATAAGCTACGCATGGGACGAACTTGTACATTCCAACATGACATCGATCCAAAACACAAGGCCAAGTCAACCTGTCTTTGGCTACAGCAGAACAAAGTGAAGGTTCTAGAATGGCCATCTTAGTCTCCTGACCTCAACGTCATTGAGTCACTCTGGGGAGATCTCAAGCGTGCAGTTCATGCTAGACAGCCCAGGAATTTATAGGAAATGGAGGCTTTTTGTCATGAAGAGTGGGCAGCTTTACTATCTGAGAAAATAAAGAACTTCATCCACAACTACCTCAAAAGACTTCAAGCTGTCATTTATGTTAGAGGGTGCAATACATGGTATTAAGAAATGTGTATGTAAACTTTTGATCAGGGTCATTTGGATGTTTTGGGTTGTCTGTATGATTTAAAAAGAGAAAACACAGTAGTTTGACAATAAATGGCTTCACCCAACCACTAACCATGAGTGGAGAAAAAGTTTTGGTGTTATCATTCATATTCTCTGAAAAAAAGACCAAGAAAGCACAACTCTATTTGGGGCCACTGTCCTGCTGCAGAATTAAATTGTATCCAATTAGACATCTCCATAATGGTATTGCTTGATGGGTTAGTATTTCTCTTATATGATTTTCTCAGCATTGCAGACTTCATTAATCCTGATCATATTCCCAATTCCATTTGCTGAAATGTGGCTCCAAACTTGAAGAGAATTTCCACCGTATGTCACTGCTGTATGCAGATGCTCACTGTTACACTGTTCTCCAGCCTTTCAAGAAACAAACTGCCTTTTTTACAGCCAAATAATTAAAATTTTGATTGCTCAATCCAGAGCAACTACTGCCACTTTTCTGCACATCAGTTTTCATGCATAGTTGAGTTGTTTTGCCTTGTTTCCATGTCCAAAGTAAGACTTTCAATTCATAATTGAAGACCACTTCACATCAGACTTCTCAGAACAGAAGATGGGTGTAGGTTGGTCCCACTGGATGCTGCCAGTCCTGAGCTAATAGAATATTTGCTAATGGGAAGGAAGCATGCTGTGTCTTTCATCTGCTGTACTAAGTTTAATTGACCAGCTACTTCATCTACCCTCCTCAATGCTGCATATTTATTAATGTTTCTTCAAAAGAACTTGAACAATACATCTTGAACCCAATAGAAAATCTATTGGAGGGAGCTGAAACTCAATGTTGCAAAGCAACAGCCTTGAAAGCTGAAATATCTGGAGAAGACATGTAAGGAGGAGTGGGACAAAATCCCTTCTGCAGTCTGTGCAAACCTGGTCAAGAACTAGAGGAAAAGTCTGACCTCTATAATTTCAAACAAAGGTTTCTGTACCAAATATTAAGTTTTATTTTTCTATTGTATCAAATACTTATGTCATGCAATAAAAATGAAATGTAATTATTTAAAAAGCATTCTGTCACTCATAGTTGAAGTGTACCTACGATAAAAATTACAGACCTCTCCATTCTTCCATTCAATCAGATCATGTAAAGAGCTTGCCAAAAACTGTGAAATAATTAGTTTTCTTTTTTTGTGAAGAAAACAACAAATGGCCATAATAACTGATAACTTAAGTGTGCATAACTATTCATCCCTCCAAAAGTAGTACTTTGTAGAACCTTCTTTTCTAGCAATTACAGGTGCAATTCACATTGTATAAGTCTCTATGAGCTTTCAACATCTTGCCACTGGGATTTTTGCCCATTCCTGAAGGCAAAACTGATCCTTTAAGTTAGATGGTTTCCTCTGGTGAAAAATAATCTTCAAGTCTGACTGCAGATTCTCAATAGGATTAAGATCTGGGCTTTGACTAGGCCACTCTAAAATATTTACATGTTTTCCCTTAAACCACTTGAGTATTTCTTAAGCAGTATGCTTTGGGTCATTGTCTTGTTGGAAGGTGAACTTCTGTTCCAATCTCAAATTACTGACAGACTGAAACAGGTTTTGCTCAAGAATATCCCCAAATTTTGTTCCTTCTATCTATCCCTTGACTTAGTCCATTGTCTCTGTCCTTGCTGCCGAAGAACATCCCCACAGCATGATGCTGCCACCACCATATATCACTGTGGGGATGGTGTTTTTGGAGTGATGAGCTGTGATGATTTGGTGCCAGACACCTTCCTCCATACATCTGAGGAGTCTCCAACATGTCTTTTGGCAAACTCAAGACTAGCCTTACCATTTCTGTGTGTAAATAAAGGTTTTTTCTTTACACTCTTTCATAAAGGGTAAAGCTTATTGTGGTTGTAAGGACAAATACTCCAGCCTCGGCTTGAGAACTCTGCACCTCTTTCAGGGTTACCTTTGATCTCTGTACTACCTCTCTGATTAATGCCCTCCTTGCCCAGACTGAGAATTTCGGTGGGTGGCCTTATCTTGGTAGGTTTGTTGTGTTACCATGGTCTTTCCATTTGATGAAAATGGATGTGATGGTGCTCGGAGATTAGGATATATTTTCCTTTAAATTTGACTTGTACTTCTCAACAACTTCGTCCTTGACTTGTTTGGAGATCTTCTTGGTCTTCATGGTGTTATTTGATTAATGGTGTATTTTGCTTAATGGTGTTGCAGTTTTATTTAATCTGGCATTTTGTAATTCATACATTTTTTTGAAACATATCCATGATTTGATTTTTATATATACGTTTTCAGGAACAGTATCCTACTTTTCAGCTGCTAATTTGATGACAGTTTGATGATAACTGTAGCCCCAGAAAAACTCTCACCTTTGTGCCAATCCACAGCTAATTGCTATACATGACAAACTAAAGAGCATGTGATTTGATAATTATAGGGAAGCACTTTTTTTAAACAGTTAAATGTCTTACAAGCAGTATCCCTATACCTGATGCATAATATGCAGGTGCACAGGTCACAAAATTGTAAGCTCATTCCTGTAAAAAAATTCTCTACCCTACAAAAATATGTAAAGCACTCATCACACAAAAAATGGCAACACTATATGAATACATTTCAATAACATGCTATGTTTACTTATCCCACTGTTTTCCATTTACTGCTGAAAATGATTAAGGAACTAAGCTGTACAGTATAACTACAAGTCAATTAAACTTTAGGGATATCAGTCTGTCCATTTATGATGCATGAGCAATTTTTGTCAGTCAATTTCACCAGCTTTGGTGCAAATGAATGTAAAAACTAGAGAGGCAAGACAACCTCCAAAAAGGTAATTATTTTCCCATACTGTTGTGGAACCTGAGCTCACAGCCCCTCACCATGCAGCTTGATTGGAGACCACCAGAAAAGGCAGGTCTACCACTGCCATCCCATTCTCTTCCAAGATGAGGGCAGGTTCACACTGAACATATGTGATAGATATAATAGAGTCTGGAGAGGCAGTGCAACATTATCCAGCACATGCAATTTGGAAATGGGTCCATGTTGTTCAGGGAAAGCATATCCTTGGAGGGTCTCACAAACTTCTACTTGATACCCAACAGTACTCTGCTATTAGGTAATGAGATGAAACCCTTAGAGACTCTGTATGGCTCTGGTTGAGGACAATGCCCAACCTCATGTAGTCAGAGTCTGTAGACAGATTCTGGATAACAAAAGTGTTGATGCTATTATAAGAACCTCTGGGACATTATGTATCAGTGCATCCGTTATTACAAAATAGTGGCACAGACTGCCCAGGTTCACTGAAAAATGTTTAGGAGGAGTTCCTCCATGACACAAGTTGTTATCTTATCAGGGGTGTGCCTAGACATTTTTTAGACTGAATACATGCACATAGCGGCCATACAAACTACTTTGTCAGATTATGCCTTGCAAAAATTAAATTTAAACAAATTAGATACATCTGTAATTTCATTTTTTTACAGTATCTTGATTTTTTGTGTGATATAGAATCCAGTCCACACTTGGTTGATGGTTTTGATCACATTAACTTTTGATACGTCATCTTGCTTGAATTGCACAATTCATATCTTTAGAGATTTTTCATTTGAATCTTTCGCTAATTTAGATTTGATGTGTGACTGAAGTGTTCCTTAATTTTTTGGACAAGTATATTAATATTAAATATTGTACTTTATGAGTGTACACAAACCAGTTAGACCATGCCAATAGATTTTTGTCATAAAATATCAAAATACTTTAAAAATAATTTTGCACTCCACAAACATATTATAACCCCAGGTATACCAACTGCATGATATAATATTGCTCTTGTACTATTGATCCAACATTCATAAAACCTAATGGTAGGAGCAAACGATCATGGAGATATTTTATAAAACAAAGGCTATTTTTAAGAATGTGTTATTAAGGAATTTAGGTGCTATGTGCATAATTATATTTTTATGATATGCATAATTATAGTTTTATGATATTACTTTTTCTTTGACTTGATATCATAAGTAAATATACTTATGTTGATGTATTAGACCGCCTATGCAGGTTTATGTAGGGATGATGCATCAGTTATAAAGGAAAACTATTCATTTTTTATAACTAACCGAACATTGCCTAAAGCAAAATTTCTTGCCGGAGACATACAGGCTTATTCTTGGTGTTCATTCCTCGCTTCTTCTATCACTAATTTATATGGCTATGGACAGGATTGCAAATTTGCTGTCCGAATTTTTAAGTAATTGGTCTTAGTCCTGCTGAGTACAAATTGTTGTTTGTGCCTTAAGTATAGAAAGTATATACAGTAGATGCTGGCTTTGTGATTCAGTAGCATCCCTTACAAAACAAACCCAGCAAGTAGATCACAGTTGTATGAGATAGCTAGAAGAAAAATGCATAATCTAGACAGCAGAATATGATACACCTGGGGTCAGCATGAAGCACTTCAGTGAGGTAAGATTGTTCTGCTTTTACATAGTATTAATGAAAAATACAGTTTTACGTTGTTAGAATATCTAACCATGACTTCTCCAAAAGCCACCATTATCAAACACATGCACCAGCAGGGCAAGCATTGTAAAAATAGAAAATCAGTTATTACCTGGCTTTTGTACTGGGACTGAAGTTTAATGAAAGAAAAAATATAAGCTCAATTATTTTCAGAATTATATAAGTCCGTTCTTACAGTGATTGTGTTATTGCTATTACAAAGACTAAAACAAGACACTCAAGTATAGAAAACTGGAATCTTATTTTACAGTTTACAATCTAAAAAAAAAGATTCCAGCAAATCAAGTTAAAAGACTCAATAAATAAAAATATTTAAAGAATTTGTAAACTTTATGGATTGCAAATATTACTCACGCTTGGACTAGCCCACAGGGGAAGTGGTGAATCACTCAGTGGGCACTTCTAACAGTAAGAGCCCTATTCCCATATATGAGCGGTATTTGGCACAATGCACTTGTTTCTCAATGTATGGACAAATTCAGCACCTCATTATTCCTTTAAAAAACTATCCAGTTTAATTTTACATAGAAGTGTATATATTGTGACAAAGTCACTGGTAAAGTGCTGGAGAGGAGATATGCTTCACTACACTTAATGGTGTCAGTGATATAAAACCAAGAGTTTTTCCTCCAGCACACTAAGTGTGTTGAGGGGTTAAGCTAATTTGTATAATGGGTTGAGTTTTATGTGGACATCCATAGAGTGGGTGGGAGGATGTCCACCTTAGATCCACCCCAGGGTGTGGTCTGGGGCTTAAGTAGCTGGTCTCCAAAGGCAGCAGTGTTCAGTGTCTGGAGAGGAACACTCCAAAGAAGTGTTTGTGTGTTGCTTATGCCTGAACCGTGGGTCTTGTTAACCCTGAGCGGTCTGATCCCTGCTAATACAAGGAATGTGCCTAGTGCTACCAATATGTTTTTGTTTTGCTGCTTTGCCCAGAAGGCCATGGTTACTTTGTGCTTCACCTTGGTTTATGCCTCATCTAAACAGACCAAGTGCATTCCTAAAGCCACAGTGTTCTCGTGTCAACCTCCATGTGCAACCAAGTGAGCTGATCTACAATACAGACCAAAAGTTTGGACACACTTTGTCATTTAAAGATTTTTCTGTATTTTCATGACTATGAAAATTGTAAATTCACACTGAAGGCATCAAAACTATGAATTAGCACTTGTGGAATTATATACTTAACAAAAACGTGTGAAACAACTGAAAATATGTCTTATATTGTAGGTTCTTGAAATTAGCCACCTTTTGCTTTGATGACTGCTTTGCACACTCATTTTGATACAGGAAAGAAATATATCTTGGTACCGTGTTAGCCAGTAGATAGAAAAATATTTAGAATTGAGAGTCCTCAGTAGTTGATACCTTTTAATGGCTAACTGAAAAGATGGTAACAAATTGCAAGCTTTCGAGACTACATATGTCTCTTCATCAGGCAAAGACTAAAACAAATTCTGAATCACATATTTATGCACAACATAGTATAGAGAAAAAAAAAAAAAAAAAAGAGGGGAAAATGTTTTTTTTTCCCCTCTTTTTTTTTTTTTTTTTCTCTATACTATGTTGTGCATAAATATGTGATTCTTCAGAATTTGTTTTAGTCTTTGCCTGATGAAGAGACGTATGTAGTCTCGAAAGCTTGCAATTTGTTACCATCTTTTCAGTTAGCCATTAAAAGGTATCAACTACTGAGGACTCTCAATTCTAAATATTTTGCACACTCATGGCATTCTTTTGATGAGCTTGAAGAGGTAGTCACCGGAAATGGTTTTCACTTCACAGGTGTGCCCTGTCAGGTTTAATATGTGGGATTTCTTGCCTTATAAATGGGGTTGGGACCATCAGTTGTGTTGTGCAGAAGTCTGGTGGATACACAGCTGATATTCCTACTGAATAGACTGTTAGAATTTGTATTATGGCAAGAAAAAAGCAGCTAAGTAAAGAAAAATGAGTGTCCATCATTACTTTAAGAAACGAGGTCAGTCAGTCCGAAAAATTGGAAAAACTTTGAAAGTGTCCCCAAGTGCAGTGGCAAAAACCATCAAGCGCTACAAAGAAACTGGCTCACATGAGGACCGCCCCAGGAAATGAAGACCAAGAGTCACCTCTGCTTCTGAGGATAAGTTTATTCGAGAAACCAACCTCAGAAATCGCAGGTTAACAGCAGCTAAGATTAGAGACCTGGTCAATGTCACACAGAGTTCTAGCAGCCGACACATCTCTACAACAACTGTTAAGAGGAAACTTTGTGCAGCAGGCCTTCATGGGAAAATAGCTGCTAGGAAACCACTGCTAAGGACAGGCAACAAGCAGAAGAGACTTGTTTGGGCAAAAGAACACAAGGAATGGACATTAGACCAGTGGAAATCTGTGCTTTGGTCTGATGAGTCCAAATTTGAGATCTTTGGTTCCAACCACCGTGTCTTTGTGCGACGCAGAAAAGGTGAACGGATGGACTCTACATGCCTGGCTCCCACCGTGAAGCATGGAGGAGGAGGTGTGATGGTGTGGGGGTGCTTTGCTGGTGACACTGTTGGGGATTTATTCAAAATTGAGGGCATACTGAACCAGCATGGCTACCACAGCATCTTGCAGCGGCATGCTATTCCATTCGGTTTGCGTTTAGCTGGACCATCATTTATTTTTCAACAGGGCAATGACCCCAAACACACTTCCAGGCAGAGTAAGGGCTATTTGACCAAGAAGGAGAGTGATGGGGTGCTACACCAGATGACCTGGCCTCCACAGTCACCAGACCTGAACCCAATTGAGATGGTTTAGGTTGAGCTGGACCGCAGAGTGAAGGCAAAAGGGCCAACAAGTGCTAAGCATCTCTGGAAACTCCTTCAAGATTGTTGGAAGACCATTCCCGGTGACCGCCTCTTGAAGCTCATCAAGAGAATGCCAAGAGTGTGCAAAGCAGTCATCAAAGCAAAAGGTGGCTACTTTGAAGAACCTAGAATATAAGACATATTTTCAGCTGTTTCATATATTTTTGTTAAGTATATAATTCCACATGTGTTAATTCATAGTTTTGATGCCTTCAGTGTGAATGTACAATTTTCATAGTCATGAAAATACAGAAAAATCTTTAAATGAGAAGGTGTTTCCAAACTTTTGGTCTGTACTGTACCACAATATATATTTGTGAATGTAAGTAATGTCATATTTGAATTTTACTGAAAATAAGGCCCCAGAGTCAATGCTACTGGTGGGCCTTTGGTACACGAGTCCAACATTGATTATGTATGCTGGAATCCTTAATTCACCAATTTAGTGCCACATATTGGATGTAACAAACCTAAAAGTCAATATCAATCCTTTAATGAGCCTTGACACATTACTTAAGATATAAAGCAAACCCAGAAACTCAATTTGCAGATATCAGTGTTTGGCTGTTTGCCCCTCATCAGTGTATAAAACAGATGTCTGATTTGGCTGCATGAGAGGCCTCTGGCAGAGGGTCTAAAGGGTAACATTTCTCTCTGTGGAGAGTGCTAAGTGGGTGTTAGGAGACTTACCTCTTCCTTTTTGAAAAGGAAATTTTCATATTAAAATTTCCAGAGGAACATTGCATTATAAATCTCTTTATGCCTCCTTTGCGGTCATCACAAGGAGAAGCGTTATCCCCCTTACACCAATTTAGCAATGTTTTACATTGGAAATTCATTTACAATGTCACTAAGCAATTGTGCATTTACAGTCATCTCATTCAGTCAAATCCTCCAGACATACAGTCACTACACAGAGAATAATGCATATATTTCACTCATAGGGTGCCAAGATGGAGTGATAATGCAATGTAAATATTAATAAGTTATCTCTAAGTGATCTTTTTATATGTACGTTAATCCGCAGGTCCCAGCTGCTGGTCACAGAGATTGAATTGCATTACAAAGTACATCTCAAAATAAGACTTGTTGCCACTTAAATATACTTTTGGTGATCATGCTATTTTTATAAATATATCAATGTAGAAGAAGGAAGAAGGAATATGGATATGAAGCAGAGCTATTAGGATGTTAACTGCACTTCCATGGAAGAGTACAAATGATTAATTGTGATAATAAAATCCATGTGAGCACAATCTTTAAATATGAGCATGAGATATCCCATGCAATAATTGTTTGCATCATACTTCATCCTTTTCATTTTTGCATTTTTTTTGCAAGCGATAACATATCTTTGCACACAGTCCCTTCTCTAAATGCAAACTCACTGGAATACATGGTGATGAGACTGTTCCCTAGTCTGCAAAAAAATATTTATGCTTTAATAGAACATATATCAATGACTTTTCACAAAGGAAAACACCTTCTCATACCCCACCATACCCGATAAAATAAAAAAGCTTATACCCACCTCCTGTGCCGGTGATATTCTCACGGTATCAGCACTCACGGGGCTCTTGTGCATTTGCATGACACGTGGTGCCCTGCGCCCAATCACTGTCACTTTAGACAAATTAAATGTGGAGAGGAAGTCTGGGATCAGCTGCAGCCTGGACTTCTTCCTCATGTGCAATTTGTCAGAAGGTGGGACAGTGATGCCAACACTGATTGGGTGCCAGGGTCACGTGCCACAACAACGGCACAGGAGCCCTGGGGAGAGCGAGTGCCAACATCAAGGGAACGGTGCCGGCATGGGAGGTGAGTGTGAGCTATTTTATTTTATCCGGGCCAAGCGTGGCATATGACAAGGAATTGTCCAAGTAGTGGACAACTTCTTTAAGTCTGCAGGCTACGTGACTACAATATACAGACATTACCTTAAACTGCTTAATCCAGGAAGGCCACCAAAATAGATTTTCTCATCAGATTTTAGGTTAAGGCCAAAATTACTTCCTGTTGATATAGCAGTTACTTTTTCCTCTTCATTTGAATCTATGTCCACAATCGAGAAATTGGCTGGAAAATAATAATTACAATATAAATAATAAGTGGTTGAATAAAACTTGGGCATCAAGCAGTTAATCAAATCTGATGAAAAGGATATAAAAAAATCTATAGTATAATTACATTTACTATCATTGGATCAAATAACTTTCCTAGACTTAAAAAGTAAAAGACCTTTTAGTATACAAACCACTGAAATTCTTGTACTGTCCCTCTACCTGTAGTCCTTATCAGTTCCGTATATTTATTGTATTGCTTAAAGGCATGGTCTGGTTTTAAACTTCAAGTCAGCAAGCACTCTATGTGACTGCAGACTTGTTAATCCTCACATCGAAGGCATTGTGTGTTGTGAGGATTCTCCGTGGCTGGTGTCAGCCGCGGGCGGTCATATGACCGCAAGTATGTGATATATAAACTCCCGACCATATTCGGTCTAAATGGCTGTAGCCTTGTCTAGTCTGAATGTGGCAAGAAGTATTTATGTCGCATAATTGCGGTCACATGAGCACCTGCTCCTGGCAGTGTGAGGATATAAAAGTTTGCAGTCACATAGAGTGACTGCAGACTTGTGGCTTAACACAGGACAGCCCCTTTAATTATTAGTCACTAATTGTTTTTATGACAGCCATTGGGTGATATTGCATTGTGACATTTCAACATTTTAATAGAAATACATGGAACCAGTGAAAATTTAAGAAGACTAGTGGCAGAAGAATTGCAGAAAGAATTATACTATTTCTTTTTCTACTTCTTTCAGGTTACAGAACGGTTTTAACTTTAATATTAAAATTATTAAAATTGATTGAAGTGTCCCTTACTAGAATAGGTTGCTCTGTATTACAAAAAATGGAAGATTTTGTAGAGAAACACTGTTACTCCTGTCAATGTGTTTTGATGGGTCTGTAATGGAGCAGTAACGGAGTGAATAGGTCTGAGCCTCAAAGTCACACACAACCTATGGATGGTGTTTTTACAAAAAAACAGTCAGGATTTCTAATCCTGAAAACTAGGGTTGAGCGAAACGGGTCGATCATTTTCAAAAGTCGCCGACTTTTGGCTAAGTCGGCGTCTCATGAAACCCGATCCGACCCCTGTGCTTGTCGGCCATGCGGTACGCGACTTTCGCGCCAAAGTCGCGTTTCAATGACGCGAAAAGCGCCATTTCTCAGCCAATGAAGGTGAACGCAGAGTGTGGGCAGCGTGATGACATAGATCCTGGTCCCCACCATCTTAGAGAAGGGCATTGCAGTGATTGGCTTGCTGTCTGCGGCGTCACAGGGGCTATAAAGGGGCGTTCCCGCCGACCGCCATCTTACTGCTGCTGATCTGAGCTTAGGGACAGGTTGCTGCCGCTTCATCAGAAGCAGGGAGAGCGTTAGGCAGGGTCCACTAACCACCAAACCGCTTGTGCTGCAGCGATTTCCACTGTCCAACACCACCTTCGGTGTGCAGGGACTGTGGAAGCTATTTTTTTTTTTTTTTCCCCTCAGCGCTGTAGCTCATTGGGCTGCCCTAGAAGGCTCCGTGATAGCTGTATTGCTGTGTGTACGCCACTGTGGAAACCAACTGCTTTTTTCAAAGCACATATCCTCTTGTTCCTTCCTTTCTGCACAGCTATCTTTTCTGTTTTTCCACACTTTTTATTTAATTTGTGCATCAGTCCACTCCTATTGCTGCCTGCCATACCTGGCTTACATTACTGCAGGGAGATAGTAATTGTAGGACAGTTTTTTTTTTTTTTTTGTTTTTTTTTTTTGTGGGAGATTAAGATTGGCATTTCTGCTACAGTGCCATCCCTGTGTGTGCCATCTCTCACTGAGTGGGCCATAGAAAGCCTATTTATTTTTTCCGTGATTTGTGTTCTAAAATCTACCTCAACACAAAAACAGTACATCAATCAGTGGGAGAAAAATATTGGCCTCAGTCAGGGCTTGTGTGCCACTGCTGTGTGTGCTATCTCTCATTCAGTGGGCTATAGCAAGCCTATTTTTTTTTTTTTTTTTTTAATATTATTTGGTTTCTAATTCTCCCTGAAAAAAAAAAAAAAAACCTAAAAAAACAGTGGGAGAATAATATTGCCCTTTCAGCTTGTGTGCCAGTCTTGACTCCTGGGTGTGCCACCTCTCTCCCTCTCATTCAGTGGGCCATAGAAAGCCTATTTATTTATTTTTTAAAATATTATTGGGTTTCTAAAGTCTCCCTGAAAAAACAAAAAATACATAAAAAAACAGTGGGAGAGTAATATTGCCCTTTCAGCTTGTGTGCCAGTCTTGACTCCTGGGTGTGCCACCTCTCTCCCTTTCATTCAGTGGGCCATAGAAAGCCTATTTATTTTTTCCGTGATTTGTGTTCTAAAATCTACCTCAACACAAAAACACTACATCAATCAGTGGGAGAAAAATATTGGCCTCAGTCAGGGCTTGTGTGCCACTGCTGTGTGTGCTATCTCTCATTCAGTGGGCTATAGCAAGCCTATTTTTTTTTTTTTTTTTTTTTTTTTAATATTATTTGGTTTCTAAAGTCTCCCTGAAAAAAAAAAAAAAACATAAAAAAACAGTGGGAGAGTAATATTGCCCTTTCAGCTTGTGTGCCAGTCTTGACTCCTGGGTGTGCCACCTCTCTCCCTTTCATTCAGTGGGCCATAGAAAGCCTATTTATTTTTTCCGTGATTTGTGTTCTAAAATCTACCTCAACACAAAAACACTACATCAATCAGTGGGAGAAAAATATTGGCCTCAGTCAGGGCTTGTGTGCCACTGCTGTGTGTGCTATCTCTCATTCAGTGGGCTATAGCAAGCCTATTTTTTTTTTTTTTTTTTTTTTTAATATTATTTGGTTTCTAAAGTCTCCCTGAAAAAAAAAAAAAAACATAAAAAAACAGTGGGAGAGTAATATTGCCCTTTCAGCTTGTGTGCCAGTCTTGACTCCTGGGTGTGCCACCTCTCTCCCTTTCATTCAGTGGGCCATAGAAAGCCTATTTATTTTTTGGTTTTTTTAATATTATTTGGTTTCTAAAGTCTCCCTGAAAATAAAAAAAAAAAATACATAAAAAAACAGTGGGAGAGTAATATTGCCATTTCAGCTTGTGTGCCAGTCTTGACTCCTGGGTGTGCCACCTCTCTCCCTCTCATTCAGTGGGCCATAGAAAGCCTTGTTTTTTTGTTTTTTTTTTAATATTATTTGGTTTCTAAAGTCTCCCTGAAAATAAAAAAAAAAAACATAAAAAAACAGTGGGAGAGTAATATTGCCATTTCAGCTTGTGTGCCAGTCTTGACTCCTGGGTGTGCCACCTCTCTCTCTAATTGTGGGCCATAGAAAGCCTATTTATTTTTTGGTTTTTTTAATATTATTTGGTTTCTAAAGTCTCCCTGAAAATAAAAAAAAAAAATACATAAAAAAACAGTGGGAGAGTAATATTGCCCTTTCAGCTTGTGTGCCAGTCTTGACTCCTGGGTGTGCCACCTCTCTCCCTTTCATTCAGTGGGCCATAGAAAGCCTATTTATTTTTTGGTTTTTTTAATATTATTTGGTTTCTAAAGTCTCCCTGAAAATAAAAAAAAAATACATAAAAAAACAGTGGGAGAGTAATATTGCCATTTCAGCTTGTGTGCCAGTCTTGACTCCTGGGTGTGCCACCTCTCTCTCTAATTGTGGGCCATAGAAAGCCTTTTTATTTTTTTCCTTCATTTGTGTTTTAAAATCTACCTCAACACAAAAACACTACATCAATCAGTGGGAGAAAAATATTGGCCTCAGTCAGGGCTTGTGTGCCACTGCTGTGTGTGCTATCTCTCATTCAGTGGGCTATAGCAAGCCTATTTTTTTTTTTTTTTTTAATATTATTTGGTTTCTAAAGTCTCCCTGAAAAAAAAAAAAAAACATAAAAAAACAGTGGGAGAGTAATATTGCCCTTTCAGCTTGTGTGCCAGTCTTGACTCCTGGGTGTGCCACCTCTCTCCCTTTCATTCAGTGGGCCATAGAAAGCCTATTTATTTTTTGGTTTTTTTAATATTATTTGGTTTCTAAAGTCTCCCTGAAAATAAAAAAAAAAAATACATAAAAAAACAGTGGGAGAGTAATATTGCCATTTCAGCTTGTGTGCCAGTCTTGACTCCTGGGTGTGCCACCTCTCTCCCTCTCATTCAGTGGGCCATAGAAAGCCTTGTTTTTTTGTTTTTTTTTTAATATTATTTGGTTTCTAAAGTCTCCCTGAAAATAAAAAAAAAAAACATAAAAAAACAGTGGGAGAGTAATATTGCCATTTCAGCTTGTGTGCCAGTCTTGACTCCTGGGTGTGCCACCTCTCTCTCTAATTGTGGGCCATAGAAAGCCTATTTATTTTTTGGTTTTTTTAATATTATTTGGTTTCTAAAGTCTCCCTGAAAATAAAAAAAAAAAATACATAAAAAAACAGTGGGAGAGTAATATTGCCCTTTCAGCTTGTGTGCCAGTCTTGACTCCTGGGTGTGCCACCTCTCTCCCTTTCATTCAGTGGGCCATAGAAAGCCTATTTATTTTTTGGTTTTTTTAATATTATTTGGTTTCTAAAGTCTCCCTGAAAATAAAAAAAAAAAATACATAAAAAAACAGTGGGAGAGTAATATTGCCATTTCAGCTTGTGTGCCAGTCTTGACTCCTGGGTGTGCCACCTCTCTCCCTCTCATTCAGTGGGCCATAGAAAGCCTTGTTTTTTTGTTTTTTTTTTAATATTATTTGGTTTCTAAAGTCTCCCTGAAAATAAAAAAAAAAAACATAAAAAAACAGTGGGAGAGTAATATTGCCATTTCAGCTTGTGTGCCAGTCTTGACTCCTGGGTGTGCCACCTCTCTCTCTAATTGTGGGCCATAGAAAGCCTATTTATTTTTTGGTTTTTTTAATATTATTTGGTTTCTAAAGTCTCCCTGAAAATAAAAAAAAAAAATACATAAAAAAACAGTGGGAGAGTAATATTGCCCTTTCAGCTTGTGTGCCAGTCTTGACTCCTGGGTGTGCCACCTCTCTCCCTTTCATTCAGTGGGCCATAGAAAGCCTATTTATTTTTTGGTTTTTTTAATATTATTTGGTTTCTAAAGTCTCCCTGAAAATAAAAAAAAAAAATACATAAAAAAACAGTGGGAGAGTAATATTGCCATTTCAGCTTGTGTGCCAGTCTTGACTCCTGGGTGTGCCACCTCTCTCCCTCTCATTCAGTGGGCCATAGAAAGCCTTGTTTTTTTGTTTTTTTTTAATATTATTTGGTTTCTAAAGTCTCCCTGAAAATAAAAAAAAAAACATAAAAAAACAGTGGGAGAGTAATATTGCCATTTCAGCTTGTGTGCCAGTCTTGACTCCTGGGTGTGCCACCTCTCTCTCTAATTGTGGGCCATAGAAAGCCTATTTATTTTTTGGTTTTTTTAATATTATTTGGTTTCTAAAGTCTCCCTGAAAATAAAAAAAAAAAATACATAAAAAAACAGTGGGAGAGTAATATTGCCCTTTCAGCTTGTGTGCCAGTCTTGACTCCTGGGTGTGCCACCTCTCTCCCTTTCATTCAGTGGGCCATAGAAAGCCTATTTATTTTTTGGTTTTTTTAATATTATTTGGTTTCTAAAGTCTCCCTGAAAATAAAAAAAAAATACATAAAAAAACAGTGGGAGAGTAATATTGCCATTTCAGCTTGTGTGCCAGTCTTGACTCCTGGGTGTGCCACCTCTCTCTCTAATTGTGGGCCATAGAAAGCCTTTTTATTTTTTTCCTTCATTTGTGTTTTAAAATCAACCTCAACACAAAAACACTACATCAATCAGTGGGAGAAAAATATTGGCCTCAGTCAGGGCTTGTGTGCCACTCCTGTGCGTGCCATCTCTCATTCAGTGGGCCATAGAAAGCCTTGTTTTTTTGTTTTTTTTTTAAATATTATTTGGTTTCTAAAGTCTCACAGAGAAAAAAAAAAAAATAAATTAGGTGGGAGATTAATATTGACATTAGTGCTTGAGTGACAGTCCTGCGTGTGTGTCATCTCTGTGATTTGGTGTCACAGAAAACAGAGTGTGTAACATTGTGCCTGATTTTCCTTGTGGTCTCACCAACCTGTTAAGGGATATTGAAATCATACTGAAGTTATAGCTCACCGTGTAAGTTGTTTGACAGCAACAAATAAAGTTAGTTTGGTTACGATTTTTAAACAATGAGGAAGTCTGGTGCAAGAGGTCGTCGTGGGCGTTCATTGTCAGCTGGTAATGATGGTAGTGGTAGTGGAGCATCAGGTGGTCGTGGGGATAAAAATATTCCACCTAAGTCTGGAGCTGTGGAGCCAGTTTCGTCGTCAGGCTACACAAGGCCTCGAACGCTCTCTTTTCTGGGAGTAGGAAAACCGCTTTTAAAGGCTGAGCAGCAACAGCAAGTTTTGGCTTACATTGCAGACTCAGCCTCTAGCTCTTTTGCCTCCTCTTCCGAAACTGGTAAATGTAAAAGCAGCGCGTCGCTTGTGGATGTTCACGGTCAGGGACAAGTCGCTTCCTTGTCCTCCTCAGCAAAAACTACAACAAGAGAGAAGGATGCAGCAGGCGACACAACGGGTCACTCCATGGAGCTCTTTACACATACCGTCCCTGGCTTAGAAAGTGAAACATTTAACAGGCCATGCCCATTACAAGTAGATTCTGACATGGAGTGCACTGATGCACAGCCACAGCCAGAGTACTATGCTGCTCCTTTGACTCAGACCACCACATTGCCCTCTCAGGGTACAGATCCACAATCAGACCCTGATGAGACTATGTTGCCCCGCCACGAACGCTATACCACCGACCGACACAGTGACACAGACGAAGTTGCACACGAGCTCGAAGAGGAGGTAATAGATGACCCAGTTATTGACCCCGATTGGCAGCCATTGGGGGAACAGGGTGCAGGCGGCAGTAGTTCAGAAGCGGAGGTGGAGGAGGGGCCGCAGCAGGCATCAACATCGCAACAGGTTCCATCTGCCGGGCCCGTATCTGGCCCAAAACGCGTGTCAAAGCCAAAACCTGTTGGAGGACAGCGTGGCCATCCGGTTAAAGCTCAGTCTGCAATCCCTGAAAAGGGATCCGAGTCTAGGAAGAGTGCAGTCTGGCATTTTTTTAAACAACATCCAACTGATCAGCGCAAAGTCATCTGTCAAAAATGTTCAACTAGCTTAAGCAGAGGTCAGAATCTGAAAAGTCTAAATACTAGTTGCATGCATAGACACTTAACCACCATGCATTTTCAAGCCTGGACTAACTACCAAACGTCCCTTAAGGTTGTAGCACCCTCGGCCAATGAAGCTAGTCAGCAACGCAACATCCCTTCCGTCACTGTAAGGCCACCATTTTCCGCACCACCGGCAGTATCTGTGCAGGTTTCTTTGCCAGCCAAAAGCAGTCAGGGTCAGGGAATCACCAGTTTAGTAGGAGGAAATATTGCATCTAGGGCACCGGCGGAAACAATACCGTCTCCAACCGTCTCTCAGTCTGCCATGTACACCGGCACACCCGAAAGTTCCACGATCTCCTGCTCTCCAGTCCAGCTCACCCTACATGAGACTCTGGTTAGAAAAAGGAAGTACTTATCCTCGCATCCGCGTACACAGGGTTTTAACGCCCACATAGCTAGACTAATCTCGTTAGAGATGATGCCCTACCGTTTAGTTGAAAGCGAAGCTTTTAAAGCCCTGATGGAGTACGCTGAACCACGATACGAGCTACCTAGTCGACACTTTTTTTCCAGAAAAGCCATCCCAGCCCTGCACCAGCATGTTAAACAGCGCATCGTCCATGCACTTAGGCAATCTGTGAGTACAAAGGTGCACCTGACTACAGATGCATGGACCAGTAGGCATGGCCAGGGACGTTATGTGTCCATCACGGCACACTGGGTGAATGTGGTGGATGCAGGGTCCACAGGCGACATCAATTTAGGGACAGTTGTGCCTAGCCCACGGTCTAGGAAACAGTTGGCTGTAGGCGTTCGCACCCCCTCCTCCTCCTCCTCGTCCTCCTGCAGAAGCTACAGCTCTTCCACAGAACGCAGTCGGCCAACCACTCCATCGGCAGATGACACTGTTGCACACCAGTTGTCCCATTATGGGCCAGCTACTGCCAAGCGTCAGCAGGCTGTATTGGCTATGAAGTGTTTGGGCGACAACAGACACACCGCGGAAGTTCTGTCCGAGTTCTTGCAACAAGAAACGCAGTCGTGGCTGGGCACAGTAGATCTTGAGGCAGGCAAGGTAGTGAGTGATAACGGAAGGAATTTCATGGCTGCCATCTCCCTTTCCCAACTGAAACACATTCCTTGCCTGGCTCACACCTTAAACCTGGTGGTGCAGTGCTTATTGAAAACTTATCCTGGGTTCTCCGACCTGCTCCTCAAAGTGCGTGCACTTTGCTCACATATCCGACGTTCGCCTGTACACGCCAGCCGTATGCAGACCTATCAGCGGTCTTTGAACCTTCCCCAGCATCGCCTAATCATAGACGTTGCAACAAGGTGGAACTCAACACTGCACATGCTTCAGAGACTGTGCGAACAGAGGCGTGCTGTTATTTATTTGTGGGAGGATACACGGGCAGGCAGTAGGATGGCAGACATGGAGTTGTCAGGTGTGCAGTGGTCGAAGATACAAGACATGTGTCAAGTCCTTCAGTGTTTTGAGGAATGCACACGGCTGGTTAGTGCAGACAACGCCGTAATAAGCATGAGCATCCCCCTAATGCGTCTGCTGATGCAAAGTTTGACGCACATAAAGGAGCAGGCGTCTGCACCAGAGGAAGAGGGAAGCCTTGATGACAGTCAGCCATTGTCTGGTCAGGGCAGTGTACAGGACGAGGTAGCGGGCGAAGAGGAGGTGGAGGACGAGGAGGATGATGGGGATGAGTATATTTTTAATGCGGAAACTTTCACGGGGGCACAGGAAATTGGTTGCGTGTCACGGCCGGGTTCTGGTTTTTTGAGGGACACAAGTGACGTAGATTTGCCTGCAACTGCCCCTCAACCAATCACAACCGGAGATTTGACAACTGGAACTTTGGCCCACATGGCGGATTATGCCTTACGTATCCTAAAAAGGGACACACGCATTACGAAAATGATGAACGATGACGATTACTGGTTGGCCTGCCTCCTTGATCCACGCTATAAAGGCAAATTGCAAAATATTATGCCACATGAGAACTTGGAACTAATATTAGCAACCAAACAATCAACTCTTGTTGACCGTTTGCTTCAGGCATTCCCAGCACACAGCGCACGTGATCGTTCTCACACAAGCTCCAGGGGGCAGCAGACTAGGAGTGTTAGGGGTGCACACATCAGAAGTGGCGTTGGACAGAGGGGTTTTCTGACCAGGTTGTGGAGTGATTTTGCTATGACCGCAGACAGGACAGGTACTGCTGCATCAATTGAAAGTGACAGGAGACAACATTTGTCCAGTATGGTTACTAACTATTTTTCATCCCTTATCGATGTTCTCCCTCAACCGTCATTCCCATTTGATTACTGGGCCTCCAAATTAGACACCTGGCCAGAATTGGCAGAATATGCATTGCAGGAGCTTGCTTGCCCGGCAGCAAGTGTCCTATCAGAAAGAGTATTCAGTGCTGCAGGTTCAATATTAACCGAAAAAAGGACTCGTCTGGCTACCCAAAATGTTGACGATCTAACATTCATTAAAATGAACCACAACTGGATTTCGAAATCTTTTGCCCCACCTTGCCCGGCCGACACCTAGCTTTCCTATGAAAAGCTCTTGCCTGTGAATTACTTTTCTAATGTCTAATTTGCTGCAGCTGATTGTACAGCATACGACATGTTTACACCTCCCTAAATGGCAAAACTCCCCACACGGGGCCGTGGTATCGCGACTTGGCGCAAGCACCCGTGAGACTGCTGTTTGTCTGAAGAGGTGGGTGTGCTCGCTTTTGGTTGACGGCATTGCTACTGGGTCCCTCATAGTACAATGTAGTGTCTCTGGCGGTGGTGGTGCGCACCCAACGTCAGACACACCGTTGTAACATGAGGGGCCCTGGGGCGGTCCCGCCGGCCTCAAGAGAGTTCCCCCCTACCCCAGCTCAAAATGTGCTCTACCACGTGCAAAATTATGTCGCACAGCTCCACCAATCTTTAGTCTATTCGCTGACATCATTCAATGTCTGGCACTGACAATACAAATTTGTAGACATCTATGATGCAACTTAAAGTAGTCTGTGTCTGTGTCCTATATTGGCACCATTAAATAGTTACTGCCAAATTACAATGTCAGAAACTCAGTAGATGAGCCCACCCCTGTACCTAAGTATGCCACCTTTTTTTTTTGTTTTGGTTGTTTTGCGAGACATTAACATCTATTTATATTTTGGGAGTACTGGGACAGACACTCCTTGCACTACTCCTCCACTCACCACCAAGCTGCCTGTGTATCCATGTAACCGCTGTAAAACTGCCATGAGCCTATTGTTTGTTATTTTAGGCCTTTGATAGCCTGTCTGCGGTCCCTACTTTAAATACTCCTCCACTGACCACCAAGCTGCCTGCCCGTGTATCCATGTAACCGCTGTGAAACTGCCATGAGCCTATTGTTTGTTATGTTAGGCCTTTGATAGCCTGTCTGCGGTCCCTACTTTAAATACTCCTCCACTGACCAGACCACTGCTGCCCGTGTACCCCTGGAACCAATTATAAAGTGCCTACAGCCAGCCCATTTTCTTATGTTAGGCCTTTGAAGCCTGTCTGCGGTCCCTACTTTAAATACTCCTCCACTGACCAGACCACTGCTGCCCGTGTACCCCTGGAACCAATTATAAAGTGCCTACAGCCAGCCCATTTTCTTATGTTAGGCCTTTGAAGCCTTTCTGCGGTCCCTACTTTAAATACTCCTCCACTCACCACCACCAAGCTGCCTGCCCGTGTATCCATGTAACCGCTGTGAAACTGCCATGAGCCTATTGTTTGTTATTTTAGGCCTTTGATAGCCTGTCTGCGGTCCCTACTTTAAATACTCCTCCACTCACCACCAAGCTGCCTGCCCGTGTATCCATGTAACCGCTGTGAAACTGCCATCATGAGCCTATTGTTTGTTATGTTAGGCCTTTGATAGCCTGTCTGCGGTCCCTACTTTAAATACTCCTCCACTGACCAGACCACTGCTGCCCGTGTACCCCTGGAACCAATTATAAAGTGCCTACAGCCAGCCCATTTTCTTATGTTAGGCCTTTGATAGCCTGTGTGCGGTCCCTACTTTAAATACTCCTCCACTCACCACCAAGCTGCCTGCCCGTGTATCCATGTAACCGCTGTGAAACTGCCATCATGAGCCTATTGTTTGTTATGTTAGGCCTTTGATAGCCTGTCTGCGGTCCCTACTTTAAATACTCCTCCACTGACCAGACCACTGCTGCCCGTGTACCCCTGGAACCAATTATAAAGTGCCTACAGCCAGCCCATTTTCTTATGTTAGGCCTTTGAAGCCTGTCTGCGGTCCCTACTTTAAATACTCCTCCACTCACCACCACCAAGCTGCCTGCCCGTGTATCCATGTAACCGCTGTGAAACTGCCATGAGCCTATTGTTTGTTATTTTAGGCCTTTGATAGCCTGTGTGCGGTCCCTACTTTAAATACTCCTCCACTCACCACCAAGCTGCCTGCCCGTGTATCCATGTAACCGCTGTGAAACTGCCATGAGCCTATTGTTTGTTATTTTAGGCCTTTGATAGCCTGTCTGCGGTCCCTACTTTAAATACTCCTCCACTCACCACCAAGCTGCCTGTGTATCCATGTAACCGCTGTAAAACTGCCATGAGCCTATTGTTTGTTATTTTAGGCCTTTGATAGCCTGTCTGCGGTCCCTACTTTAAATACTCCTCCACTGACCAGACCACTGCTGCCCGTGTACCCCTGGAACCAATTATAAAGTGCCTACAGCCAGCCCATTTTCTTATGTTAGGCCTTTGAAGCCTGTCTGCGGTCCCTACTTTAAATACTCCTCCACTCACCACCACCAAGCTGCCTGCCCGTGTATCCATGTAACCGCTGTGAAACTGCCATGAGCCTATTGTTTGTTATTTTAGGCCTTTGATAGCCTGTCTGCGGTCCCTACTTTAAATACTCCTCCACTCACCACCAAGCTGCCTGCCCGTGTATCCATGTAACCGCTGTGAAACTGCCATCATGAGCCTATTGTTTGTTATGTTAGGCCTTTGATAGCCTGTCTGCGGTCCCTACTTTAAATACTCCTCCACTGACCAGACCACTGCTGCCCGTGTACCCCTGGAACCAATTATAAAGTGCCTACAGCCAGCCCATTTTCTTATGTTAGGCCTTTGAAGCCTGTCTGCGGTCCCTACTTTAAATACTCCTCCACTCACCACCACCAAGCTGCCTGCCCGTGTATCCATGTAACCGCTGTGAAACTGCCATGAGCCTATTGTTTGTTATTTTAGGCCTTTGATAGCCTGTGTGCGGTCCCTACTTTAAATACTCCTCCACTCACCACCAAGCTGCCTGCCCGTGTATCCATGTAACCGCTGTGAAACTGCCATGAGCCTATTGTTTGTTATTTTAGGCCTTTGATAGCCTGTGTGCGGTCCCTACTTTAAATACTCCTCCACTCACCACCAAGCTGCCTGCCCGTGTATCCATGTAACCGCTGTGAAACTGCCATGAGCCTATTGTTTGTTATGTTAGGCCTTTGATAGCCTGTCTGCGGTCCCTACTTTAAATACTCCTCCACTGACCAGACCACTGCTGCCCGTGTACCCCTGGAACCAATTATAAAGTGCCTACAGCCAGCCCATTTTCTTATGTTAGGCCTTTGAAGCCTGTCTGCGGTCCCTACTTTAAATACTCCTCCACTGACCAGACCACTGCTGCCCGTGTACCCCTGGAACCAATTATAAAGTGCCTACAGCCAGCCCATTTTCTTATGTTAGGCCTTTGAAGCCTGTCTGCGGTCCCTACTTTAAATACTCCTCCACTGACCAGACCACTGCTGCCCGTGTACCCCTGGAACCAATTATAAAGTGCCTACAGCCAGCCCATTTTCTTATGTTAGGCCTTTGAAGCCTGTCTGCGGTCCCTACTTTAAATACTCCTCCACTGACCAGACCACTGCTGCCCGTGTACCCCTGGAACCAATTATAAAGTGCCTACAGCCAGCCCATTTTCTTATGTTAGGCCTTTGAAGCCTGTCTGCGGTCCCTACTTTAAATACTCCTCCACTGACCAGACCACTGCTGCCCGTGTACCCCTGGAACCAATTATAAAGTGCCTACAGCCAGCCCATTTTCTTATGTTAGGCCTTTGAAGCCTGTCTGCGGTCCCTACTTTAAATACTCCTCCACTCACCACCACCAAGCTGCCTGCCCGTCTATCCATGTAACCGCTGTAAAACTGCAATGAGCCTATTGTTTGTTATTTTAGGCCTTTGATAGCCTGTCTGCGGCCCCTACTTGCAATACTCCTCCACTGACCACAATGCTGCCTGGAGTGCCTGCCTGTGTATCCATGTAACCGATGTAAAACTGCCATGACTGCCTACTGTTTGTTATTTTAGGCCTTTGATAGCCTGTCTGCAGCCCCTACTTGCAATACTCCTCCACTGACCACACCAATGCTGCCCGTGTACCCCTGGAACCTATTTAAAAGTTCATAGAGCCTAGTTATATATTTTATTTACTATTAATAAGGCCATGATGGACTACGCTGTACCACGCTACAAGCTAACCAGTCGACACTTCTTTTGCGAGAAAAGCCATCCCAACCCTCCACCAGCATGTAGAAGACCGCATTGTCCATGCACTCTGGCAATCTGTGAGTACAAAGGTGCACCTGACAACAGACGCATGGACCTGTAGGCATGGCCACGGAAGATTACGTGTCCATTACGGCGCAATGGGTTAATGTGGTGGATGCATGGTCCACAGGGGACAGCCTACTAAGTCTGTCTGCAGTCCCTAATTCAAATTGTGCTCCACTGTCTAAATCGGAACTTCCACCTTCTGGCTTTCGGCCTATAGTATCAGAAATTAAACTGCATTTGGCCTTCAACTTTGGTTAGGGCCTACTAACGGCTTCTGCCCCTCCCTGGTGTTGCCCTCAACTAAATAAAGCTGAGCTTCAACCTTCTGCTCCAAATTACCATTTTGAAAAATGCAATAGGCTTTTCAGGCCTACTAAAGGAGTCTGTCTGTGTGCCCCTCCCTGGTGTTGTCCTCAACTAAATAAAGCTGAGCTTCAACCTTCCGGCTCTCATTATGTGGTTTTAAAAAAAAAAAAGGTGGTTAGGGCCTACTAACGGCTTCTGCCCCTCCCTGGTGTTGTCCTCAACTAAATAAAGCTGAGCTTCAACCTTCCGGCTCTCATTATGTGGTTTTAAAAAAAAAAAAGGTGGTTAGGGCCTACTAACGGCTTCTGCCCCTCCCTGGTGTTGTCCTCAACTAAATAAAGCTGAGCTTCAACCTTCCGGCTCTCATTATGTGGTTTTAAAAAAAAAAAAGGTGGTTAGGGCCTACTAACGGCTTCTGCCCCTCCCTGGTGTTGTCCTCAACTAAATAAAGCTGAGCTTCAACCTTCCGGCTCTCATTATGTGGTTTTAAAAAAAAAAAAGGTGGTTAGGGCCTACTAACGGCTTCTGCCCCTCCCTGGTGTTGTCCTCAACTAAATAAAGCTGAGCTTCAACCTTCCGGCTCTCATTATGTGGTTTTAAAAAAAAAAAAGGTGGTTAGGGCCTACTAACGGCTTCTGCCCCTCCCTGGTGTTGTCCTCAACTAAATAAAGCTGAGCTTCAACCTTCCGGCTCTCATTATGTGGTTTTAAAAAAAAAAAAGGTGGTTAGGGCCTACTAACGGCTTCTGCCCCTCCCTGGTGTTGTCCTCAACTAAATAAAGCTGAGCTTCAACCTTCCGGCTCTCATTATGTGGTTTTAAAAAAAAAAAAGGTGGTTAGGGCCTACTAACGGCTTCTGCCCCTCCCTGGTGTTGTCCTCAACTAAATAAAGCTGAGCTTCAACCTTCCGGCTCTCATTATGTGGTTTTAAAAAAAAAAAAGGTGGTTAGGGCCTACTAACGGCTTCTGCCCCTCCCTGGTGTTGTCCTCAACTAAATAAAGCTGAGCTTCAACCTTCCGGCTCTCATTATGTGGTTTTAAAAAAAAAAAAGGTGGTTAGGGCCTACTAACGGCTTCTGCCCCTCCCTGGTGTTGTCCTCAACTAAATAAAGCTGAGCTTCAACCTTCCGGCTCTCATTATGTGGTTTTAAAAAAAAAAAAGGTGGTTAGGGCCTACTAACGGCTTCTGCCCCTCCCTGGTGTTGTCCTCAACTAAATAAAGCTGAGCTTCAACCTTCCGGCTCTCATTATGTGGTTTTAAAAAAAAAAAAGGTGGTTAGGGCCTACTAACGGCTTCTGCCCCTCCCTGGTGTTGCCCTCAACTAAATAAAGCTGAGCTTCAACCTTCTGCTCCAAATTACCATTTTAAAAAATGCAATAGGCTTTTCCGGCCTACTAAAGGTGTCTGCCCCTCCCTGGTGTTGTCCTCAACTGAACAAAGCTGAGCTTCCACATTCTGGCTTTCGCCCTATACTATCAGATATTAAACTGCATTTGGCCTACTAGTGTGGTTAGGCCCTTGAAACAGTGTCTGCTGCTCTTGGGTTTGCTACTCCACTGAACAAAGCAATGCCGCCTGTTTAGTCCTGTTACCAATTTTGAACTGCATGTAGCCTACTTTATTCTTTGGCCCTATATCTGTTTCCTCCTCATCCTGCCCATTGCCCAGCCACTGCTAAATGAGTCTGCTGGTACATTGACCGAGACCACTACATTCCCCTTGTACTCTACACAGCCAGAATCTGTCCCTGCTGAAAGTAAGGTTCCCCTTCCCGCATGTTATACCACCTTACACAGGGACAAAGAGGAAGGTGCAGATGAAAGTGCAGGTTCCTTCATCAGGTGGGGGGGCATACTCGTTGGCGACGTCACTGGCACAGGGCCCCTCAGAGTACGCAAAAGTGTCGCTGCTGGTGGGAGGCGCCCCCGCCATGCAAACACACCGCCGTACTTTGAGGGGCCCTGTGCCAGTGGCAATGCGAACGAGTGGGCCCCCCCCCTGCTTGCTCAGGATCACAGCACTTGCAACTTTTAAATAATTACCTTTCCCTGCAACACCGCCGTGACGTAGTCCGCATTTCCTGGGCCCACGAAAAACTTGAGCCGGCCCTACTCCCCCCACAACTTTTGCCAAATGACCCCCAATTCCCTATGCCCAACTATTATTATAAAGTTAATTAAGATTGACAAGCTTCAGAAACAAGAATGGATGTTTTTGGCATTAAAATGGGCACTGTAGGTGTTTTCCTGGCCTCCACTCACTGCCGACTATGCTTCCCCATTGACTTGCATTGGGTTTCGTGTTTCGGTCGATCCCCGACTTTTAGCGATAATCGGCCGACTGCACTCGACTCGACTCTGGACAAAATCGGGTTTCCCAAAACCCTACTCGATCTTAAAAAAATGAAAGTCGCTCAACCCTACTGAAAACCCTTTTAACATCAAAACTGCATGACTACTAGCAATATGGGCCAACCTCTCCTCTTTTCTATGTGAAGACCATGATCAATTTGTCTTTGAGCAGACATTTGAATGTGATGGGACCATAATAAGTCATTTATAAGTATTTACTATTTTAATGTCAAATTTATACACATATACTTAATGTATATATATAAAATATCCCTTGGTTATATAAGGATTGTTTAGTAGGAACCAAAAATGTGTTGAAACTGCAAATGAGTTATCTTTGGAACTGGAGCACTGTATCCGGGCTCTGTAGAGCCACATCTTGATTTGAGTGAAGTTGCGCTTACGTAAAGAGGCTGTCCCATTTTCCAAGATCCTCTCCCAATATGTAGTATGTATAATAACAATAATATTAGCAAATACCTTCAATTAAAAATGTAGCATAATTTTTCTGATTCATTATGTCTCTTTCCTCATATCCATTGTTTCGACCACTAGCAACTAGCTAACTAACTGTCAATATATCAGTGGTTGTAACCATGGATACCCAAGATCCTGCAATGCCTGCAGATGAGGAAAGAGATATAGCGAATCAGAAAAGCTATACTACATTTCTAATTGGAGGTATTTGCGATGGAAGTACCTCTTTAAGTTACTAGCTAACCTTGGACATAACCATTTTCCAGTGCAGCAGCTGTAAATAGGCCCCACATGAAGAAATGCTATAAATACATGATTCTACATACCTTGTTTCTGTATTCTTGATAGGGTGAAAGATTTCCATTTTCCATCATTATGATTCTTGTTACTAACTGCAGAGGCAGTCCCCGATCCCAGATCATAGCTAACTTTTATACGCCCATCACTCAGCTCAACACTCATGAAATCTTTCTGTAAAAATAAAAAAAATCGAATAGCGAAGTAGTAAAGCAACAACGCATATATCTTTTATAGTTCTTTCACATAACAAATTCTGCTCTGAAGTGAATGAAAACATACAGCATATTAATAGGGAATGTCTGACACTGGCTGTAAATATGATTCATGAAAAGTGAATTTTAATATCACAGTGAAATATCTAATAAATTGATTTTTACATGGAAAACACAAATCAAGGTTACAAAAGCAAACACAAATGGAATTGATATATTATAAATTCAAATAAAACAAATCAAGTTAAGTACAATCACAAATATATATTTATATCTCATCTCCCCAGCACTGGCAACATCAAGCTGTATTTATGACTTTTAGTATATGTATTGGTCTCTATACAGCTACTTAAACTTTGATTTATGACATTCATGAGATCTACTATATTACAAATGTAGCATTTTGACGCATAACCATACAAATTTAATGGATTTTTTTGTTTTAAGTGCTAACTTTCTGCATCTTGATATCACTCTTGTATTTTAGTTGAAAAAAATGGATACATCTGTATACAATTTCATTTTTGACACTACTTTCAATCTTTAAAGTGTACCATCTTTTTAAAAATACATAAAACTGGGGCCATGCTAATTACAGACCACTGGGAACCACAATAGGTACATGGGGGCCCTTGCTGAACCTTTGCCTGCCTCTTATTTTTAACCCCTTTCTGACCTCGGACGGGATAGTGCATCCGAGGTCAGGTCCCCCTCTTTGATGCAGGGCTCCGGCGGTGAGCCCGCATCAAAGCCAGGACATGTCAGCTGTTTTGAACAGCTGACATGTGCCCACAATAGCGGCAGGTGAAATCGCGATTCACCAACCGCTATTAACTAGTTAAATGCCGCTGTCAAACGCCACTTGCACTTTTTTTGCAATTTCACCGCACTTGGAATTTTTTTCCCGTTTTCTAGTACACGACATGCTAAAACCAATGATGTCGTTCAAAAGTACAACTTGTTTCACAAAAAATAAGCCCTCACATGGTCATATTGACGGAAAAATAAAAAAGTTATGGCTCTGGGAAGGAGAGGAGCGAAAAACAAACATGGTGTCATGATCCGGGTCGGAGTTTGCCATTTTTCCCCTGCTCCAGCCTGGTCATGGTGGGGTTAACTATTCCTGCCTCTCTTTGATTTGGGAGTGGCTATTTATTGGTTCTCTTGCTGGCAGCTTGTGTCAGTGATAGTTTTTGGCTTGCTGAGACTGCTACCTGTGAAACCCCTGTGTTCCTTTTGCCTCTGACCTCCCTTACCTGTACCTGACCTGTCTCCTGTACCCGACCTAGGTTGACTCTGGTGTTTATCCCCTCCGTTTGTGACCCAGCTAACACTCTGACTTTGTCTCCTGCTTCCCGTTTCTGTTACCACACGTCTGTCTGGCTTTTTGACCTTTTGGCTTACTCTGACTCCGTTCTCTGTCTCACGTCTCTGGTACCTTTGCTCCTGGCTGGTTCGGACCCTCGGCTTGTAAATTGACCACGAGATCTGTTTTCCCCTTTAAACTATACGCTTACCGACTGTTACGGACTTGGCTTGTTTTGACCACTCTCTCTCGCCACCTGGTGGCGCAGTGCAGCGTGCACTGGGCTGCGGTGTGGTAAGTGTGACCTCTTTTTCTGTCACCCACTCTCCTTCATGGAGTCTGCACATATCTGCATTGCTGCAGCATGACATTATCACTGACCTCAAAACATTTAAAAGAGATTCACACTTTTTTTTTTTTTTCTCTCTCTGGTCATGGATCCGCTGCATACCTTGGTTGATCAAATAACTAACTTGACACTGATGATGCAGACATTATCCATGGAGCATAGGACCTTGACTACCTCTCAGAAGCAGGTGCAGAGGGAGCTTGCAGAAACAGTTAAGATAGTCCAGGGTGTTTCTTCTCCATCTGTCAGTAAGTCAGGTGAGATGACTGATGTTTTTCTGCACTCTCCTGAACCCTATGTTAAACTACCTGACACGTTCTCTGGTGAGAAGAAAAAATTCCATGTGTTCAAGGAGAGTTGCAAACTTTTTTTTTCCCTTAGACCCCGATCTTCAGGGGATGAGAATCAGCAGGTAGGGATAGTTACATCTTTACTTCGGGAGGGTACGCAGTCGTGGGCATTTTCCTTACCTCCGACCGCCCCTGAAAAAATGTCTGTGAATATGTTCTTTGATGCTCTGGGACTGATATATGATGAACCTTATCGTGTTAGACTGGCAGAGGACACAATTATGGGGCTCTCTCAGGGTAAGCTCTAAGCTGAGTGGTACTGTTCGGAGTTCTGGCGGTGGTCTTCAGAGATTTCCTGGAGCAACTCAGCTCTCAGGTGTTTGTTCCTGAGGGGACTGTCTGAACATTTAAAGGATGTTCTGGCTCTCTATCCTTCACCCAGTTCCTTGGAAGAGGCCATGACTCAGGCTGTCCGCATGGATCGGAGGTTACGAGAGAGAGGAATCATGCAACGGGAGGCTCCTTTTCTTCCTGGTAAACCAGAGTCTTTGCCACCCGTTGAGTCCGTGGAAGTGGGAGCCATCACTCTCAAAGAAAAGGAGAGGAGACGTCGGCGACTTGGCAAACTCTGTTTCTACTGTGGAGATCCCGGACATTGGAAAATGGACTGTCCTTCCTGCTCACTGACTAACAAGCGACTGAATCTGGGTGATTGTCGTGGTGGTCACCCAGATTCACACTTACCTTTTTCTTCATTTTCAAAGATATTGTTGAAAGTGGAACTAACTGTTATGGACTGTGTTTTTGCTACCTTGGCTTTTGTGGACTGCGGGTCCTCCATGAATTTTATTGACTCCAAACTGGTGGCCACTTGCAAGTTAGGGACAGTTAGGCTGGAGACTCCCATTAAACTTGTGGCTATCAACTCTTCACCTATCGCAAAGAGTGGGGTTAATTTAATTTCTGAGGAGTTTACCCTCAATGTGGGGGCCTTACACCAGGAGCGTATGTCATGCTTTGTCCTGGACAATCTCCCGGCTGGACTGGTTTTCCATGGTTACAACTACATAACCCGATAATTAACTGGGGGTCCCGGGATATTGGAAAGTGGCGACCTAAATGTTCTAAATGTTGCCTTATTTCGGTGTCTGTGTCATCCGTCAGTCTTGAGGGTATTCCGGAGTACCTGAGAGACTTTGAGGATGTGTTCTCGGAAAAAGAGGCTGAGGCTTTACCACCACACCACTCATTTGATTGTACTATAGACCTGGTTTCTAATGCTAAATTGCCCAAGGCCCGTTTATACAATCTATCTGGTCCTGAGAGATCTGCCATGAAAGAATACATCTCTGAGAGTCTTCGCAAAGGGCACATTTGCCCCTCTGTATCCCCTGTGGCGGCTGGGTTCTTTTTTGTTAAAAAAAAGATGGTGGTCTGCGCCCATGCCTCGATTTCCAAGAGCTTAATAAGATTACTGTGAGGAACACTTATCCTCTCCTGCTTATCCCTGATTTGTATAACCAACTGTCTGGGGCCAAGTGGTTTTCTAAATTAGACCTCTGTGGGGCATACAATCTTATCCATATACGTGAGGGGGATGAGTGGAAAACTGCCTTTCTCACCTCAGAGGGACTGTTTGAGAATTTGGTTATGCCTTTTGGTGTGACAAATGCGCCAGCAGTTTTCCAGAATTTTATCAATCATGTCTTCTCTGACTTCATTGGGCGCTTTATGGTAGTCTATCTCAATGATATTCTGGTGTACTCAATGGATAGGCAGGATCACATAGGTCATCTTCGTGCAGCTCTCCAGAGGCTCCAGGAGAACTGTCTTTTTGCTAAACCTGAGAAATGTTTATTTGTTGTTCAGGAATTATCCTTTCTGGGGTTTATCTTGTCTGCTGAGGGGTTCCGTATGGACCCTAGAAAGGTTCAGGCCATTGTTGATTGGGTGCAACCTAAAGATCTTAAGGGTCTCCAGAGTTTCTTAGGATTCGCAAATTATTATCGAAAATTTATAAAGGGATTTTCGCAGATTGTCAAACCCCTCACAGATTTAACTCAGAAAGGGTCTGATGTAAAGAATTGGTCGGCTCCTGCTGTAGCGGCCTTTTCAGCATTAAAAAAATGTTTCATGTCCGACCCTGGTTTGGATCCAACCAGATCCATCGGAACCATTTATTGTAGAGGTGGATGCCTCTGAGGTGGGGGTGGGAGCGGTGTTGTCCCAGGGACCTGCCACTCTAACTAACTTAAGACCCTGTGCTTTCTTCTCTAGGAAATTCTCTCCCGCAGAAAGGAATTATGATGTGTGGAATCGAGAATTGTTGGCCATTAAATTGGCTTTTGAAGAATGGAGGCATTTTTTTGAGGGGGCTATCCATAAAATCACTGTAATTATGGACCATAAGAATCTGGCTTATATTGAGTCGGCCAAAAGACTGACTCCGAGACAGGCTAGATGGTCACTATTTTTCTCTCGGTTTCAGTTCTCTATCACCTTTCGGCCAGGTTCTAAAAACATTAAGGCTGATGCCTTGTCTCGTAGTCTGGACCTGATGTCACATCCTGAGCCTCCTTCCTCCATTCTTCAGCCTGGTGTGGTGGTGACTGGGGTTTCCTCTGAGTTGGAGCAAGAGATTCGGGAGGCCCAGTCTCTTGCTCCTCTGTCTATGCCTGTGGGTAAACTCTTTGTGCCTGTTCAACTTCATCTCAGGGTTCTCCGAGAGTTTCATGATTCTGTTTTGAGTGGGCACTCTGGAATCGCGGCCACCCGTAGAGCGATTGCTAGGTTGTTTTGGTGGTCCTCATTGGCCTCGGATGTGGTTAGATTTGTGTCCTCCTGTTTTGTATGTGCCCGTGCTAAGAACTTGCATAATCGGCCGGCCAGGGAATTGGTGCCATTGCCAATTCCTGATAGACCATGGACCAATCTGTCTATGGATTTTATCACCGATCTTCCTCCCTCTAATGGAAAAACTGTCATTTGGGTGGTGGTGGACAGATTTAGTAAGCAGGCGCATTTTGTGCCTTTGTCAGGTTTGCCGAATGCTGAGACGCTTGCTAAGTTGTTTGTGGAACATGTGGTGCGATTGCATGGTGTGCCTTTGAATGTGGTTTCAGATAGAGAGGTGCAGTTTGTGTCCAAGTTCTGGAGGGCTTTTTGTAAAAGGCTGGGTGTCTGTTTGACCTTTTCTTCTGCTTACCATCCTGAGACTAATGGTCAGACAGAGAGAACAAATCAGTCTCTGGAACAAATTTTGTGATGTCTGGTCACTGCTCGGCAGGACAATTGGTGTTCGTCTTTGCCTGTGGCTGAGTTTGCTTTTAATAATCGCATTAATCAGTCCACAGGTACCTCCCCTTTCTTCTGTAACTATGGTTTCCACCCTCATTTTGGGGAATTTTCCCGACTGGATTCGGGATGCCCTGGGGCTGATTTTGCGATTCAACGGTTAGAGGAGGTGTGGCAGGAAGTTCAAAAGAATATTGGCGGGTCTCAGGGAAAATATAAATTCTTTGCTGACAAAAAACGATCTGTAGGGCCTGTATTCCGGGTTGGGGATAAGGTATAGTTGTCTACCCGGAATATAAAGCTCAAGATTCCTTCAGCTAAGTTGGGGCCTAAGTTCATTGGCCCTTATGAGATTATGGAGGTGGTCAACCCGGTGTCCTTTCGTTTACGTCTTCCTCCATCTGTCCGGATTCCCAACGTGTTCCATAAAGCCCTTTCGAAACCGTTGGGTCCTTCCTCAGGGGAGTATCCTTCTCCTCCACCACCCGTGTAAGTGGAAGGCCAGAATGAATTTGAGGTGGAACGGATTGTGGACTCCTGCATGGTCCATTGTTCCCTCCACTACCTCATTCATTGGAAGGGTTACGGTCCTGAGGACCGGTCCTGGGTTCCGGCACGGTCGGTCCATGCGGATCGATTGGTCTGGGCATTTCACACCCGCTATCCTGGGAAACCTGGGGGTACAGTGGCCCCCCTTGAGAGAAGGGTACTGTCATGATCCGGGTCGGAGTTTGCCATTTTCCCACTGCTCCAGCCTGGTCATGGTGGGGTTAACTATTCCTGCCTCTCTTTGATTTGGGAGTGGCTATTTATTGGTTCTCTTGCTGGCAGCTTGTGTCAGTAATAGTTTTTGGCTTGCTGAGACTGCTACCTGTGAAACCCCTGTGTACCTTTTGCCTCTGACCTCCCTTACCTGTACCTGACCTGTCTCCTGTACCCGACCTAGGTTGACTCTGGTGTTTATCCCCTCCGTTTGTGACCCAGCTAAGACTCTGACTTTGTCTCCTGCTTCCCGTTTCTGTTACCACTAGTGTTGAGCGATACCGTCCGATACTTGAAAGTATCGGTATCGGAAAGTATCGGCCGATACCGGCAAAGTATCGGATCTAATCCGATACCGATACCCGATACCAATACAAGTCAATGGGACACCAAGTATCGGACGGTATCCTGTATGGTTCCCAGGGTCTGAAGGAGAAGAAACTCTCCTTCAGGCCCTGGGATCCATATCAATGTGTAAAAGAAAGAATTAAAATAAAAAATAAGGATATACTCACCCTCTGACGCAGCCTGGACTTTACCGCCGTAACCGGGAGCCGTTGTACCTAAGAATGCGCGCTTGAAGGGCCTTAGATGACGTCACGGCGCTCTGATTGGTCCGTAGCGGTCGCGTGACCGCTACGCGACCAATCACAAAGCCGTGACGTCACCTAAGGTCTTTCAAGCGCTTGAAAGACCTTAGGTGACGTCACTGCTTTGTGATTGGTCGCGTAGCGGTCACGCGACCGCTACGGACCAATCAGAGCGCAGTGACCTCATCTAAGGCCCTTCAAGCGTGCATTTTTAGGTACAACGGCTCCCATTTACGGCGGTAAAGTCCAGGCTGTGTCGGAGGGTGAGTATATCCCTATTTTTTATTTTAATTCTTTCTTTTACACATTGATATTAATCCCGATACCGATTCCCGATACCACAAAAGTATCGGATCTCGGTATCGGAATTCCGATACCCGCAAGTATCGGCCGATACCCGATACTTGCGGTATCGGAATGCTCAACACTAGTTACCACACGTTTGTCTGGCTTTTTGACCTTTTGGCTTACTCTGACTCCATTCTCTGTCTAACGTCTCTGATACCTTTGCTCCTGGCTGGTTCGGACCCTCGGCTTGTAAATTGACCATGAGTTCTGTTTTCCCCTTTAAACTATACGCTTACCGACTGTTACGGACTTGGCTTGTTTTGACCACTCTCTGTCGCCACCTGGTGGCGCATTGCAGCATGCACTGGGCTGCGGTGTGGTAAGTGTGACCTCTTTTTCTGTCACCCACTCTCCTTCATGGAGTCTGCACATACCTGCATTGCTGCAGCATGACACATGGAAAAACGGAAAATCCCAAGGTCATGAAGGGGTTAATGGCATCACACACATGTATTGTGGCAATATTTTTAAAATTCTGTCAGTATAACAGTATCTTCTAAAGGTATTGCTACTAGGGAAGAATAGTTCCAAACATATGGTATTCAAGGGAGCCAAGGTGCTCACCATCACAGAAGTTCTTGGATGTTGAATTATATAATGGCTTGTTATACATTCTAAAGTAGCAGCAGCTGCTATATCTAGAATCTCTAATTAGTGCAGATAAAATAATTAAAGAGGAGGAAAATAAATCAGTAAAGCAATGAACAAGTGCTTCTCACAAAATTTGAATATTATCAAAAAGTTAATTTATTTCAGCTCTTCAATACAAAAAGTGAAACTCATATATTATATAGAGTCATTGCAAACAGAGTGATCCATTTCAAGTGTTTATTTACGTTAATGTTGATGATTATGGCTTACAGCTAGGGTTGAGCGAAACGGGTCGGCAATTTTCAGAAGTCGCCGACTTTTGGCAAAGTCGGGTTTCATGAAACCCGACCCGACCCCTGTGTGGGGTCGGCCATGAAGTCGGCGATCTTCTGAATCTGGAATCGGAATTCCGATACCGATTCCCGATATGTTTAAGATATCGGGAATTGGTATCGGAATTCAGATTTAAGTGTAAAATAAAGAATTAAAATAAAAAATATCGCCATACTTACCCTCTGACGGGCCCTGGTACTAACCGGGAACCTTCCTTCCTTAGAATCAGCCTTCCAGGGCCTTGCGGTGACGTCGCGGTGATGTCGCGGCTTGTGATTGGTCGCGCGGCCCTCATGTGACCGCTCGCGCGACCAATCACAAGCCGCGACGTCACCGTGACATCACCGAAGGCCCTGGAAGGGCTGATTCTTAGGAAGGAAGGCTGTCGGAAAGAAGCAGGGCATGTCCGAGGGTGAGTATATACCTAATAGGAATATACTCACCCTCGGCTTCGTTCCGGCAGCCTTCCTTCCTAAGAATCAGCCCTTCCAGGGCCTTCGGTGATGTCACGGAGACGTCGCGGCTTGTGATTGGTGGCGCGAGCGGTCACATGGGGGCCGCGCGACCAATCACAAGCCGCGACGTCACCGCGACGTCACCGCAGGTCTTGGAAGGCTGATTCTAAGGAAGGAAGGTTCCCGGTTAGTACCAGGGCCCGTCAGAGTGTAAGTATAGCGATATTTTTTATTTTAATTCTTTATTTTACACTTAAATATGGATCCCAGGGCCTGAAGGAGAGTTTCCGCTCCTTCAGACCCTGGGAACCATTGGAAACCCAATGCACTGCATTGGGTTTCGAGTTTCGGCCGACCCCGACCCCGACTTTTTTATAGGATTGGCCGATTTCACTCGACCCGACTTTTGAAAAAGTCGGGTTTCGTGAAACCCGACCCGATCCTATAAAAGTAAAGGTCGCTCAACCCTACTTACAGCCATTGAAAACCCAAAAGTCATTATCTCAGTAAATTAGAATAATTAACAAAAACACCTGCAAAGGCTTTCTAAATGTTTAAAAAGGTTCTTTAGTCTGTTTCAGTAGGCTTGACAATCATGGGGAAGTCTACTGACTTGACAGATGTCCAGAAGGCAGTCATTGACACACTCCACAATGAGGGATAGCCACAAAAGGTGATCTACTATATAATTGTCTAAGGGTCACTTCCGTCTTTCTGCCTGTCCTTCTGTCTGTCTGTCTGTCTTTCTTTCTGTCTGTCACGGATATTCATTGGTCGCGGCCTCTGTCTCTCATGGAATCCAAGTCGCTGATTGGTCTCGCCAGCTGCCTGTCATGGCTGCCGCAACCAATCAGCGACGGCCACAGTCCGATTAGTCCCTCCCTACTCTCCTGCAGTCAGTGCCTGGCGCCCGCTCCATACTCCCTGCAGTCACCGCTCACACAGGGTTAATGCCAGCGGTAATGGACCGCATTATGCCTCTGGTAACTCACTCCGTTACCGCCGCTATTAACCCTGTGTCACCAAGTTTTTACTATTGATGCTGCCTATGAAGCATCAATAGTAAAAAGATCTAATGTTAAAAAAAAATAAAAACATTATATGCTCACCTACGCCGCCTTTCCCGCTCCTCACGACGCTCCGGTGACCGCTCCATGCAAGCGGCAGGTTCCGGTGGCAAGGATCTTCCATGACGAGAAGGACCTTCCATGACGTCACAGTCATGTGACCGCAACGTCATCACACCCTGGGACCGGAAGCTGCCGCCTGCACCGCACACAGGTGACAGAACTACAAGGGTACCCTCGGAAGGTGAGTATATGTTTATTTTTTTATTTTTTAACCTGTGACATACGTGGCAGGGCAATATACTACGTAGCTGGGCAATATACTACATGACTGGCCAGTATAGTATGTGGCTGGGCAATATACTACGTGGCTCTGTGCTGTATACTACTTCACTGGGCAATATAATACGTGGCTCTGCGCTGTATACTACGTCGCTGTGCAATATACTACGTGGCTCTGTGCTGTATACTACGTCACTGGGCAATACACTATGTGGATGGGCAATATACTACGACACTGGGCAATATACTACGTGGCTGGGCAATATACTACGTGGTTGGGCAATATACTACGTGGCTTGGCAATATACTACGTGGGCTGTGCAATATACTATGTGGGCTGTGCTATATACTACGTGGACATGCATATTCTAGAATACCCGATGCGTTAGAATCAGGCCACCATCTAGTTGCTAAATAAGCTGGCTGTTCACAGAGTGCTGTATCCAAGCATATTAATGGAAAGTTGAGTGGAAGGAAAAAATGTGGTAGAAAAAGGTGCCCAAGCAACCGAGATAATCGCAGCCTTGAAAGTATTGTTAAGAAAAGGACATTCAAAAATATGGGGGAGATTCACAAGGAGTGGACTGCTGCTGGAGGACTTGAATTCTAGTGGCATCTATTGGGTGATAGCAATCCAATTCTCTGAAGAGGCTATTAGTATGTTTAATTCCCCAGAGGAGCATTGCATTTCCTATAAATTTTCTTATGCTGGCTTTACACTCTCCACTTGAAGAGAAGTTCCCTCTCAGACCACCTGTCAGAGGCCTCTCACACAGCCAAATCAGACCTCCTATTTTTCACTGAGGGACAATCACAACAAAACACGTCTGCAAATGGAACATACACTCACCGGCCACTTTATTAGGTACACCATGCTAGTAACGGGTTGGACCCCCTTTTGCCTTCAGAACTGCCTCAATTCTTCGTGGCATAGATTCAACAAGGTGCTGGAAGCATTCCTCAGAGATTTTGGTCCATATTGACATGATGGCATCACACAGTTGCCGCAGATTTGTCGGCTGCACATCCCAAAGATGCTCCATACAAGGCAGGATGGATCCATGCTTTCATGTTGTTTACGCCAAATTCTGACCCTACCATCCGAATGTCGCAGCAGAAATCGAGACTCATCAGACCAAGCAACGTTTTTCCAATCTTCTACTGTCCAATTTCGATGAGCTTGTACAAATTGTAGCCTCAGTTTCCTGTTCTTAGCTGAAAGGAGTGGTACCCGGTGTGGTCTTCTGCTGCTGTAGCCCATCTGCCTCAAAGTTCGACGCACTGTGCGTTCAGAGATGCTCTTAGGCCTACCTTGGTTGTAACGGGTGGCGATTTGAGTCACTGTTGCCTTTCTATCAGCTCGAACCAGTCTGCCCATTCTCCTCTGACCTCTGGCATCAACAAGGCATTTCCGCCCACAGAACTGCCGCTCACTGGATTTTTTTTCTTTTTCGGACCATTCTCTGTAAACCCTAGAGATGGTTGTGCGTGAAAATCCCAGTAGATCAGCAGTTTCTGAAATACTCAGACCAGCCCTTCTGGCACCAACAACCATGCCACGTTCAAAGGCACTCAAATCACCTTTCTTCCCCATACTGATGCTCGGTTTGAACTGCAGGAGATTGTCTTGACCATGTCTACATGCCTAAATGCACTGAGTTGCCGCCATGTGATTGGCTGATTAGAAATTAAGTGTTAACAAGAAGTTGGACAGGTGTACCTAATAAAGTGGCCAGTGAGTGTATGTTTGAATTTTTATTCCAAATCATGTGGAAAGACTCATTAATGGGTCATTATTGACTTTTAGCATTGATACCCCTAATAAGTTTCACTAGGGTTCAATTCTTATTCTTCTTTGAAAAGACTATTTGCATGTGTATAATTCCCAAAGGAACATTATATGGCATACAAATCTCCTTACACCAGCTTGGCATTCTCTACAAGGAGAGATGTTCTTCCTTATACTTCCTACAATAGACACATTAACAACCTGTTTGCATCTAGAGGACCTACAGAATTATGGAACTATTGACACATCCATTTTCTAACAGAATTACTTGTCCATTCCATTAACCCCTTTCTCACATTGGATGTACTATCCCGTCGAGGTGGGTTGGGCCCGTATGACCACCGACGGGATAGTATGTCCAGCGCGATCGGCGGTGCTCACGGGGGGAGCGCGGCTGATCGCGGCCGGGTGTCAGCTGATTATCACAGCTGACATCCGGCACTATGTGACAGGAGCGGTCACGGACTGCCCCCGGCACATTAACCCCCGGCACACCGCGACCAAACATGATCGCGGTGTGCCGGCGGTACAGGGAAGCATCGCACAGGGAGGGGGCTCCCTAAGCATTTCCCTGAGACCCCCGGAGCAACACGATGTGATCGCGTTGCTGCAAGGGTCTCTTACCTCCTCCTCGCTGCAGGTGTCCGGATCCAAGATGGCCGTGGCATCCGGGTCCTGCAGGGAGGGAGGTGGCTTACCGAGTGCCTGCTCAGAGCAGGCGCTGGTAAGCCTGCAGTGCTGTAAGTCAGATCGGTGATCTGACGGAGTGCTGTGCAAACTGTCAGATCACCGATCTGTGATGTCCCCCCCGGGACAAACTAAAAAAATAAAAATAAAAATTTCCACATGTGTTAAAAAAAAATAAAACATTCCTGAATAAAGAAAAAAAAAATATTCCCATAAATACATTTCTTTATCTAAATAAAAAAATAAAACAATAAAAGTACACATATTTAGTATTGCCACGTCCGTAATGACCCCACCTATAAAACTGTATCACTAGTTAACCCCTTCAGTTAACACCGTAGGTAAAAAAAAAAAAAACGAGGAAAAAAACAACGCTTTATTATCATACCGCCGAACAAAAAGTGGAATAACACGCGATCAAAAAGACGGAAATTAATAACCATGGTACCGCTGAAAACGTTATCTTGTCCTGCAAAAAACGAGCTGCCATACAGTGTCATCAAAGAAAAAATAAAAAAGTTATAGTCCTCAGAATAAAGCGATGCCAAAATAATTATTTTTTCTATAAAATAGCTTTTATCGTATAAAAGCGCCAAAACATAAAAAATGATATAAATGAGATATCGCTGTAATCGTACTGACCCGAAGAATAAAACTGCTTTATCAATTTTACCAAACGTGGAATGGTATAAACGCCTCCCCCAAAAGAAATTCATGAATAGCTGGTTTTTGGTCGTTCTGCCTCACAAAAATCGGAATAAAAAGCGATCAAAAACTGTCACGTGTCCGAAAATGTTACCAATAAAAACGTCAACTCGTCCCACAAAAACAAGACCTCACATGACTCTGTGGACCAAAATATGGAAAAATTATAGTCTCAAAATGTGGAGACGCAAAAACTTTTTTGCTATAAAAAGCGTCTTTTAGTGTGTGACGGCTGCCAATCATAAAAATCCGCTATAAAAATGCTATAAAAAAGTAAATCAAACCCCCTTTCATCACCCCCTTAGTTAGGGAAAAATAATAAAATTAAAAAAATGTATTTATTTCCATTTTCCCATTAGGGCTAGGGTTAGGGCTAGGGTTAGGGCTAGGGTTAGGGCTAGGGTTACGGCTAGGGTTAGGGCTGGGGTTAGGGTTGGGGCTAGGGTTGGAGCTAAAGTTAGGGTTAGGGTTGGGGCTAAAGTTAGGCTTAGGGTTGGGGCTAAAGTTAGGGTTAGGGTTTGGATTACATTTACGGTTGGGATTAGGGTTGGGATTAGAGTTAGGGGTGTGTCAGGGTTAGGGGTGTGGTTAGGGTTACCATTGGGATTAGGGTTAGGGGTGTGTTTGGATTAGGGTTTCAGTTAGAATTGGGGAGTTTCCACTGTGTAGGCACATCAGGGGCTCTCCAAACGCGACATGGTGTCCAATCTCAATTCCAGCCAATTCTGCATTGAAAAAGTAAAACAGTGCTCCTTCCCTTCCGAGCTTTACCGTGCGCCCAAACAGGGGTTTACCCCAACATATGGGGCATCAGCGTACTCGGGACAAATTGGACAACAACTTTTGGTGTCCAAGTTCTCTTGTTACCCTTGGGAAAAAATAAATTTGGCGGGCTAAAAATCATTTTTGTGGGAAAAAAAAGATCGTTTATTTTCACGGCTCTGCATTGTAAACTGTAGTGAAACACCTGGGGGTTCAAAGTTCTCACAACACATCTAGATAAGTTTCTTGGGAGGTCTAGTTTCCAATATGGGGTCACTTTTGGGGGTTTCTACTGTTTGGGTACATCAGGGGCTCTGCAAATGCAACGTGATGCCTGCAGACCAATCCATCTAAGTCTGCATTCCAAATGGCGCTCCTTCCCTTCCGAGCTCTGCCATGCGCCCAAACAGTGGTTCCCTCCCACATATGGGGTATCAGCATACTCAGGACAAATTGGTCAACAACTTTTGGGGTCCAATTTCTCCTGTTACCCTTGGGAAAATACAAAACTGGGGGCTAAAAAATCATTTTTGTGGAAAAAAATATTTTTTATTTTCATGGCTCTGCATTATAAACTGTAGTGAAACACTTGGGGGTTCAAAGTTCTCACAACACATCTAGATAAGTTCCTTGGGAGGTCTAGTTTCCAATATGGGGTCACTTGTGGGGGGTTTCTACTGTTTGGGTACATCAGGGGCTCTGCAAATGCAACGCGATGCCTGCAAACCAATCCATCTAAGTCTGCATTCCAAATGGCACTCCTTCCCTCCCGAGCTCTGCCATGCACCCAAACAGTGGTTCCCCCCACATATGGGGTATCAACGTACTCAGGAAAAATTGGACAACAACTTTTGGGGTCCAATTTATCCTGTTACCCTTGTGAAAATACAAAACTGGGGGCTAAAAAATCATTTTTGTGAAAAAAAAGAATTTTTATTTTCACAGCTCTGCGTTATAACCTGTAGTGAAACACTTGAGGGATCAAGGCTCTCAAAGCACATCTAGATAAGTTCCTTAGGGGGTCTACTTTTCAAAATGATGTCACTTGTGGGGGGTTTAATGTTTAGGCACATCAGGGGCTCTCCAAACGCGACATGGCGTCCCATCTTAATTCCAGTCAATTTTGCATTGAAAAGTCAAATGGCGCTCCTTCCCTTCCGAGCTCTGCCATGTGCCCAAACAGTCGTTTATCCCCACATATGGGGTATCAGCGTACTCAGGACAAATTGCACAACAACTTTTATGGTCTATTTTCTTCTCTTACCCTTGGGAAAATAAAAAATTGGGGGCGAAAAGATCATTTTTGTGAAAAAATATGATTTTTTATTTTTACGGCTCTGCATTATAAACTTCTGTGAAGCACTTGTTGGGTCAAAGTGCTCACCACACATCTATATAAGTTCCTTAAGGGGTCTACTTTCCAAAATGGTGTCACTTGTGGGGGGTTACAATGTTTAGGCACATCAGGGGCTCTCCAAACGCAACATGGCGTTCCATCTCAATTCCAGTAAATTTTTTCATTGAAAAGTCAAATGGCGCTCCTTCCCTTCCGAGCTCTGCGGTGCACCCAAACAGTGGTTTACCCCCACATATGGGGTATCGGCGTACTCAGGACAAATTGTACAACAACTTTTGGGGTCCATTTTCTCCTGTTACCCTTGGTAAAATAAAACAAATTGGAGCTGAAATAAATTTTGTGTAAAAAAAATTTAAATGTTAATTTTTATTTAAACATTCCAAAAATTCCTGTGAAACACCTGAAGGGTTAATAAATTTCTTCAATGTGGTTTTGAGCACCTTGAGGGGTGCAGTTTTTAGAATGGTGTCACACTTGCGTATTTTCTATCATATAGACCCCTCAAAATGACTTCAAATGAGATGTAGTCCCTAAAAACAAAATGGTGTTGTAAAAATGAGAAATTGCTGGTCAACTTTTAACCCTTATAACTCCCTAACAAAAAAAATTTTGGTTCCTAAATTGTGCAGATGTAAAGTAGACATGTGGGAAATGTTACCTATTAAGTATTTTGTGTGTATTTTGATTTAAGGGCATAAAAATTCAAACTTGGAAAATTGCGAAATTTTCTACATTTTCACCAAATTTCCATTTTTTTCAGAAATAAACGCAAGTTATATCAAAGAAATGTTACCACTATTATGAAGTACAATATGTCAAGAGAAAACAGTATCAGAATCGCCAAGATCCGTTGAAGCGTTCCAGAGTTATAAACTCATAAAGGGACAGTGGTCAGAATTGTAAAAATTGGCCCGGTCATTAACGCGCAAACCACCCTTGGGGTAAAGGAGTTAAACGTTAGCCTATGGCAAACCTTGGCAAGGTGGGTGGTCTACATGTGGTCCTTTGGCTGGTTGTGCAACCAGAGTACTGGGACAGCCAAAGGGCTGGAAACAGTGGCATCCCTTATGAGGAGGCCATCTTAAGTCCAGCATCTCAATTTCACTAGTATCAACATCTTTGGAAGGCTGATACCTGTGAAGGTAATAATGGAACAGGGAGCCATCAGCTCTCTATTCCACCACTGAGCCTGTGCATCATTACAGAGCAAAGAATGGAGCAGCAGTGGAACGAGGTTAGGGGAGTAGTTTTATTTTGTTAAATTAAAAGTACTTATGGGAAACTGTAGAAACATCATACTATATGTTGGATTTTGGTGGGGACATCATATTGCTTGTGTGGTGACCTCATACTTTGAGGGATGATTTGTGGGGACATCATAATGCATAGGGGGCTTTGTGGGATGACCTAATAATGTGTGAGGGATTTTTTTCCCACCAGTTGTTTCCTATGTTATACAACCGTATGGCACTCTATCCACAGCGGAACACATTTGCCGCTATATGTCCTACCCGGACACTGCAAAGGGATAGACGTCATGTCCGCCTGTCGGGCCACTTTAGAAGCGGCACACACCGTTACCCAGCAACGAGCACAGACTTGTTCCATCCACGTCATGTCCGCCCTCCAGTGCACGCGCTCCCATTCGCTGGAGCGCACGTCTGGACATGCCCCTTCTCTATGAAAGTGCGCTCTATTCCCCACACAGCAGACGAGCGGAGGATTCCGCGTCTGCATATCGACACACTACTCCTCTTCCTACACCAGGTAATACCTTTAGTACGGTCCCTTCTCTCCGGACCGCACGGGCACTGGGGGGACTGTCAGCAAATTCTGATTTGATGTTCTTACATCATAGTGGGATTAAGCCCCTGGCTCTGCATTCCTACATTAAGACACTGCGTCCAGTGTGCCTAGAGACACGGCTGTCTCCTCTATCACTCTTATAGTACGGTATGTTTCCTTTTATCCCCACTCATTATTCACATCAGTGCCTAATACTGGAAGTATTCCTCTGCGATATGTCACTCGTCTCTGTACCATGACCATTTTGTGTATTATATTAGCTCCCAATATTTTTACTGTTGACAAATTTTGTATATACTTTTGTTCTTCTTTTTTTTGGTTTCATATTTATGTATTATTATGGTTTATCTTCACTGTTTGTAGTAACTGATGAAGGTCCGGTGTTGTTGGACCGAAACGTTTTTTTGGTACTACATTAAAATCCACCAAGAGCATTTAAGTTGAGTGCAAGGTTCTTTCTTTATGTACTACAAGGTGTGGGAACCTACCTTTGCACCATTAGCAGTTGTGCACACATGTTTCACTATATACACTGCATCCCCTTCCGTGTGGCACACTGGTCGGTCATGACCACTTTTTCCTATAACGCAGAGGAGACCTCTAGTATTCTGGCACGATCCACCTTTAACAGTGACTTTCTAAAAGCCCCACAAAGGGAAACACGGGGACGTGACTTGGAACGTGAACTGCGCCATTTCACTAATATTGAACTTCACTGTGCCATACTTACGGAATATCTCCGGGCACAAAGGATCCCCAGGGGACTCCGAGTACCACTTCGTCCCACACTCTTTCGGGACTCTAATAATTATTGTACCAAATTTGAACAGATACTAAATAAGTGTTCCTTTGACATAATTACTTTAACCATTGAGCACCTACAGAAGGCCATCACTACAAGCTCCGAGCAGATTAAAACCATAGAGGCGCAGCTTTCTACGACCGGCACACCCAAGGAACTCAGCTCCTTAAAGGAACAGATCTCCAAAAACATCGACAAACATTGACGAGATACGGAAGAGCGGAAACATCAAATTCAACAGGGACACTGAGGACTACGATTCTAACCAAGTCTACAGATGGCAGGATACCTTCTTCAACCGGCGAAATCCATCTCGTCCAACCCCACGATCCTCTCTCGATTAGTCTACGTCGGGTTCAGAACAAGAACGGAATACAGCCTCAGTCGGCCCGTCTCGTTTTTTAGGACAACGACAATGTCCTCCACGAAGAAGACCACGAGGCGCAGCCACCGACGCAGGACACTCCCTAGACCAGATGAGGATCACGAGATCTCAGGTACCACTCCATTGGTAATCAACATTTCCGACAGGACCTTGGGGGTGGCAGAATTGTTGTGAACTCTATTTCTGGGCTCCCTCTTGTGGTCACAAGTGGTGCTGTGTGAGTGCTGTCTTTCTGCAGGTTTGTGACTGGCATCAGCTGTCTCCTTGTCTGTGGGCTGGTTTTCTATTTAAGCTCACTTGGAATCTCGGTCTATGCCTGCTGTCGTTGTATTCAGTGCTATTCTGTTTGCTCCTGTCTACATCCGTTACCAGTCTCTTCAAGAGAAGCTAAGTTCTGTTTGCTTATTCTTGCTCATCTGTGTTCAATATGTTCCTAGAATATTATGAGTTTTTCCAGCTTGCTAATATGTGATTTCTCTGCTTGCTGGTAGCTCTGGGGTGCTGAGTTGCTCCCCCCACATCGTTAGTTGGTGTGGGGGTTCTCGCATTCTCTGCATGGATATTTTTGTATAGGGTTTTTTACTGACCGCACAGATCCCTTGCTATTTTCTGCTATTTTTGCTATCTAGTGTTAGCGGGCCTCATTTGCTTAACCTGTTTCATCTCTGCGTTTGTCTTTTCCTCTTAACTCACCGTTATTATTTGTGGGGGGCTGTTCTATTTCTTTGGGGTTATTTCTCTGAGGCAAGTGAGGTCTTACTTTATCTCTAGGGGTAGTCAGTTTCTCAGGCCGTGAAGAGACGTCTAGGATTTCAGGAAACGTTCCACGGCTACCTTTAATGTGTTTGGTTAGGATCAGCTTTGCGGTCAGTCCAGTTACCACATCCCCAGAGCTCGTCCTATTGTCTCTGACTTAGCTGGTTAGATTTGTGATCCTAAGCCACTGGGATCATAACACAGAATATAATATTCTACAGAAGGGACTATCCTTCTGCCCTACCTATCGCTGTCATACCTTTGACTTAGAAATGGACCTCCAACGGTTTTTCCGAACACTTAGATTGAAAACATATTTCTCCAACATACCGAATAACACTCCCAGTCTATCCCATACGGCCCCTTCACCTAACATCCTCTCATCCAGCAGTTTGGGTTTACATAAGAAAAGCCACTTTAGGCCCCCACATGGCTCACACGCAATGGAATCCTTTATCGGGTTCGTCCAAAACTCGTTTCATTCATTGTGGGATGACATCAACAGAGGGAAACATTTTTACCCCCCTAATCTTTCCGTCACAGAACGTCAGGCTCTTAAGGGCCTACAGGAGGATAACAACATAATAATAAAACCGGCTGACAAGGGGGGTGCCCTGGTATTCATGAATCGATCCGATTATCTTAACGAGATCTCTCGCCAATTAGGTGACACTACCATCTATCAAAAGTTACCAAGGGACCCCACCGCCTCAATACGCCAAAAAATCTCTGATATCCTCCAAAAATATACATATTTGGGGATTTTGGATTCTAAAACATGTGATTTTCTCACTAATCCCCACCCAGTTATCCTTGTCTTCTATACCATCCCGAAGATACACAAAAATCTGGAAAAACCACCAGGGAGGCCCATAGTGGCCTCCACGGATTCCATTCTTTCCCCCTTAGCAGTGTATCTGGAGAAAATCCTGACTCCATTGATACAGACATCTAAATCGTATATCTTAGACACAGGGGCTTTTCTCAATGTCTTGAAAGGCCTTGACAAGATTCCACCTAATACAGTACTGGTCACATTGGATGTTAGGGATTTGTACACTTCGATCCCACACGTTGAGGGAATCAACTCTGTCCATAAGCTGTTGACTTACTCCGGCCTACAAGTTGATCAGGTTAATCTATGTATTGAACTCCTAACCACCATTCTCACTTTCAATCACTTTATGTTCCAGGATGACTTCTATCTCCAGATACATGGCACCGCGATGGGCTCCAACGTAGCGCCCCCCTATGCAAACTGCTACATGGCGGACTTCGAGGAGAGTTGTATCTACCAAAGTCCATATTTCCTGTCCAACGTTCTCCTATGGAGACGTTACATAGATGACATCTTCTGCATATGGGGGGCATGTTGGAAGCCCTTGCATCCTTTTTTGAGTGGCTGAATGGTGCCTGGCCAGGCCTCACATTTACGATGGCACATGACCCACAAAGAATCAACTTTTTGGACACAATGGTCATACTTAAACCAGATGGATCCATTTCAACTGATTTGTACACCAAAAGTACTGACCGTAACAGTCTGCTACACTTCTCTAGCTTCCACCCTCCGGCTACTAAACGGTCAATACCCAGATCTCAGTTTCATAGGGTCTCCAAAATCGTGTCAGATTCTAATCTTCGTCCCCTCAGACTACAAGAGATGGCCTCTAAATTTTCACAACGGGGTTACCCAACCACCATTCTCCAGAACGCTGTGGCACCCTCTCCACCTAGACCAAATAGATCATCCAAACGTATCCCGTTTATCCACTCATTCCACCCCTCTGCATATGTCCTACATAGGTCCATACGTAGGCATTGGCACCTCCTGGCCAGGGCTCACCCGGAAGTCCCGGAGTTTAGAGAACCCTTCCTTCCCTGCTTCAGGAGGGCCCCCAACCTGAAGGACACTTTAGTGAGAGCTGACATTGGCACTAACAAATCCATACCACGGCAAAGATTTCTGCAAAATCCACGTATGGGCACCTTTCCCTGTCTCCATTGTGCCCAATGCCACAATGTTCTTAAAGGCACAACCTTCAGCCATCCACACTCAGGTAAAGTGTTCCAGATCCCAGATTTTTTCACCTGTGATACATCGTGGGTGGTATACCTGATCAAATGCCCGTGTGGCTTGGTATATGTAGGGGAAACTACGCAGCCCATACGTGATCACATTTCAAAGCACGAATCTACCATACGCTGTCAGAATTTGTTACTCCCTATCCCCTCTCATTTTTCCACCAAGGGTCATACCATCTCACAACTCAGGTTTCAGGTGATAGAGCACATACCCCCTTTGAGACGAGGTGGTAACAGAATTGCCCGCCTCAAATGTCGTGAGGCTTTCTGGATCCATAGCCTCGAAACCTTACACCCAAAAGGCCTGAATAGAGACTATGACATTGCAGCCTTTCTGTAAAATAAAATAGGTTGATAGGCCTTTTCTGGAACACCTAAAGGTCTTTCTTCCCCCTCAGCTCCCCCTCCAGTATAAACACTATATAATGTGGTTTATCCTCAGTCCTCCCCTCCACATTATCCGGCATGCCTCTAGCATTACCGCTACTTAATATACCAGGGGTCTCACCCATTGTTATGTGTTTTATCTATTGTGTTCTTTATACAGTATTGCTTATCTGGGTCAACATGGTATGATTTAACCATAAATATCAGATATAGTGCTGTCCTTGATTATGGTGTACAATTGTACTTGTTCCGCCTATTGATGTATGTTTTTTCTATTATAGAGCCATCTCTACTGAAGTTCTGTGCACCACTCTTGTCGCCACCCCGTCTTCTGAAATTCGTTCCACAGGACATAGCTCACCACCAGCTATGTCCCACCTAACCGGATTTCCTTTAGGCCTCAACGCTTATTATATTTCTTTTCCTCCGCACAGTTGCATTCTACTCAGCTTCGTTAGAGGCCCCGCCTTCCCACCAGTTGTTTCCTATGTTATACAACCGTACGGCACTCTATCCACAGCGGAACACATTTGCCGCTATATGTCCTACCCGGACACTGCAAAGGGATAGACGTCATGTCCGTCTGTCGGGCCACTTTAGAAGTGGCACACACCGTTACCCAGCAACGAGCACAGACTGGTTCCACCCACGTCATGTCCGCCCTCCAGTGCACGCGCTCCCATTTGCTGGAGCGCACGTCTGGACACGCCCCTTCTCTATGAAAGTGCGCTCTATTCCCCACACAGCAGACGAGCGGAGGATTCCGCGTCTGCATATCGGCACACTACTCCTCTTCCTACACCAGGTAATACCTTTAGTACGGTCCCTTCTCTCCAGACCGCACGGGCACTGGGGGGACTGTCCGCAAATTCTGATTTGATGTTCTTACATCATAGTGGGATTAAGCCCCTGGCTCTGCATTCCTACATTAAGACACTGCGTCCAGTGTGCCTAGAGACACGGCTGTCTCCTCTATCACTCTCATAGTACGGTATGTTTCCTTTTATCCCCACTCATTATTCACATCAGTGCCTAATACTGGAAGTATTCCTCTGCGATATGTCACTCGTCTCTGTACCATGACCATTTTGTGTATTATATTAGCTCCCAATATTTTTACTGTTGACAAATTTTGTATATACTTTTGTTCTTCTTTTTTTTGGTTTCATATTTATGTATTATTATGGTTTATCTTCACTGTTTGTAGTAACTGATGAAGGTCCGGTGTTGTTGGACCGAAACGTTTTTTTGGTACTACATTAAAATCCACCAAGAGCATTTAAGTTGAGTGCAAGGTTCTTTCTTTAGGGATTTTTGGGGGACATCATAATTTGTGGGGTCATTAAGCGGACATCATACTGTGTGTTGGGAAATTATAATGTGCAAAGAGCTTAATGGGGACATAATATTGTGTGTGGGGCGTTGTGAGGACATCATACTTTTAATTGAATGGTGTGGGAGCATTATACTGTATCGGTAAACATCATACTGCTTGAGAGGCTATGTGAGGATGTCATACTCTGTGAGAGCTATGTGGGGACATCATACTGTGTGTGAGGATTGTATGGGGCATCATATTGCATTGGAAGCTGTTGATCAATGTGCAAGGGCTGAATAAGAGGAGCAGTATGATTTATTGTTTTAATAAACTTTATAAAAGCAGTAAATTACCGTATATGATTTTGATTATCTGTTACAGGTAACAATATATGTTACAATAAGCCCAATTATAACATGTATTTGCAGTAGCAGCCAGTCAACAGATTAGTTCTTCTCAATATTAAGTTATACAAATTAATATAAAACAATAATAATAATGAGCAGGATTAAGTATGTCTTGTTCGTTTGGACCCTACAAAACAGTAACAGTCTCTCATGGGGCACTTGGAAAAATTTATTGCAAACCCCTTATCTATAGCAATCCATTAAAAGCTGAAGAAACACTAAAAACATTAATTTGGTAAGTGACAATAGGAAAAAAAATGTTCCAAAAATTTACCTCCTTCAGTTTTTAAAAATGTATGCAAAATTAATGGCACACAAGAGAATATAGAAAACTAATATTTTGAATTTCTCTTATTCCAGTATAGCTCCTATAAGACATATGGTATAAAATGCTACTATGTAATAGAACATAAATATGTCTTACCAAGTCATTTGTTGCGAGGTACATTAGCAAAGCATTTGAGGAAAATGTTTTAAATTTGAACATTATTGTGGAGATGTTGGGGTTCCAACGAACAGGGCGGCTGACCAGTGCATATCCATCGCCATCAAACTGGACTGTACCTTCACTATCAGCCATCTGTGGGCTATAAACAAGGAATGCAAATCGTAAAGAAGATCTAACATTTACAAGCTCAGTATCCACATTCATACCTGGGATTATGGGACTATAAAAGGGCATAGAACACAAGGGAGTCCCAGCTGAGTGTTATTGTGATATGAAAACATTTTTAACCATATAATTATATTAGTTAACTAAAATCCAATTTAGGATAATCAATTTAATGATGACATGTAAAAGTAAGATAAATTTGGCCATGAAACTTTTGGACCATTCTATATTATTAGATGGTTTAATGAATAGTAAAAATGCTATTGTTTTCTTTCAGTATCAGTGCCATATCTGTTCATATGCTGTGTCTTATTGAAGTTAATAATTGAATAAGGATGATTTGCTATACCATTCACAACCTGTCGACAGGTAAGGTGCTGTTTTTGAAACATCAGCACATTCTTCTTATATGCATTATAATGCCTCTTTTTTAATACATGAAACAGGTATAGTAAATGGCACTCAAACACTCAAACTTTGCACTGTGTTCACGCACAGGAGAAAATTTCCATGTGATACAGCATAAAAATATGTACAGTATATACATTGTATATATATATATATATATATATATATATATATATATATATACATACACAGCTCTGGCAAAAATTAAGAGACCACCACATCAAAACCCGGTCATGGGCAGCACAATCTCCGGACCTGAACCCCATTGAAAACCTCTGGAATGTAATTAAGAGGATGATGGATACTCACAAGCCATCGAACAAAGAAGAACTGCTTACATTTTTGCACCAGAAACAGTGTGAAAGACTGGTGGAAAGAATACCAATACGCATAAAAAATCATTAAAAATTGATCATTAAAATCATTGATTAAAAATCATGGTTATTCCACAAAATATTGATTTCTGAACTCTTCCTGAGTTAAAACCTTAGTATTGTTGTTTCTAAATGATTATGAACTTGTTTTTTTTTGCATTATTTGAGGTCTGAATGCAGTAGGATTTTTTTTTAATTTTGACCATTTTTCTTTGTCAGAAAAAAAATACAATATGTATTGCTTGGAAATTCAGAGACATGTCAGAAGTTTATAGAATAAATTTATATTTTACTCAAAAATATACCTATAAAGAGAAAAATCAGACAAACCTGAACATTTTGCAGTGGTCTCTTAATTTTTGCCAGAGCTGTGTGTATATATACAGTGTATATATATATATATATATATATATATATATATATATATATATATATATATATATATATATATATATAGATATATACTGTATATATATATATATATATATATATATATATATATATATATATACAGTGGGGCAAAAAAGTATTTAGTCAGTCAGCAATAGTGCAAGTTCCACCACTTAAAAAGATGAGAGGCGTCTGTAATTTACATCATAGGTAGACCTCAACTATGGGAGACAAACTGAGAAAAAAAATCCAGAAAATCACATTGTCTGTTTTTTTATAATTTTATTTGCATATTATGGTGGAAAATAAGTATTTGGTCAGAAACAAAATTTCATCTCAATACTTTGTAATATATCCTTTGTTGGCAATGACAGAGGTCAAACGTTTTCTGTAAGTCTTCACAAGGTTGCCACACACTGTTGTTGGTATGTTGGCCCATTCCTCCATGCAGATCTCCTCTAGAGCAGTGATGCTTTTGGCTTTTCGCTTGGCAACACGGACTTTCAACTCCCTCCAAAGGTTTTCTATAGGGTTGAGATCTGGAGACTGGCTAGGCCACTCCAGGACCTTGAAATGCTTCTTACGAAGCCACTCCTTCGTTGCCCTGGCGGTGTGCTTTGGATCATTGTCATGTTGAAAGACCCAGCCACATTTCATCTTCAATGCCCTTGCTGATGGAAGGAGGTTTTCACTCAAAATCTCACGATACATGGCCCCATTCATTCTTTCATGTACCCGGATCAGTCGTCCTGGCCCATTTGCAGAGAAACAGCCCCAAAGCATGATGTTTCCACCACCATGCTTTACAGTAGGTATGGTGTTTGATGGATGCAACTCAGTATTCTTTTTCCTCCAAACACGACAAGTTGTGTTTCTACCAAACAGTTCCAGTTTGGTTTCATCAGACCATAGGACATTCTCCCAAAACTCCTCTGGATCATCCAAATGCTCTCTAGCAAACTTCAGACGGGCCCGGACATGTACTGGCTTAAGCAGTGGGACACGTCTGGCACTGCAGGATCTGAGTCCATGGTGGCGTAGTGTGTTACTTATGGTAGGCCTTGTTACATTGGTCCCAGCTCTCTGCAGTTCATTCACTAGGTCCCCCCGCGTGGTTCTGGGATTTTTGCTCACCGTTCTTGTGATCATTCTGACCCCACGGGGTGGGATTTTGCGTGGAGCCCCAGATCGAGGGAGATTATCAGTGGTCTTGAATGTCTTCCATTTTCTAATTATTGCTCCCACTGTTGATTTCTTCACTCCAAGCTGGTTGGCTATTGCAGATTCAGTCTTCCCAGCCTGGTGCAGGGCTACAATTTTGTTTCTGGTGTCCTTTGACAGCTCTTTGGTCTTCACCATAGTGGAGTTTGGAGTCAGACTGTTTGAGGGTGTGCACAGGTGTCTTTTTATACTGATAACAAGTTTAAACAGGTGCCATTACTACAGGTAATGAGTGGAGGAAAGAGGAGACTCTTAAAGAAGAAGTTACAGGTCTGTGAGAGCCCGAAATCTTGATTGTTTGTTTCTGACCAAATACTTATTTTCCACCATAATATGCAAATAAAATGATAAAAAAACAGACAATGTGATTTTCTGGATTTTTTTTTCTCAGTTTGTCTCCCATAGTTGAGGTCTACCTATGATATAAATTACAGACGCCTCTCATCTTTTTAAGTGGTGGAACTTGCACTATTGCTGACTGACTAAATACTTTTTTGCCCCACTGTATATATATATACATATATATCTACATCGATCTATATAGATATATATATACCAAAGGAAAGGTTCAGGCTTGAGAAAGGCTCAGTGTGAGCCGAAACGTCATATAGAGATGTGGGTCTGAAATAAACTTCACAGTTTTTTCACTTTTCCAAGAATTGGAGTGCTGCCTTCCTTTTTTCGTTTGGCATATTATTTGGGTGGATGAGTGGACCGTCCTGCCCAGGAGGCTTGGCACCCATTGGTGAGCTTTTGCTGTTTTCCATTTTTTGTATCTAGATATATATATAGATATATATATCTGTCTATATATATATCACAAATATTTGTTATACAATCTGTGCCTTATTTGTTCGGCAGTAAGAATGCTATCGTTCAGATAGGATACAATTTTTTTCTTTTCCGTTACTGCAATGCACACAGCAGTCGGACTCACTTTCTCCATTATAACCAAGACTGTGAAGACAACAACATACCAGAACATATATTACCTGACACTGCATCCTTTACAGTCACCTTCTTTTTCTCTGTAATTCCACAGTCCAATTGGTTTGCCATCGAAAAACGTTTCTCCCATGCATCCAGTAAAGGTTGTTGTTTTAACAGCATCAGGCTTCTGCCAATAACAATTATAAGATATGAAATTATGTTATGTTTAATGATGGTTTACAAAGATTAGAATACAAATATTGCTTACAAGGGACGTCACATGAAGGGTGTCAACGCAATAGCAAATTTTTAAATGCCTTTTTTTTCCATCCAGGCATTTGCCAGATTCACTTTAGCTTAAAATATGTTCAAAAGCAGGTTCACCCAACAAATCCCCTAAAAAAAAACAACACAGCCCTTGGGAATCTTCTAGGCTTACCCAAATAATGGATAGAGCAAGTAAGAACAATAATACCAAACTGTCAAGCACATAAGAGAAAAACACAGCATCTGCTGTAAACCTACTGTGAGTTTGCTAGCCCGGCCAATCTGCCTTTCATTGATAAATAAAGGAATGGATGAGACTGATTAGTGAGCATATACCAGGCTCTGAGGTTGGTTTGTACCCACCCATGCGCGGTTTGTAAAAATCACTTCTAGATGTATTCTGGGCTGCAGAATGGACTGTTAGGATCCTAATTTAGAGGTACATAATGTGCTGCCAGCAGTTCAGTAGCAGGAAACCTGATGAAAGGTTCCCTTTAATTAAACTCAACACCCGACTCCATATTTATTCTATCCCTTTGTCTAAAAGCAAAAATAAGTTCTTAATGTAGTCAAGACCCCCTAAATTAAATCAGACCCTAGCCTAAACCCCAAAGTAAATATAGATTCAAGACCAGCCACCAAAATTAATTCCAAGCTCCAAATTTTAAAAGAAGTCAAACCCCAGGCCCCAAAATATATCCAGACACCAGACTCAACCTTCTGTTTAAAGAGAACCTGTAAAAAACATGTTTACCTGCAGCCATAGTGGTAAAAAAAGATAACTACCATCTTGTATAACTGTGGCAGACTAATTGGAAGTACAGAGAGTTTAGATCTCTCAGCCCCCATCACCGTCCACTTGACTGGAAGGCAGCAGCTGCTGGGAAAATATAACTTGATTTTCTCACTTTAGCCGAACTTTGTTTGGCTGCTGCACGATTTTTTTAAAATGATATTTACCTGCAGATTGCCACTAAATACTTTTGCAGGTAAATCATTTTTATGACAGGTTTTCTGTAATTCAGACACGAATCAATAGCTATAACTATAAGTTTAGACCCAAAGGATAAATCCCTTCTTTGAAATGACTGCTCCTCAATTTCAGTTCCAATTCACTCTTGCAACACCACATGCTTCTAATGTCAGATTACAAATCTACCATGAATGCAGTGACCTACACAATATACTGATATAGGTGGCATCAATTCCTTATGTGCCAACCCCCTGCACACTGTAGACCCTGTAGAATCTGCAACTGCAGTAGTTTTTATGTGCTTCCATAGATTGAAATAAAAACATATGTCCGTCAAGTTAAACAATCAATGATGATCAATGAAGCATTCGCTATCGCTAGGTTACTTACAATCCACAATGCTATTTGCTGTGAGAAAGTATTTAGTCTCTTATTTTTATTTAAAAAAGAGACTTGAGAAAGCATGGCGTACTGAAAAAGCAAAACGAGATTCGGAGTTGTTAAAATGTCTGTGTGATTTGCCCAAACGTCTACTCATTTAGATAAGATGATCCATCTTTATATTGCCGTATATATGCAGTAACTTTGGTTACAATATATGCCTGACCTACTTTAATAGTTGATAATAATCTTTAATCTTTATTTTTATAATAATCTTTAATTTTATATAGCGCTGTCATATCCCACAGCGCTTTACAGACATTATCATCACTGTCCCCATTGGGGATCACAATCTAAATTCCCTATCAGTATGTCTTTGGAACGTGGGAGGAAACCCACGCAAACACGGGGAGAACATACAAACTCCTTTAAGATGTTGTCCTTGGTGGGATTTGAACCCAGGACTAAAGTACTGCAAGGCTGCAATGCTAACCACTGAACCACCATGCTGCCCAGTTGATGATTACAAACTTAAATACTGCTGGGTATCACTATTGCGTGTCCTTATTTGCACTTTTTATGTTTTGTCATTGTTTGTCCAATTTTGTTAACAGAATGTTGTAGTTTTTTTTAAAAAAAATCACTCCTTTTTCTATTATATACATAGAAAACCTGGTGTGGGCCGATGCAGTTTTCTTAGCTTTGCTATAGTTAAGAATTCTGATTGTGTCATAATGGCTGCACACAGTAAACTAAGTGATACATTGTTAGAATGAGGGTCTCTAAAAATAATTGGTCCTAACACAGATCCCTGTGGTCCCCACTGCTGACTTTATCCCATTTACAGAATGTTCTATTTACATTGACTCTTTTCCCCGTCCCTCAACCAGTTCTTTATCCATGTTCATATAGTGTCACCTAGTCCATGCTTTTGGATCTTAAGTACCAGGCTCCTTTGTGGTACATAACCAAATGCTGTTGCAAAGTCCAGATATACACTGCTCAAAAAAATAAAGGGAACACTAAAATACCACATCCTAGATTTCACTGAATGAAATATTTCAGTTACAAATCTTTATTCATTACATAGTGGAATGTGTTGAGAACAATAAAACATAAAAATTATCAATGTAAATCAAAATGAATATCCCATGGAGGTCTGGATTTGGAATGATGTTCAAAATCAAAGTGGAAAATGAAATTACAGGCTGATCCAACTTCAGTGGAAATGCCTCAAGGCAAGGAAATGATGTTCAGTTGTGTGTGTGTTGCCTCCATGTGCCTGTGTGACCTCCCTACAATGCCTGGGCATGCTCCAGATGAGGAGGCGGATGGTGTCCTGAGGGATCTCCTCCCAGACCTGGACTAAAGCATCCGCCAACTCCTGGACAGTCTGTTGTGCAATGTGACGTTGGAGGATGGTGCAAGACATGATGTCCCAGATGTGTTCAATTGGATACAGGTCTGGGGAACGGGTGGGCCAGTCCATAGCTTCAATGCCTTCATCTTGCAAGAACTGCTGACACACTCCAGCCACATGAAGTCTGGCATTGTCCTGCATTGGGAGGAACCCAGGGCCAACCGCACCAGCATGTGGTCTCACAAGGGGTCTGAGGATCTCATCTCGGTACCTAATGGCAGTCAGGCTACTTCTGCTGAGCACATGGAGGGCTGTGAGGCCCTCCAAAGAAATGCCATCCCACACAATTACTGACCCACTGCCAAACCGGTCATGCTGAAGGATGTTGCATGCAGCAGATTGCTCTCCACGGCATCTCCAGACTGTCATGTTTGTCACATGTGCTCAGTGTGAACCTGCTTTCTGTGAAGAGCACAGGGCACCGGTGTCGAATTTGCCAATCCTGGTGTTCTGTAGCGATCCTGCTGCTGGGTTATTGCCCTCCTAAGGCCCCCTCTACCTCTCCTGGTGTAGTGGCCTGTCTCCTGGTAGCGCCTCCAGCCTCTGGACACTACACTGACAGAGAAAGCAAACCTTCTTGCTACAGCTCGCATTGATGTGACATCCTGGATGAGCTGCAATACCTGAGCCACTTGTGTGGGTTGTAGAGTCCACCTCATGCTACCACAAGTGTGAAAGCACAACCAATATTCAAAAGTGACCAAAACATCAGCCAGAAAGCATTGGTACTGAGATGTGGTCTATGGTCCCCACCTGTAGAATCACTCCTTTATTAAGTGTGTCTTGATAATTGCCAATAACTTCCATCTGTTGTCTATTCCATTTGCACAACAGCATGTGAAATTGTTTGTCAAACAGTGTTGCTTCCTAAGTGGGCAGTGTGATTTCACAGAAGTTTGATTTACTTGGAGTTATGTTCTGTTGTTTAAGTGTTCCCTTTATTTTTTTGAGTAGTGTATTACGTCAGCCGCATGGCCAACACCAAGATTCGCACTAATCTCCTCATAGAAATCCCACATGTTGGTTAGATATGACCTGTCTTTCATGAACCCATGCTGGTTGTCAATTATTATATAGTTCAGTTCTCCGGAATATATTTAATTAGGTCATGTCTAATAATGCTTTAAATAAAAATTGCAGACTACTGATGGTAGTTTGCCACATGAATGTAATATACTTTTAAAAGAGCAGGAATTAATATATACCATGAAGGAACATTGGACCTTATGGTGGTGTACCTTGTAAAGATCAAAATAAATTTGCCCACAAGTGGTTTTAGCACCCTTTGAAGTGTTAGTATAACGTGAAACGACCGCCATTCAAAGGGATAACCACATCCCCCTGCAACTAATTTTTAGCGTGTTGAAAATAAAGGCTCTATTTTAGAGGATGGTGAGTACCTGCTTTTTTTTTCTTTTTGTTGAAGACCATTATATTTGCTCTTTTTTTTTTGTTGAGCACATTATCTCATCAATCATATGGTGCGTCCTAGTTACCGGAGAACAAGGTTTTTTATGGTGCTAAATCAGTCTTGTGTTACATGCCACATCAATGTAATATACTTTAAAATAACAGGAATTAATCTATACCAGAAAGGAACAAAGGACCTTGTTTTGACATACATTGTAAAGATCACAATAAGTCTTGCCTCCCATTTTGCCCACAAGGGTCTAGAGCTTTTTCTTCCATACACTTTTCATAACCCTTGAAAGCATAAATATATACATTTTTACACCTGCTTAGCCTGTCACTATGTACAATGTCCTTGATTTATACAACCATCTAGCACTACATAGTTTACCGTTAAGTTCTACAACTATTTAATGCACAATATCCAACTAACCTTTACATGTCCAGTCAAGCCTCCGACAAACAATAGTTCATGAGAGTCAACATCCAATATAGTATAACCAGGTTGTGAAGTAGAGCTGTATATACTGGGCATAATACTGGCTTTTGGACCATCTAGTGCCTGCACTGAAATTGTCCCATTGATTCCTGACCTGCAAAAAATGGAAAAAAATGCATATATTGAAAAAGCCTTTTTATTACATCATGACCCAGTCAATGATAAATGAAATATGATTTATTTGCTCAGTATTTTTTTTAATTGTTTTTAGCTATTATAAGTATGACATGACACCATGGCTTAGGGTTCATTTAAATAGGCCAACAATTGTTTACGGTCTAAGCAGGCCATAACCACCCAACAATTAATGATCATTCTGTGCACATAGAATTCAGGATGGCTTGACTAAACAGGTTATTAAATGGCCATTAACAATTCTGTGTAGTAAATTGGTGAACATTTATTGCCAGTGCTTGGCCTATCTAAATGCAGCCTAACTCAGCTTTTATCTTGATTTTAATAATTGGCAACACTATGTAATGCACAAACATGCGATCAAGATAATGCCTGGATGCTTCTATAGCTTTAGTGCAGATTATCAGAAGCATATACATATTTGCACTTTGGTACATACAGTAAATCTATACAGTCACTTTAGCAGGAGCAATATAGGTCCTTCAGAAGACATGTATATTACTTCTCAATATTTATATTATCCATAAATTGTGTAATGTTGCTCTCTGCTATTTGTGGCATGTAGAAATTATCAAAAAAGCAACATAAACCTTTGTAGTTAATGTGGTATTATGTCAATGTACAACAAGCATGATAAGACACCAGTAAATAGATGTCACAGACAAAAACTACATTTGTGGTTTGAATGATGAGCAAATGCATAAGAAATAGACCTATTACACATCTTAGTACAAAGCTTAGCTTTCTGTAAATTCATCCTAATGGCAAATCTTGATTTGTATGTGAGCTTTATTGCAGTGATAATCAATTTTCATCCATGACTATAACTCCAATGAAAGCTAAAGAGAAGAGAAATATTCACAGTACAGATATTTCCAGACTGCACATAATATTTACCAGAGTTGAATGTAAATTTAAAGGAATAACAGAAGCATAGCAACTCTAAAACTAACATCTGCAGGTTCAAGACAAATAGTCATCATATACTACAATAAAAAGGAAAAATTAGATTCCCAGTTGAAAATATTTTTTGAAGATGTTTGTGACATAACAAAGACTAAAAATACTTTGGCTAGAGATGTGGAAATTTATTCAAATGGAATTAAATTCTACTCAGATTTTAAAAAAATCAGCATTCTGGAGAATATAGATTTGTTTTGTAATCAGCTCCATGCAAATTGTGGAACAGTAGAGAGCCAGAAAAACATTAAACAACAAAAAATATATATACCTCACTGCTCACCTTTCTGCCCACCTCTGCTGCTCCCTGCCCGCTGTCTGGTACTAGCCTGCTGTTTGGTCCTCTGCACCTCCATCATGTTTCATCTCCCAGTCCGGTGTACAGTACAGGTTGGGGCTTCTGACCGCAAGCAGGCCCTGGAGTTTACTGCACATGCTTCGGTGCCTACTCACGGCTGAAAAGCTCAACCAAGAGTGAACATTTGGCTAGAAATGCAGTGCAGAAGGAGCCATGGATGATCAAAAAATGGGCAGGGAGCAGCTAGAGAGGTGAGTACAAGTATTGTTTTATATTTTACATATGTTTATTATGCTATAGGGTCTGCAGAGAGACCCTAGAGTATAATAAGGAACATTACATTTGGAGAAAATAACTTCTCTGTAAATTGAATTTCTTGGGAAAATCCACTCCAACAAACAAATTCGAATTTTACCTGATCTGCTCATCTCTAACTTTAACTGTCCAAAGTTACTTTTTTTCATAAACCATGACTTAAATATATTTTCAACGGTTTGAACAAGAACTGTAGGAGCACTTGTATTTTAGTAGAACAATCAATGCTGTCAGCTCACCACTGATGACAATGGAAATCCTCCAAAGCAGATAAGCTCCTAGATGGGGCCGCTTCAATCAAAATATCAATCAGCATCTAGGAAGTATTTCATAAAACATTCAATGGGTTTTCAACACCTGGAAAACCCCTTTTTAAATTGGACCAATGTGCTGCATCAACTAAAGCAATGCACACTTACCTCCCAGACCGGCAAAGCTTCTATATTCTGAGCCCAGTGTCCCCACCAGTCTCTTGACACAAAAACAATGTTAAGCAACCGCTGCAGCCAAGTAGCGACCACTGATTTTATGGTGGCTTTATAACTACATCCAAGTGGAAGAAACACTGTTTTTCCATGTGTTTTTCAGATCAAAAAGTACTGGTTCTATTATTAATTGGAAAGCACTGTTATTTTATTTGGAATACGTACCGTGAAGCTTCAATTCTATACCAAGATTCATCATTGATGTTCAGGTCGGGATATTCAACTCGCCCAACTCCTGATCCTACGTCCCATAAGAAGTTCACCTTTCCTTTTCTCATTTCAACTGCTAGGAAATCACTCTAGAAACAGCAACACCACAAAACATTAGTTCAATCATACAGATCAGAAAATTGAAGAGCTATGATAACAATGATTCTCATATTTTTATGGGTAAGTACTTTTTGATGTTTTTGACATAGAATACAAACTTTTAGCTTAAGCTATGTTTATAAAGAATTCTGACACATACTTCAAATAATCTCTATATTATAATTGCATTCAAAAAGATATTTAGACTGCTTTATAATTTCCACTATTTGTTTTGTAACTGAAAATGTAAAGTAGAAAGTAACAACATTACTATAAAAAAATATACTTAGGCATGATTGAAAACAATGTCAAAATATACATCATATACATATACACCCTACTATAGGTACGAAATTGCCAATATGATCACAGGATTCCCTATTGCAATATTATTTCATATTATTTGAAAGTAACACACTTGTTAAAAAAGGAAAAAGAAAAACTATAACTTGAATTAAATGTTATCTATTTTCTGGTACTTAAAGTTTATTAGACTTTAAGATTAAGATTTAAGACATTAAGATTTGGAAATTAATAATAAAAAAAACCTTAAATGCTTTAATCAAAAGCCAGTGAATTTTCCATAATGGAAAATCAAATCCAGCTTTTATTTTTTTTTTTAAGTAGCATTGAAAGAAAAATAACTGAATTGATTGGTTGTTTTGGTCAACACTGACGCTTTATGTAAGAAAAGTTTTATAAGTTTTATAAGTACAGTATGAGGAATCTTGTTTGCTGGACTGCAGTGTTGAAATTTGAGGGCTGAAATGAGTTATACTTGCAATTCCAACCCTCAAAATTATATTTTAGGACATGAATGGAGATTTATGAAACTGTCTAAAAAAACCACTATTTGTTGAATATAGCATCCAATCACATCTAATTCATCTCCTATTATGCTATTGAAAATAAAAAGTTACTACGCTCAACAAAGACAGTATTTCTATAACATAATTTCTGGCCGTAATGTTTTATATTTCTGTATGCTATAATCCCTTCCCTGCATAGCCAATTTTCATTTTTTGTGTTTTTTTCCTTTCCTCCAAAGAGATATAACTTTTTTATTTTTCCATCTACATATCTGTTTGATGGCTTAGTTGTAGTTTTGAATTATGTCATTCATTTTACAATTCAATATACTGAAAAATTTGAAAAAAATCAGTATAATGGAATTGGGGCAAAAATGCAATTCCGCCATGATTTTTCAGTTTTTATTTTTCTGTGTACATTGTATGGTAAAAGTTATTTTTAAGTGTGATTCTTCAGGTTAGTTTGATTATGGTAGTACCAAAATTGTATAGATTTATTTTTCATTTAAGTAGAGAAAAAAACGACAAATTTAAAAAAAATGTGGTGGTTTATGTAAATTGTCTATTTAGAGAGAAAGAGGACTAGAACTCTAGTGCCACCTATAGGAAGTAGCAATCCTAAAAGTCAATATCGACTCTCTAACAGGCCTTGTCACATGACTTAGGATAAAAGCCTATAAAGTCGATATTGACTGTTAGGATTGCTACTTCCTATAGGTGGCACTAGAGCTCTAGTCCTCTTCCTCTCTGAAGAGACAATTTGTAAATTTCCCAGAGGAGCATTGCGGCTTAAAAGTCTCCTCACCTCGGCATGTCAGGCTTGGCTTGTCACTCTCCACAAGGAGAAACATTACTCCTTGGATCCCGCTGGTTTGTTTAGTCATTTTCAGAGACACAATAAAAAAATTTTATTGAGCAGGGTGAGGAATTATTTTTCAGCATGGTGAGCTACTGATATATATTTTGGCTATTTACAATATTGTGATCTGTTGTTATTGCACTATTTCAAGTATGAGTAGTGACTAGTGTTGAGCGATACCGTCCGATACTTGAAAGTATCGGTATCGGAAAGTATCGGCCGATACCGGCAAAGTATCGGATCCAATCCGATACCGATACCCGATACCAATACAAGTCAATGGGACTCATGTATCGGACGGTATTCCTGATGGTTCCCAGGGTCTGAAGGAGAGGAAACTCTCCTTCAGGCCCTGGGAACCATATTAATGTGTAAAAGAAAGAATTAAAATAAAAAATATTGCTACACTCACCTCTCCGACGCAGCCTGCACCTTACCGAGGGAAGCGGCAGCGTTCTTTGTTAAAAATTCGCGCTTTTCTTTCCTTTACTGAAGTCCTGGCTTGTGATTGGTCGTGTGCCGACCATGTGGCCGGGACGCAACCAATCACAGCAAGCCGTGACGTAATTTCAGGTCCTTCAGGATTTTAAAATTACGTTCCGGCGTTGTGATTGGTTGCGTCGCAGTCACATGGGCAACGCAACCAATCACAGCAAGCCGTGACGTAATTTCAGGTCCTTAAGGATTTTAAAATTACGTCCCGGCTTTGTGATTGGTTGCGTCGCAGTCACATGGGAGACGCAACCAATCACAAGCCGTGACGTCACGGGAGGCTGGACACGCGCGCATTTTAAAATGGGCGCGTGTCCAGCCTCCCGTGACGTCCCGGCTTGTGATTGGTTGCGTCGCTGTCAACCAATCACAAGCCGGGAGGCTGGACACGCGCGCATTTTAAAATGGCTTCCCGGCTTGTGATTGGTTGACAGCGACGCAACCAATCACAAGCCGGGACGTCACGGGAGGCTGGACTCGCGCAAATTTTAAAATGCGCGCGTGTCCAGCCTCCCGGCTTGTGATTGGTTGACAGCGACGCAACCAATCACAAGCCGGGACGTAATTTTAAAATACTGAATGACCTGAAATTACGTCACGGCTTGCTGTGATTGGTTGCGTTGCCCATGTGACTGCGACGCAACCAATCACAACGCCGGAACGTAATTTTAAAATCCTGAAGGACCTGAAATTACGTCACGGCTTGCTGTGATTGGTTGCGTCCCGGCCACATGGTCGGCACGCGACCAATCACAAGCCGGGACTTCAGTAAAGGAAAGAAAAGCGCAAATTTTTAACAAAGAACGCTGCCGCTTCCCTCGGTAAGGTGCAGGCTGCGTCGGAGAGGTGAGTATAGCAATATTTTTTATTTTAATTCTTTCTTTTACACATTTTTACATTAATGTTGTTTCGATACCGATACCCGATACCACAAAAATATCGGATCTCGGTATCGGAATTCCGATACAGCAAGTATCGGCCGATACCCGATACTTGCGGTATCGGAATGCTCAACACTAGTAGTGACCAAAACAACACATTCCTGGCCTTTGGATGTTTTTTCTTGTTATGTTGTTCACTGATTAAGTTAATTTATTTAAAATTGATAGATCAGACTTTCATGAACTTTGTGATTTCAAATAAGTTTAATTTTTTATTTTAATTTTGTTTCTTTATTTTGAGTGGGGTAAAGGGTATGAGTTGAACTTTTATGTTTTTGTTATATTTTAAGTTAAATCAAAATTTGGTGTGATCACCTTTTGCTTTCAAAACAACAATAAAGCATGAATTGTTTTTTTTTACATACACTTGCACACAGTTTTCAACAGGACTTTGGTAGGTAATTTGTTCCAAACATCTTGGATAAATAAGCTCAGATCTTCAGTGGAAGTAGGCTTGTGCAAATACTGCCGTATCTTCATGTAATTCCATGACGTATGGTTTTGTCTTGAAAAAGGTGCCAGTCTAGTGCCAAAATGTATATACAAGAAAATCCTTCCTGTTACTTCACCTGAATAGTCTTCATTTCAGCAGCACAGCTTTTTTACCTATGTTTTATCCATTTCTGCAATAATTTCTGGATGATTTTTTCCCCAATCTGTGGCAACAGCTGGTTTAAACACTTTCATAGGAGTTCTGCCTTGACATAACAACCTTAGGTTAATGTAACCATATGTATTTCTGTTTTCTCCCATTGGGATATCACCTTATTTGTGCTCTTCTTTTCTCCACTCAAGCACATCTTCATTTAATCCCAGATAGATTTGATGATCTTGGGATCAAGCATTTGTGGCTACCATGACATTACTTTAAGGACTCATTGTTCTTTATTATGATGAATATAGTACTTAATGACATTGGCTGTATGTTTGGAATAATTTCTTGCTGAAGAATAAATTTGGTATGGCATGATGGATAGATAAGTATCTGCATGTATTTCATAGAGTCATAGAATCATAGAATGGTAGAGTTGGAAGGGACCTCCTGGGTCATCTTGCTCAATCTTGCTCAAAGCAAGATTCACTAAATCATCCCAGACAGGTGCCTGTCCAGCCTTTGCTTGAAGACTTCCATGGAAGGAGAACTCACCACCTCTTCTGGCAGCCTGCTCCACTCTACACACTACATTTCTTAGTATTGAGTTACATCAAGAAATTCCAATGTTGAGGACTGTAGATACAGTTGATGGCCAAGAAAACTTGTTGCAGAAGATAAAAGATTTATACTTACTTTTTTTGAAATTGTAAAATATGCAGCAGTGACATCATCAATAGAAGATTTGTGTTTATTTCTTCAAAATGTTTGGAACAACCTCCCTGCCGAATTCCTTATACATATAAAAATATATTTAAGAACATTACGTTTACTTACAAATTTGTTGCTCCCAAGATAGAAGAGAAGATTATCAGGAGTACTTGTTTTTACATTTAAAGTAATGGTGTTGTATCTGCCTTTCTTAATATCAGGCTTATAAGTGCGTATGCAGTCGCCTCCAGATGATACTGAAACTTTGATCTGCAAGCATAAGAAACAACATGAACATTACAAATTAAGTGACATTGACGTGAAGCTTTCATGTGACATGTTCTGTATCTTTATTTCAAAATTTAGTCCAAAAGTGACAAACAAAGTTAATTGTAACACACACCTGGGAAATCTTTGTACATGTATCCTTTAGGTGTAAGAATATTGATCAAAGTAATGCATTTTCAGTATTTTTTCTAAGGATTAGAAAAATGTATAACAGTTTCTCATTTAAATCATATTCCGATGCCTGAAAGGTGTTTTGAAGTAGCATCCAACAGAGATTTATACAACTAAATGTGCCTATCCTGCTTTTTACTATGTATGCAGAAAAATTCATGTAATTTCCAAGACAAACACCAGCCAACCTCAAAAGAAATCCTGACAATTTAAAAATGGATTTAAATACATACTTTTTTTTATGGTGAAGTGCTTGAAAACATCTAAACAATCAGACATGTATAGAAAATGCAGCAAACCTATATAAATGTAGTCTAAAAATGTATATATGTGTGATTTCCTCAGTCATATTGACAGTGTATACATTTAGTAAATATTCTGAATCATATAATACACAGTTATTTAATATTTACTTCAAAATGGCTATATTAGCTTACATTATATTTTTAAGAAAAAATACTCAATCAGCTGTTGTTTGTTGGCAGGGCTGTCATCAAGAATTTCAGGACCTCATACTGACAACATTTTCGGACCCCCTTGAGACTCCACCCAGGCTCCACTCCAGCTTCGCCTCCATATCTTGAACCTTCCACAGTCCCACCGCCCACTCTTGGAAAAACTCCACTTCTGCACCACATACTCATCAATCACACATTAATAATTCCCATCAAACACCATATCACATACATAACCATCAGAATTTGTTTTGCCCAAAGACTTTTTAATCCTGTCATTACGGCAAGGTAGACTCTTTTGGCAGAGCCCTACTCTACTCAAACCTATTAAAAATGTCTTCATTTTTATTTATTTTTCTTTAAGGAGATGAGTCACATAAACTAATTGAAATTATTTTTTTATATAATCTGTATTTCTGATTCCAGATTATTGTGTTTTGTTATCTGTACCCTTTTGGTTGCTGCTCTCTTGCCTGTTTGGAGATATTGACAGAATAGGGCCCCTATAAATCTCAACGTCTCCTGAAATGAGTGAAGTAGCTTATTGGGCATGCGTGCAGATGTTCCATTGTAAGGGTCAGCCCAAAAGGCAGATATTCAAGCAGAATTTTGTTGCACACAGGTCCTTTTTCCTCACGTCTGTGGCTAAAACCCACTGTTCTGCAATGCTCATAGCTGTCTCCCATAGAGATGCATGGGAGGCAAGAAGGAAGTGACCACTGTGGATATTCAGCAGAATGTTGTCATTGCTGTCCACGCCAAACTTCTGCTTGAAGATCCATCATGTGAAAAGGCTCCAATAATTGTCCCATTTGTTGTGTATAGGGGATAAGTATTGGGTTACCAGAATATCAACTTTAAGACAGGCAATGGTACCTTATTGCAGGCAGACAGGCAGCAGTCAGTAGGGTTGAACTTAGTAGTACTTAGTAGTTTGCAGGCAGGCAGCAGGCAGAGATGGCCTCCAACTTCCCACTGCTCAAGCAGAGAGGGGGGCACAAGAAGAGTAGTGAGTGAGTGGGCCAGCAGATGGGCAAAATGGAGGTCTGATGGGGGAATGGAAGGTCAGAAAAGTGAGTGGACGAGCGAGTGGGCGCGCACCTCATCACTTTTGAACCCTCAACTTCAGCAAATATTGTGCTTCAAGGGCCTTATATTTGTTTCTATATGAAAAGGTTCATTGTTACAGTACAGTGGGTACGGAAAGTATTCAGACCCCTTTACATTTTTCACTCTGTTTCATTGCAGCCATTTGGTAAATTCAAAAAAGTTCATTTTTTCTCATTAATGTACACTCTGCACCCCATCTTGACTGAAAAAACCCCATAAATGTAGACATTTTTGCAAATATATTGAAAAAGAAAAACTGAAATATCACATGGTCATAAGTATTCAGACCTTTTGCTCAGTATTGAGTAGAAGCATCCTTTTGAGCTAGTACAGCCATGAGTCTTCTTGGGAATGATGCAACAAGTTTTTCACACCTGGATTTGGGGATCCTCTGCCATTCTTCCTTGCAGAGCCCCTCCAGCTCCGTCAGGTTGGATGGTGAACATTGGTGAACAGCGATTTTCAGGTCTCTCCAGAGATGCTCAATTGGTTTTAGGTCAGGACTCTGGCTGTACCAGTCGAAAATGCTCACAGAGTTGTTCTGAAGCCACTCCTTTGTTATTTTAGCTGTGTGCTTTGGGTCATTTTCTTGTTGGAAGGTGAAGCTTCAGCCAAGCCTGAGGTCCAGAGCACTCTGGAAGAGGTTTTCATCCAGGATATCTCTGTACTTGGCTGCATTCATGTTTCCTTCAATGGCAACCAGTCATCCTGTCCATGCAGCTGAAAATCACCCCCATAGCATGATGCTGCCACCACCATGTTTCACTGTTGGGACTGTATTGGGCAGGTGATGAGCAGTGCCTGGTTTTCTCCACACATACCACTTAGAGTTATCACCAAAAAGGTATATCTTCATCTCATCAGACCAGAGAATCTTATTTCTCATAGTCTGGGAGTCCTTCATGTGTTTTTTAGCAAACTCTATGTGGACTTTCATACAGTTAGGTCCATATATATTTGGACAGAGACAACATTTTTCTCATTTTGGTTATAGACATTACCACAATGAATTTTAAACAAAACAATTCAGATGCAGTTGAAGTTCAGACTTTCAGCTTTCATTTGAGGGTATCCACATTAAAATTGGATGAAGGGTTTAGGAGTTTCAGCTCCTTAACATGTGCCACCCTGTTTTTAAAGGGACCAAAAGTAATTGGACAGATTCAATAATTTTAAATAAAATGTTCATTTCTAGTACTTGGTTGAAAAACCTTTGTTGGCAATGACTGCCTGAAGTCTTGAACTCATGGACATCACCAGACGCTGTGTTTCCTCCTTTTTGATGCTCTGCCAGGCCTTCACTGTGGTGGTTTTCAGTTGCTGTTTGTTTGTGGGCCTTTCTGTCTGAAGTTTAGTCTTTAACAAGTGAAATGCATGCTCAATTGGGTTGAGATCAGGTGACTGACTTGGCCATTCAAGAATATTCCACTTCTTTGCTTTAATAGACTCCTGGGTTGCTTTGGCTTCATGTTTTGGGTCATTGTCCATCTGTAGTATGAAACGACGACCAATCAGTTTTGCTGCATTTGGCTGGATCTGAGCACACAGTATGGCTCTGAATACCTCAGAATTCATTTGGCTGCTTCTGTCCTGTGTCACATCATCAATAAACACTAGTGACCCAGTGCCACTGGCAGCCATGCATGCCCAAGCCATCACACTGCCTCCGCCGTGTTTTACAGATGATGTGGTATGCTTTGGATCATAAGCTGTACCAAGCCTTCGCCATACTTTTTTCTTTCCATCATTCTGGTAGAGGTTGATCTTGCTTTCATCTGTCCAAAGAATGTTCTTCCTGAACTGTGCTGGCTTTTTTAGATGTTTTTTAGCAAAGTCCAGTCTAGCCTTTTTATTCTTGACACTTATGAGTGGCTTGCACCGTGCAGTGAACCCTCTGTATTTACTTTCATGCAGTCTTCTCTTTATGATAGATTTGGATATTGATACGCCGACCTCCGGGAGAGTGTTGGTCACTTGGTTGGCTGTTGTGAAGGGGTTTCTCTTCACCATGGAGATTATTCTGCGATCATCCACCACTGTTGTCTTCCGTGGGCGCCCAGGTCTTTTTGCATTGATGAGATCACCAGTGCTTTCTTTCCTTCTCAGGATGTACCAAACTGTACATTTTGCCACTCCTAATATTGTAGCAATTTCTCGGATGTGTTTTTTCTCTGTTTTCACAGCTTAAGAATGGCTTGTTTCACCTTCATGGAGAGCACTTTTGACCGCATGTTTACTTCATAGGAAAACCTTCCAAATGCAAGCACCACACCTCAAATCAACTCCAGTCCTTTTATATGCTTAGTTGAGAATGACATAATGAAGGGATTGCCCACACCTGTCCATGAAATAGCCTTGGAGTCAATTGTCCAATTACTTTTGGTCCCTTTAAAAAACAGGGTGGCACAGGTTAAGGAGCTGAAACTCCTAAACTCTTCATTCAATTTTAATATGGATACCCTCAAATGAAAGCTAAAAGTCTGAACTTCAACTGCATCTGAATTGTTTTGTTTAAAATTAAATTGTGGTAATGTCTATAACCAAAATGAGAAAAATGTTGTCTCTGTCCAAATATATATGGACCTAACTGTATGTCTTGCACTTAGGAGAGGTTTCTGTTGGGCCACTCTGTCATAGAGGCCCAACTGGTGGAGGGCTGCAGTGATAGTTGACTTTGTGGAACTTTCTCCCATCTCTCTACTTCATCTCTGGAGCTCAGCCACTCTGATCTGGGGGTTCTTCTTTACCTCTCTCACCAAGGCTCCTCCCCCATGATTGCTCACTTTGGCTGGATGGACAGGTCTAGGAAGACTTCTGATGTTCCCAAACTTCTTCCATTTAAGGACTATGGAGGCCACTGTGCTCTTAGGAACCTTGAGTACTGCAGAAATTCTTTTGTAGCCTTGGCCAAACCTGTGCCTTGCCACAATACTGTATCTGATCTCATTGGCCAGTTCATTTGACCTGATGATTCTAGTTTGGTCTGACATGCACTGTGAGCTGTGAGGTCTTATTGTTACAGAACTGCAACACAGAACTAGGACAGAAGGGGGAAAACTTATATTATGGAGCAACGTGGCACAGCTGTGAGGTGCACAAAGAAGGTTCCCAAACCAGTAAGAAGGGGGAAAACTGCGCTAAGACTAGGCTGATACCCTACGATGGAGTGGGTGACCCATTCCTTGCGAATAGACCCACCGACGATTCTAGGTAATCTCAAGCGAAGACCTATAGATAGGGGGAAGGAGGTACCTAAAAGATCTAAGGACTGGGTAAAAAAACAGGTCACCTCCTAATAGAAAATACAGAGAAGGCTGCAGAAACCAACAGAAAACAGAAACTAAGGATAGCAGAACCGGGGGTCCAAGAACTGCACAATATCAAACACAGAAAGCTATCAAAGCACCTAGCCAGAACTTTAGCGGATTAACACTGTTGTCCAGCAAGGACTGGGAGGCAGGTGCTGGGTAATAAAGGGTAATACAATCACCTCACCTAAGACAACCCAACACCAGGGGGAAAAGACCAGCAGCCAGAAAACCACAACAAGATGGTGGATGGTCAAAAACAAAACAGATTCTAACACTTATATAGATAGGACAGGTGTGTGCCCTTCCAAATCAAGTCCTATCAGTTTAATTAAACACAGCTGGACTCCAATGAAGGAGTAGAACCATCTCAAGGTGGATCACAAGGAAATGGACAGCATGTGACTTAAATAGGATAGTCTGAGCAAAGGGTCTGAATACATATGACCATGTGATATTTCAGTTTTCTTTTTTAATAAATATGCATAAATTTCTACATTTCTGTTTTTTCAGTTAAGATGGGGTGCAGAGTGTATATTAATGAGAAAAAAGGGAACTTTTTTGAATTTACCAAATGGCTGCAATGAAACAAAGAGTGAAAAATTTAAAGGGGTCTGAATACTTTCCGTACCCACTGTATATTTGATTATAAGGAAAAACTTCCTCACTTGTAGATATTTTATTTTAATAAATATCAACATTAGCCAGCAACTTTGCCCAAATTTTTAACTTTGTCGCTCTGTGTATTTGATTTTGAACATCCAGGGTTGGCATCACCACCCTGGCAAGTTCACCCATTGGGGGTATCGACACGTAATGGAACCCATGAGTCAAATACTCACCTCTCCCCGTTCCATGCTGCTTCGGTCACTTCAGCGTCTTCTGATTCTCTGTGATGTCTCAGATCAGAGGGTGTGATGACATCACTACAGCGTACCCTCTGCTGACCAGTACATAGAGTGAAAAGACACTGAGGTAACCACAATTGCGGGGAACGAGGGGAGTTGAGCATTTGATTATTTATTTTTTGTTATGTATTTTTCTAATTACGTACTTATGATAAGGCCAATTATACTGTATGGAGCACTATATGGGGCCATTATACTGAATGGAACAATATATGAGGCCATTATATTTTGTGTGGAGCACTACATTATATACTATATTGAGCAATAGTATAAGCCTATTATACTATGAGGAGCAGCATATGGGGCCATGATACTATATAGAGCACTATGGGGGCCATTATTCTGTATGGAGCAATATATGGGGCTAGTATACAGTATGGAGCATTATATGGGGCTCATTATACTGTATGGAACATTATATTGCGCCACTATATACTGTATGGAGCAATATTTGATGCCATTATTTACTATCTGGAGCAATATATGGGACCATTATATACTGTATGAAGCATTATATGGGGCCCTTTATACTGTGTGGAGCAATATTTGGGGCCCATAATATTGTATAGAGTAATATATGGTGCCCATAATACTGTATGGAGGAACATGTGGTGCTCATAATACTGTATGGATGACTATGTGGTGCCCATAATGCTGTATGGAGGACTACACCGTCCGGCCTAAAATGATAAATCTGCAGTCACTCTGTGTGCTGTGCACTGCGAGGATTGGCCGGTTTCTGAGCTATTGTAGAATTTAGAATAGATGTGACTCATGTAATGTAAGAAGTGAAATCTTTGGCGTTGTACTATACCTATATTTCTTTGCCTTATCTTTGCATGATGAATCGTGACACGTGTTAAAGGGACAACTGAGACTCTTTCGCCCGGGGCCCATGAAAACCTGGAGCTGGCACTGTTGACGTCCCTGCTCTATTGTAATTGCCCGATTTGTAAATATACCAAATGTACTTAGATATTTAGTTAAAAGATGCAAAGAAAGAATTAATCATTCTGCCCTATTAATGATGAGATTGCTTCTTGCACATTTATTGTATTTCCACCTCTTTCTACCCATCATCAATGATTAATGGCATTTTGTATACAGGAATACACATTAGCATTCATCAATCACTGGAGAAGAGCAGCACACTCATGACTACAGCAGACTATTATTACCTGCTAATATATTGGGTTTGTGCTAATATTCTTAGAACTCTCATAGAAGTCAATGCAGAGAATCGCCTATAAATTACTGTCGGCATAAGATTGGCCCCATTACAGACATAGCTGTATTTTCCAGAAGTGGGACCCATATCTATCAGACATTTTTACTATAAACTGTTTCTTTGACAGAAATGTCTATCATGATAATACCCCTTTAAGTGATGTGTATTTAATATGAGATGCTCTTCAATAAAGTCAGAATTATGTTGCAGTCGGAAATATAAGAAAAATACACTAATACGTATAAATCGGTTGGAATGGCTGACATAGGAAATTATAACTAAGAGGACTGATGTGAAAAATCACATGTTTGAAACTGATCAGAATGATTAGAAACTAATACCTACTAAATTGAAAATAAGGAAAATAAAAAATCTCCTAGGATAAATTGTAACCTGCACATTGGCTATGAGAGGCGAAGATATAAATACTGTATCTGGAAATAATATAATTTACATTGACTGGCTGACATTCTAAACCATGAGAAATGAGGCTCCATTACTTCAGACACAGTAAAATGCCCTTGGGAAAAAAATAATTTGGAATAATTTGTTTCATGAGTCATTTATGATTCATTATACAAAACATAATTATTAACACCTTTATTGCCAAAGCATAATAGTACTGAAAATGAAAGCGTGCTAAATACATAGGCTTATGTTGATATTAAATCAATCAATCAAACTATCTATCAATCTATTTATCTATAAAGAACAATCGGAACATCACCAATGCCTTGTAGAAAAAATAAGGTGCAGGGTGCCTCAAGTAAATATCCAGTCACAAAATAGATTGAAAAAAATGAAAAAGAGGTAGAATATCTATCTATCTATCTATCTATCTATCTATCTATCTATCTATCTATCTATCTATCTATCTATCTATCAACCTACCTACAGTGGGGGGAAAAGTATTTAGTCAGCCACCAATTGTGCAAGTTCTCCCATTAAATTAGATGAAAGAGGCCTGTAATTGACATCATAGGTAGACCACAATTATGAGTGTCAAAATGAGAAAACAAATCCAGAAAATCGCCTTGTCTAATTTGGTAAGATTTATTTTGCAAATTATAGTGGAAAATAAGTATTTGGTCACCTAAAAACATGCAAGATTTCTGGCTCTCACAGACCTGTAACTTCTTCTTTAAGATGCTCCTCTGTCCTCCACTCATTACCTGTAGTAATGACACCTGTTTGAACTTGTTATCAGTATAAAAGACACCTGTCCACAACCTCAAACAGTCACACTCCAATCTCTACAATGGTGAAGACCATAGAGCTGTCAAAGGACACCAGAAACAAAATTGTAGCCCTGCACCAGGCTGGGAAGACTAAATCTGCAATAGGCAAGCAGCTTGGTATGATGAAATCAACTGTGGGAGCAATAATTAGAAAATGGAAGACATACAAGACCACTGATAATCTCCGTCGATCTGGGGCTCCACGCAAGATCTCACTCTGTGGGGTCAAAATGATCACAAGAATGGTGAGCAAAAATCCCAGAACCACACAGGGGGACCTAGTGAATGACCTGCATAGAGATGCAACCACTGTAACAAAGGCTGCCATCAGTAACACACTATGACATCAGGGACTCAGATCCTGCAGTGCCAGCCGTGTCCGCCTGCTTGCTTAAGCCAGTACATGTCCGGGCTTTTGTTAATGACAAAATACTTATTTTCCACCAAAATTTGCAAAATAAATCTTGCAAAATTAGACAAGGTGATTTTTTATGGATTTGTTTTCTCATTTTGTCTCTCATAGTTGTGGTCTACCTATGATGTCAATTACAGGCCTCTCTCATCTTTTTAAGTGGGAGAACTTGAACAATTAGTGGCTGACTAAATACTTTTTTCCCCACTGTATCTATCTATCTATCTATCTATCTATCTATCTATCTATCTATCTATCTATCTATCTATCTAACTATCCCATATCTATCTATCTATCTATCTATCTATCTATCTATCTATCTATCTATCTATCCCAAATCTATCTATCTCTGTCTAAACTAAAGAATACAGCAGCACTCCATAAGCACGAAGATGTGTGCAAACATTGAAAATATGAAAATTAGATTGTAGAATGGTATGTAAAATAAACTTTACAAAATGAAGTTTCTTAGCTCATAGATTGCCCATTTCATGTGGGACCATCAGCTACGACAAGGTGAACCTTTGTTTGATAGGACCCTAACCAAATATTTATCAAACATGACTCTCCTGGGATGAAAGACTACAAATGGAAATGGTGTTTAGCATTCAGCCCAAAATAAGAACAGCTTTAGGCTGATGGGAGAACTTATCAGCCAAATATGGAGGCTGTCGTCACCTACAATAGTATACTACAAAAAAGCTATCTATCTATCTACCTCTGCCACTGCATGGGACACAATTACACTTATATTGCAAATTCAATTTAACCCCATAAAGGCTATGTAAATCTTGTAAATTTGTGGTTTCCCAATGCATCTACATTAACATGAAAAAGAGTCTTTACTAAAAATGTGCTCTCACTTTGTTTCGAGACTTGCTTTGCAGACCTACGTGTGTTCAATATAATAGACAATAATGTGCCCTTCTGTCGCCAATTTCTTTTTGGTATATCAAATTAATGTTAAGAAGAACGGGACCAATGGAAGGAAGTATAACTGGTTTGTTGTCTGTTACCATGGAGACATATACACTAGATCTGTGTTATAGTGGTAAAGAATAATTTTCAAAGGTTCTGTAATTTACTTTTATGAGATTTTCATGGATTTTCAGCAAATTAGCCAAGAAAGAATATATAGCTAAGGAACAACTTTCTTATTTTTCTGCCAACCTCAATAAAACTGGTTAGCCATGCCAAGGTCCAAGATTAGACATCTACCTCCACTACCCTGAAGAACCTCTAAGAAGCTTCATAATTTTGACATATGTAGTTTCATCTGTCATGATTTGTTCCATCAGTGGCTGAAAACACTCTGTCTTATTGATATATACTGTAATTCTGTGTTCACACCTACTCAGTAGTTGTCAATCTGTAATTACTTAAGTGGTAAACAACAATATACAAGTTCTTCAACAGTGAATGCTGCATAAAATTAGACTTACAGAATTAGCCTGTTTACGTGCTTGATTTATCAGCTCCTTGATCTGAGAGATATTTTTGCCCAAGTTCTCCTGAAGTTCCTTGATAGGTTTCAGCTTATCCAATAAACGATCAGCCTCTTTTTCAAGCTGCTTAACTTTATCTCCAGCATCTGTAACTGTAGTACACCAAAAATCAGAACACTTAGATCACGATTCATCAAACCGTTTTTGCTCGAATATAGCATAAAACAATTAGAAATATCACAATGTTTTTGTGTAACTCACAGATGCACAAAAGTAACACATTTTGTCAGTTTTATACCCATCCAAGCTAGCTCGGACAACTGTTTGAAAAGTGGGTAGATCTTTAATGGGAGAAAGCAGGGCTTGGAGAAGCTTGGCCTGCAAATGGAACACAATTTACAAGAAAGAGTGGCCTAAATTTCAACAGTAATGAGCTTCTGTCCCTGATTAAAGTACTTTTCTTGTGATGAAAAATAGCAGCTACAAGATGCTCAAAACTTAATTAAGAAGGACATATCTCTTAATAAATTTTTCACATCTTACTCCAGCGCATCGTTCATCAATATTGGTGTACAAAATACCAGTCTTGATGAATCAAAGACTCAGTTTGCAAATTTAGTATAACATCTATAATATAACGCTGGGAGCGGCACTCTGTCCGAAGCCTTTATAGACTGCGCAAGCGCTGGCGCAGTCTGGACCCCACAGAGTGACGCTCCCAGGAGGAGATCGCGGTATGCGTAAGCAGTGAACGCACACCGCGATCTCCAACGGAGAAGCAGGGATGAGCCAGGAGGGTGAGTATGTGATATTTACCTGTCCCCGTTCCAGTGATGCGCGCTGCTCCATCCTCCGCCTGCGACTGTTCAGTCAGAGGGCGGCGCGCATTAACGCGTCATCGTGCCCTCTGAACTGAACGGTTCAGAGGGCGCGATGACGCGCTTAATGCGCGCCGCCCTCTGACTGAACAGGCAGAGGACCCAGAAGATGGAGCCGCGCGCAGCAGTGGAACGTTGGACAGGTAAATATAGCAAGTGCCGGGGGCCTGAGCTAGCGGCGACTCCGGCACCTGACCCCCCAGTGCGCCGGTGTCCCCGCCTGCTCAGGCCGCCAGCACTCGGCGCCCAGCACAGCCACGCACAGCCGCCCACACTCACCAGAGCCACGCACAGCAGCCCACACTCACCAGAGCCACGCACAGCCGCCCACACTCATCAGAGCCACGCACAGCCGCCCACACTCACCAGAGCCACGCACAGCCGCCCGTACTCACCACCGCCACGCACAGCCGCCCGTACTCACCACCGCCACGCACAGCTGCCCACACTCACCACCGCCACGCACAGCCGCCTGCACTCACCACCGCCACGCACAGCCGCCCGCACTCACCACCGCCACGCACAGCTGTCCGCACTCACCACCGCCATGCACAGCCGCCCGTACTCACCACCGCCACACACAGCCGCCCGCAGTCGCCACCGCCACGCACAGCCGCCCGCACTCGCCACCGCCACGCACAGCCGCCCGCACTCGCCACCGCCACGCACAGCCGCCCGCACTCGCCACCGCCACGCACAGCCGCCCGCACTCGCCATCGCCACGCACAGCCGCCCGCACTCGCCACCGCCATGCACAGCCACCCGCACTCACCACAGCCACGCTCAGCCGCCCGCACTCACCACAGCCAACTCAGCCGCCCGCACTCAGCACCGCCACACGCAGCCGCCCACACTCACCACCGCCACACACAGCCGCCCGCACTCACCACAGCCGCCCGCACTCAGCACCGCCACGCGCAGCCGCCCGCACTCACCACCGCCACGCGCAGCTGCCCGCACTCACCACTGCCACGCGCAGCCGCCCGCACTCAGCACAGCCGCCCGCTCTCAGCACAGCCGCCCGCTCTCAGCACAGCCGCCCGCTCTCAGCACAGCCGCCCGCACTCAGCACAGCCGCCCACACTCAGCACAGCCGCCCGCACTCAGCACAGCCGCCCGCACTCAGCACAGCCGCCCGCACTCAGCACCGCCACGTGCAGCCGCCCGCACTCAGCACAGCCACGCGCAGCCGCCCACACTCTGCACAGCCGCCCGCACTCTGCACAGCCGCCCGCACTCTGCATAGCCGCCCGCACTCTGCATAGCCGCCTGCACTCTGCACAGCCGCCCGCACTCTGCACAGCCGCCCGCACTCTGCACAGCTGCCCGCACTCTGCACAGCCGCCCGCACGCTGCACAGCCGCCAGCACTCACAGCCGCCCGCACTCTGCGCGCAGGATGGAGCAGCACATGATAGGATGGGGGCGCAGGATGGAACAGCACATGACAGGATGGGGACACAGGATGGAGCACCATATGACAGGATGGGGGCGCAGGATGGGAGCACATGACAGGATGGTGACGCAGGATGGGAGCACATGACAGGATGGGGATGCAGGATGGAGCAGGATGGAGCAGCACATGACAGGATGGAAGAGCAAGATGGGAGCAGCACATACCAGGATGGAGACCATATACCAATATAAATGCTTGCCACCCGGGCGTAGAACGGGTTCAATAGCTAGTTATATATATAAAAGTTGAAAATTCAATTTTCAGTGCAATAGTCAAAATCTACTACTTTGCTCTTGAGAAGTAATATTGAAGAAATTTTGTAGACACCCATAAATCAACACATACTTTGTTTTTGCAGAGATTAGAGAATCTGTTCCACAGAACTGCTAAATAAGAAATTTGGTGCGATAATTCAAAACGTGGTAACATCTGAGCCAGGAAACTACAGCACTGTTTAAAAAGGAAATTTTCCTGTAAAATGTCATAATATAATATACGATGAAAATATTGAACCTTTCTCCAACATACAGAATTAGCAAAACTGAAAAAACCTGTCTAATTTTGCAATTATCATTAAGTCTAGTGAAGTCAGTGCGCTCTGCTGTCTCAATATTTGACAGCTGTTTGACATTTCCTGCTTCTTGGAGATTCCACTGCTTGTAGATTGTGAGTATGCAGAATGGAAACACAGGAGAGAACTGATCTTAGTTCTTACTAGATATAGTTATATAAACAGCATATTAATATGTATGTTTAGGGCATTTACATGATAAGAAGCAGACTGCTCTTGGCTAAAGTTGCCTATTTGTGCCTTCAGATGCACTCAGTACTGCTCTTAAACTGGCCATACAGTATTTACTTATTTCACTCAGTTATATAGCGCCATTAATTCCACAGCACTTTACAGACATTATCGGCATTTTCCCCATTGAGGGTCACAATCTAGATCTCCTATCAGTTTGTCTTTGGAGTGTGGGAGGAAACCCATGCAAACACAAGGAGAACATACAAACCCTTTGCAGATGTTGTCCTTGGTGGGATTTGAACCCAGGACCCCAGAGCTGCAAAGCTAACCACTGAGCCACCATGTCTATGTGTACATACATATAAGCGTTAGAAGATAGATAGATAGATAGATAGATAGATAGATAGATAGATAGATAGATAGATAGATAGAGTTAGAAGTCAAACTAACGCTCATCTGGCAGATAACTATCTTACTTCACACGCCAATACAACTGGTCTCCCAAAAGCAAAATACAACTAAATGGTTAGCATTTATATGCTTTTAATAGGGACAGTGGAGAATGCTACTGCCAGCTCTATCATAAATTAATTTTCGTCAGAACCGCTATATCAGGCATTTGACTTAACAGTGCATGACATCATCTGTTGGGGAAATAGTGAGGATGTCTAGCTGATATTGGCAGCTTTAGCCAGCTTTGGTCCAACATGAATGGGGGTATTAAAGGGAACTTATTAAATTTATGGCACCCAAATACTGGCAGCATGAATTAGTGCATGACTCCACAATTGCATCTAGGTACGCTGCAGTATTCCAGAGAAAAGTTAGTTTGAAAGACTAAGCCAGGGACCATAGGGTGAGACTTAGCTGGCCTGATGTGGTTTCTCACCATCCTGCTCCAGTTGATTGATGATCTCTCCAATGTTTGTACATAGGGAAAGACTTGTCGCTTAACTGGCATGGTGCAGTGAGAAGCTGTCCAGAGGTCAAACTGGACTTAACACGTGACTATCTAAAATCCTCAGCAGGATGTTCAAACTGTTATCTTTGAAATTCCACAGCTTTTCAGAGATACCTATACCAGTTGGCAATCACGCAGATATTCTGTGATTCATGCTGTTTCATACTGCCCGAATTCTGGCCAGCATGCATCTAATGATAGGTTTACGTAGCAAAGCGTTAGTAGCCCATTATGTTCCCAAAGACCCCATTGTAGCATGTGTTTTTAATTAGTGTAAAAATAACCAGAAATGTTATATAAAGAGATAAGATATGCACTTCAAAGTGTGTGGAAAGCGGCATGTGAAGGGAATGATAATTATTTTAACTATTACAGCAACTAGATTTACTGCCTCCACATCCTGGTGTACTTATTGAGTAATTCAGCAAAGTGAGAGCACTCCAACCAGCCAAAATAACTGATATAAAGTAGCGATGAGCGAACACTAAAATGCTCAGGTGCTCATTGCTCGGGTCAAGCAAATTGGAATTCTCGGGTACTTGACTGTTATGGTTTCCAATGGCAAGGAAACATCAGAAGCATAGAATAAACGGACAAGCTCTCGGGTGATGGAAACTAGAGCTGACCGCGATGCTAAACCTACACACCACACTAGAAGTAGCCAGGGGGCATTCCTGCGTTGTCTCTAGATGCCGCGCGCCAGCCGGAGAACTAACTACCCCTGGTAGAAGAAAACACAGTCCTGGCTTGCCTCCAGAGAATGTCCCCACAGGAGATAGCAGCCCCCCACATATAATAACGGTGAGAGCAGATGAAAAGACACACGTAGTATGAAAGCAGATTTAGCACAGAGAGGCCCGCTAACTAAATAGCAGAAAGATACAACAGAGGACTTCGCGGTCAGCTGCAAAACCCTTCAAAACACCATCCTGAAATTACCTTAACTCATGTGACAACTCATGCCACTGGAGTGGTAATTTCAGCCCAACAAGAGCTTCCAGCTGCAGAGATTCACATAAGTGCAAACTGGACAAAACATACAAAAATAGACTTAAGGACTAAAGTGTCCAACTTAGCTGAGCAGAAAACTGGGAGCAGGAACATGCAACAGAATCACTCTGGATACATTGATGGCCAGCATTAGAATGACTGAGGAGCAAGGTTAAATAGGATACTCCCACATCCTGATAGGAACAGGTGAACTGAGAAGGCAAAGCTTGCAGGACACCAGTACCACAAGAGACCACCGGGGGAGCCCACGAACCGAATCACAACAGTACCCCCCCCTTAAGGAGGGGGCACCGAACCCTCACAAGAACCACCAGGGCGATCTGGATGAGCCCTATGAAAGGCACGGACCAAATCAGAAGCATGAACATCAGAAGCTGTAACCCAAGAATTATCCTCTTGACCGTAGCCCTTCCATTTCACCAGATATTGAAGTCTCCGTCTGGAAACACGGGAGTCCAAGATTTTCTCCACCTCGTACTCCAATTCACCCTCAACCAGCACAGGAGCAGGAGGCTCAACAGAAGGCACAAGTGGTACCTCATACCTCCGCAATAATGACCGATGGAAGACATTATGGATAGCAAAGGATGCTGGGAGGTCCAAACGAAAAGACACAGGGTTAAGAATTTCCAAAATCTTATAAGGACCGATGAACCGAGGCTTAAACTTAGGAGAAGAGACCCTCATAGGGACAAAACGGGAGGACAACCACACCAAGTCCCCAACATGAAGACGAGGACCAACACGACGATGGCGATTAGCAAAACGTTGAGTCTTCTCCTGGGACAAATCCAAATTGTCCACCACCTGCCCCCAAATACGATGCAACCTATCCACCATGGTATCCACTCCAGGACAATCCGAAGACTCCACCTGACCAGATGAAAAACGAGGATGGAACCCTGAATTGCAAAAGAAAGGGGAGACCAAAGTGGCAGAACTGGCCCGATTATTAAGGGCAAACTCAGCCAACGGCAAAAAGGAGACGCAGTCATCCTGATCAGCAGACACGAAACACCTCAAATAAGTCTCCAAGGTCTGATTAGTACGTTCCGTCTGGCCATTTGTCTGGGGATGAAATGCAGACGAAAAAGACAAATCAATGCCCATCCTGGCACAAAACGCCCGCCAAAATCTGGACACAAACTGGGATCCCCTGTCGGAAACAATATTCTCCGGAATACCATGCAGCCGAACCACATTCTGAAAAAACAGGGGCACCAACTCAGATGAGGAAGGCAGCTTGGGCAAGGGCACCAAATGAACCATCTTAGAAAAGCGGTCACACACCACCCAAATGATGGACATCTTCTGAGAAACAGGGAGATCAGAAATAAAATCCATAGAGATGTGTGTCCAAGGCCTCTTAGGAACAGGCAAGGGCAACAACAACCCACTAGCCCGAGAACAACAAGGCTTGGCCCGAGCACAAACATCGCAAGACTGCACAAAAGTACGCACGTCCCGAGACAGGGAAGGCCACCAGAAGGACCTAGCCACCAAATCTCTGGTACCAAAAATTCCCGGATGACCTGCCAACGCAGAAGAATGAACCTCCGAGATGACTCTATTGGTCCACTCATCCGGCACAAACAATCTACCAGGCGGACAACGATCAGGCCGATCCGCCTGAAACTCTTGTAAAGCACGTCGCAGGTCTGGGAAGACAGCAGACAATATCACCCCATCCTTAAGTATACCCGTAGGTTTAGAATCACCAGGGGAATCAGGTTCAAAACTCCTAGAAAGGGCATCCGCCTTCACATTCTTAGTACCTGGCAGATACGAAACCACAAAATTAAACCGGGAGAAAAACAACGACCAGTGCGCCTGTCTAGGATTCAGACGTCTGGCCGACTCAAGATAAATCAAATTTTTGTGATCAGTCAAGACCACCACCTGATGTTTAGCACCCTCAAGCCAATGACGCCACTCCTCGAATGCCCACCTCATCGCCAAAAGCTCCCGATTACCGACGTCATAATTTCGCTCGGCGGGCGAAAATTTTCGAGAAAAGAACGCACAAGGTCTCATCACTGAACAATCTGAACTTTTCTGCGACAAAACCGCCCCCGCTCCGATCTCGGAAGCATCAACTTCCACCTGAAAAGGAAGAGAAACATCAGGCTGGCACAACACCGGAGCAGAAGAAAAACGGCGCTTAAGCTCCCGAAAGGCCTCCACAGCAGCAGGAGACCAATCTGCAACATCAGCACCCTTTTTAGTCAAATCAGTCAAAGGCCTGACAACGCTAGAAAAACCAGTTATGAATCGACGATAAAAGTTAGCAAAGCCCAAAAATTTCTGAAGGCCCTTAAGAGAAGTCGGTTGCGTCCAGTCACAAATAGCCCGAACCTTCACAGGATCCATCTCAATAGAAGAGGGGGAAAAATGTACCCCAAAAAAGAAATCTTCTGAACCCCAAAAACACACTTTGAACCTTTAACAAACAGAGAATTGGTCCGCAAAACCTGAAAAACCCTCCTAACTTGTTGAACATGAGATTCCCAGTCATCCGAAAAAATCAAGATATCGTCCAAATACACAATCATAAATTTATCCAGATATTCACGGAAAATATTGTGCATAAAATACTGAAAGACCGAAGGGGCATTTGACAGACCAAAAGGCATCACCAAATACTCAAAATGGCCCTCGGGCGTATTAAATGCGGTTTTCCACTCATCCCCCTGCTTAATTCGCACCAAATTATACGCACCGCGAAGATCAATCTTAGAGAACCACTTCGCCCCCTCAATGCGAGCAAATAAATCTGTCAGCAATGGCAAAGGATACTGATACTTGACTGTGATCTTATTCAAGAGTCTATAATCAATACAAGGTCTCAAAGAACCATCGCTTTTAGCTACGAAAAAGAACCCCGCTCCAAGAGGAGACGAAGAAGGACGAATATGTCCCTTTTCCAAGGACTCCCTAATATACTCTCGCATGGCAGCATGTTCAGGTACAGACAGATTGAATAGACGACACTTAGGAAATTTACTGCCAGGGATCAAATCTATGGCGCAATCGCAATCTCTGTGAGGAGGAAGAGAATTAAGAGTAGATTCCTCAAAAACCTCACGATAATCAGACAAAAACTCAGGAATTTCAGAGGGAATAGATGAAGCAATGGAGACCAAAGATGTGTCCCCATGATTTCCCTGACATCCCCAGCTTAGTACAGACATTGTTTTCCAGTCAAGGACTGGGTTATGAGTTTGCAACCATGGCAATCCCAGCACCAACACATCATGTAGATTATACAGTACAAGGAAGCGAATCACCTCTTGATGGTCTGGAGTCATACGCATAGTCACTTGTGTCCAGTATTGTGATTTAATACTAGCCAATGGTGTAGAATCAATACCCTTTAAAGGTATAGGAACTTCCAGAGGCTCTAGATCAAACCCACAGCGCCTGGCAAAGGACCAATCCATAAGACTCAAAGCGGCGCCAGAATCCACATACGCATCCGCAACAATAGAAGATAACGAACAAATTAGAGTTACAGACAAAATAAACTTGGACTGCAAAGTGCCAATAGCAGAGGATTTATCAACTTTCTTTGTTCGTTTAGAGCATGCTGATATAACATGAGTAGAATTTCCACAATAGAAGCACAAATGATTTTTGCGCCTATAAATCTGTCGTTCGCTTCTGGACAGAAAGCTATCACATTGCATACTCTGTGATGCCTCTTCAGAAGACACCGCCAACTGGTGCACAGGTTTGCGTTCCCGTAAACGCCGATCAATCTGAATTGCCATTGTCATGGACTCATTCAGACCAGTAGGCGCAGGAAACCCCACCATGACGTCTTTTACAGCATCAGAGAGACCTTCTCTGAAAATTGCCGCCAGAGCGCACTCATTCCACTGAGTAAGCACAGACCATTTTCGAAATTTTTGGCAATATATTTCGGCTTCATCTTGCCCCTGAGAGAGGGCTATTAGGGCTTTCTCAGCCTGAATCTCCAAATTTGGTTCCTCATAAAGCAACCCCAAAGCCAGAAAAAACGCATCCACATTGAGCAACGCAGGATCCCCTGGTGCCAATGAAAATGCCCAATTTTGGGGGTCACCCCGCAGTAAAGAAATAACAATTTTTACTTGCTGGGCAGGATCTCCAGCAGAATGAGATCTCAGCGAAAGAAACAATTTACAATTGTATTTAAAATTTAGAAAACAAGATCGATCTCCAGAAAAAAACTCCGGTATAGGAATTTTAGGTTCAGACCGAGGAGCATGTAACAAAAAATCTTGTATATTCTGAACTTTAAAGGCAAGATTATTCAAATTGGTAGCCAGACTCTGGGGATCCATATTTCAACAGATAAAGTCTGAGCCATTCAGGGGTTAAGAGGAGAGGAAAACAGGAGACTGCAATTAGAGCTGGAGTGCAACTTCAGAGGAAGGAAAAAAAAAAAAAAAGGTTTCACACAGTTCCTTTTCTCTCCTGCTTCAGCCTATAGATTAAACATTTGGGCTGGCCATACTGTTATGGTTTCCAATGGCAAGGAAACATCAGAAGCATAGAATAAACGGACAAGCTCTCGGGTGATGGAAACTAGAGCTGACCGCGATGCTAAACCTACACACCACACTAGAAGTAGCCAGGGGGCATTCCTGCGTTGTCTCTAGATGCCGCGCGCCAGCCGGAGAACTAACTACCCCTGGTAGAAGAAAACACAGTCCTGGCTTGCCTCCAGAGAATGTCCCCACAGGAGATAGCAGCCCCCCACATATAATAACGGTGAGAGCAGATGAAAAGACACACGTAGTATGAAAGCAGATTTAGCACAGAGAGGCCCGCTAACTAAATAGCAGAAAGATACAACAGAGGACTTCGCGGTCAGCTGCAAAACCCTTCAAAACACCATCCTGAAATTACCTTAACTCATGTGACAACTCATGCCACTGGAGTGGTAATTTCAGCCCAACAAGAGCTTCCAGCTGCAGAGATTCACATAAGTGCAAACTGGACAAAACATACAAAAATAGACTTAAGGACTAAAGTGTCCAACTTAGCTGAGCAGAAAACTGGGAGCAGGAGCATGCAACAGAATCACTCTGGATACATTGATGGCCAGCATTAGAATGACTGAGGAGCAAGGTTAAATAGGATACTCCCACATCCTGATAGGAACAGGTGAACTGAGAAGGCAAAGCTTGCAGGACACCAGTACCACAAGAGACCACCGGGGGAGCCCACGAACCGAATCACAACACTTGACCCGAGCAATGAGACCAATGTACGTCTATGGGAAACCTTAGTATTTTTAACACGATCCCACCCCAGAGGTCCTTTTAAGGTCTAAAAACATCTGAAAATGATGGAAACACTGCTCAAATGACATGGGAACATCATGGGGATCGCCCCTGGAAGCATTTCTGACTCCAAGGTCACAGCTTTAAGCAATGTTGTCAGAGTTTCACGCCATTTTTACAGGTGCACCAAAAAACATACAAAAACAAAATCAAAATGGATTTTGCTGGGAAATGTTAAGGTACATCCTTTCCAGGGTAACGACTTGCAAATAAGGCAAAATAATTAACCCCAGACCAAAATGTTCGGCCACCAATTGGGCTATGTTCACACGCAGTGTTTTTGATGCATTTTTCAACTTTAACATTGCTTTCAATCAATATAAATGCATTCACTAGAAAATGTTGTAACATTTTGCAACCCTAGCTGGCCATGTGGTGTGTGACACATAAGGAGACACATCTTGATTCATTTATGAAGGAGAGACTTTTAAATTCACAAAGCCTATTTTTAGAGGGGCATCAGGTGGCATTCATATTCTTAAAGGGCCATTATTAAACAGTGGGTCTCCTATGCTGTTATTGCCTATGTAGTGAGTGGCTGGGCTGCCAAGAATTGCAATGTACCCCAATACCCCTTTCACGAGAGGTACAGGAGGGCTTCCTGAAAAAATGTTGCAATGAATGCAAGGCCTGCCCTGCTACCAAGTCATATGCATTCCAATAAGCCTTTGAACCCAGGTACTGGATGGCCACAGGAAAACCCACTTCACATTTTTTAGTTGGTCCTGCCATACTGTTTTCTTATGTATTAACTGCAAGGTCTGCCCTGCTACCAAGTCATATGCACCCAATAAGCCTTTGAACAAAGGTGCTGGATGGCCACAGGAAAACCCACTTCACATTCTTCAGTTGGTCCTGCCATACTGTTTTCTTATGTATTAACTGCAAGGCCTGCCCTGCTACCAAGTCATATGCACTAGTGATGAGTGAATATACTCGTTGCTTGGGTTTTTCAAAACACGCTCGGGTGGTCTCCGAGTATTTGTTAGTGTTCGGAGATTTAGTTTTCCTTGCTGCAGCTAGATGATTTGTGACTACTAGACAGCTTGATTACATGTGGGAATTCACTAGCAACCATAAAACTCAAAAATTAATAACAGCTAGAGGTCAAAGGAAATCAAGAATATAGACAAGTGACCTTAATCCTTAATGATATAGCAGATAAAACATACCTTTAATCAATATCTCGAAAACCATGAAAAACAACCACAGTCAAACACAACAGACAACCGTGCTCTCTGACCATAACCCTGTCACGAACCCTATAACACACTACCTATCTGCGGAGGTTGGCACCCTAATACACAATCGAGAATGGCGCCCCCACTCATCGTCGGCTGCCCCTAGAACTCCTGTAGCTGCCCTGGACTCAGGGCCAGCGTCAGCACCCGGCGTACCCGGGCAAGTGCCGGGGCCCTGGCGAGACAGGGGGGCCCATTGATGGTATAACACTGAGGCTCATGGGGGCCCCCCGCAGCCGGACTACATCCCCTGTCCCCTGTAATACACAGTACAACTCCCAGGACTCAGAGCACATCCCCAGCAGCAGGCGGCACAGAGCTCTGGGAGTTTCGCAGCTGCTGGAGAGCCATGACGCGTCGCCGTTGATTAGCAGTCTCACCATGGATATGCAAAGTGACTTCCGGTCTGTGTCGTCACTTCCGGATGAGAGTGAGGATGAGCTCGTTATCCTAAGAGCTCAGAGCGGTCCATCCTGCCCTGGGAATCCTCATCGTCCAGCGGCGCGCGGGGTCCGACCGTCCAGTGCCCAGAGCATGAGCCGTGCATCGCCAAGCAGAAAGACGAGCAGCAGTGCAGCACCTGTGGATGTCCGTGACGGGGAAAGTGAAGCAGTCTTCCTTCCTGGAGCAAATGCAGACCTACAGTATGGCATCTGAGTGAGTGATGCTGGGACTTGTAGACTACTGTCTGTATATACTACACTGCATGGCTGTGTTATATACTAGGTGGGCTGTGCTATATAGTACGTGGGCTATGCTATATAGTACGTGGGCTGTGCTGTATACTACGTGGACTGTGCTATATACTACATGGGCTGTGCTATATATAGTACGTGGGCTGTGCTATATACTACATGGCTGTGCTTTATACTGCGTGGCTGTGCTATGTACTATGTGGCTGTGCTATATACTACGTGGGCTGTTATATACTACGTGGGCTGTTACATACTATGTGGGCTGTGCTATATACTACGTGGGCTGCTATATACTACATGGCAGGCTGTGCTATATACTGCATGGCTGTGCTATTTACTACATGGGCTGTGCTATATAGTACGTGGGCTGTTATATACTATGTGGCTGTGCTATATACTACGTGGGCTGTGTTATATACTGCGTGGGCTGTGTTATATACTACGTGGGCTGTTATATACTACGTGGGCTGTGCTATATACTGCGTGTGCTGTGCTATATACTACATGGGCTGTTATATACTATGTGGGCTATTAATCTGGCATTGTACTACACCTATATTTCTCTGCTGTATCTGCGCATCATGAATCGTGGTTTGTGTTAAAGGGGGGCCCACTGAGACTTTTTCACCCGGGGCCCTCAAAAACCTGGAGCCGGCCTTGCCTGGACTGATGTCACAATTGGGCTCACAATTGCTCAACAGGAGATGGATAGTTAGGGGATAGAGATACCACACAGCCGATATTGGCTATTGCTTTGCAAACAAAAACACTTGGTAGTGACAGGGTGAGAGACACAGACAAACAAGTGCATAAAGTGCACTAGGGTTGGCACCCTACTGTACAGCGGATAAGGCGCCCCCACTCCATGACGGTTATCCCTCTGATGCCCTATGGGTAGCTATATAGGCCAGAATGATGCGCACTAAAATATCTTACATTGGTGGCTATATCCTTAATTGGACAATAGATACATAGTTACTGGCTCTAGACTAAATTGTCTACCAATGTACACATCAATAGATAAATTATAGCAGCAAGCAAGGAGAGATACTTATCATTTCCTAATATCTTCACACGCCTCAACGTGCTTCACCATCACAGGATCGTCAGGAGGCCATGATATATGGATGCTTCAACATCCATTGAGCCAGTAACTATGTATCTATTGTCCAATTAAGGATATGGCCACCAATGTAAGATATTTTAGTGCGCATCATTCTGGCCTATATAGCAACCCATAGGGCATCAGAGGGATAGCCGTCGTGGAGTGGGGGCACCATATCCACTGTACAGTAGGGTGCCAATCCCCACAGTTAGGCAGGATTAACTATAGCAGGGAGCAGCATAGCAAGGTTATGTATGTTCACTTCAGCACTATTTTGCACTTTATGCACTTGTTTGTCTGTGTCTCTCACCCTGTCACTACCAAGTGTTTTTGTTGGCAAAGCAATAGCCAATATCGGCTGTGTGGTATCTCTATCCCCGAACTATCCATTTCCTGTTGAGCAATTGTGAGCCCAATTGTGACACCAGTCCAGGGCAGCTACAGGAGTTCTAGGGGCAGCCGACGACGAGCGGGGGCGCCATTCTCGATTGTGTATTAGGGTGCCAACCTCCGCAGATAGGTAGTGTGTTATAGGTTTCGTGACAGGGTTATGGTCAGAGAGCATGGTTGTCTGTTGTGTTTGACTGTGGTTGTTTTTCATGCTTTTAGAGATATTGATTAAAGGTATGTTTTATCTGCTATATCAATAAGGATTAAGATTCACTAGAAACCAGGCAACCCCCACATGTACTTAGGCTGGCTAATAGCTGTAAATCAAGCAGCTGAATCAACAAAAACGAAATCTCCGAACACTAACAAATACTCGGAGATCACCCGAGCGTGCTCAGGAAAACTCGAGCAACGAGTATATTCGCTCATCTCTAATATGCACCCCAATAAACCTTTGAACCCAGGTACTGGATGTCCACAGGAAAACCCACTTCACATTCTTCAGTTGGTCCTTCCATACTGTTTCATTATGCATTGAATGCAAGGGCTGCCTTGACCCAAATTTGCACGCACCCCAATCCCCCATTGGAAGAAACATGGAGGAGGGCCTCAAAAAACTTTCCCATTACAAAGGAGCAGGTCTCCTAGATTGATAATGCCCATACACTAAGTGTATGGGCTAACAAACATTTCCAAATGGGAGGTAAAAGTTTTGAAATATTTAATTGGGATCACAGACACCCTTACCAAAAAATTGACTGTGTGTAGAAGCAAGGAACACGTGAACCCTGGTGATCTAGTGGTGGAAAATGATGAGATGTGGAGGAAGGCCACATTAAAAACTAGGCCCAATTTAAAGGAGCTAGTCTCCTCAACTTGTAATGCCCATTCACTAAGTGTATGGGCTGACAAACATTTCCCCATGGGGGATACATTTTTACAAGATATTTAATGGGGATCACAGACACCCTTGCCAAAAAATTTGAATGTCTGTAGCAGCATACATATACACTCACCGGTCACTTTATTAGGTACACCATGCTAGTAACGGGTTGGACCCCCTTTTGCCTTCAGAACTGCCTCAATTCTTCGTGGCATAGATTCAACAAGGTGCTGGAAGCATTCCTCAGAGATTTTGGTCCATATTGACATGATGGCATCACACAGTTGCCGCAGATTTGTCGGCTGCACATCCCAAAGATGCTCCATACAAGGCAGGATGGATCCATGCTTTCATGTTGTTTACGCCAAATTCTGACCCTACCATCCGAATGTCGCAGCAGAAATCGAGACTCATCAGACCAAGCAACGTTTTTCCAATCTTCTACTGTCCAATTTCGATGAGCTTGTACAAATTGTAGCCTCAGTTTCCTGTTCTTAGCTGAAAGGAGTGGTACCCGGTGTGGTCTTCTGCTGCTGTAGCCCATCTGCCTCAAAGTTCGACGCACTGTGCGTTCAGAGATGCTCTTAGGCCTACCTTGGTTGTAACGGGTGGCGATTTGAGTCACTGTTGCCTTTCTATCAGCTCTAACCAGTCTGCCCATTCTCCTCTGACCTCTGGCATCAACAAGGCATTTCCGCCCACAGAACTGCCGCTCACTGGATTTTTTTTCTTTTTCGGACCATTCTCTGTAAACCCTAGAGATGGTTGTGCGTGAAAATCCCAGTAGATCAGCAGTTTCTGAAATACTCAGACCAGCTCTTCTGGCACCAACAACCATGCCACGTTCAAAGGCACTCAAATCACCTTTCTTCCCCATACTGATGCTCGGTTTGAACTGCAGGAGATTGTCTTGACCATGTCTACATGCCTAAATGCACTGAGTTGCCGCCATGTGGTTGGCTGATTAGAAATTAAGTGTTAACAAGAAGTTGGACAGGTGTACCTAATAAAGTGGCCGGTGAGTGTATACAACATGTTCAACTTGGTGATCTAGTGGTAGAGAATGAGGAAACATTGATGAAGGCCTCATTAAAAACTAGGCACAATACACACTAGTGCATGGTTTGTGTATGAAGTAAAAGGTGAGCTGACGAGCAAGATCCCGCCCCGCGGCTGAGCTCATGTGCAGGAGCAGGCCCCACAAAGACCACCTGGACAGGTACAGCAGCCCCAAGGACCCCGGCCAGCAGTCAGATCTCAGCAGACAGCGCCTGAGTCTTTGCTCATTGGAAGAGGGCGCCAGAGAGGCCTGCAGGCAGCGGCAGCAGAGAGACCATCACCCGAGGTTCTGCAGGTGCCAGCTGGACTTGCAGAAGTGTCTATAGGAGAATGGGGTGGCTTTAGGTGTGACTTCCATGACGTCGGGGTGAATACCCAGCAGACTATCGAACACGTCCAAAAATCGAAAGCTGGCACCTCTGGAACCAAGATTGCTCTTTTGACCAACCACATAAAGCTGGTGTCCCGACCACTGTGGGCCCTGTACCAGTATCACATTGACTTCAACCCTGCCATGAAGTCCAAGCATTTGCGGTATGGCCTCCTGTACCAGCATGAAGAAACCATCAGGAAGGTGCGAGCATTTGATGGAACCGTGTTGTTTTTACCAAAAAAACTGAATAAGGTCACCGTGGTGTTCAGCAAAACTCGAAATGGAGAAAACGGGCGGATAACAATCACCCTGACCAACGAGCTTCCACCGACCTCGCCCACCTGCTTCCATTTCTATAACATCATTTTCCGAAGACTCCTGAAGATAATGGATATGAAGGAGATAGGACGTAACTATTACAACCCGAGTGATGCCACCAAAGTCAGAGTCCATCGACTCGCTATCTGCCTGGAGTTTTCCACCTCCATCCTCCAGTATGAGTCCAGCATCATGTTGAGCATTGATGTCAGCCATAAAGTCCTCAGGAATGAGACTGTGCATGACATCATGAGCAGCCTCTACTCCTTGTGTGGCCCTCAGAGGTTCTAGGACACCTGCTGCAAGGAGCTGATTGGACAGATCGTTCTCACCAAGTCCAACACATAACCTACCATATAAACGAGATCGCCAGGAACATGACTTCAGCGTCCACCTTCAAGAAGGCTGATGGAAGCGAGATCAGCTTTGTGGACTACTATAAGAACCAATACAATGGACAAGTGAAAAACATGATCCAGTCGCTAATCATGAACATCCCCCAGAGGCCCAAGCCGGGAGCCACAGACGGAGCCATCGTACTGGTGCCAGAGTTCTGTAACCTAACAGGTCTGTCCGACAGAATGAGAAACGACCTCAACATCATGAAAGACCTGGTCGTTCACACCCGCTTACCACCAGAACAGAGGGAGTGGCATGTTGGAAAGTTCATGAACTACATACACAAGGATGAGAACGTTCAGAAAGAGCTCTGTGACAGGGGGCTTAATTTCGATACTGACCTGCTACAGTTCGAAGGGAGAATTGCACCTCTGGAAATAAATCATGCAAAAAGACAAATCTGCAGAATATAATCCACAGTTTGCTGATTGTTTGCGAGAGCAGAGGGGTCCTGTCCTGATCAGCCCCTGATATATGAATAAGTGGCTGCTCTTTTACACCCGGAGAAATTATGACGCAGCAAATGCACTTCTGCAGAACCTGTTTAAGATCACACAGCAAATGCACATCAAGATTGCTGGTTGAAGTCGAGGACTTTTTTTGGGGGGGTTTGTTGAATTTTTGAAAAAAAGAGTTGAACAAGGCTAGCAGACAGAACTATGCAAGTTATGCTTGCAAAGCTACGATTTTTCCACCACATATACACCAGGCTTCAGTGTGACATAACAGACTGCATACATTTTTTTGTTTTTTTTTCTGATTTAAAAAAATAAATAAAAATGAGTTGAACAAGGCTAGCAGACAGAACTGTGCAACTTATGCCTGCGAATGTTAGGGCTGGCGGAACGCACCGAGTAAATATTGAGATAATATAGGTGCGTTTGCAGCCCAGGGTCCACCGTGCTGGAGTGGAACCTGCTGCTAGTAAATGGCGGCACTATATGGCGGTACAATGCCTGGCTAGACACTGGTTCCATCACCCGGTCTGTATAGGAGCGAACTCTGTTGCTTCACAGAGTCGCAGGGATTAGGACAACGCTGTGCCCTGTTAACTTCACAGAGGATAACAGCTCACTAACAGAGCAGGTAGCATACTGTGGTTATACAGTCAGCGTCAGCACACAAAGAACTCCTCTCCGCAGGTGCCGGAATTCTAGTGGCTATACGCCAGCCCTAAATTCACACACACAAACTCCTCTCTGGAGGTGCCGGAATTCTAGTGGCTATACAGCCGACCCTGAGCACATGCAGACACAGACCACAATGTAGCTAAGCTCATAAACATAAGTTGATACTAGCTCATGACCGTGTTGTCATGCAAACCTTTTATAGAGGAAGCTCTCCAGGACTTTCCTAGTGGTCCAATAGGAACTTCTTCAGGACCTGAGTATGTGACCCCCGACCTCCATTGAGAGGTTGTCTTTGGGCATGCCAAGTAGAGGAAAAGCAGGACTTAGTCCCAGGAGCATCTGATCACCGCAGAACAGTGCTAGTTACAATGGTTGAGTCTGGAAGGCCTGTGGTATCTGTGGTGGAAAAATCGTAGCTTCACAGGCATAAGTTGTATAGTTCTGTCTGTTAGCCTTGTTCCACTCATTTTTAACTTTTTGCCAAATTTCACATACAAGAGAAAAAAAATGATAGTCTTTTATCTGTGGCTGTGGCCTGGTGTATCTTTTTTTTTCTCTTGTATGTGAAATTTGGCAAAAAGTTAAAAATGAGTGGGACAAGGCCAACAGACAGAACTATGCAACTTATGCCGTTGACGCTACGATTTTTCCACCACAGATACAACAGGCCTCAGCCTGACATAACAGGCTGTATACATTTTTTTTTGTTGGAGAAGTTTAAAAAAAAAATGAGTGGAACAAGGCTAGCAGACAGAACTAGGCAACTTATGCCTGCAAAGCTACACTTTTTCCACGACAGATACATCAGGCCTCAGCCTGACATAACAAACTGTATAAACTTTTTGTTTTTTTTTGGAGAATTAAAAAAAAAAAGAGTGGAACAAGGCTAGCAGACATAACTATGCAACTTATGCCACCTGCGAAGCTACGATTTTCCCACCACAGATACACCAACCGTCAGCCTCAGATAACAGACTGATCTAAATGTGACCTTGATTTTTTTTGGGCACAACTAAATTGTGTCAACAAGTTGGCTATGACACAAAAAAAAAAAGATTTTTTGGCGCACTCACATCTGCTGTCAGGGACAAAAGTGACCAAGCATTTAAATGTTGAAATAAGGGGGCTATGGATTGCTTTAGAATAAAAGGAGCAGGTATCAGGTGAAGGAAAAAAAAGCCACAGAAAACTGCAGTTAGGTATACAGTATATTACATAAGCAGCAGCAGACAGTAATGGAGCCTTTATATGTATGCAGTGAGATCTATGTACTCACATACAGTGCCTGCAGACCTTGCACTGATGTGGATATGTGCACATAGACTCCCCTGCCTACCTAGCATTGCAATCTCTGGACCCCCGAATTAGCTCTAAAAAGACTGTTGGTTTCTCAGGAGAAGTGTACTGAACAGTTGAAGACCTACATTAATTATTAAAAGGATGATTCTGACCATATCTCGGCAGCAGCTCTCCCTACAGTCGCTAAGTCCAGAGCAGAATGCGGCAAGCAGGGCGGTGACAGGTCTCTTATAGACCTGATGATGCTGTGCGGCCAGCCAATCACTGTAATACCACAGCAAAGATGGCTGCGGCATTGCAATGCATGGCTGACAATCCCTGCACTGTCATTGGTGCTCTAAAGAGCACCAGAATTGCAGGGCAGAGACCCAAGCTACAACCGAATAATCCCAGAAATACTCGGTGCTAGCCGAGTACACCGAGCATAGTGATACTCCGGCGAGTACCGAGTAGTGGCGAGCACGTTCGCTCATCACTAATATAAAGCAAATATAGAATTCATAAAAATGTCCAGAATGTTCAAATTTGATGCTTGAAATATGATAATGTTGGGATATCTTGCTAACTGGGAGCCTAGGCAGTTTTCTATAATTGAAGACACAAGTCTAAATTGTCATGAAGTTAAAGGGAACTTGTCACGTGAACAAACACTATTAAACTGCAGACATGGGGGATAGTCTGCAGGTTAATAGCATTCTGAAAAAGCCCAGCCCCGGCCCTTAGAAGTAATTAACTTTATGTCTCCTAGTAGCATTTGGGTTTCAGTCATGTGGGTAACGCTGGCCCCCCGCACTGACTGACAACAGGTTCAGCATTACAGCCAGCTGTCAGTCAATGTCAGGGGAGCGGTTACAACCACCACTCTCTATACACAGAGCAGTTACTGAATCGGCACCACGCCAATGACTGAAGCCCAAACGCTGCCAGGAGGAATAAATATAAATTATATAAGTGCTGGCACTGGGCAGGTTCAGAACACAATTAACCTACAGATTAACCCTATTATAGCTCTGAAACACTTCAATGGATCCCAGTGACTCTGAGGTTGTTTTCTTGCGACATATTGTATTTTATATTTATTTTTTTTAGGGACCACATCACAGTTGAAGTGACTTTGAGGGGCCTATATGACAGAAAATGCCCAAAAGTGACACCATTCTAAAAATTGAACCCCTCAAGGTACTCAAAAACACATTCAAGAAGTTTATTAACCCTTCAGGAATTTTGGAAATGATTAAAAAAAATGAACATTTAACTTTTTTTCACAAAAAAATTATTTCAGATCCAATTTGTTTTATTTTTCAAAGGGTAAGAGGAGAAATTGGACCTCAAAAATTGTTGTACAATTTGTCCTGAGTATGCTGATACCCCATATATGCAGGTAAACTACTGTTTGGGCACATGGCAGAGCTCGGAAGGGAAGGCGCGCCGTTTGACTTTTTTATGCAAAATTGGCTGGAATTGAGATCGGATGCCATGTTGCGTTTGGAGAGCCCCTGATGTGCCTGAACAGTCAAACTCCCACACAAGTGACAACATTTTGGAAAGTAGACCCTCTAAGGAGCTACAAGTGCTTCACAGAAGCTTTATAATATAGAGCCGTAAAAATAAAAAATCATATTTGTTTTCACAAAAATGATCTTTTTGCCCCAAATTTTTTATTTTCCCAAGGGTAACAGGAGAAATTGGACCCCAAAAGTTGTTGTGCAATTTGTCCTGAGTATGCTGATACCACATATGTGGGGGTCAACCACTGTTTGGGCACATGGCAGAGCTCAGAAGGAAAGGAGGGACGTTTGACTTTTTAATGCAAAATTGGCTGGAATTGAAATCAGACGCCATGTTAGTTTGGAGAGCCCCTGATGTGCCTAAACAGTGGAAACCCCCAACTCTAACTCCAACCCTAACCCCAACACACCCCTAACCCTAATCCCAACCCTAACCATAGCCCCACCCCTAACTTCAAAACACCCCTAACCATAACCCTATCCACAAACCTAACCCCCACACATCCCTAACCCTAATCCCAACCCTAACCAAAACCCTAACCACAAGCCTAACCCTAGCACACCCCTAACCCTAATCCCAACCCTAGCCCTAATTCCAACCCTAACCCTAATTCTAGCCCTAACCCTAATCCCAACCCTAACCCTAATCACAACCCTAACCCAAACTTTAGCCCCAACCCTAACCCTAACCCCAGCCCAAACCCTAACCCAACACTAACCCTAACCCTAGTGGGAAAATGGAAATAAATACTTTTTTAATTTTTTATTTATCCCTAACAAAGGAGGCGATAAAGGGGGGTTTGATGTACTATTTATAGCAAGTTTTTAAGTTTGACAGCTGTCACACACGAAAAGACGTTTTTTATTGCACAAAATAGTTTTTGCATCACCACATTTTGAGAGGTATAATTTATCCATATTTTCGCCCACAGAGTCATGTGAGGTCTTGTTTTTTGAGGACGAGTTGACATTTTTATTGGTACCATTTTCGGGCACATGATTTTTTTTCGATTTTTTAAAGATTTTTGGGAGGCAGAATGAACAAAAACCAGCAGTTCAGGAATTTCTTTTTTGAGGGGGAGGGGCGTTTATGCAATTCCGTGTTTGATGAAATTGATAAAGCAGTTTTATTTTTCGGGTTAGTACGATGACAGTGATACCTCATTTATTTATTTTTTTTACAGTTTGGCGCTTTTACACAATAAAAACTTATCTATAGAAAAAAAAAATTATTTTTGCATCGCTTTATTCTGAGAGCTATAACTTTTTTATTTTTCTGCTGATGGAGCTGTATGGTGGTTTGTTTTTGTGGTACAATTTTTATTTACATCTGTCTTTTTGATCGGGTTTTATTGCACTTATTGTATGGCGGTATGATGATAAAGCATTGTCTTTTGCCTCGATTTTGTTTTTTACGGTGTACACTGAAGGGTTAACTAGTGGAAAAGTTTTATAGAGCTGGTCGTTACGGACACGACGATACCAAATATTTGCACTTTTATTGTTTTTTTTATTTACATAAATAAATGGATTTAGCTTGCCTGCATCGGCTCACAGCAGGCGCTGACAAGCCACATCACTGAAGGACCCGGAAGGACCCGTAGCCATTTTGGAGCCGGGGGTCTCCAAGGAGACCATAGGAACAACCCGATTGCATTGCATTGTTCCATTGGGAGCGTGCAGGGAGTGCGATTGTTCACTACTGACAGCAGCATCAGAGGTTTTAAATGCCCAGGATTGGCGCTGGCACTGATCATGGGCATTGCTGCGGGGTGTCTGCTGTCACATACAGATGACACCCACACGTGATCACCGCGGCGCTCACCACATGACCGCAGTGATCGTGCCGCCGTATTAGTATGCTCTGGGCAGAAATGCAGTTCCCGCAGCGCAGTACTAGTATGGCGCATGTCAGGAAGGGGTTAAGTTTGTCCTCCTTTCCTGGCATAGCATTTATGTAGATCAATTTACTTGGCTGTTTAATGAGGTAGTCTCATGAACACTTTCTGTTAAAGTTTTCAACTGGTGTATTAAAAAGTACTGCATAAACCAGTCCAAACTAAGGTAAACAAATGCAGACCTTCTGGCATAAAGAAAAAACAAAACAGCATATAGTAAAGTCTCTTATGATGCGGTTATTCGCCCATTCAAGGGAACAAAATCAAGGTTCAGCTCTCTTTAACATGAGCACAGCTCTGAAGATCTCATCTCCAGACACACCAAACACTGACAGAGTCTAAAGGCTCCACATTTACCTTCTGGATCATACCCTGGAGTGGAGATATGGTGAAAAGCCTTCCACACACTCTTCACTATCCACAAAAACCCAAACCTTAACATGGCGGATTAACCCCACTAAGCAAACAGTGTGCTGGAGCATTTTTCCAGGCTCATATCACAGAGGCTAACATCCTCAATGACACATATCTGCCCTCCAGTATTTCACCAGTGGCCTTCTCACACAGTGTATAGTATATGTAGAGCTAAATACATTAAATAATGAAATAATCAAGATAGTAGTATGACCAAATAATAAATTGAAATAGTGGCACCTTTCTAATTATCAGAATCCCAAGTTAAGATGACTAAAGATCTTAAAGAACCAGGCTTGACATGATTTTAAACAGCTTTATGAGTTTGCAGTTAAAGCCTTAAAGCATCATAACCTCCAAAAAGCACACGCAGACTGGTAATGCACATCATTTGTGTGACCTTGAAATGTGTTATTTCATTGTGTTCTCTTTGTATAGTATCTCAAGGATCCAGTATCAATTTTTTGCAAGTATAAAGAAAGAATGCAACAAGAATGAAACAAGAACTGTACCTGACCTTGAACCAGAACCTGGACTCCATTGAAAATAATGGAAATCTGAACTTTTGAGTTTGATAAAAAATCTGTCTCTGCAAAAGACTTCCTCCAGAACGCTGAACATTTCAACAGACGTCAGGGAGAAGTCCATGTTTGGAGTTTGGCACCAGACAATAACTGTCAAGTACGAACCCCGAACATTTAAGTTTGTGTTAGCTCATCTCTACTCATTAGTATTACAGAGATTGTTGGAAATGAGAAAAAATACAGCTACTTTTCTCCAGAAACTGTGTCTTACCTATTGACTGTGTCTGATATCGCAGCTCAGTTGCTTTTTATTGAATGGGAAAAAGCTGCCATACCAGACAAGGGCCATGTGCAAGGGTTGTGCTGTCTCTGGAGAGAAGCAACCATATTTTATAAATCTTATACAGCTACTTCAAAGGCAGAATTCGTGATTTCCAAATGTTTTCCTTTTAGATTTAGAGTTTTTGAGTAAAAGAGTCTGATCTTTATAGAATTGTCAAATTTTAGCTCCAGCCTCATCACAATTGTCTGGGCATTAGGGTGCACTGGGTTAATGAAAAAAAATCAAGTCTCTCATTGTTTTCTATAGACTGATTACTTGGCTACTTTCTAAATCTATAGCAAGTCTGATCCTGCTGAAAACCACATCTTCCATATCAATAAATGCTCTGCTCCGATCATTTTACCTCACATTCACATATTTGTTGTATATAGTGTTGTATAATTCATTTTCAAAACATATTGCCTAGGGAATACGTTTACGTCTGTTATTTGTATCCACATGAATCACAATATTAGAATCCTTTTGTCTTGTGTTTTCTCGCATTCAATAAAAATATATCTTAAAAAAAAAACTTTAGAGCATGAACATGAACAAAGAATTGACATATCCTTGACTTACCATTTTCGACTTTTACTACAGCATTGGTTTTAGCTACGTGTTCTTTCAATGCACTGTAGTTCTGTTTCAACCCCAGGAGATTCAGATTAAGATCTTTGATGCGTGCAAGAACATCGTTGGCAGTATCATTTGCTTGCTTGGCTTTGTCTTTTGCGCTCTGAATCTTCACTATTGTATCTATTACAGACAAATGTGTGTCAGGCAACGACTGGAAAATGGATACAAAAGAATGTCTGGCCAATTGAATGTTAAGAGTATCCCCACTTGAATTGAATTTTTTTTATTTCATTATACATTTCACTGACGTTTTCCACTGACATTAATATTCTGAATTTGATCCTTAGGATATTTTTTTGATCTGGCACAACTTTCATTTCAATGTTCAGATTTCCATATATATTTTTTTCTTAAGGAGGTATTGGTATAGATGCTTATGGGATTTAGATACATGTGCCTTGGAGATTCTCACAAGACTTAAGGACCAGTGCAGTTTCCTTCAGCATCACCATACCTACAACATATTATCTCCAGCTGTTAGACATAACAATACTTAACAATTTTTTACTACCAATGTGCTCCTAATGGACTAAGAATTACATTTTCTTTTATTAATCTAAGCAGAATTGTAGTTGTTCTCATTTTCATACCACTGGGTATTGCAGCTAGCTTTCCGAGTGTGTCATTAAGGGCTCTGACCAAATTCTGATTTTTCTCATCCGCATTTTGCAGCTTATCCTTCATTGCAGCAAGTTCATTCTCTTTTTCTGTGAAGAAGTATAAGACCGACAATAATACACAATTATTTGTTTTGTTTTGTACATATACAGTCATTTATAGATGAATACAATTATGATAAGTAAATTGTAAAATAGTATGATTATAAAAGCTCCTTCAAATTCCAGATACACCTACAAAAAAATCCTGTGTTCTTTTGCTTGTTGTCGCTGTAAGAATAATATCTATTACCATTATTAACATTTTATTGGAGACAATGAATATAAACCAATGTACTACAGGATAAACAATTACACACCAGGACAAAAATATATATTTTTTTTTCTTTTTTTTTTTTCTTTTTTTCTCTTTGTCTATATTTCAAAAAATAAATTATTATAAAACTACATGAAAAAAATCAGTTGTCTATTTACAGGGAGAACAACAGCTGTAGAATCACCCAAGCCCTGGTACCAAAATGGATTCACTGTCCTCTCTGCCACATAAAAGGACACACACAATAATATACACTGTGCTCGATAGCTGGATGGCTCTGCTACCTATATACACATAAATAGTTGACCACAATAGGAGTATTATGATTTTTATTTTTGCTTCTGTCAATGCATTAGGAACCAATCATTTTTTAGTGTTTAATAGCTCATTAAAGTATAATCATTAAATCAGCTACCAGATAAAGTAAAAATGAGATTATATTCCCAGTAAGAGGTGATTAATAATGGTTCCAAATTAATAAACAAATTGTTATTTTGGCATTTGCCAGGATCTTTCCCATGGCTTAGACCCAAATGTTGCTAAGTTTACTCTCCCAAATCACCATTATTTATTATTTATTTTTACTCTTTTATATAGCGCAATTAATTCCACAACGCCTTACAGGCATCATCATCACTGTCTCAATTATGGCTCACAATCAAAATTCCCCATTATTTTGGGTATGGGAAGAAACTGGAGTACCTGGGGAAACCCACACCAACTTGGGGAGACCATACAAACTCCTTCCAGAGGTTAAACCAAAAAAAATGGCCTAGATAAATGGCACTTCCACAATTAAATATAACCTATCAAAAAACAGGAAGCATATACCATAAAATAAATATGTCTTTATTTTATTTTATTTTATGGTATGTGCTTCCTGTTTTTCCTTTCAGAGGTTGTCGTTGGTGGGATTTGAACCCAGGACCCCAGCTCTGCAAAGCAACAATGGCAATGTGGTCTATTAAGCGTTACAGTGTTGGACTCCATAAAATGTATTCTTAAGCTTACATTTTGTTTTGTAGAATATGGTCATCGGGCTATAGATAAGACAACTAATTGAAAGAAATGCAATGGTCATCTAAGTTGATTTAGGACAAAACATCAGGCCATATGTATACAACAATGCTACTGACAGAAGTATGCTTTTCAGGAGAAGCATGTACTCAGTGTACCTACCCTGTTTTTCTTTAGAAATCAATCATGTAGGTGTGAAATCTAGCTTCACTAAGATGGGATGACATTTACATATAAATTAAAAAGAAGAAAAAGCCTTACAGACTACATCAACTCTATCCATCTTTTGCAAGATTAGTTTTCTATGAGATGCATGTTTTCTATTAACGTGATTTTAGATAGCAAATTATGATTCGGTTTAACCTTGTCAAAGCTGAACGCAAATTCTACATTCCCAGTCAAATATTTCTTTGAAAAGTGTACAGCATTTTTCTTTTTCTTCTGTAAAAAGATTTCAATGAGGGCTCAGGTCTAGTTCATTCTGCCCTCTAGATGTAGGGATTCTACTGATAAAGCTTAGTTCTCACTCAGCAGTCTTCAGTATATTGTATCCTGCAGAAAAAGTTACAAATCATATATTGACGTGTAGATCGTTGTTTACGCAAGCAGCGAAGGTTTTACCTTGAAGTGAATGTTTATGCCTTTATTATTTTGTCAGAATGGATATATCCACTTTGATGGAATATTGAGAAGCTTCACCCAATCAGAAGCCTCTAAATTGCAGCATCGATCATGTGACACAGCAACATCACATAACTTGAAATCATGCCAAAATTTCTGAAATGGCGCTATTGCAGGAGGTGCGCATACAGTGTTTATTTTTTGTAGTACCTTGAATGATTACTCAGGAACATTGAAAATGCATTATTGCCATAGAAAATAGTAAAAAAGCGATATATAATGTACACATGAAATATTTATCTGCAAAAATTGCTATGAAAAAAGGAAGGTAAATTGACCAATGTATGTGAGCCCAATTGCCACATCAAGACATCCTTTGCAATTGGGTCACTGTCCTGTTTTGTTATTTACATTCTAAAATAATCATTCTTGGTAAATAATGGTGCAACTTATATGTTTTTTTGGTTGGCGCCTGTTCACACTAGCTTGGATGTGCTGGTCTTGTTCTCTATTTGTAATAAGCCTTTTTGGACATGTGCACTCCCACTCCCAATAGCCACAGGTGATTTTAAGTAGTTAGCTGGTCCACTCCTGACCCATAAATTGTAGGCTTTTTTACCCAGGAGAGGTGACAAAACAGAACAGGGACCCAATTACGAAGGATGCCTTGATGTGGTAATTGGGCTCACATACATTGGCCAATTTATGCGTGAAGTACCTCTCTTTTTCATAGCAATTTTTGCAGATAAATATTTCATGTATACATTATATAGCGCTTTTTTCCTATTTTCTATGGCAGCAATGCATTTTCAATGTTCTAGAATAATCACGCTTTGTAAATAATGGGTCTGTAAAAAGACATCTTTTCACCCTCTGTGGTAGGTCAGCTCACTTGGCTTCTTAAGGCGATAGATACAGGAAGTTATTTATTTAAAGTCAGCCTGGTATATTGCAATCCTGAAAAATCACGTCATCAGAAAACATAAATACAGACTTTGTCTGGCAGAAGGTAAAGCATGAAGTAACAAGTCCATACAATAGTACTGATTAGGTCACCTGGCTTAGATTCCAGCTTCCATGTCCTTTAGCAAAGGACATTCAATCCCGGAGACCTGCAATCTCCAAACATCCAGCTTTCCTAAGCAAAAAAGCACATCTCAAGACCCAGCCACACTAAAAATCCTCTAGAAAGCTGGGCATTTATCCTCTAGACTTTTCCCTCCTACTCTACAGCTGTTCAATCATCCAAGCACTAAAGATGGCTGATTAACCCCTCTTATCACTTAGTGTGCTGGATTATTTTTTCCTAAGTTTATTTTACTGTAGATAACAACCTCAGTACTACATATCTTCCCTCTAGTACTTTGCCAGTACTCTGCTCAAAGCCAGGGGTTTGGTCATCTTCCGTCACCAAACAGGGAAGTCTAGACAGGGCATCTGCGTTGTTGTGCATCTTCCCAGGCCTGTGTTCCACATGAAAGTTGAAGTCTTGTGGCCCTGAGTTTCAACTCTTGGAACACCATCTCTGCTTCTAGAGACCATTTGTCCATTGACTACTTCATGCCCTTAAGAAGGTCGGTCAGGGGTGTATCTGTAATGGCGAAAATCAGGATACCCTGCTGATAGTATTATATCATTCCTAGAAATTCCCGAACCTGTTTCTTGGAAACCGGTTTTGGCTAATTTTGGATTGCCTCCACCTTATTCACTTGCGTATTTACTTTGTCTCTTCTGATGATATAGCCCAAGTATTTTCCCTTTTTGTTCCTAATAGCACACTAATAGCACCCACTTCCTCAGCACATCCAGCACAACCTGGAACTTCTGTAGAGGACTTCTCCAATCCCGGCTGAATATCACAATCTCATTGAGATAAGCTGCAACATATTTTTTGTGAGGGGCTAAGGGATCTGATCCATGGCATTCCAGGAGGCAGCAGAGGCTCCTTGTAGCCTAAATGGAATTCTGGTATACTGGAAACAATCATCAGGTGTAGTGAAGTCCGTCTTCTCCTTTGCACTCTCAGAGAAAAGGATTTGCCAGTAAATTTTCGTTAGGTCCAGTGTGGTGTTGTATCCAGCTGACCTTAGCTTCCCTATGAGATCATTGACATGGGGGATCAGATATGCATCATATTTTGACACCACATTTAGCTTCCTGTGGTTGATGCAGAAATGCAACTTTCCGCACAAGGACGGTGGGGCTGGTTCCGCCACTTTTTGACTCATCAGTGACGTCCAGGTTCAGCTGTTTCCTCACTTCCTTCAAAATCACCTTTTGGCGAGATTCAGGGATTTTATATGGCTGTTGATTCACCTGCACATGTGATTCCATCAGCATTTTATGTTCCACCACCTGCGTACGTCCTGGCAAGTCTGAAAACAGGTCCTTGTTCCGCAGAAGCAGTTCTCAGCACTGTTGTCTCTGGGCCAATGATGATGTCTCTGCCACAATGACATCCTCAGTGACCCTTTCTGCTTGTCCAGCCCACCTGGAGTTTTAATGCATTCCCTCTGTTGCCCTGACTTGATGGGTATTGACAAGAGAAGATTTTGGAAGTGAGAGGTGGTAGCAGTTAACTGATAGTTAGGACAGGATTTGCAATACCTTAGCATTCCCCAGTGACATCTGGGCCAATAGAACCTCCGACTGTGTTCTTGAGTTTTGTCCACCTCGAGATGGCCACCTAAGGCATGTGAATTGGTCATGTCCAACACTCTTTGTCTATAGGGTCCTAGTACCAATAATTGCTCCACTTTCCCCTCCCTCACCTTAGTAACCCGGTACAATAAGTTCCCACTCACCATGAAATAGGGAAACCTGGTGTCAGCCCCTGACATCTCTGCTATGCTGTTTATAATGGATACCTTATTGAATGCTTCTTTTAGAGATAGATCACTATATTGTGAATCTCAAAATTTCTCTGGTCACCCCTATCTCAAGAATGTCTGCCTCAGGGGATACTACTTTCTCTTCTTTTCCCATAACACAAAAGGGTAACCCATCAGATTGTGGGGTTGGTAAAACTTATTTAGGGTAAACCAGTGCCTTACCCGAACAATTGAGGTCTCTTCCTCTTCCACGCAAGTCCCAAAACAACACAAAGTCTCGGCCTATGATAATTGTTGTGGATTCTGTTTGTGGGCTCCCTCTGGTGGTTACTGCTGGTACTGGGTGACTTTGGTGGGTTGCGGCCTTTGGTTTCCACCTGTCCATCAGTGGCTGGGTGTTTCCTATTTTACCTGGCCTTTCTGTCATTTCCCTTGCCGGCTATCAATGTATTCAGATGTGCTCTGTTTGGTTCCTGCCTACCTGCTCCCAGATCTTTCAGGATAAGCTAAGTGCTGATTTTCAGTTGTTTGTTTTTTTTTTGTCCAGCTTGCTTATTATGTCTCTATGCTAGCTGGTAGCTCTAGTGGACTGAGGTTCTCCCCATGTGCCATGAGTTGGCACATGGGTTCTTGTAATCTCAGGATGGTTTTTTTGATTAGGGTTTTTTGCTGACCGCTCAGTCCCCTTTTGTATCGTTCTGCTTTCTAGTTTACAGCGGGCCTCAATTTGCTAAAACTATATATATCATCTCTATGTGTGTGCCTTCCTCTCATTTCACCGTCAATACATGTGGGGGGCAACTATATCTTTTGGGGTTCATTCCGCTGGAGGCAAGTGAGGTCTTTATTTTCTCTGCAGTGCTAGTTAGCTCTTAGGCTGGTGCGTGGCGTCTAGAACCAACGTAGGCACGCTCCCTGGCTATCTCTAGTTGCGTTTGTCAGGCGTAGGGCAGCGGTCAGCCCAGGTTCCATCACCCTAGAGCTCGTCCGTAATATATTTGTACTTTGCTTGTCCTGTGCTATCCCTAGCCATTGGGATTCATGACAGTATAGCCGGCCCACAAAGTGTTAATTGTTTGGGCTGAAGCAGGAGAAAGAGAAGTGTTTAAGGGAAATTTTTTTTTTTTTTTTCCCTTCAGAGTTTTGCTGCCTAGCCCTTAATTGCTGTCTAGCTGCTTCTTACCTCCTCTTAACCCTTGAATGGCTCTGATCTTAGCTGTTTAACATGGATGTCCAGAGTTTGGCTTCCAGCCTGAGTAATCTCGCGGCAAAAGTTCAAAACATACAGGATTTTGTTGTTCACACTCCCATGTCTGAACCTAGAATTCCTATTCCAGAGTTCTTTTCTGGAGATAGATCTACCTTCCTGAATTTCAGGAACAATTGTAAATTATTTCTTTCTTTAAAATCTCGCTCCTCTGGAGACCCTGCTCAACAGGTCAAGATTGTAATATCTTTCCTGCGGGGCGACCCTCAGGATTGGGCATTTGCATTGGCACCAGGGGATCCTGCATTGCTCAGTGTGGATGCGTTTTTTCTGGCATTGGGATTGCTCTATGAGGAACCTAACCTGGAGATTCAGGCTGAAAAGGCTTTATTAGCCCTCTCTCAGGGGCATGATGAAGCGGAGATATATTGTCAGAAGTTTCGGAAATGGTCGGTGCTTACTCAGTGGAATGAGTGCGCCCTGGCTGCAAACTTCAGAAATGGTCTTTCTGAGGCCATTAAGGATATTATGGTGGGGTTCCCTACGCCTACAGGTCTGAATGAGTCTATGGCTATGGCCATTCAGATTGATCGGCGTTTACGGGAGCGCAAACCCGTGCACCAGTTGGCGGTGTCTTCTGAACAGGCACCTGAGACTATGCAATGTGATAGAATTCAGTCCAGAAGTGAACGGCAAAATTATAGGCGGAAAAATGCATTGTGTTTCTATTGTGGTGATTCAGCTCATGTTATATCAGCATGCTCTAAACGCACAAAAAGGGTTGATAAATCTTTTGCCATTGGTACTCTGCAGCCTAAGTTCATTTTGTCTGTGACTCTGATTTTTTCACTGTCTTCCATTTCCGTCGATGCCTATGTGGATTCGGGCGCTGCCCTGAGTCTTATGGATTGGTCATTTGCTAAACGCTGTGGTTTTAGTCTAGAACCTCTGGAAGTTCCTATTCCTCTGAAGGGAATTGACTCTACACCATTGGCTATGAATAAACCGCAGTATTGGACACAAGTGACCATGCGCATGACTCCCGTTCATCAGGAGGTGATTCGCTTCCTTGTACTTTATAATTTACATGATGTACTAGTGCTTGGTCTGCCATGGTTACAAACTCATAATCCTGTCCTGGACTGGAAAACAATGTCTGTGTTAAGCTGGGGATGTCAGGGGGTTCATGATGATGCACCTCCGATTTCAATCGCTTCATCTACTCCTTCTGAGATCCCTGCATTTTTGTCTGACTATAGGGATGTTTTTGAGGAGCCTAAGCTCAATTCGCTCCCTCCGCATAGAGATTGTGACTGTGCTATAGAATTGATTCCTGGCAGTAAGTTCCCTAAGGGTCGTTTATTTAATCTGTCACTGCCAGAGCATACTGCTATGCGGAATTATATTAAGGAGTCCTTGGAAAAGGGACATATTCATCCATCTTCGTCCCCTCTGGGAGCAGGTTTTTTTTTTGTGGCAAAAAAAGATGGTTCCCTGAGGCCTTGTATAGATTATCGCCTTCTGAATAAGATTACAGTCAAGTATCAGTATCCATTGCCATTATTGACTGATTTGTTTGCTCGCATTAAGGGGGCTAGGTGGTTCACTAAGATAGATCTTCGCGGTGCGTATAATCTGGTGCGGATAAAACAGGGTGATGAGTGGAAAACCGCATTTAATACGCCTGAGGGCCATTTTGAGTATTTGGTAATGCCTTTTGGACTCTCCAATGCTCCGTCAGTCTTTCAGTCCTTTATGCACAATATTTTCCGTGAATATCTGGATAAGTTTATGATTGTGTATTTGGATGATATTTTGGTGTTTTCTGATGACTGGGAGTCTCATGTTCTACAGGTCAGGAAGGTGTTTCAGGTTCTACGGGCCAATTCTCTGTTTGTGAAGGGCTCAAAGTGTCTCTTCGGAGTCCAGAAGATTTCTTTTTTGGGGTACATTTTTTCTCCTTCTACTATTGAGATGGATCCCGTCAAGGTTCAGGCGATTTGTGACTGGACACAACCTACATCTGTTAAGAGCCTTCAGAAGTTCTTGGGGTTTGCTAATTTTTATCGTCGGTTCATTGCTAATTTTTCCAGTATTGCTAAACCTTTGACTGATTTGACTAAAAAGGGTGCTGATGTTGCTGATTGGTCTCCTGCGGCCGTGGAGGCCTTTCAGGAACTTAAGCGCCGGTTTTCTTCTGCTCCTGTGTTGTGTCAACCAGATGTTTCACTTCCTTTTCAGGTTGAGGTTGATGCTTCCGAGATTGGAGCGGGGGCGGTTTTGTCACAGAGAAGTTCTAATGGCTCGGTGATGAAGCCATGTGCATTCTTCTCTAGAAAATTCTCGCCCGCCGAGCGCAATTATGATGTGGGTAATCGGGAGCTTTTGGCCATGAAGTGGGCATTTGAGGAGTGGCGTCATTGGCTTGAGGGTGCTAAACATCGTGTGGTGGTCTTGACTGATCACAAGAATCTCATTTACCTTGAGTCTGCCAGGCGTTTGAATCCTAGACAGGCTCGTTGGTCGTTGTTTTTTTCTCGTTTCAATTTCGTGGTTTCATACCTGCCAGGTTCAAAGAATGTGAAGGCAGATGCTCTTTCCAGGAGTTTTGTGCCTGACTCTCCTGGAGACTCTGGGCCTACTGGTATCCTTAGGGATGGGGTAATATTGTCCGCCGTATCCCCAGACTTGCGACGTGCATTGCAGGAGTTTCAGGTGGATAAACCGGATCGTTGTCCACTAGAAAGACTGTTTGTTCCGGATGATTGGACCAGTAGAGTCATCTCCGAGGTCCATTCTTCTGTGTTGGCTGGTCATCCTGGAATATTTGGTACTAGAGACTTGGTGGCCAGGTCTTTTTGGTGGCCTTCCTTGTCTAGGGATGTGCGTACCTTTGTGCAGTCTTGTGAAGTGTGTGCTCGAGCTAAGCCTTGCTGTTCTCGGGCCAGTGGGTTGTTGTTATCCTTGCCCATCCCGAAGAGGCCTTGGACGCACATTTCCATGGATTTTATTTCTTATCTCCCGGTTTCACAGAAAATGTCCGTTATCTGGGTTGTGTGTGACCGCTTTTCTAAGATGGTTCATTTGGTGCCCTTGCCTAAGTTGCCTTCCTCCTCTGAGTTGGTCCCTTTATTTTTTCAGAACGTGGTTCGTTTGCATGGGATTCCAGAGAATATCGTTTCTGACAGGGGATCCCAGTTTGTGTCTAGATTTTGGCGGACGTTTTGTGCCAAGATGGGCATTGATTTGTCTTTCTCGTCTGCATTCCATCCTCAGACGAATGGCCAGACGGAGCGAACTAATCAGACCTTGGAAACTTATTTGAGGTGTTTTGTTTCTGCTGACCAAGATGACTGGGTTGCTTTTTTGCCACTGGCCGAATTTGCTCTTAATAATCGGGCTAGTTCTGCCACGTTGGTCTCTCCTTTTTTTTGTAATTCGGGGTTTCATCCTCGTTTTTCCTCTGGTCAGGTGGAGTCTTCGGATTGTCCTGGAGTGGACATGGTGGTGGACAGGCTACATCAGATTTGGAATCAGGTGGTGGACAATTTGAAGTTATCTCAGGAGAAGACTCAGCAGTTTGCTAATCGCCGTCGCCGCGTGGGTCCCCGACTTCTTGTTGGGGATTTGGTGTGGTTGTCTTCTCGTTTTGTCCCTATGAAGGTCTCTTCTCCTAAGTTCAAGCCTCGGTTCATCGGTCCTTATAGGATCTCGGAGATTCTTAACCCTGTATCTTTTCGTTTGGATCTCCCAGCATCGTTTGCTATTCATAATGTGTTCCATCGGTCGTTGTTGCGGAGGTATGAGGTGCCCGTTGTTCCTTCGGTTGAGCCTCCTGCTCCGGTGCTGGAGGAGGGAGAATTGGAGTATGTTGTTGAGAAGATCTTGGATTCTCGTGTTTCCAGACGCAAACTCCAGTATTTGGTTAAGTGGAAGGGTTATGGTCAGGAGGATAATTCCTGGGTGGTCGCCTCCGATGTTCATGCGACTGATTTGGTCCGCGCCTTCCATAGAGCTCACCCTGATCGCCCTGGGGGTTCTCGTGAGGGTTCGGTGACCCCTCCTCAAGGGGGGGGTACTGTTGTGGATTCTGTTTGTGGGCTCCCTCTGGTGGTTACTGCTGGTACTGGGTGACTTTGGTGGGTTGCGGCCTTTGGTTTCCACCTGTCCATCAGTGGCTGGGTGTTTCCTATTTTACCTGGCCTTTCTGTCATTTCCCTTGCCGGCTATCAATGTATTCAGATGTGCTCTGTTTGGTTCCTGCCTACCTGCTCCCAGATCTTTCAGGATAAGCTAAGTGCTGATTTTCAGTTGTTTGTTTTTTTTTTGTCCAGCTTGCTTATTATGTCTCTATGCTAGCTGGTAGCTCTAGTGGACTGAGGTTCTCCCCATGTGCCATGAGTTGGCACATGGGTTCTTGTAATCTCAGGATGGTTTTTTTGATTAGGGTTTTTTGCTGACCGCTCAGTCCCCTTTTGTATCGTTCTGCTTTCTAGTTTACAGCGGGCCTCAATTTGCTAAAACTATATATATCATCTCTATGTGTGTGCCTTCCTCTCATTTCACCGTCAATACATGTGGGGGGCAACTATATCTTTTGGGGTTCATTCCGCTGGAGGCAAGTGAGGTCTTTATTTTCTCTGCAGTGCTAGTTAGCTCTTAGGCTGGTGCGTGGCGTCTAGAACCAACGTAGGCACGCTCCCTGGCTATCTCTAGTTGCGTTTGTCAGGCATAGGGCAGCGGTCAGCCCAGGTTCCATCACCCTAGAGCTCGTCCGTAATATATTTGTACTTTGCTTGTCCTGTGCTATCCCTAGCCATTGGGATTCATGACAGATAATTGGGTGCAATAAATCCTGGACCACACCGACCTCATGGGACTCAGTACCTCAGGCCATCTCAGTGACCACTCTGTCCACCGGGTAGTCTTAAGCATCCCTGTGAATGCAGCAGACGCCCACCTTCTTCCCATGGATGAATTGGAGAGGGAGTGTGACCCTCACGAAGGTCACCAAACTCCCTGTGTCTAGTAGTCCAGACATTTGAAGACCATCTGCTGCTGGGACATGAATTGCGTCTGTGAGTAAATTAATCTGCTGCTATTGTCGGAGCTGTTGCTGATGCTGTTTATGCTGCAGGTACTGGCTTTGAACCAGATGCTTGATCAGCTTCTCTATTTGGTCTGACCACTGTTCCATTCTTACAGCCACCTTCACCCAAGACACCAAGACATACAATTTGTCCCCACCCATCACACTTGCTTCCTGGGGATCCTGTCTGCACTTCTAACACCAACTGTGATCGGCTCACTAGGCTTCTTAAAGATGTGGACACTGAAACCATTTCTATTTAAAGTCCGTCTGGTTTATTGCAATCCTCATAAACCACGTCACCAGAAAATGTAAATACAGTCTTTTTTCAGCCAAAAGTAAAGTATAAAGTAACAAGTCCATACAATAGGGCTGGTTAGCTCACCTGGCTTAGATTCCAGTTTCCATGTCCTGTAGCAAAGGAAATTCAATCCTGGAAACCTGCAATCTCCATACATCCAGCTTTCCTTAACACAAAAGCACATCTATATACCCAGCTATACTCAAATGCTATAGAAATCAAAAAGTTAATTTATTTCAGTTGTTCAATACAAAAAGTGAAGCTCATATTTTATATATATAATCCAAGACTTAATAATTAACAAAAACACCTGCAAATGCTTCCTAAGTGTTTAAAAAGGTCCATTAGTCTGTTTCAGTAGGCTCCACAATCATGGGGAAGACTGCTGACTTGTCAGATGTCCAGAAAGCAGTCATTGACACACTCCACAAGGAGGGTAAGCCAGAAAAGCTCATTGCTGAAGAATCTGGCTGTTCACAGAGTGCTATATCCAAGCATATTAATAGAAAGTTGAGTGGAAGGGAAAAGAGTGGTAGAAAAAGTTGCATAAGCAATGGGGATAACCGCAGCCTTGAAAAGATTGCTAAGGAAAGGCCATTCAAAAATTTGGATGGGATTCACAAAGAGTGGACTGCTGATGGAGTCATTGCTTCAAGAGCCACCATACACAGACGCATCCAGAACATGGGCTACAAGTGTCTAATTTCTTTGTCAAGCCACCCATGACCAATAGACAACACCAGAAGCATCTTACCTGGGCCGAAGAGAAAAACAACTGGACTGTTGCTCAGTGGTTCAAGGTGTTGTTTTCATATGAAAGTAAATTTTGCATTTTATTTGGAAATCAAGTTTCCTGAGTATGGAGGAAGAGTGGAGATTCACACAATTCAAGCTGATTGAAGTATAGTGTGAAGTTTCCACAATCAGTGATGGTTTGGGGAGCTATGTCATCTGCTGGTATAGGTCCACTGTGTTTTATCAAGACCAAAGTCAGCGCAGCTGTCTAACAGGAAATTTTAGAGCACTTCATGCTTCCCTCAGCCGACAAGCTTTTTGGAGATGGAAATCTCATTCTCCAGCAGGACTTGACACACTGCCAAAAGTCCCAATACCTGGTTTAAAAACAACAGTATCCCTGTGCTTGATTGGCCAGCAAACTCGCCTGACCTTAACTCAATAGAGAATTTATGCGGTTTGTCAAGAGGAAGATGAGAGACACCAGATCCAAGGATGCAGATGACCTGAAGGCTGCTATCACAGCAACTTGGGCTTCCATAACATCTCAGCAGTGTCACTGTCTGATCGCCTCCATGCCATGCTACCTTGATGCCAAGTATTGAATGCATTTACTGAACAAACATTTCAGTAGGCCAACATTTCGGATTTTAAAATTATATTTCAAGCTGGTGTTTTAAAGTATTCTAATTTACTGAGATAATGACTTTTTGGTTTTCATTGGCTATAAGCCATAATCATCAACAATAACAGAAATAAACACGTTAAATATATTACTCTGTTTGTAATGACTTTACATAATATATGAGTTTCACTTTTTGTATTAAAGAACTGAAATAAATTAACTTTTTGATGATATTCTAATTTAGTGAGAAGCACCTGTATACTCTAGACTCCTCTCACTCTACAGCTGCTCAATCATCCTAGCACTAAACATATCTGAGTATCCCCTCTCATCACTTGGTGTGCTGGATGACTTTTCCTAGGTTTATTTTACTGAAGATAACAACCTCAGTGCTTCATACAACCTCTAGTACTGTACTAGTTGCCAGTGACTTTGTCACATTTCTTAAAACTTTTCTGTGAGATAATAAACAAATTTAAACTCTATTTTCCATGTGACATCATATTTTTTTTACTAGATAGGAGACTGATCTTACTGTACTGCCTTAATATGGAAGCAAATCCACACCAACAGCATTTCTGACACATTAATACAAAGTATATACCTCAGACCAAACAATTTTCGGATGAATTGCTCAATCCAAACTGTGAATTCCAAAGCTAGGGGACTCCAATACTATACCTACTTGGGACATAGATAAACGAGGCAAAATGGTAGCCCAGTTTTGGTATCTAAGGTGGCTCAAAGGCCACTCTGGTATATAAGGAGACGCCAGTATTATATGTGCAAAATAGTAAGTGGAGGGCTCTGTTGAAGACTTTGTATTAGGGCCAAGGAGCTTCAAGCTATGTCTTGGATTCATACTGTTCATTGGTCACTTTAAAGACACTTCCAAAATATTTCAAACTAGAGACAAACAAATATAGGTAGCTAATTATAGGGGCATTAAATACATATAACATTTTGCTCTTGTGTGGTAAATTGGAGGTTGGTTGAACTGACAATGTATATTTATCATCTTTAAGAAACTAGAAACCTCACCTTTTAAATCTTGATCTTGTGTTTTAACATCAGTGTGAACTCGGAAGCTTTTTTGAATGGAACTTTTAGCTTCATCTTTTAAGGATCCTTGGGGACCAGTAACCTTAATGACATACAAAAAATAGGACATTGCTAAAGTATAAACCAAAGCCATAAAATATAGTGGGCAAAATCCATTGGAATGTAATTCAGATACAATCATTTTATATGATACAACCTTTCCCTCCAAACCCAGAAATGAAGTTAATAGTACAGGAAGCTACCGTACTGTAATAGTGGCTGTTGACGTGGTCCACTATCTGTCAATAATGCAATGTGTTTGTATGGTTTCTCAACTCTTTATACAGTTTTAATCTATTTGGAAATGCGTAATCTAAAAACAAGTGCTAAAATGTGGTATAGTCTTAACTCCTTACCAACATATGATGTACTACTATGTCATATGTTGACTCCCTGACTTTAATTCGGGCGGATGATGCCTATGTCAATCTTTGAAAGGTGTGCCAGCATGGGGCACATCATTCTATGTGCCCTCGATGTTCTTGTGATGGGATTATGGGGCCCCAATGAGTTGCCATGATGACTGGTGATATGCTGAAGACCCCATGCCTGTAATGAAGGTACTCCTGTGAAAACCAGCCTGCAAGTAGCATTCATAGGGGACTGTGATTTTTTCTATTTATACCAATATTGTAGTAATGCTGTGTATAGTACAAGTGATCAGACAATTGCAGGTTCAAGTCCCCTAAGGGGACTAAAAAATACAGTATAAAGTGAAAAAAAAGTTTTTAAAGAAAAATAAAAGTTCAAATCACCCCCCTTTTACTCCATTAAAAATAAATTTAAAATAATAAAAAAACACATATTTCTTATCTTTCCTTTTGTAAAAGTCTGATTTATCAAATATTAAAAAAATTAACCCTATCGGTAAATGGTGTAACAAGAAAAAAGATCAGAATGCCAGAATTATTGTTCTTTGGCCTCCACAGCACTACAATAAAATGCAATAACAGACAATAAGAAAGACATTGTATCTACCGCAAAATGGTATAAATAAAAACATAATCTCCGAGTGGAAAAAAAGCCCTCACAGAGCCTCATCGATCAAAAATTGAAAATGTTACAGGTCTCGGAAAACTGTGCCACAATGAAATTGTTATTTTTATTTTTTTACATATTTACAAATTGTTTTTTACCACTTAAATAAAAAAACTGTGCAACTTTGGTATCTGCGGAATCATACTGAACCGGACAATCATATTGCCAGGTCAGTTTTACCATATAGTGAACATGGTAAATAAAAAAATAATTGCAGGAATTTTTCGCTATTTTGCCTCACTTGAAAATGTTATCCTGCTTTTCAGTACATCAAAGGATAAAATGAATGGTGTCATTTAAAAGTACAACTTGTCCAGCAAAAAAGCAATCTCTTATATGGCTAGATCGAAGGAAAAATAAAAAAGTTATAGTTCTTGGAAAAAGGGGAAGAAAAAACAAAAGTGCAAAAACAGAAAATTGCCCTGTCAGGAGGGGATTAAAATATGAGTGCATTTCCTAAATTTCTTGTTTTATATTTTACTTAGCTTCACTCTATTATATCCTTATTTATTACAATCATAAAATTGCATGGAATGAACTATTTTTACTGTGCAATTCTAGATGCTTAAATTGATTTTCTATTTTGGCTTTGCTCTTACGCTGTAGCTATGCATAAAGTTTATCATGAAAGACGGCACGTATTATACAATGCCCTTTCAAAAAGTTTTCATTGGCCTTGATGGGCTAAATAGTAGAGATTGGGTGTTCGGGTTCGGCCGAACAGTTAAAAAAGTTCGGGTTTGGGTACCCAAACCCGGACCCCATTTACTTGAATGGGGGGCCTGAACATCCAGTGTTTGCTGTGCTGCAATGTGCAAGACAGCACAGCAAACACTGCTTCTGATCGGCGGTGAAATCATCCCCGTCGGTCAGAGTGCCGTGGTTCCCACACTGTCAAAAGACAGCATAAGCGCTCAGCCGTGCTAGGAGGTATAAAGTTTACCTCTGGTACCTGGTGTCAGCTGATGGGACAACTGCTCCCTTCATCCGACACCTGCTGCTGCTGCTAAGAACGGAGAGCAGGAGCGGTGGATGGGAGTATTCATCAGCCGCTCCTGAGCTGTAAATAAATAATTTTAAAAAATGGTGTGGGTTCCTCAGTATTTTTGTTAACCAGCCAGGCAAAACTCACAGCTGGGGGTTGCAACCCTCAGCTGTCATCTTCAGCAAGTTATCAAGAATAGTGGGGTCCACATAACGTATTTTTTAATTGTTTAAATTAATAATTTAAAAAACTGCATGGGTTCCCCATTTTTTACAACTAACCTTGCTAAAGCAGACAGTTGTGGGCTGGTATTCTCAGGCTGCTGAGGGGCCATGGATATTGGCCCCCCAGCCTAAAAATAGCAGCCCGCAGCTGCCCAGAAAAGGAGCATCTATTAGATGTGCCAATTCTGGCGCTTTCAATGGCTCTTCCCACTTGCCCTGTAGTGGTGGCAAGTGAGGCTAATATTGGTGGGGTTGATGTCACCTATGTATTGTCAGGTGACATCAAGCCCGCGGCTTAGTAATGGAGAGGCATCTATAAGACACCTATCCATTACTCATCCTATAGTTATGTGGTAAATAAAATTACAGCAAGAATTAAGTCCTTTAATTGAAAGAAAGACACAGACTCCTTTAATAATCTTAATTAAACCATACTTATGATTTCTCCTAATTCTAACAAAGCCCTTGATCTCCTGTAAGAAAACTTTAATAAAAAGACAACAATATACCATACCTGTCTGTCATTCTATCCCATGGCGTAATCCATGTCTGGGGATAAATAGTTTTCAACCTGGACACTGCCAAGATGCAACCGTCCAGGCTGAGAACCACTGTGGACTGAGCGGCTCCGAGCCTGAGTGACCGGTGGTGACATCATTGAGGTTACATCTGGTCACTGAGGCTCCATTCCCAGCTGGGCTGAAGTGCATTCACCTCGGTGAGATCCCCACAGGCAGTGTTACCCCCAAAGTTAAGCAAAGTATTGGTTTGGCTATATAGTGGCTCTTCACGAAATGGTCCTTCAAATACTTTCCCCGGCGTTGTGTCATGAATGGGTGTTCGGACAAGTGGGTCACCAGGACACTGTCAGTACGTAAGACTGACCAGTGTTTCATCAAGATCTCTGGATCTGATCCCATCGGCAATTTGAGGTGGAGATAAATCTTATGTCACGAGACCCTTGTTGTCTATCTTTCTTTGATTACATGAGTAAATCTTCCCTTCTTGCAAACTTGGCCCTTCTATACCCCTCCCTGATACACTGATTGCTGTAACCCCTTTCTTTAAAACGGTCAGTAAGGGTGACAGACTGTCTCTCGAAGCGGGCTGCAGTCGAGCTGACCCATCTGTTCCTAAGAAATTGGCCAACCGGGATGGCCCTAATCACTGAATGGTTGTGTGCTGACGTGGCGTGCAAGAGGGAGTTGGCGGCTATTTCCATGCGTTATAATCTGACTCAATAGATCCATCCTCTGCGACACACAAGTCAAATCAAGAAAATTAATATTATTGGAATGCCACTTAAACGTAAATTTTAAATTAAACAAATTGTTGTTAAGATGTTGCATGAATTGAGATAGTGTGGAAAGGTGACAAAACCAGCCTATCAAAACATCATCAATGTAACGAAACCGGCCTATAACTGGGTCCTCGGCATGCTATCCATCACCAAAGAAAATCTGTCTCTCCCAATAGCCAAGAAACAGGTTTGCGAATGACAGAGGACACGCCACACCCATGGTAGTCTCTTGCGTCTGCAACTAAAATCTATCCTTGAATACAAAAAAATTATGTGTCAAAACAAACTCAAATAAATCCAAAACAAAATCTGAAAAATGGCCATCCCAGTTGGCTGTCTCAAGGAAGAAACGGGACGCCCTGAGTCCATCATTGTGCCTGATGGACGTATATAGGGACTTGATGTCATTAGTAACTAGGAGCATGCTCGCCTCTAGAAAGAGTCCGTCGACCATAGTATGTCGGTCGTGTCTCTGAATTTTATTATTTTTTTTTGTTATTTATGTTTATTGTTATTGTATATGGTGTTATACTGCATTTTTGCACAATGCACCAATATCACTTTATTACCAGCCGTGTTTTTGCTGGGTGGCTTCCTTATAATACTTTGTAATACATTTTATATTCACTTGGGCTACTGATTGTGCCCCTAAAGTGTAGCACATATTCTGCCCTTGATTGGTGGTCTTATTAATCATTATTTTTCTTATTATGATTTACCTTTGTGGATTGCACTGGGGATTTTATCACTGTAGTTCTTTTAATGGCTGTGCTCCTGGTCTTCGATAAGATGGCTGAAGTGGTGCGCATGCGTGCTCTGTTCTCTGCACAGTCCAGCTTTGCCTGGGGCTCTCCATTGCACTCTGTGCGCACGCCCCATGACATCATCGGGTGAATCATGCTGTCACGTGCACAGAGTGTGGATGGCCCTGGGGGAAGGGAAACCTTCCGGCGCATGATTTCCGGGATGCATGCGCTGCTTGTACCTGCACCTCTGGCCGCATTACTATTTAAACTCTTGAGACATGACACAATGCACTCTCCTTTTTGGAAAGCAATAACGTGAAATGCGTGTCAAAGTGGCCAGCAGGGGGATGTGTGCACACTATCACCTTTGATGGGTAAGCTGGGCTAATCATTTGACTATGTGACTGGTGATGTATGCATATATATTCTCTTTTATTGGTCAAAAGTCTGCCTTCTTTACTTTCATGCAACAATCTTGTTTGACTGCATGTATTTTCTGATATATGATCCAATTAGCCCTTGGTGGGGTGACTCAGATGTCCACCCTCTCTCTGCTGTTCTGGCATGTCTCCCAACCTTTTTTCCTCTTTGTGTCATAACTTATGATAACTTGATTTGTTTGTGTGATATTGTATTAATAAAATCATTGTATTTTATAGCGTATTGGTGGTGTTTCTGTACTCCATTTCTTTGGTATATAAAGAGCCAGAATTGGCACATTTAGTAAATGTGCCTTTTCTGGGCAGCTGCGGGTTGCTAATTTTAGGTTGGGAGGGGCCAATATCCATGGCCTCTTACCAGCCTGAGAATACCAGCCCCCAGCTGTCTGCCGTTTTTAAATTATTTATTTAAATAATTATAAAATACGGCATTGGGACTCATTTATTCTTAATAACTAGCCTTGCTGAAGCTGACAGCTGAGGGTTGCAGCCCCCAGCTGTGAGTTTTGCCTGGCTGGTTAGCAAAAATGCAGGGGAACCCATGCATTTTTTTAAATTAATTATTTATAGTGCACGAGTGGCTGATGAATACTCCCATCTGCCGCTCCTGCTCCCACTGTTAGCAGCAGGTGTCGGATGATGGGAGCAGTAGTCCCATCAGCTGACACCAGTGAATGAAGGTAAATTTATACAGTACAGACCAAAAGTTTGGACACACCTTCTCATTTAAATTTTTTCTGTATTGTCATGACTAATAAAATTGCACATTCACACTGAAGGCATCAAAACAATGAATTAACACATGTGGAATTATATACTTAACAAAAAAGTGTGAAACAACTGAAAATATGTCTTATGTTCTAGGTTCTTCAAAGTAGCCACCTTTTGCTTTGATGACTGCTTTGCACACTCTTGGCATTCTCTTGATGAGCTTCAAGAGCTAGTCACCGGGAATGGTTTTCTCTTCACAGGTGTGCCCTGCCAGGTTTAATAAGTTTGATTTCTTGCCTTATAAATGGGGTTGGGACCATCAGTTGTGTTGTGCAGAAGTCTGGTGGATACACAGCTGATAGTCCTACTGAATAGACTGTTAGAATTTGTATTATGACAAGAAAAAAACAGCTAGGTAAAGAAAAATGAGTGGCCATCATTTCTTTAAGAAATGAAGGTCAGTCAGTCCGAAAATTGGGAAAACTTTGAAAGTGTCCCCAAGTGCAGTGGCAAAAACCATCAAGCGCTACAAGGAAACTGGCTCACATGAGGACTGCCCCAGGAAAGGAAGACCAAGTGTCACCTCTGCTTCTGAGGATAAGTTTATCCGAGTCACCAGGCTCAGAAATCGCAGGTTAACAGCAGCTCAGATTAGAGACCAGGTCAATGCCACACAGAGTTCTAGCAGCAGAAACATCTCTACAACAACTGTTAAGAGGAGATTTTGTGCAGCAGGCCTTCATGGTAAAATAGCTGCTAGGAAATTACTGCTAAGGACAGGCAACAAGTAGAAGAGACTTGTTTGGGCTAAAGAACACAAGGAATGGACATTAGACCAGTGGAAATCTGTGCTTTGGTCTAATAAGTCCAAATTTGAGATCTTTGGTTCCAAACACCATGTCTTTGTGTGACACACAAAAGGTGAACGGATGGACTCTACATGCCTGGTTCTCACTGTGAAGCATGGAGGAAGAGGTGTGATGGTGTGGGGATGCTTTGCTGGTGACACTGTTGGGGATTTATTCAAAATTGAAGGCATACTGAACCAGCATGGCTACCACAGCATCTTGTAGCGGCATGCTATTCCATCCGGTTTGCGTTTAGTTGGACCATCATTAATTTTTCAACAGGACAATGACCACAAACACACCTCCAGGCTGTGTATGCTGTGTAAGGGCTATTTGACCAAGAAGGAGAGTGATGGGGTGCTACGCCAGATGACCTGGCCTCCACAGTCACCAGAACTGAACCCAATCGAGATGGTTTGGGGCGAGCCAGACCGCATAGTGAAGGCAAAAGGGCCAACAAGTGCTAAGCATAAGAAATGTGAAGATTTTTCCAGCTCCTTTCTGATTAAAAATCCTTTATTGATCCATATCCTTAAAAATCATCCCTACACAGAGGGGAATGTGAACAGCGACAAAAAACCTGCTAATAGCTACGAGTTTCGATCTAAAAGATCTTCATCATGGCATCTTTTAGATCGAAACTCATAGCTATTAGCAGGTTTTTTGTCGCTGTTCACATTCCCCTCTGTGTAGGGATGATTTTTAAGGATATGGATCAATAAAGGATTTTTAATCGGAAAGGAGCTGGAACAATCTTCACATTTCTTATGTCTTCAGCTGTTGCCACGTCTGTGTCAGGACGGGTTCAAGTGCTCCTGTGGTCTGTTGGTGAGCTGACTGGGCCCTTGGCCTCCACATTTTTCTATTGATAAGTGCTAAGCATCTCTGGGAACTCCTTCAAGATTGTTGGAAGACCATTTCCAGTGACTACCTCTTGAAGCTCATCAAGAGACTGCCAAGAGTGTGCAAAGCAGTCATCAAAGCAAAAGGTGGCTACTTTGAAGAACCTAGAATATAAGACATATTTTCAGTTGTTTCACACTTTTCTGTTAAGTATATAATTCCACATGTGTTAATTCATAGTTTTGATGCCTTCAGTGTGAATGTACAATTTTCATAGTCATGAAAATACTGAAAAATATTTAAATGAGAAGGTGTGTCCAAACTGTTGGTCTGTACTGTACCTCCGATTACAGCTGAGTGCTCCCGCTGTCTTTTGACAGCTTGGGAACTGTGGCTCTCTGACCAGCAAAGATGATTTCACCGCTGATCAGAAGCTGTGTTTGCCGCGCTGCCATGTACATAAGAGCGCAATAAACACCCGGTGTTCGGGCAGCTGAACCCTAACAGTAACATGGACTTCCTAGTGAAGTCCATGTTCGTTGTTTGTACTCGAACAGTAGGTGTTCGGTACGGATGCCAAACTTTACTGTTCGGGTTTGCCCATCTCTACTAAATAGCATAATCTGGATCCTGCTGCTTGATATAAAAAGAACAGAAAACTGTCTGAAATCTGGCTAACTAAATACAAGTCTGTAAGACTAAGAACTAAATAGATCTGTTATGGATCCCTTCAATAGAGTTTAGTTTTAGAAATCACTTTAGAGCAGTAGAGGGTTAAAACCGCTGTATTTCTTAGACTGGAACCCATTCCTACTGTAATGGCTTATCCAATGATTGACAGGATTGTGAATATCCTTTGAATAGGCTTTAATAAATCATTTCAGTTTCTAATTCTTTTACCTTCTAATTCAATTTCCTAAAACATTTTCTTTTTCAGAATATTATCTTTTCTGCACAATCAGTAATTTAACCAAACTGCATTTGAAGATACAATGAAAACTGTTAAAAAAACCACTTAATCTTTGGAATGACATATCCTCTACCATGGTGGTCTTCTTCAATACAAGCTTCTTATCAAATTGAATATAGTTGTACTACAAGTACAAAATAACATGCATTTACATTTTGTTTGCTACTTTCCATATAAATGTTCCCTACAAGGCCTCTATGAGGTTATTTGCCTTGGGCTTCTTAAAAATAATTCCAAATTATTTGTAATTCTCTGACTCATCTAAATACAATACAATATGACAAAAATAGGACAAAAAAAAACAATATTTCAACCTAGTACAACAGGATACTAATTCATATTGGAGAAGTTTAGCTTTTTACAGTATACTTCAATTTTGAAAAATAACTTGAGAACTAGAACACATTTCTTTTGGAATCTTTTTTCCTACAATGGCACTGAAAAGGATGACATTAACAATGTGAACATTAATTATGTCAAAAATTACAATGCTAAGTCTGCAATGCAATGCTCATTATGAAATGAATGCTCGAAAGAATAATTCAGAAACAGTCTATGATATTTACTTAATAATCAGAAAAAGAAACCATAAAAATAAAATCTAAAAAAAAAAATAAAATGCATTTTTTGCTGAAATTAATTGAGCTTGAGCAAATGAAGTTGTATAGAATGTGAATACAGATTAATCTTAGTTTGGACATTTTACAAACTATCAAGCTACCCTGGGTTTGGAGGGCTATTAGATATAGTACAATCAAAATAACAGCCTAGAAAGGTCACATTTGCATGCAGTAATATGAATATTGCAAACAAAGAATATATCTAAAATGTCTAGCAAATAAGAGGGAAATCGAAAGGCTAAATACTAAAAACTAACATTTCTATTACGAGGGGTGAACATGTCAATAATATACACGTAAACAATATATTACTTTATTCAAATATTTATACATTTTATAGAAATAATATCTAACATTTTAGAATGTATGACACATAGTTTTAACAATATTTTTTTAACCCCGAAAACAGCAAGACTCATATCTATAGGCTTTTTCTGATCACACACACTGGACAATCTTAGTTCTCTTGATCGTTTTTAAAAAATGCTAAAGGTTTATTACTTAATTGAGTTTCTAAATAGTAACAGTAGTTTTTAATATCATAATCTTCATACAAAACAGACCATTTCACCCAACGAACGAGCGATTTGCTTGTTCATCGGGTGCTCAGCAGCCTGTTAAGACTCCAAGATTATCATGAAACCAATATTCCTAATAATGCTCGTTCATGATCATTGGGAATTGTAAATGGACCTTAAAGTGGTTATCCACCTCTCTGAACAACCTCTTTGTAAATTCATTTGCAGCTGTAAAATAAGAATAACCTATAATTGCCTCTAGGTATGGGTGGACCCATAGATATCCAGGTTCGAACGAACTTTAGCCCACTGTTTAGTTCAGGTACCAGAACTCTACTCAAACTCACAATTATAGTAAAGGCTGGGGGCCTTCAAAAGTCTCTCTCTCCATCCCTCTCTATTTCTCTTTCTCAACACTAAAACCGACTTTCCGGGAGAATTCCTTGTCCGGAGTTGAGCACCGGACACTAGGTGTCCAGTTAGAACCATGCACTAAAGTTCAGGTTCTCTCATCTCTACTCACCTCTTGTACCTTACCATACTGATTCAATGATGTCAGCACCAGGTCTCCTTGAAGATTGAATAACATTGCTCCACCACATGATCACTTTCAGTCAATCAGCAGCCACTATTAGGCTGCTGCACTTTTACTTCCTTCATACGAACTTCAGATATCCAGGGAAGATACAAGCAATTCAGCACAGGAACATCCACTATTTGGTTGCAGGTCTCAAATGCCAAATTGTCTTTCGAGTCTCGGACGTGACTATAAAGTATTTTTATTTTACATTGGCAAATATAGTATTTAATAAGAAGTTGTCAGACTAGTGAACAAGCACTTTAAGCAATTTCAAAGGTATCGCAACACAAATGGCTGTGGTAAATGGATTGCAACTGTTATTTTCTTCTGTGGTGTCACACACTGTCTGTAATATTTATTCACTATTTTATCACTTTCTCTATCACTATTTGTAAGCTGTGAGAAGTGAAAGCATCTCACTATCCAGATTCTTTCCTAAGGCCAAGTTCACATGTTCAGTATTTGACATCCCTATTTGTAAGCCAAACCCAGGAGTGGGTGATAAATGCAGAAGTGGGGATAGGTTTCTATTATACTTTTCCTCTAATTGTTCCACTCCTGATATTGGCTTCCAAATACTGATGTAAAATACTGACCAAATATTGAATGTGTGAATGTGGTATAAATCTCTGCTTTTACATAGGCTATCATAGTTCCTCCTGATTGGCTGTGCTATACCAGGCAACTTCATAGATGCCAGGCATTAATGGGAAGCCCGCACTCAAGGTCATGTGAGCCTTTTCTAGCTGATGCTGTCTTTTGCAATATGCAAAATGGCGATGGCAATTTTTGGTGATTCTCACAAATCAAATCGTATATTATTCAATTTTGCCGTGTTCAGCAAAATCATAAAAAATCTAAAATAAATTCCATCCGCTCATCTCTAATATTGTTCTCATAATAAGGCTTAATAGGGAATCTATAGACTCATGGGGGGCCTATACTGTGCCTTTGTATGCCTCCAATTCTATGCTGAAATTTTTATGTCAGATTGAATATGACAAAAAAATTATTGCATGCTCTATTGAAAATGATTTTTTTGATTGGAGAAAATCTCCCTATACAGTGCCTGTCAGACTCTATATAGAGGCCTATGCAGCAGTCTTTTGTGTGAATTACCATATAGGCTTTGCACAGATGTTTCGACTGTGTTCATGAGCTCTTAGAAACTGGACATCCAAGCAAAGGGGATGTTCTTTAAAATTGGTGTTAGATATCGAACTCACAATTCTTTCTAACTTTTATGTGATATTTAAACCAAAACGTCTTTGTGCTTACCAATTCTGCTGCTTCATTTGCTTTGGCTTTGCCCTCTTTTGCAGTGTCCTCTGCACTGTCAATTGAGTCCTTGATATTGCTGTATGCATTGAAAGCTGCAGTAGCATTAAATGAGAGGTTTTTAGCTTCAGCAAGGATTCTGTGGAAACAGATAGGAATATTAAACTCAAGTATCCATGAAACAAAAATGAATTGATGGCAAAATAATATATTGCTATAGCAATGACAAAACAATTTCATTGAGCAATGACTCACAAGCCAGGTATGTATTCTTCATTTGTAAAATAAATTCTCTATGGACAAAAATCATCTTGGAGCACTGATTCAGGGTATACAAATGTACATTAAGAGGCTATAATATTCTCCAACAGCATATTTAGAAGACTTTGCATAAAAAACATAAAAATTGTTCAAAATTCAAGGGCGGATATGAATGATAATGATTCAATATACGTGCTCTACGCTTAGATTAAGATAATTTATAGGACATTGACACCTTTGGGGAGGTAACTCTTTTTTACATAAATGTGTGTATTTTAGGCTAAATAACATACAGTTGAAACTAGAAGTTGATGTCGTGTTTAGAAGCGTGTTTTTTTGTAGCATCTGAGTTAATTAGAGACACACCTGTTAATGTATTTTAATGCACACCTGAAACACACTGCTTCTTTGTGTAGCATCATGAGAAAGTCTAAAGAAATCAGCCAAGATATCAGGAAGAGAATTGTGTACTTGTACAAGTCTAGCTTCTGCTGTGGTATAATTTCAAGATACCTGATGGTGCCTGGTTCATCTGTACAAACAATTATACGCAAGTACAAACAAGATGGGAATGTCCAGCCATCATACCGCTCAGGAAGGAAATGGGTTCTGTGTCCCAGAGATGAACGTACTTTGGTCTGACATGTGCACATCAACCCGAGGGCAAAAGTAAAAGACCTTGTGAAGATGATGGTGGAAGCTGGTAAGATTGTGTCAATATCCACAGTGAAAAGAGTACTGTATAATCATGGGCTGAAAGGCTACGCTACCAGGAAGAAGCCATTACTCCAAAATGCAAATAAAAAATCCAGATTATTTTTTGCAAATGCACACAGGAATAAAGACCTTAATTTTTGGAGACATGTCCTGTGGTCTGATGAAACTAAAATTGAACTTTTTTGGTCATAAAGACCCTTGTTGCATTTGGAGCAAAAAGGGAGAAGCTTGAAAGCCTAAGAACACATCCCAATTGTGAAACACAGGGGTGGCAGCATCATGTTGTAGGGTTGTTTTGCTGCAGGAGGGACTGGTGCGCTTGACAAATTTGATGGAATTGTGAGAAAAGAAGATTATGTGATAATACTGAAGCATCATCTCAAGACATCAGCCAAGAAGTTAAAACTTGGGCAGAAATGGGTCTTACAAATGAACAATGACCTGAAGTATACTGCCAAAATGCTAAAAAAAGTGGCTTAAGGATAACAAAATCAATGTTTTGGATGGGTATTAAAAAAGCCCAGACCTCAATCCTATTGATAATTTATGGGCAATGCTGAAAAGGCAGGTGTGAGCAAGGTGACCTACAAACCTGGATCAGCTACACCAGTTTACTTTTTAAGAGGAATGGGGCCAAATTCGGATCAACTATTGTGAGAAGCTTATGGAAAGATATTGTCATGATCTGCTTAGTTTGTGGGATTAGGTAGTTCAGAGATTAATCTGGATGGCCTCACTCTGGGATTGTGGAAGGCTTCTTATAGCCTCATTGTGGGGTCAATGACTAGACTCCCTGCAATAAAAACAGAGTAGCTTCTCCCGGCAGTGTGTCCTCTAATTCTCCTTGACCGAAGTGGCGCCAATCTCCATGGGTTCAGAAGCGACACCAGTCTCTTTGCTGCCGAAGAATAGGGATGTCTCAGACTCAATGACACCCCTAGCCCACAGCCTGCGGTCCATACGCATGGCCTAAGTAATGGCATCCTCCAAGGTGTCAGGTGGTGAATGGAGGGCCAGAGCATCTTGGAGACGTTCAGACAAGCCTCTGTGCAATAAGCCCCAAAAGGCGGCCATCCCATGAGACCCTGCTGCTCAGTGTTGAAACTCAGCACAAAACTACTCAGCTGAGTGTTTACCCTGATGCACACTCATGACCATATCTTCAGCCATATGTACTCTGTCAGGCTCATCATATATGTGGCCCAAGGCTTCAAAGTAGGCATCGACTGTCATTCTCTCAGGGGCAGTGGGAGACAGAGAAAAAGCCCATGCTTGGGGGGCACCCCTCAGAAGAGAAATGATGACCCCCCCCACCCTCTGGAACTCGTCCCCATAGGAATGGGGCCTTAAAGAAAAAAAAGCTTACATCCCTTCCTGAAGGACCTAAACTACTTTTTATCCCCCTGAAAAGGAGTCAGGCAAGTTGACCAGAGATTCAGGGGATACCACAGATATGTCCCTACTCCTGGAACCAAGAGACCCTGCCACACTGGCCCCCTGAACGGTGTCCACCAACTGCTGTTGGGTATAGGCCATCGTTCGCTGTTCAGATTGAGCTTTTGGAACATTTGGGTAAAATGTTTGACCTGATCGGCCAAAGCCTGCAGGGGATCCATGTTGCTAATTTGCACAGAAAATACACACAACTTTCCCCAACCTAGAAAAAATGTGTGGTCGCTTATAATATCAGGATCATGTCAGCACCAGTGAACTGCCACGGCTGAGCAGGGTGACTCACCCAAACTGCGAGAGAGCCCTGGATCAGATGCCACGGGAAAGCTCAGGCAGATGGGACCTGAGCAGCGTGGCGAGAGGGGACGCTGAGGATAGCAGGAAGCAGAAGGACCTGCAATCATGTGACCACAAGGGTTGGGGCTTAGCATCCTGCTGCTGCAGATGAGTACAGGATGCTACAGGGACACTGGAGTAGAGGAAAAGGGAACTCAGGTCGAACAAATGGGGGTCATGCATGGAGAGGGCGGCGCTGTACAGGAGGGGTGAGCAGAGAATAGTCAGAACATAGGCAAGGAGTCATACAAGGAGATAGCAGCGCAGTTCAGGAGGGACAGGCAGAACTCTTAAAGTCATGGCCATCGACTCATCTCCTCTTACACGAACTGGGATCATTTCTGTTTCTGAAAGTTTGTGTTGAAAATTGGATGGATTTTCAACGTGGAAGAGATTGAATGGACAAATTGCCCGCAGGGCTGGTGCTGGGCATGACGTGGCAGTTCGCCAGTGCTGACAGGATCCTGATAGATATCATAAACGTTTGACCCAAGTCATTCAGTTTAAGGGCAATGATTCCAAAAACTATCGAAATGTATAGAAACTTTTGACTTTGCAGTAAGTAATACAAATGTCATAAAACATAAGCATGCACCGGCGCACTATGTCCCGGAACACAGCGAAATACTTCCGGGACATAGTGCGCTGGCGCATGCGCACTAATGCTTTTCGGCTTTGCCCGCAGTTGGGCAAAGCATACTGCGCGTGCCCAAGGCAAGATTGCTTTGTGCACACGTGAACTACGGAGGAAACCAACAGAAATTCCTGAAAGTATTGCGCCCAGCAGGAAAGGAAGGGTTGAATAAAAGCTGAGGAAACACCGCCCATCGGACCGGACAGAGGGCCTGCCAAATTCAGGTGACAGAGTCCCTTTAATAATTGAATCTACAAAATATAGTCAAGGCATCAATTATGCAATCTGGACAAGAATAATAAATCAAATGAATTTTTAGCTTATAGTAGGCCTTTTCAATGGATTGTATGAGTACAGCAAAAAAAGTCTATGTAAAAAGCATGCAATGAGTCTATCTATCAGTATCAGTTTTATTCGTATGAAAACTCTGATGGTAAACATGGACACAAACCACTGGCATCTGAATGAGCCCCAGTAGTGTATTTGGATTATATATTATTGGATAAACTCTAGCGAACCTCTGATGATTAGACTTAGAATCTAAGTTCTGTCCATATTCTGCGGATAGGTTGATAAAGATTTTGCAGCTTGCAGGGCTCCGCAGGCGAGACAGATTGCTGGACAAGTACAGATCTGATGCACAAGTAGGGGGCACTGCTGCTCTGTGTTTTACATTGAGCTCAAGCCAGCAGCAATGTTTTATTGGAATAGAAACGTGCGTGTAGCTGGTATAATCAGAATGCATTAATGTACAAGGCAGATGAAAGCTTGGCAAATGTTGTAATCATTTTAATTGAAGTGCAATGGGCCAGCAATGACCACATAAGGCTGAAGGTGTATTGGTTTAGCATATTATAATTTACATACTAAATTATGCCGCACATGGTATATCTCATAAGCAAAGGAAAGACCTACAGATATTATGTTGCTAGAAGTCTCACAGTATGGAAATGTTTTGCAAATGATTTCCTTATCTCTGTACAAGATAACGAGTATGCCCTTAGTTTGTATTAACAATCAGATGACTCTACTGTTGCACTAAGTGGCATACAAGAGATGAGTAACTAAGGGGCTTGTGTGGTAAAAAGAAGTCATCACCTACCCACAGGATGGCCAAGAACTTGTAGATGGGTGAGGTTTGGACCGATCTGCAGGATGGCACACTTTTATCCCTATTAGAAAGGAGTGGCAATGTGCATGCTTGAACTCTGCTCCATTTTTTCTTTATGTGTCTGCCAAATGCTGTACTAGGCTTATTCTGGCAGCACCATAGAGAATGAATGGAGCATCAGGTGGATGTTAAACCTGCTGCTCGATTTTCTGCTAATCAGTGAAGGCCACAATGGTAGAATACACACTGATCAGCAGGTAGTTATCATTTATGTAAATATGTGATAACTTGCTTTCACCAAGTCCCTTCCAGGTTCTTCTCAACACATCTATACTCCTAACCTAATGCACAATGAAATGGTTACCCATCCCATGGAAAGAAAAATCCCGACCAACTTTAATGGCACAAAACCATCCTGGAATGGGCACCACATCCCTAGGGGTTTGTTAATACACTCTTATACTTTTCTTCTACTCACCCATCAAGTTTTGCAGAGGACTCTTTCAGCTGGGCAGCATGCAGTTCTGCCTGGAGTATTTGCTCTGGAAGGTCTCTCGTTTGGATCTCATCAGTGAGATTGCTTATTTTAACTCTTAGTCTTTCACCCAATTGTGGAAGTTCTTTGTTAATATCCATCAATTCCTGGCAAATATGAATTTGATATAATTTATTAAACACAGTGAGGCTAACTTCACATTTGCTGTATGTGTCCAGAAGCTGAAATCCCAGCACATACAGCATCTTAAACAGATTGAAAGGCCATTATTTACCATATACATGCTTTAAGGGTTATATTTTCCAAAATGGACGCCTATGGAAGTTAAATGTTATTTAATTAAAAGCACACATCGTGGTTTTAAATCAGGATATCATAAAGCTGTAATCCTCTGCTGTATACTGCATAACATAAGATCTAGTAAGTTGGCCCAAGCAATCACAGAAGTATTTCATCCAATGGTGAATTCAGCCAAAATCCTCCTGAAATAAATGTGTGCACATACCCTTAGGGTGTATTCACACTGAGGTGTTTTTGCAAAGTTTTCGGAGCAAAAACTTAGAAAAACCCACAAGTAGTTAAAAAGGCAATTTTTTTAAAGATTTTTTTTCCATGAAAACCCTGCAAAAAACCTCAGTATGAACACATCTTTAGAATGTGATAATTAAGTAATTAATTTATTCATTCAGAGTTTCCAAAAAATTGCAGATTCTATCGTTTGCAAATTTGGGGGAATTCAATTCATGTGATTCCAAAATATGGTCGATCAGCTAGTTGGCATTTGCCAGATTTATATGGGTCTGGGAGGGGTTAAAAACAATAAATTAATATACTCACCCAGGTCCGAACCTATCTGTCCCACCACAGCTCCCCACTGGTAATCCGCTAGCTTCCTATTGAACTTGACCTGCTCTGGTGCTGGTTCTATTCACTCTTCTCTGGCACTTCTGGCATCAGCTAGACCTCTACACACATTCTGGAGGAAAGATGTAGGGAAAAAGTGTAGTGGAGATCAGCCCCGGAGAGCCTTTGGGAGCCAGCGGATCATCATCGTGGAGTTGCATGACAGGCAGAAATATAGAGCTAAAATTAATTTGATATTGTGTTCTAACTAGTGATGAGCGAGTATACTCGTTACTCGAGATTTCCCGAGCACGCTCGGGTGTCCTCCAGGTGGTTTTTAGTGCTCGGAGATTTAGTTTTCATTGTTGCAGCTGAATGATTTACATCTGTTAGCCAGCTTGATTACATGTGGGGATTCCCTAGCAACCAGGCAACCCCCCACATGTATTCATCCTGGCTAGCAGCTGTAAATCATTCAGCTGCAACGATGAAAACTAAATCTCCGAGCAGTCACAAATACACAGAGACCCCCAGAGCGTGCTCGGGACATCTCGAGTAACGAGTATAGTCGCTCATCACTAGTTCCAACCCTTTTTTCTTCCATTCCTTTATTATGAAAGGTAAGGAGGCTTCAGACCATAATAAGCTGCCTGTTAATGGTAATTGGGGCTAATTTCGAATTTCCTGGCTGATTTTGAGTGAATCTGAGTAAAGTTTTTGCATATTTGTTTACTTTTAGGAGTAGCAAACAAAAACTGTATAAATTTGGTATTGCAATAATTACAGTGACCACTGGAATAAATTTACTATGTCACAAACAGTATGCTTTAAAACTACCACTGAACCCACTCCAAATATACTGTAGAATTGTTTTTTTTTTCACCTTTTGAAATAAAAATACAATTTTTGTAAAGGAAGCACATACCCAAAAATCATACATTCATAAAATTCTGCTGTACCCTCCAGGTAAAATGTTTAGAACTTTTCTGGAGCGAATGAGTTTTGTGTCTTTCTGTTGAAGACAGAGATTTAGTAGCTAGAATTATAAATCACTTGCTCTGATCTCTATAACAGCTTACAATTGCCTACTCCAAACTTGTTTGCTTTAGTGTAAAACCACTCTTTAAATTTCAGCTGTTCAGGAAGTTTATGGCACACTGTGGTTTTTACTCACGTTTTCCGCTTCATTGATGTTTTGCGCTAAGTTGTTGACTTCGGTCATAATGTCATCAGACTCGCTTAGTGTGTTCTCTGTTTCTTTCTTGCCTTTTTCAACAGTTTGTTTATGTCCCTAAAATAGACAACACATAACATCAAGCCAGGAAAAATCCTAAACTAAGTGCACTACGATGGTTAAAATTGCAATAAATAATTAGTGAACTGTTTCAGATACTCTATGTTTGATTACTAATAAAATGTGCTCCGATTGTTACTTAAGTCACAATTATAAACAAATGCAGATTAACTAAGCTAATAACACAGAAAGTTATACCATGCATGTCTTTTTTTGATTATTGCACATCATGTAAACATTTTTAGTGCATAGAAAATTAGTAAGAAAACAGTTGTGTTAAATGGGTATCCATCCCTCCAAAGAAGATAGGTTGCACATAGTCGATCTCCACACCTTTTTTTTTGCCAAGAAAGCTGAGTGCTGTGTTTTTTGGCTATTTCTGGCAGTCTTATCAACTTTGATTGGAGTGGAGGTAGACCATGTGCACCTCTACTCAATTCAGAACTTTGCTGCAGATCCTCAATATCAGAATGGTGGGGATACAAGTAATGAGCACATTATTCCCTAACCAACATATAGAAAAAAAACCTGTTCTTTTGGGGGTAACAATTCTTTAATTATTTATTTTCATTACTACAGTCCTGTGTAATGCTCAAGTTACTTTTTCTTGTGTATCCATTAATATGAGGCTGGTGGCTCAATGATTAACACCTTTGACCTCCAGCTCAGGTATCTGGCTTCAAATATATACCAAAAATAACATCTAAATGAAGGTTGGTACTCCTTATGTCAATCCTTACGTGAAAAATGTTTTTAAGGTCTCAAATTTGTCACAATGCAATGAAGACCAAAAGGCATGATGGCAAAAAAGTTGATAGACTGAAATTCACATAACTGCCTAGCCAGGTATTAAAGGGACTCTGTCACCTGAATTTGGCAGGCTCTGTTTACGGTCTGATAGGCGGTGTTTTCTGTTCTTTCATGCACCCCTTCCTTTCCCGCTGGCAGCAATATTGTCTTGAATTTGATTAGGTTTCCTCCATAGTACACACGTGCACAATGCAATCTTGCCTTGCGCATGTGCAGTATGCTTTGCCCAACTGCAGGCAAAGCTGAAAAGCATTAGTGCGCTTGCGCCGGCGCACTATGTCCCGGAAGTATTTTGCTGTGTTCCGGGACATAGTGCGCCTGCACTGTACTTTTCATTCAACCCACATAACATAAGCATACTAATAGATCAAATGACTTTATATGAAATTTGCTTTGTGTAACAAACTGATGTTTCTGTGTACACCGCACTAGAGTATGTTAGTACTAACCAGTTTAAGAAATGGCAGATGAAAACCCCTCTAGCATAGGATTTTCTTTGCTCTCAGTTAAACACAGGCATTTAGTTATTTTTATTAAGCTGTATTCTGCCGTGTTTAACCACTATATTATGGAGTACTGTGCCAGTTTACATAATGTGAAGTAAAAAGGACTTTATTCAGTACTGAATTGATTTAAGTCGACATCATTTAAAATATTCTGCATCTTCGCCAAGCAAAATGCCATGTATTATACTGATCACAATTGTAATCTTTTCCCTAGTGACTTAAATATTTGTACCAATACATAGAAAATGCTAATGTAAAGTATTTTTACATTAAAAATCCATCAGGAACAATAACAGATTCACATTCAGATCACTAATGCACTACAGTATGTGCAGCATTTCTATCAAAACGTACTCTTACAAAGTAAGGACATTCATTATTCTGCAGGGATAAAAATGTGAATTTGAATAACCTTCAATACAAGCCATTAAGTCATCTAATCACACTTTATTCATTCCTGTTCAGTTCCATCTGGATTTATTTTAGAAAAATTACCCATCTCAGATTTAAATAAATTAAAAATGAAAACGTGCTTCAATATACTAGCATCAATACCTCTAGAATGGTTAATCTTCACATGTCGTCAAAGTCAAAGAGTCCAGAAAACTACAACTGAACTATAAAATATAATTAAAAGGATGCCTGCTTTATGGTGAATAATGGGAAAAATGTTTTGTGTAAGGATTAATATTCAAATATCAAAATGTTTGTTGTAAAACACAGCATGTGTCCATTTTTAAACTCCATATTATAAGTGCATACAGAACTGGTGTACTGAGTAAGTTTAGTAACTTTGTAAATGCACTACATTACTTATCTTGTTCTTATTCTGGGTTACAAAATGTTTAGACTCCAATGCTGCATTTACAATGTTGATGGCTTTAGAGCTGGACTACTGGTGAATGGACATGGGTGAGATGTTCAGTTGCATCCAGCCCCTCAATCCTGTGAGCACTGAATAGTAATAAAAATTAGTTAAAGACATTTACTTTATACTGGGTCATAAGTGGGACCTCAACTTAGTCCTCTACTTCTAGGAAGTTTCATCTCAATATCAGACACTTTTTTGGTTAGAAATAACTGACTTTATTTTATCTTACATGATTAGTAGCTTAATTTATTCACAAACTTACTGAGCCTGCTTACAAGCATGACTGTTATGATCCCTAGTGGCTGAGGATCACAAATAGATCAGCAAGTGATTAAACTAAGGACGAGCTCTAGGGAGATGGTAACTGGACTGATCGCAAATCTGAACCTATCCAAAACAACTAGAGGTAGCCGGTGAACGTGCCTAAAAAATTCCTAGATGTCTCGAGCCAGCCTGAGGAACTAGCTACCCCTAAAGAGAAAGAAAGACCTCGCTTGCCTCCAGAGAAATAATCCCCAAAGATATAGAAGCCCCCAACAAATATTAACGGTGAAGTAAGAAGAAGGCACATACCGTATATACTCCCGTAGTATATAGTATAAGCCGACCCGAGTATAAGCCGACCCCCCTAATTTTGCCACAAAAAACTGGGAAAACTTATTGACTCGAGTATAAGCCTAGGATGGAAAATGCAGCAGGTACCAGTGAATTTCAAAATTAAAAATAGATACTCCATACCATTCATTATGGCCCCATAGATGCTCCACATAAAGCTGTGCCACATATAATGCTCTGCACCGTTCATTATGGCCCCATAGATGCTCCACATAAAGCTGTGCCATATATACAATGCTCTGCACCATTGCCCCATAGATACTCCACATAAAGCTGTGCCATATATACAATGCTCTGCACTGTTGCCCCATAGCTGTGCCATATATATAATGCTCTGCACCGTTGCCCCATAGCTGTGCCATATATATAATGCTCTGCACCGTTGCCCCATAGCTGTGCCATATATATATAATGCTCTGCACCGTTGCCCCATAGCTATGCCATATAGTGCTCTGCACCGTTGCCCCATAGCTGTGCCATATAGTGCTCTGCACCATTGCCCCATAGCTGTGCCATATAGTGCTCTGCACCATTGCCCCATAACTGTGCCATATAGTGCTCTGCACCGTTGCCCCATAGCTGTGCCATATAGTGCTCTGCACCATTATTGCCCCATAGCTGTGCCATATAGTGCTCTGCACGGTCCATTATTGCCCCATAGCTGTGCCATATAGTGCTCTGCACCGTTGCCCCATAGCTGTGCCATATAGTGCTCTGCACCATTATTGCCCCATAGCTGTGCCATATAGTGCTCTGCACCGTCCATTATTGCCCCATAGCTGTGCCATATAGTGCTCTGCACCGTTGCCCCATAGCTGTGCCATATAGTGCTCTGCACCGTTGCCCCATAGCTGTGCCATATAGTGCTCTGCACAGTTGCCCCATAGCTGTGCCATATAGTGCTCTGCACCGTTGCCCCATAGCTGTGCCATATAGTGCTCTGCACCATTGCCCCATAGCTGTGCCATATAGTGCTCTGCACAGTTGCCCCATAGCTGTGCCATATAGTGCTCTGCACCGTTGCCCCATAGCTGTGCCATATAGTGCTCTGCACCGTTGCCCCATAGCTGTGCCATATAGTGCTCTGCACAGTTGCCCCATAGCTGTGCCATATAGTGCTCTGCACCGCTGCCCCATAGCTGTGCCATATAGTGCTCTGCACCGTTGCCCCATAGCTGTGCCATATAGTGCTCTGCACCGTTGCCCCATAGCTGTGCCATATAGTGCTCTGCACCGTTGCCCCATAGCTGTGCCATATAGTGCTCTGCACCGTTGCCCCATAGCTGTGCCATATAGTGCTCTGCACCATTGCCCCATAGCTGTGCCATATAATGCTCTGCACTGTTGCCCCATAGCTGTGCCATATAATGCTCTGCACCGTTGCCCCATAGCTGTGCCATATATATAATGCTCTGCACCGTTGCCCCATAGCTGTGCCATATAGTGCTCTGCACCGTTGCCCCATAGCTGTGCCATATAGTGCTCTGCACCGTTGCCCCATAGCTGTGCCATATAGTGCTCTGCACCATTGCCCCATAGCTGTGCCATATAATGCTCTGCACCGTTGCCCCATAGCTGTGCCATATAATGCTCTGCACCGTTGCCCCATAGCTGTGCCATATAGTGCTCTGCACCGTTGCCCCATAGCTGTGCCATATAGTGCTCTGCACCGTTGCCCCATAGCTGTGCCATATATATAATGTTCTGCACCGTTGCCCCATAGCTGTGCCATATAATGCTCTGCACCGTTGCCCCATAGCTGTGCCATATATATAATGCTCTGCACCGTTGCCCCATAGCTGTGCCATATAGTGCTCTGCACCGTTGCCCCATAGCTGTGCCATATAGTGCTCTGCACCATTGCCCCATAGCTGTGCCATATAATGCTCTGCACCGTTGCCCCATAGCTGTGCCATATAATGCTCTGCACCGTTGCCCCATAGCTGTGCCATATAGTGCTCTGCACCGTTGCCCCATAGCTGTGCCATATAGTGCTCTGCACCGTTGCCCCATAGCTGTGCCATATAGTGCTCTGCACCGTTGCCCCATAGCTGTGCCATATAGTGCTCTGCACCGTTGCCCCATAGCTCTGCCATATAGTGCTCTGCACCATTGCCCCATAGCTGTGCCATATAGTGCTCTGCACCGTTGCCCCATAACTCTGCCATATAGTGCTCTGCACCGTTGCCCCATAGCTGTGCCATATAGTGCTCTGCACCGTCCATTATTGCCCCATAGCTGCTGCTGCTGCAATAATAAAAAAAAAAAAACATGCTCACCTGTCTTGCTTGCAGCTCCTCGGCGCCATCTTCCCGGCGTCTCTCCGCACTGACTGATCAGGCAGAGGGCGGCGCGCACACTATATGCGTCATCGCGCCCTCTGCCTGAACAGTCAGAGCGGAGAGACGCCGGGAAGATGGCGCAACGCCCGGCGTGTGGAACGAGGACAGGTGAATATGTGATACTTACCTGCTCCCGGCGTCCCGCTCCTTCCCCCGGACAGCTGGTCTTCGGTGCCGCAGCCTCTTCCTCTGTCAGCGGTCACTGGCACCGCTGATTAGAGAAATGAATTATGCGGCTCCGCCCCTATGGGAGGTGGAGCAGCCTATTCATTTCTCTAATGAGCGGTCCCACGTGACCACTCAGGGGAAGAGGCTGCGGCACCCGGAGACCGTGGGACGGGCAGGGGGAGCGACAGGATCGCCGGGACTAGGTGAGTATATGACAATGCTCACCCACCGACCCCACCACCGATCATGACTCGAGTATAAGCCGAGAGGGGCACTTTCAGCCCAAAAATTTGGGCTGAAAATCTCGGCTTATACTCGAGTATATACGGTACATAGGGATGAAATCAGATTCAGCAAAAGAGGCCCACTAGTACTAGAAAGCAGAAAATAGTGCAGGGGTCTATGCGATCAATAAAAAACCCTTACAAAATATCCATTCTGAGATTTCAAGAACCCACACAGCAACTAACGGTGTGTGGGGAGAAACTCAGCCCACTAGAGCAACCAGCAAGCGAGGGAATTACATTTTAGCAAGCTGGAACAGAAAATATGATAAACACTGCTGATCAAAAAATTAGCAAACAAAACTTAGCTTATCCTGGATGGACTGGGAGCAAGGTAGTCAGAAGGAATCTGAGTAGCACTGATTACATCGACAGCCGGCAACAAGTGGAAGTAAAACAGAGTTATATAGGAACCTCCCAGAGGATAACGAACCAGCTGATAGCCAGAGACCAGCAGGATAACAGGCAAAGCCACCAGGGGGAGCCAAAAGCAAAAGTCACACCATACCACCAGTGACCACAAGAGGGAGCCTGAACACAGAGTTCACAACAGTACCCCCCTTGAGGAGGGGTCACCAAACCCTCATGAAAACCACCAGGGCGATCAGGATGAGCCACATGGAAGGCACGAACCAAATCGGCTGCATGAACATCAGAGGCAACAACCCAAGAATTATCCTCCTGACCATATCCCTTCCATTTAACCAAATACTGGAGCCTCCGTCTAGAAATACGAGAATCCAAGATCTTCTCCACCATGTATTCCAATTCTCCCTCAACCAGCACCGGGGCAGGAGGCTCAACCGGAGGAACCACAGGCACCACATACCTCCGCAACAACGAGCGATGGAACACATTATGAATAGCAAATGATGCTGGGAGGTCCAGACGAAATGACACAGGGCCAAGGACTTCCAGAATCTCATAAGGACCGATAAACTGAGGCTTGAACTTAGGAGAGGAGACCTTCATAGGAACGAAGCGAGAAGACAACCACACCAAGTCCCCAACGCAAAGTCGGGGACCCACACAGCGACAGCGGTTGGCAAAGAGCTGAGCCTTCTCTTGAGACAGCTTCAAATTGTCCACCACATGATTCCAAATCCGATACAACCTATCAACCACAACATCCACTCCAGGACAGTCAGAAGGCTCTGTCATGAATCCCCAATGGCTAGGGATAGCACAGGACAAGCAAAGTACAAATAAATAACGGACGAGCTCTAGGGTGATGGAACCTGGGCTGACCGCTGCCCTACGCCTGACAAACGCAACTAGAGATAGCCAGGGAGCATGCCTACGTTGGTTCTAGACGCCACGCACCAGCCTAAGAGCTAACTAGTACTGCAGAGAAAATAAAGACCTCACTTGCCTCCAGAGGAATGAACCCCAAAAGATATAGTTGCCCCCTCACATGTATTGACGGTGAAATGAGAGGAAGGCACACACATAGAGATGATATATATAGATTTAGCAAATAGAGGCCCGCTGTAAACTAGAAAGCAGAACGATACAAAAGGGGTCTGAGCGGTCAGCAAAAAACCCTAATCAAAAAAACCATCCTGAGATTACAAGAACCCATGTGCCAACTCATGGCACATGGGGAGAACCTCAGTCCACTAGAGCTACCAGCTAGCATAGAGACATAATAAGCAAGCTGGACAAAAAAACCAAACAACTGAAAATCAACACTTAGCTTATCCTGAAAGATCTGGGAGCAGGTAGGCAGGAACCAAACAGAGCACATCTGAATACATTGATAGCCGGCAAGGGAATGACAGAAAGGCCAGGTAAAATAGGAAACACACAGCCTCTGATGGACAGGTGGAAACCAAAGGCCGCAACCCACCAAAGTCACCCAGTACCAGCAGTAACCACCAGAGGGAGCCCACAAACAGAATCCACAACAGTACCCCCCCCTGAGGAGGGGTCACCGAACCCTCACGAGAACCCCCAGGGCGATCAGGGTGAGCTCTATGGAAGGCGCGGACCAAATCAGTCGCATGAACATCGGAGGCGACCACCCAGGAATTATCCTCCTGACCATAACCCTTCCACTTAACCAAATACTGGAGTTTGCGTCTGGAAACACGAGAATCCAAGATCTTCTCAACAACATACTCCAATTCTCCCTCCACCAGCACCGGAGCAGGAGGCTCAACCGAAGGAACAACGGGCACCTCATACCTCCGTAACAACGACCGATGGAACACATTATGAATAGCAAACGATGCTGGGAGATCCAAACGAAAAGATACAGGGTTAAGAATCTCCGAGATCCTATAAGGACCGATGAACCGAGGCTTGAACTTAGGAGAAGAGACCTTCATAGGGACAAAGCGAGAAGACAACCACACCAAATCCCCAACAAGAAGTCGGGGACCCACGCGGCGACGGCGATTAGCAAACTGCTGAGTCTTCTCCTGAGATAACTTCAAATTGTCCACCACCTGATTCCAAATCTGATGTAGCCTGTCCACCACCATGTCCACTCCAGGACAATCCGAAGACTCCACCTGACCAGAGGAAAAACGAGGATGAAACCCCGAATTACAAAAAAAAGGAGAGACCAACGTGGCAGAACTAGCCCGATTATTAAGAGCAAATTCGGCCAGTGGCAAAAAAGCAACCCAGTCATCTTGGTCAGCAGAAACAAAACACCTCAAATAAGTTTCCAAGGTCTGATTAGTTCGCTCCGTCTGGCCATTCATCTGAGGATGGAATGCAGACGAGAAAGACAAATCAATGCCCATCTTGGCACAAAACGTCCGCCAAAATCTAGACACAAACTGGGATCCCCTGTCAGAAACGATATTCTCCGGAATCCCATGCAAACGAACCACGTTCTGAAAAAATAAAGGGACCAACTCAGAGGAGGAAGGCAACTTAGGCAAGGGCACCAAATGAACCATCTTAGAAAAGCGGTCACACACAACCCAGATAACGGACATTTTCTGTGAAACCGGGAGATCAGAAATAAAATCCATGGAAATGTGCGTCCAAGGCCTCTTCGGGATGGGCAAGGATAACAACAACCCACTGGCCCGAGAACAGCAAGGCTTAGCTCGAGCACACACTTCACAAGACTGCACAAAGGTACGCACATCCCTAGACAAGGAAGGCCACCAAAAAGACCTGGCCACCAAGTCTCTAGTACCAAATATTCCAGGATGACCAGCCAACACAGAAGAATGGACCTCGGAGATGACTCTACTGGTCCAATCATCCGGAACAAACAGTCTTTCTGGTGGACAACGATCCGGCTTATCCACCTGAAACTCCTGCAATGCACGTCGCAAGTCTGGGGATACGGCGGACAATATTACCCCATCCCTAAGGATACCAGTAGGCCCAGAGTCTCCAGGAGAGTCAGGCACAAAACTCCTGGAAAGAGCATCTGCCTTCACATTCTTTGAACCTGGCAGGTATGAAACCACGAAATTGAAACGAGAAAAAAAACAACGACCAACGAGCCTGTCTAGGATTCAAACGCCTGGCAGACTCAAGGTAAATGAGATTCTTGTGATCAGTCAAGACCACAACACGATGTTTAGCACCCTCAAGTCAATGACGCCACTCCTCAAATGCCCACTTCATGGCCAAAAGCTCCCGATTACCCACATCATAATTGCGCTCGGCGGGCGAGAATTTTCTAGAGAAGAATGCACATGGCTTCATCACCGAGCCATCAGAACTTCTCTGTGACAAAACCGCCCCCGCTCCAATCTCGGAAGCATCAACCTCAACCTGAAAAGGAAGTGAAACATCTGGTTGACACAACACAGGAGCAGAAGAAAACCGGCGCTTAAGTTCCTGAAAGGCCCCCACAGCCGCAGGAGACCAATTAGCAACATCAGCACCCTTTTTAGTTAAATCAGTCAAAGGTTTAACAATACTGGAAAAATTTGCAATGAACCGACGATAAAAATTAGCAAACCCCAAGAACTTCTGTAGGCTCTTAACAGATGTAGGTTGTGTCCAGTCACAAATTGCCTGAACCTTAACGGGATCCATCTCAATAGTAGAAGGAGAAAAAATGTACCCCAAAAAAGAAATCTTCTGGACTCCGAAGAGACACTTTGAGCCCTTCACAAACAGAGAATTGGCCCGCAGAACCTAAAACACCTTCCTGACCTGTAGAACATGAGACTCCCAGTCATCAGAAAACACCAAAATATCATCCAAATACACAATCATAAACTTATCCAGATATTCACGGAAAATATTGTGCATAAAGGACTGAAAGACTGACGGAGCATTGGAGAGTCCAAAAGGCATTACCAAATACTCAAAATGGCCCTCAGGCGTATTAAATGCGGTTTTCCACTCATCACCTTGTTTTATCCGCACCAGATTATACGCACCGCGAAGATCTATCTTAGTGAACCACCTAGCCCCCCTAATGCGAGCAAACAAGTCAGTCAATAATGGCAATGGATACTGATATTTGACTGTAATCTTATTCAGAAGGCGATAATCTATACAAGGCCTCAGGGAACCATCTTTTTTTGCCACGAAAAAAAAACCTGCTCCCAGAGGGGACGAAGATGGACGAATATGTCCCTTTTCCAAGGACTCCTTAATATAATTCCGCATAGCAGTATGCTCTGGCAGTGACAGTTTAAATAAACGACCCTTAGGGAACTTACTGCCAGGAATCAATTCTATAGCACAGTCACAATCTCTATGAGGAGGGAGCGAATTGAGCTTAGGCTCCTCAAAAACATCCCTATAGTCAGACAAAAACTCAGGGATCTCAGAAGGAGTAGATGAAGCGATAGAAATCGGAGGTGCATCATCATGAACCCCCTGACATCCCCAGCTTAACACATACATTGTTTTCCAGTCCAGGACAGGATTATGAGTTTGTAACCATGGCAGACCCAGCACAAGTACATCATGTAAATTATACAGTACAAGGAAGCGAATCACCTCCTGATGAACGGGAGTCATGCGCATGGTCACTTGTGTCCAATACTGCGGTTTATTCATAGCCAATGGTGTAGAGTCAATTCCCTTCAGAGGAATAGGGACTTCCAGAGGCTCCAGACTAAAACCGCAGCGTTTAGCAAATGACCAATCCATAAGACTCAGGGCAGCGCCCGAATCCACATAGGCATCAACGGAAATGGAAGACAGTGAAAAAAATCAGAGTCACAGACAAAATGAACTTAGGCTGCAGAGTACCAATGGCAAAAGATTTATCAAGCTTTTTTGTGCGTTTAGAGCATGCTGATATAACATGAGCTGAATCACCACAATAAAAACACAATCCATTTTTCCGCCTATAATTTTGCCGTTCACTTCTGGACTGAATTCTATCACATTGCATAGTCTCAGGTGCCTGTTCAGAAGACACCGCCAACTGGTGCACGGGTTTGCGCTCCCGCAAACGCCGATCAATCTGAATGGCCATAGCCATAGACTCATTCAGACCTGTAGGCGTAGGGAACCCCACCATAATATCCTTAATGGCCTCAGAAAGACCATTTCTGAAGTTTGCAGCCAGGGCGCACTCATTCCACTGAGTAAGCACCGACCATTTCCGAAATTTTTGACAATATATTTCCGCTTCATCATGCCCCTGAGAGAGGGCTAATAAAGCCTTTTCAGCCTGAATCTCCAGGTTGGGTTCCTCATAGAGAAATCCCAATGCCAGAAAAAACGCATCCACACTGAGCAATGCAGGATCCCCTGGTGCCAATGCAAATGCCCAATTCTGAGGGTCGCCCCGCAGGAAAGATATTACAATCCTGACCTGTTGAGCAGGGTCTCCAGAGGAGCGAGATTTCAAAGAAAGAAACAATTTACAATTGTTCCTGAAATTCAGGAAGGTAGATCTATCTCCAGAGAAGAACTCTGGAATAGGAATTCTAGGTTCAGACATGGGAGTGTGAACAACAAAATCCGGTATGTTTTGAACTTTTGCCGCGAGATTACTCAGGCTGGAAGCCAAACTCTGGACATCCATGTTAAACAGCTAAGATCAGAGCCATTCAAGGGTTAAGAGGAGGTAAGAAGCAGCTAGACAGCAATTAAGGACTAGGCAGCAAAACTCTGAAGGGAAAAAAAAAAAATTTCCCTTAAACACTTCTTATTCTCCTGCTTCAGCCCAAACAATTAACACTTTGTGGGCCGGCTATACTGTCATGAATCCCCAATGGCTAGGGATAGCACAGGACAAGCAAAGTACAAATAAATAACGGACGAGCTCTAGGGTGATGGAACCTGGGCTGACCGCTGCCCTACGCCTGACAAACGCAACTAGAGATAGCCAGGGAGCGTGCCTACGTTGGTTCTAGACGCCACGCACCAGCCTAAGAGCTAACTAGTACTGCAGAGAAAATAAAGACCTCACTTGCCTCCAGAGGAATGAACCCCAAAAGATATAGTTGCCCCCTCACATGTATTGACGGTGAAATGAGAGGAAGGCACACACATAGAGATGATATATATAGATTTAGCAAATAGAGGCCCGCTGTAAACTAGAAAGCAGAACGATACAAAAGGGGTCTGAGCGGTCAGCAAAAAACCCTAATCAAAAAAACCATCCTGAGATTACAAGAACCCATGTGCCAACTCATGGCACATGGGGAGAACCTCAGTCCACTAGAGCTACCAGCTAGCATAGAGACATAATAAGCAAGCTGGACAAAAAAAACAAACAACTGAAAATCAACACTTAGCTTATCCTGAAAGATCTGGGAGCAGGTAGGCAGGAACCAAACAGAGCACATCTGAATACATTGATAGCCGGCAAGGGAATGACAGAAAGGCCAGGTAAAATAGGAAACACCCAGCCTCTGATGGACAGGTGGAAACCAAAGGCCGCAACCCACCAAAGTCACCCAGTACCAGCAGTAACCACCAGAGGGAGCCCACAAACAGAATCCACAACAAGGCTCCACCTGACCTGAGGAAAAACGAGGATGAAACCCCGAATTACAAAAGAAAGGAGAAACCAAAGTAGCAGAACTAGCCCGATTATTAAGGGCAAACTCGGCCATTGGCAAAAAAGTATAAATGTAAATATAATTTGGCCTGCACTCTAAATTTAGATCGGGGTGCTGGTGAGACAGACCGTAAGGTCCAGTATCAGTATTATTGAAATCCACCGCACTCCCTGTGTGGAATATCTTAGAAACAAAAGGATTTTTTTAAATTTGCTAATTTATTCAAGTGAAAAACAGAAAATCAAATGTGACAGATCAAATAGTAGGCAGTATAAGCGACTGAGTGATTTGACGTTTCGACCCTCCCGGGTCTTACTCTAAAGTCGCACTTAATCCAGGATTTATGAGTGGCTCTTATGGTAGTGAGGATGTTATCCCTGTAGTGTCAAGGGGCAGGTACAGTCTTTTTGATACCAAGTATGGCCTGATAGTTGATTTCTCTCTGAGTATGACCTTGCTGAGGAATAGCAGCGGTGCATCAGCGTCTTGCTGCTGTTTGCATACGTGATTCAAATAGAAAGTTGGTATGTCACTGGAGACAACCTTTCTTGCAGGTGCCAATGTATCAGCCTTAAATTGCTGGTAAGTTGTATGTGGTTTAATGGATTTGCCAGTTCTGGATAAAGCCTTGTAGTGGGGTAACAGCGGCGCAACTGCGTCTTGCTGGTGGACATGTAGGCTTAGTACCCTTAGGTACCCTTAGGACGCAGGAGCGCTATCCCCCATCCACTAAGGGTACTAAGCCTACATGTCCACCAGCAAGACGCAGTTGCGCCGCTGTTACCCCACTACAAGGCTTTATCCAGAACTGGCAAATCCATTAAACCACATACAACTTACCAGCAATTTAAGGCTGATACATTGGCACCTGCAAGAAAGGTTGTCTCCAGTGACATACCAACTTTCTATTTGAATCACGTATGCAAACAGCAGCAAGACGCTGATGCACCGCTGCTATTCCTCAGCAAGGTCATACTCAGAGAGAAATCAACTATCAGGCCATACTTGGTATCAAAAAGACTGTACCTGCCCCTTGACACTACAGGGATAACATCCTCACTACCATAAGAGCCACTCATAAATCCTGGATTAAGTGCGACTTTAGAGTAAGACCCGGGAGGGTCGAAACGTCAAATCACTCAGTCGCTTATACTGCCTACTATTTGATCTGTCACATTTGATTTTCTGTTTTTCACTTGAATAAATTAGCAAATTTAAAAAAATCCTTTTGTTTCTAAGATATTCCACACAGGGAGTGCGGTGGATTTCAATAATATTGGCAAAAAAGTAACCCAGTCGTCCTGATCAGCAGAAACAAAACATCTTAAATAAGTCTCCAAGGTCTGATTAGTTCACTCGGTTTGGCCATTCGTCTGAGGATGGAAGGCTGACGAAAAAGACAAATCAATGCCCAATTTAGCACAAAAGGTCCGCCAAAATCTAGACACAAACTGGGATCCTCTGTCAGAAACAATGTTCTCAGGAATCCCGTGCAAAAGAACCACATTTTGAAAAAACAGTGGAACCAACTCGGAGGAGGAAGGCAACTTAGGCAAGGGCACCAAATGGACCATCTTAGAAAAATGATCACACACCACCCAGATGACAGACATTCTCTGAGAGACAGGGAGATCTGAAATAAAATCCATGGAAATGTGCGTCCAAGGCCTCTTCGGGACAGGCAAAGGTAACAGCAAACCACTGGCTCGAGAACAGCAAGGCTTAGCCCGAGCACAAATTCCACAAGACTGCACAAAGGAACGCACATCCCGCGACAAGGAAGGCCACCAAAAAGACCTGGCCACCAAGTCTCTGGTACCAAATATTCCAGGATGGCCCGCCAACACCGAAGAATGAACCTCGGAGATGACTCTGTTAGTCCATCTATCCGGGACAAACAGTCTCTCTGGTGGACAGCGATCAGGTCTATCCGCCTGAAACTCTTGCAGCACACGTCGCAAATCTGGGGAGATGGCAGACAAAATCACCCCTTCTCTAAGAATACCAGCCGGCTCTGAATCTCCAGGAGAGTCAGGCACAAAACTCCTAGAAAGAGCATCAGCCTTCACATTCTTCTAACCAGGCAGGTACGAAACCACGAAATCAAAACGAGAGAAAAACAATGACCAACAAGCCTGTCTGGGATTCAGCCGCTTGGCCGACTCGAGATAAATCAAATTCTTGTGATCAGTCAAGACCACCACACGATGCTTAGCTCCCTCGAGCCAATGTCGCCACTCCTCAAATGCCCACTTCATAGCCAACAACTCCCGATTACCGACATCATAATTCCGCTCGGCAGGCGAAAACTTTCTTGAAAAGAAAGCACATGGCTTCATCACAGAGTCATCGGAGCTTCTCTGCGACAAAACAGCCCCCGCTCCAATCTCGGAAGCATCAACCTCCACCTGGAAGGGAAGTGAGACATCTGGCTGACATAAGACCGGAGCCGAAGAAAACCGGCGCTTCAGCTCCCGAAAGGCCTCCACAGCCGCAGAGGACCAATTAGTCACATCAGAACCTTTCTTGGTCAAATCCGTCAAAGGCTTAACAACACCAGAAAAATTAGCTATGAAGCGACGGTAAAAATTAGCAAAACCCAAGAACTTCTGAAGACTCTTAACCGATGTAGGCTGCGTCCAGTCATGAATAGCCTGAACCTTGACTGGGTCCATCTCAATAGTAGAAGGAGAAAAAATGAAACCCCCAAAAGAAAACTTCTGGACTCCAAAAAGACATTTTGAGCCCTTCACAAATAAAGCATTGTCACGCAGGACCTGAAAGACCATCCTGACCTGCTTAACATGAGACTCCCAATCATCCGAAAAAAACAGAATATCATCCAGATACACAATCATAAACTTATCCAGATATTCACGGAAGATGTCGTGCATAAAGGACTGAAAGACTGAAGGAGCATTAGAAAGTCCAAAAGGCATCACCAGGTACTCAAAATGGCCTTCAGGCGTATTAAATGCAGTTTTCCATTCATCACCCTGTTTTATACGCTCAAGGTTATACGCACCATGAAGATCTATCTTGGTGAACCAACTAGACCCCCTAATGCGAGCAAATAAATCCGTTAACAATGGCAAAGGATACTGAAATTTGACCGTGATTTTATTCAAAAGGCGATAATCAATACAAGGTCTCCGGGAACCATCCTTCTTAGCCACAAAAAAGAATCCCGCACCAAGAGGGAAAGAGGACGGGCGAATATGTCCCTTCTCCAAAGACTCCTTTATATAACTCCGCATGGCAGCATGCTCCGGCACAGATAAATTGAAAAGTCGTCCCTTAGGAAACTTACTACCAGGAATCAAATTTATAGCACAATCACAGTCCCTATGAGGAGGTAGAGAATTGAGTTTGGGCTCCTCAAATACATCCTGGTAGTCTGACAAAAACGTAGGGACTTCAGAAGGAGTGGATGAAGCAATTGACACCACAGGAGCATCACCATGAATTCCCTGACAACCCCAACTTGACACAGACATAGCTTTCCAATCCAGGACTCGATTATGAGTCTGCAACCATGGTAGACCCAACACGACCACATCATGCAAATTATGCAATACAAGAAAGCAAATCACCTCCTGATGAACAGGAGTCATGCACATGGTCACTTGTGTCCAGTACTGAGGTCTATTCGTAGCCAATGGCGTAGAGTCAATTCCCCTTAGTGGAATAGGGAATTTTAAAGGCTCCAAATCAAAACCACAGCGCCTGGCAAATGACCAATCCATCAGACTCAGGGCAGCACCTGAATCTACAAAGGCATTGACCGGGTAAGATGACAGGGAACAAATCAGGGTAACAGACAAAATGAACTTAGGCTGTAAAGTACCAATGGTGACAGATTTATCAACCTTTTTTTTGCGCTTAGAGCATGCTGAGATAACATGAGCTGAGTCACCACAGTAAAAGCACAACCCATTTTGCCGTCTATAATTTTGCCGTTCACTTCTGGTCAGAATTCTGTCACATTGCATAGACTCAGGTGTCTGTTCAGAAGACACCGCCAAATGGTGCGCAGGTTTGCGCTCCCGCAAACGCCGATCAATCTGAATGGCCAGAGTCATTGACTCATTCAGACCTGCAGGCGTAGGGAACCCCACCATGACATTCTTAATGGCTTCAGAAAGACCTTCTCTGAAATTTGCAGCCAGGGCACACTCATTCCACTGAGTAAGCACCGACCATTTCTGAAATTTCTGGCAGTACACCTCTGCTTCATCTTGCCCCTGCGAGAGGGCCAATAACGCTTTTTCAGCCTGGTTCTCAAGATTAGGTTCCTCATAGAGCAATCCAAGGGCCAGAAAAAACGCATCCACACTGAGCAATGCAGGATCCCCTGGCGCCAATGTGAAGGCCCAATCTTCTTGAAGGTCACCACGCAAAAAGGAAATAATAATCCTAACTTGCTGAACGGCATCACCAGAGGAACGAGGTTTCAAAGAAAGAAACAACTTACAATTGTTCTTAAAATTTAGGAACCTAGATCTATCTCCAGAAAACAACTCCGGAATAGGTATCCTAGGCTCAGACATAGGACTGTGAACAACAAAATCCTGAATACTCTGAACTCTAGCAGCAAGATGATCCAGACTGGAAGCCAAGCTCTGGACATCCATGTCAGCAGCTGAACTCAGAGCCACACCAAGATTAAGAGGAGGAGAGAAGCTAGCACAGCAGCTAGACACACGGCAACAACAAGAAAAAAAAAAAAAATTTCTCAAGGCTTCTTTTCTCCTGCTTCTGCCATGCAATTAACACTTTGCAGGCCGGCTGTACTGTTATGATCCCTAGTGGCTGAGGATCACAAATAGATCAGCAAGTGATTAAACTAAGGACGAGCTCTAGGGAGATGGTAACTGGACTGATCGCAAATCTGAACCTATCCAAAACAACTAGAGGTAGCCGGTGAACATGCCTAAAAAATTCCTAGACGTCTCGAGCCAGCCTGAGGAACTAGCTACCCCTAAAGAGAAAGAAAGACCTCGCTTGCCTCCAGAGAAATAATCCCCAAAGATATAGAAGCCCCCAACAAATATTAACGGTGAAGTAAGAAGAAGGCACATACATAGGGATGAAATCAGATTCAGCAAAAGAGGCCCACTAGTAGTAGAAAGCAGAAAATAGAGCAGGGGTCTATGCGATCAATAAAAAACCCTTACAAAATATCCATCCTGAGATTTCAAGAACCCACACACCAACTAACGGGGTGTGGGGAGAAACTCAGCCCACTAGAGCAACCAGCAAGCGAGGGAATTACATTTTAGCAAGCTGGAACAGAAAACATGATAAACACTGCTGATCAAAAAATGAGCAAACAAAACTTAGCTTATCCTGGATGGACTGGGAGCAAGCTAGTCAGAAGGAATCTGAGTAGCACTGATTACATCGACAGCCGGCAACAAGTGGAAGTAAAACAGAGTTATATAGGAACCTCCCAGAGGATAACGAACCAGCTGATAGCCAGAGACCAGCAGGATAACAGGCAAAGCCACCAGGGGGAGCCCAAAGCAAAAGTCACACCATACCACCAGTGACCACAAGAGGGAGCCTGAACACAGAGTTCACAACACATGACATTCATGAGGAATTAGGGGTGACACAACAGATTAAAAGTGCTAACATTGTACAATGGTCTAGCCATCTCCTTTAAAAATAGGTAAGTATACATAATGCTGCATAAGCACGCCATCGAGTCAGTATCTGTACTGTTATAAAGTGCTTTAAAATATAAGAAGTGTGATGCATACTATTAAATAAACACATCTGGTTCTGAAGTATAATGAAGAAGATAAGCCAAAGGACAATAGTCAAATTAAGAAATGTGATAGGCTTCCCTAAAAATATGTTTTTAGGGTACACTTAATTCTGTGACTGAGGAAAATTAATGTTTGCCTCGAGTACTGCATCCTAAAAAAACTGGTACAGCACTAGAAATGGGCTAGGAGGTTTGGACAAGTGCAAAGCCTGCCAAAAATTACAAGCAGGGTTATCCATACAGCCTGGAAGGCACCAACTGAAGTGCCTCATTCAAATATTGTAAGCAATATGCCAAAAGAGGTAAATACTTTTGAAATATTGTAGAAACCCTGGGCGGAGAGATGATGATCCCAGAAAGTCTGTGTTAATGTATATTACTATTAAAATGCTGTTTGTGTACATTAATAGGGGGTGGGGGGAGGAGAGAGGGGTAGAGAAATATTTTGTAATATATGTACTTCTTCAATTTTGACAAATTGACTTTGTCTGATGTTTTTTATTTTGTTAATTAATAAAAATGTATCTGATTCCCAAAAAAATATTGTAAGCAAAGTGTAGTTGTGGTACTCCTAGACTCATAAAAGCAGTGCACACAATGCAAATCCTGCTATAAATATTACAAACAGGGTCATCCATACACCCTTGAAGGCATCAACTGTAGTACCGCATTCAAATATTTGTAAACAAAGTGTAGTTGTGGAACTCCTACACTCATAATGGTTCTGCATAGAGTGCAAAGCCAAAAATCATTTATAAGGAGGGTCATCCATACACCCTTAAAGGTAACAAATGGAGTGCCTCATTAAAAAATTCAGAAAGTGCAGTTTTGGCACTTCTACACTCACAGGTTTTGCACACAGTGCAAACACAGAAAAAAATATAAGACTGGTCATCCAGTAATCCATAGACCCTTGAAGGCAACAACTGGTGGGCTGTATTCAAATATTTTGAAAGTGTAGTTGATATACTCTTACACTCGTAAAGGCTTTGCTCAAAGTGCAAAGCCAAGAAAAAAAATATAAGGAGGATCATCCAGTTATCAATTGACCCTTCAAGGCAATACCTGGAGGGCATCATTTAAATATTTTGAAAGTGTAATTGATGTACTCCTGCAGTCAAATAGGCTTTGCACAAAGTGCAAAGCCAGGAGAAAATGATAAGGAGGGTAATACAGTAGTTTACAGACCCATGAAGGCAACAACTTGCAGGCCTCATTCAAATATTTTAAAAGTGTAGTGATGTACTCCTACAGTCATGAAGGCTTTGCACAAAGTGCAAAGCCAGGAAACATTTAAAAGGAGGGTCATCCAGTCATCCATAGACCCTTAAATGCAACAACTTGCAGGCCTCATTCAATTTTTTTTAAAGTGTAATTTATGTACTCCTACATGCATAAAGCCTTTGGACAAAGTGCAAAGTAAGAAATAATAATGAGGGTAATATTTTAATCCTCTTCAGCTATCTGCTCCATCTTTTCCTTCCTCTGGAGGTTGGGGGGACTGCCTCCACCTGCTTCTTGTAGCCCAATTCCCACATGCCTGGGCTGTAAGTGACCCAGCTTCAGGTAGTGCCAAAGTCCCTGATATGCAGAAATAGGCGACAAACCCCTGTGTCACCTGCACCATCGCCTGCTTCCCCATAGGAGGTGGTGAACCCCATGGACAGTCCAAACTCTTGGAGGTGGTAACCCTGACTCGAGCCACCTTGAGAAGTCTCTCCAAGACCTATTCATTTTGCAAGAAGGGTTCATCCAGCTCCCTTCCTTCTAGGTTCTAGGATCACACCCACTGCATACCAGCGATGTTGCCACTCCATTTTGTGGAACATGACCCTTGTTCCAGATGTCAGCTCTTGCTGTTGTTAAGGCAAGTGTTCTGTCTCTGCTGCCTGCTGGTTGAAAAAGATGTGATGATGGGTACCAAACTCTTCTATTGACCCACATCTCTGCTGCTGTTTGTACATAATGACCTTCCCCCAGGATACCCACTCTCGGGATCTTGTGGCTAGCTAGCCCACTAGCATGTCTCCAGCCCTGGTCCTGGCTTGCCTCCTTTTCTGTTACGATCAGCCTAGGACCCGCAGTCCTCTCATCAGTTGATGGATCCTTGCTCTCCTGTCTGCAGTCGGCAAAAACCCAAGCACTGAAGGATGCAGCCTTGTATTGGGCCCTGGTGGTTCCAGACCACAGGCTCCTGCCACCTTTGCTGTCGCTTCTTCTTGGTCTGGCTCTGATATTCCTCCCTCGGGAATCTCGGGAATTCTGACATCTTTGTCGCCCACTACGCACATTACACTGTATGGATTACGAATACAATCCAGAAAACAAATTTGACCGCTTTTTTTGTAGTGTTATATACCATCATAATATAACACAAACCAATTAATACTCTATGGATGACAATATAGTCAATTTTTTCACCCCCAAAAAAGAATGTGGTCACGTGCAGCAGCTAAATATTTAGCTACGTACTGCAAAGCCATAAATCGTGCATTGAGGCTCTATTCTGCCACTCTCCCTACTCCTGCAACTGTCCATAGATGAAATGCATAATGTATCTGATACAAACAGCAAAGCCCACGTTTGGCCCTTAGATGGACTGTTAGTATGATGGTTCATCATCAGCATCAGAATCAACACAAGAGGACTATGATTAGTTAAACTGCACACACAGGTCTGGATAATTGTTCTCTCCCTCCAATCAGAACTGTCCCTGAGCTATGCAATGATGTCAGTGAACCAAGCGTGGCGGCGCCTGTCCTTTAAAAACCTCTGGTGATGTAATGTGGCTAGCCAATCAGAGTAATGCCACTATGAAGATGGCTACAGCATCACAGTGACTGGTAGGTAATCCTTGTATGCTTATTAGCTGTGTAACAGGGGTGGAGATTTGAGCTTCAAATTTGAGCACCAGCCAATGCTCGTCGAGTGCCGAGCACATCCGAGCATTTAGATACTCGATTAATATCTGAGTATCACAAAGCAAATTTGCTCATTCCTAGTAGGTAGCTCATGGTTTGTGTGATGTCAAATGTCGGGCAGATATTGAGCTGGAAAACAATCTCGGAATATTACACAGCAATAAAAAAGATATATAAAGATATCAATTAATTTAAATTTCTAAGACCTGCACACCTATATATACGATTTGGAGGGGTTGATCTTAACGATAGATGCTCTTTGAATTGTTTTCTCAAGTCAATAAACAAATGCTGCACTGACTGCACAAAGTGATGGCAGCAGTATAGTGGTTGGTCAGAGAACGTTTAGTGAAGGAAAACTTTATAAGTAATTAATTGAATTGAATTGAATTGATAGGAACTGAATTGCAGTAACTATGATTAAAATTAATTTGAGCAACAATAAGAATTTAGGCAATTTCCACAGTAAGAAATAGGCAGATTCTAGAGATGCATTTGAGGTCATCGGCTCATGCTGTCTCTGTTATATGAGACAAAAGATGTAGCTGGATGGGAGTAGTAGTCCCATCAGATGAAACCTAAGTCCAATCACTATAGGCTGATCGTCCCATGGGTACACACACACAGATAGACACAGACACACACACAGACACAGAAACATGCACATATTCTCCTCACACAGAGACACATGCACATATTCTCCACCCCCACAGAGAGACACATGCACATATTCTCCACCCCCACACAGAGACACACACACATGTTCTCCACCCACACACAGAGACACACACATGTTCTCCACCCACACACAGAGACACACACATGTTCTCCACCCACACACAGAGACACACACATGTTCTCCACCCACACACAGAGACACACACATGTTCTCCACCCACACACAGAGACACACACACATGTTCTCCACACACACATATTCCCCGCCCACACACAGAGACACACACACATGTTCTCCACCCACACACAGAGACACACACATGTTCTCCACCCACATACAGAGACACACACATGTTCTCCACCCACACACAGAGACACACACATGTTCTCCACCCACACACAGAGACACACACATGTTCTCCACCCACTCACAGAGACACATACATATTCTCCACCCACACACAGACACACACACATGTTCTCCACCCACACACAGAGACACACACATGTTCTCCACCCACATACAGAGACACACACATGTTCTCCACCCACACACAGAGACACACACATTTTCTCCACCCACACACAGAGACACACACATGTTCTCCACCCACACACAGACACACACACATGTTCTCCACCCACACACAGAGACACACACATGTTCTCCACCCACATACAGAGACACACACATGTTCTCCACCCACACACAGAGACACACACATGTTCTCCACCCACACACAAAGACACACACATGTTCTCCACCCACACACAGAGACACACATATATTCTCTGCCCACACACTCTTCCTCCTTCTGATGTCATTTCCTTCTGACAATACACAGCATTATTGGCAGCAAATCTGCTGCAAATAAGCAGCAAATATGCAAACCTTTTTACACCTGTGTTTTTGCTGCAGATTTGACTGACTCAATTGAAGTCAATGAGTCAAAAACGCTGCAGCAACATTAAAAGAATTGACATGCTGCAGAAAATAAAATGCTGCAAATACGGATGGAATTTTACTGATCATGTGCACAGCACTTCAGGATTGTTATGGAATTACCTTGCTTTAATATTCCATTGCATTTTTGGAGCACTTCCGTGCATAAAAAACGCATCGTGTGCACAGAGCCTAATAATTTGTTTTACATTTTGCCCAGAGATATGAGACTTTTGCTTAATGCAATTTTTTATGACTTTTATCAAGGGGGCATTGCTTACAGGGTAATAACTAGTGTTGAGCGATACCGTCCGATACTTGAAAGTATCGGTATCGGATAGTATCGGCCGATACCCGAAAAGTATCGGATATCGCCGATACCGATACCCGATACCAATACAAGTCAATGGGACACCAAGTATCGGAAGGTATCCTGATGGTTCCCAGGGTCTGAAGGAGAGGAAACTCTCCTTCAGGCCCTGGGATCCATATTACTGTGTAAAATAAAGAATTAAAATAAAAAATATTGATATACTCACCTCTCCGGAGGCCCCTGGACATCACCGCTGGTAACCGGCAGTGTTCTTTGCTTAAAATGAGCGCGTTTAGGGCCTTCCATGACGTCACGGCTTCTGATTGGTTGCGTGCCGCTCATGTGACCGCCACGCGAACAATCACAAGCCGTGACGTCATTCTCAGGTCCTAAATTCCGAATTCTAGGAATTTAGGACCTGAGAATTACGTCACGGCTTGTGATTGGTCGCGTGGCGGTCACATGAGCGGCACGCAACCAATCAGAAGCCGTGACATCATGGAAGGTGCTGAACGCGCTCATTTTAAGCAAAGCAGGCTGCCGGTTACCAGCGGTGATGTCCAGGGGCCTCCGAAGAGGTGAGTATATCAATATTTTTTATTTTAATTCTTTATTTTTTATGGAGCGCCCCCACACCGCCGCAGGGCCGAGGGGTACCCGGAGCCGGGCCTCTGGGTCTCAGTCCTGGGGTTGTCACGGTGGCTAGACCCGGTCTGTGGCCCTGTCTGTCAGTGGGGGACGTCCGGTGCAATAAGTGGTGTTGTAACGGTGCAGTTGTGAGGTGCAGGTCGCGGTAAATAACGAGGACACCAGGTTGCAGTCTCTTTACCTCTTTACTGAAGATCTCTGAGTCCTCAATCCAGAATACGGTCCACCAGGCTGCGCAAGTCCGGCCGGTCCAATGACACTTCCAGAGTTCTCTTCACAGGAGGAAATCTGTGCCTTCCCCCTAGCGCTATGTGTTGTAGTCCTTCCCTGCTGTGCTTACGGAAAGTACCCCACAACTGTTGTGTCTGTTTCTGATGTTCCCTCACAACTCGACTAGATGATGTTCTGCTAATCCTCCGTCCATCCCTGAGGTTCGGGTAGGAATGGCACCCGTTTGACGGGTAGGCCTGGAGTTCTTCCGGGACCCTAGAGACGCCCCTCTCCCGCAATTGCCTCCCAAGACTTCATAGGTGATTTGAGTTAGACAGCCCGCCTGAGACTGACTGCCCTGCCGCTGTTTGGAGTATTGCTTGAAGCTGAATGTTATTCTACTCCCTCGGCGTTCCGGCCACCGGTAGTGCGCCTCAGTAGGATGTTGCTTCGGTCTTACAGCACGACCCCTACTGGTATTTCTCCTTTGCGTGATCCCGTTTCTCACTCAGCACAATCTATCTCGCTTCTAATCCTTTCTTGGGTCCCGCCGCTTCCCGGAGCTGGCGCGGACCCGTTACGTTCTTTTCAATGCCAAGCCTCTGTCAGGATCCACTGCCCTGACAGAGACCCTACTGTCTCTTCCTCCACAACACCCTCTGCCACCAGGTGTTGCTTCGTCCAATCCAGTCAGCTTTCTGATCTAACTTCCTGCCTGACCCCCAGTTTACCCACTATGGTGGGGAGTGGCCTAATGAATAGCACCCTTAGCTCCCCCCGGAGGCCCAGCTGTGAAATGTATTGGTGTCTGTGATACCTGATCAGATGAACTCCTTCAGTGCCATCGGACGCACCGCAGCTCCCCATAGTGGCGGAGCCACAGTACTGCAACGACCAGGACTCTGGGGCGCTGCACTCCCCCCTGGTTAAACACAGTACTCCGGGACTGGGAAGAAAACAACAATACAAGTTAGCAAAAAGACATACAATTTTGTTGAGTGCAATAACAATAAGCATATTTGAACAGAGCTTCCCTTTATGGGAGGTGAGGACACTTGAACGTTACAAACATGGTTAACATTATAAATTACAGGCTATAAATAACTCCTGTTACCCAACCGGGCATTCTACTTAAGTGCAAAATTGTTGAACAATAATTTAACATTGCCTTTAAGGACTCACACTCTAAATCCACTAAAGACCTTCCTATAATCACATTATAAGGCACTTTAACTTTCTCATTCTCCTTCTTTAATTCTGCAGGACCGCCTGTCCTATCGGCACCAGACCTACTGCCTCTCCTTTCTTTTACAGGACCGCCCCGTTCAGCCAGGGCCTACTGCCTTTTCAACTACTATACACAGTATAGAACATAACATTACTTTCAGTTTAAGAGCACTGAGTCATCCCTACATGACTCCTATCAGGACTCAGGGTTTACCTTCTATCCTAACTTTCTATCAGCATTATCTAAACATTGTCTATCGAACATTAAGCCTTCTCATTATCTTTCTTCCTTTCTTGCATGCTGGACACCACATCTATTTCTACGGGCCCACTGCATCCTTCTTCTATCTTTCACCTTTTTACTTCTCAGAGCACATCATCAGTATTCCTTCACATTTAACTAATTAAACACATATAACTCTCTTGTACAAACATTATCATCACTTTTCTCTCATTGACATTATTGCTATTTATCTTAAGCAATTTTACTATTGAAATGCGATAAATGAACATCCCCTTTAAGAGGGGACCAAGTCTCTGTGAGGTAGCGTGTCTTCCCAAGCTACCAGTCCATACTCAGCAAAGGTTCCAGTGCGGTATCTTCGCAAAGAGTCTTTAAGTAAAACCAGTAGGGAGCGCCTTTAATAAGGTGCAAACTATTTACAACAAGTTCGGATCATGCACTGTTCATGATTTCACAGTTTTTGAAGAACATAGAAAAATAGAAAAAATAACCAAAAACAACAGGGATCCCGGGTCCATAGAAGGATCCCCCTAAAAGTTTACCCTGAACGGGTTTTAGCAGAACAGGAGGAAAACAGTTAACTATTTACATTCCAAGCATCTTAAAATCTTACTCAGGAGGCAACCCCCACCGAGGCTTTACCTGGCAGGTGGCTTTCTGCTGGCCGGATTCACTGGGCTCCAAGCTTACCCCTGCGGCCAGGGATACCTCGTGGGTTCGGGTCTTCTGCACGACCAGGTCGTGCGCCGCAATGATGGTCTGCGTCAGCCGATGGATACGGCTGGCAGCAGCAGCAGCGGCAGCGGCGGCTTCAGCGGCAAGCTCCTCCCCCTCGGTGCGGGATACTGCCAGAACGGCGGTGCAGCGCTGCATGTCCCGAGCCCACCATCCGCTCCCCTTTAGGTGCCGACGGTAGGTGACTACATCCCCCGGCTTCAGGAAGGACTTGGCGCCGTCTCCACTCAGGCAGGGCTCCACTTCCTCCCGGGTGATGCGGACTCTTAGGGCGGTCCCGATCTCCTGCACGAAGCCCTTTCCCATCTGGGGCAGGTATACAACCACCACGCCCCACTTCGGCAAGGAGCCCTCCAGCAGCTCACCTCGCGCCTCCCGCTCCACTTCACGCTGGAACTCTGCGATTAGATGGTTCCGATATTCCCCCCAGGGGAAGGGCCCGAGGTCATGCCCCCCCGGTGCATTGGTGCTAGACGTCGGGGACATCGGGGCGTCACCGGTCGCAGCAGTGACCGGGCCGTGTGCAGAAGTGAGGTGGCCATCCCGGGGATCGCGGCACGGGGTACCTCCACTTGTAGTAGCCCCTCCTGGGGAAGGCATATGAGTCGGGGACCGTCCAGGCCCGGGATGCTCCAGCGGCAGCTCCCAAGGATCCAAATCCTCCAGCGGAGGCATGTCAGAATAATCCGCTGGTGACGGGGGTCGATGCGGAGCCATCCTTTTCTGTAGGCCTGTCCTGGTCTCCAGTTCCACCTTATCTGAGTCATAGTTTCGTTTCTTCGGTCTCCGCCCGCCATAGAAGATCAGGAGGCGGATCTCTCCTGTCGACGGGCCCGCCCTTAAGATGCAACAATATTTAGACTGGGCGGCCATGGTTGTTCGCGCTCTCCAGCTTGTCTACGCCTACTTCACGCCCCTTCTCTCTTCAGCGCTGCAATGGCGGCGGATTTTGGCGGTAAATGGCGCAACACAGTCTTCGTAATAAAGCACAGTCAAAGCACAATAAATCACAGTTCCAAGGCACACATGACCCGATTCTTCAGGCTTAAGTAGATCCTGTTCGTGACGCCAAGTTTGGAGCGCCCCCACACCGCCGCAGGGCCGAGGGGTACCCGGAGCCGGGCCTCTGGGTCTCAGTCCTGGGGTTGTCACGGTGGCTAGACCCGGTCCGTGGCCCTGTCTGTCAGTGGGGGACGTCCGGTGCAATAAGTGGTGTTGTAACGGTGCAGTTGTGAGGTGCAGGTCGCGGTAAATAACGAGGACACCAGGTTGCAGTCTCTTTACCTCTTTACTGAAGATCTCTGAGTCCTCAATCCAGAATACGGTCCACCAGGCTGCGCAAGTCCGGCCGGTCCAATGACACTTCCAGAGTTCTCTTCACAGGAGGAAATCTGTGCCTTCCCCCTAGCGCTATGTGTTGTAGTCCTTCCCTGCTGTGCTTACGGAAAGTACCCCACAACTGTTGTGTCTGTTTCTGATGTTCCCTCACAACTCGACTAGATGATGTTCTGCTAATCCTCCGTCCCTCCCTGAGGTTCGGGTAGGAACGGCACCCGTTTGACGGGTAGGCCTGGAGTTCTTCCGGGACCCTAGAGACGCCCCTCTCCTGCAATTGCCTCCCAAGACTTCATAGGTGATTTGAGTTAGACAGCCCGCCTGAGACTGACTGCCCTGCCGCTGTTTGGAGTATTGCTTGAAGCTGAATGTTATTCTACTCCCTCGGCGTTCCGGCCACCGGTAGTGCGCCTCAGTAGGATGTTGCTTCGGTTTTACAGCACGACCCCTACTGGTATTTCTCCTTTGCGTGATCCCATTTCTCACTCAGCACAATCTATCTCGCTTCTAATCCTTTCTTGGGTCCCGCCGCTTCCCGGAGCTGGCGCGGACCCGTTACGTTCTTTTCAATGCCAAGCCTCTGTCAGGATCCACTGCCCTGACAGAGACCCTACTGTCTCTTCCTCCACAACACCCTCTGCCACCAGGTGTTGCTTCGTCCAATCCAGTCAGCTTTCTGATCTAACTTCCTGCCTGACCCCCAGTTTACCCACTATGGTGGGGAGTGGCCTAATGAATAGCACCCTTAGCTCCCCCCGGAGGCCCAGCTGTGAAATGTATTGGTGTCTGTGATACCTGATCAGATGAACTCCTTCAGTGCCATCGGACGCACCGCAGCTCCCCATAGTGGCGGAGCCACAGTACTGCAACGACCAGGACTCTGGGGCGCTGCATTTACATGGATATGGATCCCAGGGCCTGAAGGAGAGTTTCCTCTCCTTCAGACCCTGGGAACCATACACTGGGAACTTCCGATTCCGATTCCCGATACCACAAAAGTATCGGATCTCGGTATCGGAATTCCGATACCGCAAGTATCGGCCGATACCCGATACTTGCGGTATCGTAATGCTCAACACTAGTAATAACATAGGGCAGTCTAAAGACACACCCCAGAGAATCCTGTGAGCTACGTCCCTTTGGTAAAGATAATTAGGCTTAGCGTTAAATAGACTTTTATCTCTAGAACCGTATGATGGACTAACAAAAAAACCCATAACCATAACACTTAGGGGAGCAACCACAGGTCACATGATAGTAGGTCCAGTTGAGAGTGGTCATCACTCAACCATTTATTCTAGTAACATAATATCTTATGAATGCATTATATCTGTACCTATTTACTCATGAAACTAAAATGGTTCAACCTATTAATATTTGATAGGATATGTATTAGCCATTCACTTCCCAGTTTGCCCTAAATGTATTCAATGGAGTTTAACTGGCATTTTAGCATTACATAGTCTATTTGTCACCATTAAAGTTGCATTTGCTTCAGGCTACTATCCATTTCTTACATCCAGAACAGATATTATAAAACAGCATCTTATTTTTCCAGTAAGTGCAAAATACTTCTTATATGTCACAAACACTTGGCATTCATGACATTGTATTTTATACCTTAACTCTTTCCTTCCAACAGGAATGTGTCATTCTAGTATTGTACGTGTTCTTCTTGTGTTATTGTCAAGCAGTGCTTTTATTCTACCACTCTAGTAAAGCTTGGCTTTTCAGTCAAGTTAATTAATTTGCCACATAGTTTAGCTACAATGGAGATGCGGTAAGGAGATTAGGCATTGTCTGAGATGACTGCTCTGGGCAATATTTATCTCATGTTTGTATCCTGTGTTTTCGCCAAGCTTCTTTGTGGCAGCATTAGTTTATCAGGCTTTTGTACTTTGGCCTAGAAATGTATTTCAATATGCACAGAATCAGATATTCTCCTGCACAGTAAATATAAGGAGACAATGTGATCAAGTTGTTTCCTAAATTAAAGGAAAATATCATGTGCATAGTGAATAGTAGAACTCAGCTTTCACTTATCATGGATCTCCTGTGTACTGTAAACATGGGAAAAATGTTTTATCACATTACCAACATTAAAAAAAATCCAAATATATTAAGAAATACAGTATGAGCTAAAGATTGTGCAGCATACAAGCAAAGAGATAAATGGGAATGAAGAATTATTTCATAAGAAAAAAGGGTTAGAAATTAGTTCCTAAAGTTAATCCTAAAGTGGTGGAGCTCGTGTTAGGAAAGGTAAATGGCACATTTGGTAATATAATTGACAGTACATTTCTAGAAATACAATACTTGTCATATTATTATTCTCAGTGTCTTATTGATTCCCTATCAATCTGCAAGAAATTCACTATATGAAATCCAATGTACTCTATGGGATCAAAATACATTTATATGCATGCGGTCTTATAGAGGTGACTGCAGACTTTTCATCTCAGAAAACTTTTTTAGGTCGAAGTCACACTAGCGAGGAATACGGACGAGTGCTATGCGGTAAAACATTGCATAGCACTCGGACCAGTATTCATCTATGGGGCAGCTCCCATCATGTTTTTTATTCTCAGCTGTATTATACGCACGAGTGAAATCGCAACATGCTGTGATCGTCACCGACATTCGGCCGAGTCTCGGCTCACTCACACCAATATAAGTCTATGGGTGCGAGTGATATCATCCGAGTGATGTGCGTTATATACTGACCCTGGCAATGGAGGAGATGGAGAAATTCATTTCTCCGCCTCCTCCCCAGCTGTGCTCCGATGCTCTCTCTGTGCAATAGGATCGGAGCACAGACGCATGACACTCAGCTCACGCACACAGCAGAGCAGGAGCCGAGGGTCATTAGCATATCGCATCCGATGCCATACGCTAGTGTGACCCCAGTCTTGAAGTTCTCCTGTCACCAGGTCATAAGTGGCCAGTGTTTGCCTTTATGTTATTCCCACTGCTCCACTCAGTATACTGTTGTTTTTTTTCTTTAATATCTGACATATGATTCCAGAAATATGGACTCTTATATTTAGTGCTGATTTTTATGGTCCAAAAAGGCATGGCTCATGGAATTCACTGGGAGTGTTCCTTTAGGCTGCTCTGCAAAATTGTCAACACCCTATTGTAAAGACCATAATAATTTGTACTAAATGAAAAGGTTCCTATTTCTAGAACCATAGGAACCATATGGTGGATTTTAAAAGGAACAAAAAAACAACATTTTCAAGGGAGCAGCAGGAATAAAATAACAGCAAAAATTGGCAACTATTATTATTTTTTTCTTACATAAGGCAATATTCAGCACAATGATTGCATGAACATATATTCTAAATCAGTCCCAAGAGATCAAATGACAAATGATTAATTTGCTTATTGTTATTACCTTTTGTTGATGCTGTTATCAGCACAATCACTCATCTAAACAGCATAATTTGTACAAAGCCCTCATAAGTATTCAAACATTTAAATTTAGGCAAATGTGCACCAATTGGGGAACATTTGGCCAACTAATCTGCCCTAGTAATGCTAACTACACACTTTCCGATCATGTTTATTTATAAAAAAAAAAAGTAATGGAAAAAGAACTATGGTTTTAATTGCAGCACAAACATGAACCATAGCTGCAATATGTGAAAACGGCCTTATTTCAACAATTTACACTTCAAAATAAATGATCAAACGTGGTGTATAATGATTTGAGGTTATCCAGCCACTGCATATTGCCCAATATTGTGCTCCTCTACGAACCAGCTGCTATAGATGTAAACACATAGAATGGAACTGCGAAGCACAGCTTCATTAAAAGTGTAGTAGCCACTGCCAGGTACTGCAGAACAGCTTCTACTCAAAATAGTGGAGCTATTATGTAATACATTGAGCTTTGTGTCTCTGTTCCATTTCTATATATCTGGTGTCTGCTAGAGCAAATAACAGCTGACTTGTGGGGGTACAATGTGTCGGAGCCAGACCAATCCAATGGATAGGTCAATATAAGATCTGTGGATCCCCCACCAATCTGCTGCCTGGACAACCACTTTAATAGGGGTTAGGAATAAACAAATTCCTGTACTATAATCAGTACAATCCTTGTGATTGGGACAGAGAAGTTTCTTTAATTTCACCCTATAGTGATTGTTGTGATAATGAACCATTTTTGGCTGTATAAGACATGAAGAACTTCCTGTGTAATCAGAATAAAATGCTCATCAGAATTATCTGCATATTTTGTAAAGCCTTTGAGCATTTATCCTTACAGAAGTTAAATTTGCACCAAGCCAGTCAGTTAGATATTCCTTAATGCACAGCATAATGAGGATTTGCAATTAAAATAAATTGAGAGCATGCAGTTTAGGCAGAATATTTGTGACAGCTAATAACCACTGCTGATTGTGTGTAATTAGTTTTATAACACATACCGGCTTGTATATCTCTGTATGCAAAATCAGTGAAGAGTAATTGGGCATACTCATGTAGAACTGGAAGTATGTAAGACAGTCTGCAGTCAACCGTTACCTATTTGTACATTATCCAAGACTACTGTGAAATGAATTTCTTTCTGCATAAAACATTAATGAGAACATTTTGTTTGCCAATATTAATATAGACAATTACCTCCAGAGCAGTCATATTGTGTTTATTGATAGCTGAGAGCTGGTTGGATTCTTTTATTTTCTCCCGGGCTTCCCGTAGCATGTCCAAAACATCATCCAGTTTGTCTTCAAAGTTACTTAACTTGTCCTTTACCTCAATATTTAAGTCGTTAGTTTTGTTATGGGGATCCTGAAATAGCTTCTTCACTCTATTGAGAAGACCTTCTGCTGCCCTGTAATGAAAACAGTAGATAAAAAATGTGGACGCGACCCTAATAAACAGTATCACTTTCTCCAAAATCCATTCCATATACTTGTAGCAGGTATCCTGATTTATCACATCTTGTATGATATTTCAAGCAGTTTTATTTACAAAGATATATCACTTCATTCTGCTCAGAGCAGTTGGGTTATCTCGTAAGACTTTTTTATGTTGGCCACTGGCAAATGCAAAGAATGACGCCCAATCTAATATTTCTCAGTGGCATTATTCATCCTGCTGCACTTCATTGGCATCTATAAATTATATCTTTTATATTATTTCAAAATTGCCTCTAGACATACTGTAAATGTTTCCATCCTTTATGACAATGTATACCTTTATATTTCCGGATTAAATAATACAGATTTTAATACATTGTTCATGAGATGGAAAAGTCTGATACTGCATCTCGTACATTACCTAAACTCTTCTATCCTTGATCAGTTTATTTGAAACAAATTCAGCTCTTCAGTTTGAAAATGATACATTTTCTGCAGGATATTAATGATCAACTCCGTACATCACAAAAAGATAATGTTTTGGAAAAAAAACAGCTCAAGTGTCTAAGCCGAACTTAGTAAGACTTGATCAACAAAGATTAAAACCTCTCCTAATGTTCAAGTGAAAAGGATCTATACTTATGGTGAAATTACTAGTATTAAACTAAAAAAATGATGGTGGAATTATTAGTCTTCAGTAGGGTTGAGCGAAACGGATCGTTCATTTTCATAAGTCGCCGACTTTTGGCAAAGTCGGCGTCTCATGAAACCCGACCCGATCCCTGTGTGGGGTCGGCCATGCGGTACGCGACTTTCGCGCCAAAGTCGCGTTTCAATGACACTAAAAGCGCCATTTCTCAGCCAATGAAGGTGGACGCAGAGTGTGGGCAGCGTGATGACATAGATCTCAGTCCCCACCATCTTAGAGAAGGGCATTGCAGTGATTGGCTTGCTTTCTGCGGCGTCACAGGGGCTATAAAGGGGCGTTCCCACCAACCGCCATCTTACTGCTGCTGATCTGAGTGTAGGGAGAGGTTGCTGCCGCTTCGTCAGAAGCAGGGAGAGCGTTAGGCAGGGTACATTCACCCCCAAACCGCTTGTGCTGTAGCGATTTCCACTGTCCAACACCACCTTTTGTTTGCAGGACAGTGGAAGCTACATTTTTTTTCCTCAGCGCTGTAGCTCATTGGGCTGCCCTAGAAGGCTCCCTGATAGCTGCGTTGCTGTGTGTGTACGCCGCTGTGCAAACTAACTGCTTTTTTCAAAGCACAAATCCTGTTGTTCCTTCCTTTCTGCACAGCTATCTTGTTTGTTTTTCCACACTTTTGTGTGCAGCAGTCCTTTTTATAACTGCCTGCCATACTTTTCTGAGATTACTGCAGGGAGATAAAGATTGGCAAGTCTGCCTCTGTGCCAGTGCTGTGTGTGGCATCTGTCTCTCATTGTGTGCCACAGAAAACCTAGTGTGTAATATTGTTTTTTTTTGTTTTGTTTTTTTTAATTCTCCCTGAAAAAAAAAAAAAATAGTGGGAGATAAAGATTGGCAAGTCTGCCTCTGTGCCAGTGCTGTGTGTGGCATCTGTCTCTCCTTGTGTGCCACCAAAAACCAGTGTGTAATACTGGGCCATTTTTTTTTTTTGGTAAATTCTCCCTGTAAAAAAAATAATTAATAGTGGGAGATAAAGATTGGCAAGTCAGCCTCTGTGCCAGTGCTGTGTGTGGCATCTGTCTCTCCTTGTGTGCCACCAAAAACCAGTGTGTAATATTGGGCCATTTTTTGGGGGGGGTAAATTCTCCCTGTAAAAAAAAAAATAATAATGGGAGATAAAGATTGGCAAGTCTGCCTCTGTGCCAGTCCTGTGTGTGGCATCTGTCTCTCCTTGTGTGCCACCGAAAACCAGTGTGTAATACTGGGCCATTTTTTGGGGGGGGGGTAAATTCTCCCTGTAAAAAAAATAATTAATAGTGGGAGATAAAGATTGGCAAGTCTGCCTCTGTGCCAGTCCTGTGTGTGGCATCTGTCTCTCCTTGTGTGCCACCGAAAACCAGTGTGTAATATTGGGCCTTTTTTTTGGGGTGGGTAAATTCTCCCTGTAAAAAAAAAAATTAATAGTTGGAGATAAAGATTGGCAAGTCTGCCTCTGTGCCAGTGCTGTGTGTGGCATCTGTCTCTCCTTGTGTGCCACCGAAAACCAGTGTGTAATATTGGGCCTGATTTTCCTTTCAATGTCAGGCACCTATAAAGGTATATATAAATCCTACAGAAGTTTGAGTTCACCTTATAAGTTGTTTTACAGTAACAAACACAGTTACTTTGGTTACGTTTTGCAAACAATGAGGAAGTCTAGTGGAAGAGGTCGTGGCCGTGGGCGGTCATTGTCAGCTGGTAATGATGGTAGTGGTGGTGGAGCATCAGGTGGTCATGGTAAAAGCAGTACAGCACCTAAGTCTCGAGTTGTTGAGCTAGGTTCGTCGTCTGGCTACACAAGGCCTCGAATGCTCTCTTTTCTGGGAGTAGGAAAACCACTTTTGAAGCTGGAGCAGGAGGAACAAGTTTTGGCTTTCATTGCTGACTCTGCCTCTAGCTCTTTCGCCTCCTCCTCGGAAAGTGCCAAATGTCAGAGCAGTGCATCGTCAGTGGATGCTCCCGGTCAGGAACAAGTCGCTTCCTTGTGTCCTTCACCCAGAACAACAGTGAAGGATGCGTCAGTTGACAGAACAGGTTACTCCATGGAGCTCTTTACACATACCGTTCCTGGGTTAGACAGTGAAACAGTTAACAGGCCATGCCCATTAGAAGTTAAATCGGACATGGAGTGCACAGATGCACAGCCACAGCCAGATTACTATGCTGTTCCTTTGACTCAGATCAGAACATTGCCCTCACAGTGTACTGAGGCAGAATCAAACCCAGCGGAGACTATGGTGCCCCATCACGAACGCTATACCACCGGCTTACACGGTGACACAGACGAAGTTGCACACGACATAGAAGAGGAGGTCATAGATGACCCAGTTGTTGACCCCGATTGGCAGCCATTGGGGGAACAGGGTGCAGGCGGCAGTAGTTCTGAAGCGGAGGAGGAGGAGCCACAGCAGGCATCAACATCACAACAGGTTCCATCTGCCGGGCCCGTATCTGGCCAAAAACGCTTGGCAAAACCAAAACCAGTTGGAGGACAGCGTGGCCTTCCGGTTAACGAAGCTCAGTCTGCAATGCCTGAAAAGGTATCAGATAGTAGAAAGAGTGCAGTCTGGCATTTTTTTAAACAACATCCAAATGATCAGCGCAAAGTCATCTGTCAAAAATGTTCAACTACCTTAAGCAGAGGTCAGAATCTTAAAAGTCTAAATACATGTTGCATGCATAGACATTTATTCACCATGCATTTGCAAGGCTGGACTAACTACCAAACATCCCTAAAGGTTGCTGCACCCTCGGCCAATGAAGCTAGTCAGCAACGCTACATCCCTTCCCTCCCTGTAAGCCCACCACTTCCCACACCATCTGCAGTATCTGTGCAGCTTTTGTCGCCAGGCCAAAGCAGTCAGGGAATCACCAGGTTAGTAGTAGGAAACACTGCATGTAGGGCACCGGCAAGAATACCATCTCCAACCCTCTCTCAGTCACCCATGTCCACCGGCACCCCCGCTAGTTCCACCGTATGCAGCTCTCCAGTCCAGCTCACCCTTCATGAGACTCTCGTTAGGAAAAGGAAGTACTCATCCTCGCATCCGCGTACACAGGGTTTGAACGCCCACATTGCTAGACTAATCTCTTTAGAGATGATGCCCTACCGGTTAGTTGAAAGCGAAGCTTTCAAAGCGCTGATGGACTACGCTGTACCACGCTACGAGCTACCCAGTCGACACTTCTTTTCTAGAAAAGCCATCCCAGCCCTCCAACAGCATGTTAAAGACCGCATCGTCCATGCACTCAGGCAGTCTGTGACTACAAAGGTGCACCTGACATCAGATGCATGGACCAGTAGGCATGGCAAGGGACGTTACGTGTCCATCACGGCACACTGGGTGAATGTGGTGGATGCAGGGTCCACAGGGGACAGCAATATTGGGACAGTTCTGCCTAGCCCACAGTCAAGGAAAGAGTTGGCTGTAGGCGTTCGCCCCCCCTCCTCCTCTTCCTCGTCCTCCTGCAGAAGCGAGAGCTCGTCCACAGACCGCAGTCGCACATCCACTCCATCCGCAGCTGCCACTGTTGCACACCAGGTGTGCCATTATGGGACAGCTAGTGGCAAGCGTCAGCAGACTGTATTGGCAATGAAGTGTTTGGGCGACAACAGACACACCGCGGAAGTTTTGTCCGAGTTCTTGCAGAATGAAACTCAGTCATGGCTGGGCACTGTACATCTTGAGGCAGGCAAGGTAGTGAGTGATAACGGAAGGAATTTCATGGCTGCCATAGCCCTTTCCAAACTGAAACACATTCCTTGCCTGGCTCACACCTTAAACCTGGTGGTGCAGTGCTTCCTGAAAAGTTACCCGACCTGCTCCTCAAAGTGCGCAGACTTTGCTCGCATATCCGCCGTTCGCCCGTACACTCCAGCCGTATGCAGAACTACCAGCGGTCTTTGAACCTTCCCCAGCATCACCTAATCATCGACGTTGCAACAAGGTGGAACTCCACACTGCACATGCTTCAGAGACTGTGCGAACAGAGGCGTGCTGTTATGTTTTTGTGGGAGGATACACATACACGGGCAGTCAGTTGGATGGCAGACATGGAGTTGTCAGGTGTGCAGTGGTCGAAGCTACAAGACCTGTGTCAAGTCCTTCAGTGTTTTGAGGAATGCACATGGCTTTTTAGTGCAGACAACTCCATAATAAGCATGAGCATCCCCCTAATGCATCTGCTAATGCAAAGTTTGACGCACATAAAGGAGCAGGCGTCTGCAGCCGAGGAAGAGGAAAGCCTTGATGACAGTCAGCCATTGTCTGGTCAGGGCCGTGTAGAGGACGCGGTAGCGGGCGAAGAGGACGAGGAGGAGGACGAGGAGGATGATGGGGATGAGTACTTTTTTAATGAGGAAGCTTCTCCTGGGCCAACCGAAATTAGTGGCGTTGCAAGGCCGGGTTCTGCTTTTTTAAGGGAGACAAGTGACGTAGATTTGCCTGTAACTGCCCCTCAAACCAGCACAACCGCAGATTTGACAACTGGAACTTTGGCCCACATGGCGGATTATGCCTTATGTATCCTCAAAAGGGACCCACGCATTATTAAAATGATGAGCGATGACGATTACTGGTTGGCCTGCATCCTTGACCCTCGCTATAAAGGCAAATTGCAAAATATTATGCCACATGAGAACCTCGAACAAATATTAGCAACCAAACAAGCTACTCTTGTAGACCGTTTGATTCAGGCATTCCCAGCACACAGCGCCGGTGATGGTTCTCACACGAGCTGCAGGGGGCTACGGGGCAGAGGTGTTAGAGGTGCACAAATCAGAAGTGGCGTTGGACAGAGGGGTTTTCTGACCAGGTTGTGGAGCGATTTCGCAATGACCGCAGACAGGACAGGTACTGCAGCATCTATTCAAAGTGACAGGAGACAACATTTGTCCAGTATGGTTACTAACTATTTTTCATCCCTTATCGATGTTCTCCCTCAACCGTCATTCCCATTTGATTACTGGGCATCCAAATTAGACACCTGGCCTGAATTGGCAGAATATGCATTGCAGGAGCTTGCTTGCCCAGCAGCTAGTGTGCTATCAGAAAGAGTATTCAGTGCTGCTGGTTCAATATTAACCGAAAAAAGGACTCGTCTGGCTACCCAAAATGTGGATGATCTAACCTTCATTAAAATGAACCACTCCTGGATTTCAAATTATTTTGCCCCACCTTTCCCGGCTGACACCTAGCTTTCCTATAAAAAGGTCTTGCTTGTGGACTGGTCTTACAGAGTGTGCCAATCTCTTAATTTGCAGCAGCTGTTTGTCCAGCATACGACATGTTTACACCTCCCTCAATGGGAAAACTCCCCCCACGGGGCCGTGGTCTCGCCACTTGGCGCAAGCACCCGTTAGAGTGCCGTTTGTCTGAAGAGGTGGGTGTGCCCGCTTTTGGTCGACGGCACTGCCACTGGGTCCCTCATAGTACAATAAAGTGTCCTGGCGGTGGTGGCGCGCACCCAACGTCAGACACACCGTTGTAACATGAGGGGCCCTGGGACGCCACAAGAGAGTTCACCCCCCCCAGCTCAAACTGTGCTCTACCACGTGCAAAATTATCTCTCACAGCTCCACCAATGTTTAGTCTATGCGCTGACATCATTCAATGCCTGGCACTGACAATACCAATTTGTTGACATCTATGATGCTAGTTAAAGTAGTCTGGGTCAGTGTCCTATATTGACACCAGTAAATACTTACTGCCAAATTACTATGTCAGAAACTCAGCAGATGAGCCCACCCCTGTACCTAAGTATGCCACATTTTTTTTTTTTTTTTTTTGGCGAGACATTAACATCTATTTATTTTTTGTGAGTACTAACTGTGTCAGACACTCCTTGCAATCGTCCTCCGCTGACCACACCAATGCTGCCTGTGTACCCCTGCGAGATAACTCTAAGTGCCTTGAGCCTATTTTTATTTATTTTAGGCCTAGTAAGCCTGTCTGCGGTCCCTCCTTGCAATCCTCCTCCGCTGACCACAATGCTGCCTGTGTATCCAGGTAACCGATTTAAAACTGCCTTGAGCCTATTTTTAGTTATTTTAGGCCTAGTACGCCTGTCTGCGGTTCCTCCTTGCAATCCTCCTCCTCCGCTGACCACAATGCTGCCTGTGTATCCAGTTAACCGATTTAAAACTGCCTTGAGCCTATTTTTAGTTATTTTAGGCCTAGTACGCCTGTCTGCGGTCCCTCCTTGCAATCCTCCTCCTCCGCTGACCACAATGCTGCCTGTGTATCCAGGTAACCAATTTAAAACTGCATAGAGCCTATTTTTATTTATTTTAGGCCTAGTAAGCCTGTCTGCGGTCCCTCCTTGCAATCGTCCTCCTCTGACCACACCAATGCTGCCCGTGTATCCCTGGAACCTATTTAAAAGTTCATAGAGCCAATTTATATATTTTATTTAATATTAATAAAGCCATGATGGACTACGTTGTACCACGCTACAAGCTAACCAGTCGACACTTCTTTTGCGAGAAAAGCCATCCCAACCCTCCACCAGCATGTAAAAGACCGCATTGTCCATGCACTCTAGCAATCTGTGAGTACAAAGGTGCACCTGACAACAGATGCATGGACCTGTAGGCATGGCCACGGAAGGTTACGTGTCCATTACGGCGCAATGGGTTAATGTGGTGGATGCATGGTCCACAGGGGACAGCCTACTAAGTCTGTCTGCAGTCCCTAATTAAAATTGTCCTCAATTCAGGTTTTTGGGCTTTTTTAAAAAATAGGAAACTGCATTTGGGCTACTAGTTTGGTTGGGGCCTACTAGTGATGTCTGCCGCTCCTGGGTGTTCTCCTCCTCCTTGGTGTTCTCCTCCAGGTTTCCTTGTCTGAGCTTCAACCTTCTGGCTCTCCTTAAGTGCTTTTTTTTTAAAAATTGGTGGTTGGGGCCTAATACCTCTGTTTGCCGCTCCCTGGTGTTGTCCTCAACTGAATAAATCTGAGCTTCAACCTTATGGCTCTCCTTAAGTGCTTTTTTTAAAAAAATTGGTGGTTGGGGCCTAATACCTCTGTTTGCCGCTCCCTGGTGTTGTCCTCAACTGAATAAATCTGAGCTTCAACCTTCTGGCTCTCATTAAGTGCTTTTTTAAAAAAAATTGGTGGTTGGGGCCTAATACCTCTGTTTGCCGCTCCCTGGTGTTGTTCTCAACTGAATAAATCTGAGCTTCAACCTTCTGGCTCTCATTAAGTGCTTTTTTTAAAAAAATTGGTGGTTTGGGCCTAATACCTCTGTTTGCCGCTCACTGGTGTTGTTATCAACTGAATAAATCTGAGCTTCAACCTTCTGGCTCTCCTTAAGTGCTTTTTTAAAAAAAATTGTTGGTTGGGGAATAATACCTCTGTTTGCCGCTCCCTGGTGTTGTCCTCAACTGAATAAATGTGAGCTTCAACCTTCTGGCTCTCATTAAGTGCTCTTTTTAAAAAAATTGGTGGTTGGGGCCTAATACCTCTGTTTGCCGCTCCCTGGTGTTGTCCTCAACTGAATAAATCTGAGCTTCAACCTTCTGGCTCTCATTAAGTGCTTTTTTAAAAAAAATTGGTGGTTTGGGCCTAATACCTCTGTTTGCCGCTCACTGGTGTTGTTATCAACTGAATAAATCTGAGCTTCAACCTTCTGGCTCTCCTTAAGTGCTTTTTTTAAAAAAATTGTTGGTTGGGGAATAATACCTCTGTTTGCCGCTCCCTGGTGTTGTCCTCAACTGAATAAATGTGAGCTTCAACCTTCTGGCTCTCATTAAGTGCTCTTTTTAAAAAAATTGGTGGTTGGGGCCTAATACCTCTGTTTGCCGCTCCCTGGTGTTGTCCTCAACTGAATAAATCTGAGCTTCAACCTTCTGGCTCTCCTTAAGTGCTTTTTTTAAAAAAATTGGTGGTTGGGACCTAATACCTCTGTTTGCCGCTCCCTGGTGTTGTCCTCAACTGAATAAATCTGAGCTTCAACCTTCTGGCTCTCCTTAAGTGCTTTTTTAAAAAAAATTGGTGGTTGGGGCCTAATACCTCTGTTTGCCGCTCACTGGTGTTGTCCTCAACTGAATAAATCTGAGCTTCAACCTTCTGGCTCTCCTTAAGTGCTTTTTTTAAAAAAATTGGTGGTTGGGGCCTAATACCTCTGTTTGCCGCTCCCTGGTGTTGTCCTCAACTGAATAAATCTGAGCTTCAACCTTCTGGCTCTCATTAAGTGCTTTTTTTTAAAAAATTGGTGGTTGGGGCCTAATACCTCTGTTTGCCGCTCACTGGTGTTGTCCTCAACTGAATAAATCTGAGCTTCAACCTTCTGGCTCTCCTTAAGTGCTTTTTCTAAAAAAATTGTTGGTTGGGGCCTAATACCTCTGTTTGCCGCTCCCTGGTGTTGTCCTCAACTGAATAAATCTGAGCTTCAACCTTCTGGCTCTCATTAAGTGCTTTTTTAAAAAAAATTGGTGGTTGGGGCCTAATACCTCTGTTTGCCGCTCCCTGGTGTTGTCCTCAACTAAATAAATCTGAGCTTCAACCTTCTGGCTCTCCTTAAGTGCTTTTTAAAAAAAAATTGGTGGTTGGGGCCTAATACCTCTGTTTGCCGCTCCCTGCTGTTTTCCTCAACTGAATAAATCTGAGCTTCAACCTTCTGGCTCTCCTTAAGTGCTTTTTCTAAAAAAATTGTTGGTTGGGGCCTAATACCTCTGTTTGCCGCTCCCTGGTGTTGTCCTCAACTGAATAAATCTGAGCTTCAACCTTCTGGCTCTCATTAAGTGCTTTTTTTAAAAAAATTGGTGGTTGGGGCCTAATACCTCTGTTTGCCGCTCCCTGGTGTTGTCCTCAACTGAATAAATCTGAGCTTCAACCTTCTGGCTCTCATTAAGTGCTTTTTTTAAAAAAATTGGTGGTTGGGGCCTAATACCTCTGTTTGCCGCTCCCTGGTGTTGTCCTCAACTGAATAAATCTGAGCTTCAACCTTCTGGCTCTCCTTAAGTGCTTTTTTAAAAAAAATTGTTGGTTGGGGCCTAATACCTCTGTTTGCCGCTCCCTGGTGTTGTCCTCAACTGAATAAATCTGAGCTTCAACCTTCTGGCTCTCCTTAAGTGCTTTTTTTTAAAAAAATTGGTGGTTGGGGCCTAATACCTCTGTCTGCTGCTCCCTGGTGTTGTCCTCAACTGTATAAAGCTGAGTTTCAACCTTCTGGCTCTCCTTAAGTGCTTTTTTAAAAAAAAATTGGTGGTTGGGGCCTAATACCTCTGTTTGCCACTCCCTGGTGTTGTCCTCAACTGAATAAATCTGAGCTTCAACCTTCTGGCTCTCATTAAGTGTTTTTTTAACAAAAAATTGGTGGTTATGGCCTACTAACGGTGTCTGCCGCTCCATGGTGTTGTCCTCCACTGTATAAAGCTGAGCTTCAGTCTTTAGGCTTTTGGACTATAGTAGCAGATATTAAACTGCATTTGGCCTACTAGTGTGGTTGGGCCCTTAAAACAGTGTCTGCTGCTCCTGGGTTTGCTACTCCACTGAACAAAGCAATGCCGCCTGTTTAGTCCTGTTACCAATTTTGAACTGCATTTAGCCTACTTTATTCTTTGGCCCTATATCTGTGTTTAGTACTCCTCATCCTGCCCATTGCCCAGCCACTGCTAGATGAGTCTGCTGGTACATTGACCTAGACCACTACATTCCCCTTGCACTCTACACAGCCAGAATCTGACCCTGCTGAAAGTAAGGTTCCCCTTCCCGCATGTTATACCACCTTACACAGGGACAAAGAGGAAGGTGCAGATGAAAGTGCAGGTTCCTTCATCAGGTGGGGGGGCATACTCGTTGGCGACGTCACTGGCACAGGGCCCCTCAGAGTACGCAAAAGTGTCGCTGCCGGTGGGAGGCGCCCCCGCCGTGCAAACACACCGCTGTACTTTGAGGGGCCCTGTGCCAGTGCCAATGCCAACGAGTGGGCCCCCCCTGCTTGCTTAGGATCACAGCACTTGCAAACTTGACATACTTACCTGTCACTGCTCCACCGCTGTGATGTAGTCCACATTTCCTGGGCCCACTAAAACCTTGAACCAGCCCTACCCCCCACAACTTTTGCCAAATGACCCCCAATTTCCAATGCCCAACTATTATTATAAAGTTAATTAAGATTGACAAGCTTCAGAAACAAGAATGGATGTTTTTGGCATTAAAATGGGCACTGTAGGTGTTTTCCTGGCCTCCACTCACTGCCGACTATGCTTCCCCATTGACTTGCATTGGGTTTCGTGTTTCGGTTGATCCCCGACTTTTAGCGATAATCGGACAACTGCACTCGACTCGACTTTGGACAAAGTCGGGTTTCGCAAAACCCGACTCGATCTTAAAAAAATGAAAGTCGCTCAACCCTAGTCTTCAGTCTTCTGGTAACTATCATTTACAGTAGCTAAATTACAGTAAGCTGCTTTACAAATCATGTATTAGGGTATGTTTACCCTGTGTCTTTGTCTAGAGGTCAAAAATGTATTTATAATGCTTAATTAACACTATGGATACTTATCTTTCTATTTTGTTGCTGTTGTAATATGGACTATATCTTTGCAAATTATATGCTGTAATTTTCTTTTACACATTTGATTGATGTGCTACTCTGTAATAACCGTGCTACCTTATATAATACATTGTGACTTGTTGGCTTCCAGGATCACCCACCTTTGTCTATCTGTGGTGCTTTACCTTTTAAAACATTTTTAAATATCTATTGGTGAATAAAGCAGATCTTTTGTTCTAACAAAATATTGTTTTTGTATTTTGGTGTTTTATCTATGAAAGTAACTATATAGGTGTATTTTTCATTTAATGTACTGGAAAACAGGGAAAAAAATTCCTAGTGAGGTGAAACTGCAAAAAAGTGCAATTCCACTATCTCTTTTTTATTTTTTATTTACCATGTTCACTAAATGCTGAAACTGACATGCCATTAGGATTCTCCAGGTTATTATGAGTTAGCAGATATCTAACATGTATAGTTTCTTTTTTAAGTGGTGAAAAAGAAAATCCAAAGTTTGAAAGAAAAAAATGGCGCCGTATTCTGAGACCCATAGCGTCTTCATATTTTGCGATCTGAGGTTAGGTGAGGGCTTATTTTTTGCTCATTGAACTGAAATTTTTATTGGTACCATTTTGAGGTTGATACAGTCTTTTGATTGCATGCTATTGCATTTTATTGCAATGTTGCGGCAGCCAAAAAAATCTGTAATTCTGGCTTTTTGATTTTTATTCTCATTGTGCCGTTTACTGATAGGAATAATTGCTCTTATATTTTGATAGATCAGGAATTTCTTACTCCAGAGATACCAAATATGTATATTTTTTAAGTTTCTTATTATTTTATTTTGAATGGGGCAAAATTGGTATGATTTAAACTTTTATATTTTTCATTTATTTATTATATTTATAGCATTTTTTCCTACTTTTTACTGGCTAGTTTCCTCCAGCACACTATGTGTTTTGAGGGTTAAATTAAAGTTATATTACGGGCTGTTTTATGTGGACGTTCATAGAACGGGTGGAAGAATGTCCACTTATCTCCACCTACAGAGCCGAGCACTGCCGTGTGCTAACAGGACCCATGTGATGTCACAATCATGTGGCCAGTCACACGATGGATAGGAGTCACATGGTCTAGGGTTTAAGTGAACGGCTTTGTAAGACATCAGTGTGCAGTGTACCTGGAGTGGAAACACTCCAGTAAAGTGTTTGTGCCCGTGTGGCATGTTAAGGACCTGTACCGTGGACATTGCACCCGAGACCGGGCTGAATCCTGCTAGGAGAAAGACTGTGATTTGTGTTGTTTTTTTGGTTTGCTGTTTTGCCCAGAGGGCCATGTTTATTTTTCTCTGCTTGGTTTATGCTGCCTCAATAAACCACGTTTATAAATAAAGCACATTCTTAAAGAGACAGTATCCCATTTATGCCTCTGTATCCAGCCGAGTGAGACGCTCTACCACAAGTGGAGTTTCGGATGTGGGCAACATTCCAGGAACACGGGTAGCAGCAATGGATAAACCAAATGTCCTGGGTGAAGGTGATTACATGGTTGGAGCAATGGTTGGACAAAATGGAGGAGCTAATCAAGCACCTGATCCTGAGCCAACAGCAGCAACACCAGCAACATCAGGAGCAGCAGCAGCAGTGCCAGGAGCAGCAGCAGATACAGCAGGAGACAAATAAACTCCTAATACAACAGCTTCAACAGCAGCAGAAGCAGCTGGAAATCCTGGTGGGAGATGTCCATCAGCGGAGATATCGCCCCTCCTCCACATCAAGGTAAAGACTCGTTTGTCTGGAAAGCGGTAAAATAAGCCATGCAAAAGATGACCCCAGGGGATGATACACAGGTGTTTTTGACTGTTTTTGAGCAGGTTGCAGAGCGGGAGAGGCTGCCCCTGGGACAGTGGGCGGAGGTGCTGGCCCCCTGTCTAACTGGTGAACCTCAGAAAGCTTATTTTGACTTGACCTTATGTGGATGACCTGGTGGGCTTCGCAGAAAGGTACCAGGTGGTCGAGAGGTCCCTAAGGAACCCGGGAAGTGGGGGATCTCTATATTGGGGTACTCTGTAAGAGCCTGAGACCCAAAAGAGGGGTAGTAGAACCACCACTAGGGGGAGTTCAAGGTTCCAAGGAGTTGCTGAGGGGTGGCCAAAGGTTGCTGGTAAAGACCTTATCTGCTGGAGATGCCAATAGCCTGGACACATAGCTGCTCATTGTCCTATGTCTTCTGAGCAGATTAACTGCACCCTAGGGAAGTGCTCCTTATGCTATGCTTATCCCACCTGCAGTGTGGACTACCAGCCTGGAGACGGGTCGCCGTCATGTCCCGTGACCATAAACAGAGTAGTGGTGTTAGGACTCTTGGACTCAGGGAATTTGGTGACCCTGATAAGGGCCACGCTTCCCCACCAGCTGATGCCAGGGAAACTTGTGGGCATCCATTGTATCCACGGGGATGCCAAGGACTACCCTGTTGCCAGAGGTCAGGGTATCCAGAGACTTGCTACACCCTGTGAAAATCGAGAGGGACTTTAGCCTGTTCTGGGACTTTTAAGGAAAAGCAATGCTGCCAAGTGACTCAGACAGTAGGCAGCTGAACCCTGATGAAACCTCATTGCAGTTGGAGATGGACAAATTCTCCTTGTGTGTCCTGGCTGGTGACGAGGAAGAGCTGCTAACCAGTGAGGCTGAAATTTCTGAACTGGGGTTTCTGGTAGGAGTCTTGGGACTGTCCAGGTGCAGGATTTCTGTTTAAAAAATGCATTTGAAAATGTGAATGTGATAAATGGGGTTGCCCAAGAGCCGGGGCCAACACCAGGATCCCGTACTTTACAGTCAATGAGAAGTTGCTCTAATGGGTCACTAAACAGCAAGGGGAAGTATTAGAGCAGCTGTTAGATCAAGGGAGCATATAAACATAGGGTATAAGATCTGGCCCATGCTCATGTCCTGGGTGGGCCTCTAGGTGAAGTCCTTAAGAAGTTCTACTGGCCTGGGTGTCTCTAGGACAATGTTAATTTCTGCCAGTCCCGCCCTACCTGTCAGCTAACTGCCCTGTATCTTACTTCTGTTCTGCAGTCAGTCCCCTAGTCCTGTTACCCATAATTGAAGTCCCATTTGACTGGATTACCATGTACTTGGTCAGGCTCTTAGTTAAGACTGCTGGAAGTCATCAATATATCCTGGTGGTAATGAACTATGCTATGCAGTACCTGGAGGAGTAACCACTGAGAAACTCTTCTGCCTGAAGTATAGCATGGGAGCTAGTCCATATTTTCTCCTGGACAGGCCTGCTGAAGGAGATCCTGATAGATCAAGGGATATCATTCATGTCCAAGGTAATGAAGGAGTTGTGCAAGGCCCTCCAGATTACCCATCTTAGGACTTTGGTGTACCATCCACAGACAGACAACCTGGTGGAGAGGTTCAATAAGACCTTGAAGTCCATGTTGAAGAAGGTCATGGAGAAGGAGGGTCTAGATTTGGATTAGCTCCTGCCATACCTACTGTTGTCCTTCAGAGAAGTCCCTCAGGCCTCTACGGGGTTCTCACTGTTCAAGCTGTTACATAGACGACATCCCCTGGAACTTGTAGATGTTTGAAAGGAGACAAGGAAGCAGAAGTTACTCCCCACCAGAGCATCATCGAGAATGTGGCCCAAATGGAGGACCAGATCGCAAGGGTGATGCCGATTGTGAAGGAGAGCCTCCTTCAAGGATCTACAACCAAACCGTGAGGCTAAGACAGTTTAGCCCTGGGGACCGGGTGTTGGTATTGATCCCCACTGTGGAAAGTAAGCTTCTGGCCAAGTGGCAAGGACCATACGAGGTGGTAGAGAAGTTGAGTGACATCAACTACAAGGTCCAACAACCAGGCAGAAGAACGCGGTACCAAGTGAAACCACATGAACCTGCTCAAACCGTGGCAAGACAGGGATCCGGTAGAAGCAATTTGCCTAGGGGCCCATTCTGAAGCCAAGGTCGAGGATGTCACAGTTGCAAAGACACTGTTGTTGGCCCAGAAACAACAGTGCCATGAGCTGCTTCAGTGGAACCGAGACCTGTTTTTGGAGTTACCAAGACGTATGCAGGTTGTGGAGCACAAAATCCTAAAGGAACAGCATGTGAGGGTAAACCAAAGGCCATGTCGGATTCCTGAAGCTCGCCACAAGGTGATTTCCAAAGAGGTGAAGAGAATGTTGAACCTGGGCATCATTGAGGAGTCAAAGGGTGGCTGGTCCAGCCCTATTGTCATTCTGCCAATGCCGGACAGAGAGTGGCTCTTCTGTAATGATTTCAGGAAGCTCAATGAGGTGTCTAAGTTTGACACTTATCCGATGCCCTGGGTCAATGAGCTTACTGAGAGGTTAGATCAGCCAGATACAGTACAACAGTGGACCTAACAAAAAGGTACTGGAAAATTTTCCTTTCTCCAAGTGCCAGGGAGAATACAGCCTTCTCCACACATGATGGGTGCTTTCAGTATACCCAGATGTTGTTCAGACTACAAGGAGCCCCAGCTACAGTACAGACCAAAAGTTTGGATGCACCTTCTCATTTAAAGATTTTTCTGCATTTTCATGACTATGAAAATTGTAAATTCACACTGAAGGCATCAAAACTATGAATTAACACATGTGGAATTACATACTTAACAAAAAAGTGTGAAACAACTAAAATCATGTCTTATATTCTAGGTTCTTCAAAGTAGCCACCTTTTGCTTTGATGACTGCTTTGCACACTCTTGGCATTCTCTTGATGAGCTTCAAGAGGTAGTCACCGGGAATGGTTTTCACTTCACAGGTATGCCCTGTCAGGTTTAATAAGTGGGATTTCTTGCCTTATAAATGGTGTTGGGACCATCAGTTGTGTTGTGCAGAAGTCCGGTGGATACACAGCTGATAGTCCTATTGAATAGACTGGTAGAATTTGTATTATGGCAAGAAAAAAGCAGCTAAGTAAAGAAAACGAGTGGCCATCATTACTTTAAAAAATGAAGGTCAGTCAGTCCGAAAAATTGGGAAAACTTTGAAAGTGTCCCCAAGTGCAGTTGCAAAAACCATCAAGCGCTACAAAGAAACTGGCTCACATGAGGACCGCCCCAGGAAAGGAAGACCAAGAGTCACCTCTGCTTCTGTCAGGACTCTGAACATTTTTTACCTTTTGTGCATTACTGCCCTTTTTCAAGATGGCGTCTTTGGTCTCATGTGCACTGTGTCTCCTGCTATAAAACTCCACCCCAGCCTTCAGTCTGTGCTAGAGTATTCTGCCTTGCATCCAGCTCCTGACCTCTGATTACTCCCTGGCTATACACCTGCTCCTGTGAACCTGTGTGGTGATCCTGCTACTCTGCTCTGAGTTCCTGCTGCATACACAAGTTTCCAGTAATCCTCCTTCATCTGCTGTTCGTGTTTACTTCCATCTGCATTTGCTGGTCATGTAAGCTGTTGCTGCTTTGCAATAACCTGAGACTATTAACCAGACCTCCCTGGTTGAGCTAAGATATGATTTGAACTGCCTAATAAGCATATCTATCTGTGCCTGGACTAAGACAAGGATTTATTCGTGTCAAGTATCCTCAAGAACAACTGCTTCATAGACTTTCTGCTTGATTCCATTTTCCTCTGAAGTTTACTATGGACTGCTAAGCTGCGTTTATTATTTTCACCAAGTGTTGTGGACTTGAGTTTCTCTCTGCACCTGTTTGAATCACCGTGTGATAATATAGACTTTACCACTTATAAAACTGTGTCCTGTAGTTGTCTTGTTCCACGCAAAGAGTCTCCTGAGTTATCCCCTATAATTATTACAGCTTCTGAGGATAAGCTTATCTGAGTCACCAGCCTCAGAAATCGCAGGTTAACAGCAGCTCAGATTAGAGACCAGGTCAATGCCACACAGAGTTCTAGCAGCAGACACATCTCTGCAAAAACTGTTAAGAGGAGACTTTGTGCAGCAGGCCTTCATGGTAAAATAGCTGCTAGGAAACCACTGCTAAGGACAGGCAACAAGCAGAAGAGACTTGTTTAGGCTAAAGAACACAAGGAATGGACATAACACCAGTGGAAATCTGTGCTTTGGTCTGATGAGTCCAAATTTGAGATCTTTGGTTCCAACCACCATGTCTTTGTGCGACGCAGAAAAGATGACCAGATGGACTCTACATGCCTGGTTCCCTCCGTAAAGCATGGGGGAGGAGGCGTGATGGTGTGGGGGTGCTTTGCTGGTGACACTGTTGGGGATTTATTCAAAATTGAAGGCATACTGAACCAGCACAGCTACCACAGCATATTGTAGCGGCATGCTATTCCATCCGGTTTGCGTTTAGTTGGACAATCGTTTATTTTTCAACAGGACAATGACCCCAAGCACACCTCCAGGCTGTGTAAGGGCTATTTGACCAAGAAGGAGAGTGATGGGGTGCTACCCCAGATGACCTGGCCTCCATAGTCACCAGACCTGAACCCAATCGAGATGGTTTGGGCTGAGCTGGACCGCAGAGTGAAGGCAAAAGGGCCAACAATTGCTAAGCATCTCTGGGAACTCCTTCAAGATTGTTGGAAGACCATTCCCGGTGACTACCTTTTGAAGCTCATAAAGAGAATGCCAAGGGTGTGTAAAGCAGTCATCAAAGCAAAAGGTGGCTACTTTGAAGAACCTAGAATATAAGACATAATTTCAGTTGTTTCACACTTTTTTGTTAAGTATATAATTCCACATGTGTTAATTAATAGATTTGATGCCTTCAGTGTGAATGCACAATTTTCATAGTCATGAAAATACAGAAGAATCTTTAAATGAGAAGGTGTGTCCAAACTTTTGGTCTGTACTGTACCTTCCAGAGGGCTATGGACCAGTTACTAGTCCCTCACTATAAGTATACTGTCGCTAACTTGGACGACATCGTAATATTCAGCACGCATTAGGGAAGTCACCTGGAGAAGGTTCAGGTGGTACTCGATGCACTGAGGAAGGCAGTGTTTACTATAAATCCCAAAAAGTGTGCTTTCGGGAAAGAAGAGGCAAAGTACTTGGGCTACATCATTGGAAGGGGAGAGATAAAACCCCAAATAGACAAAGCGGAGGCAATCCAAAAGTTGCTGCAGCCAGTCTCCAAGAAGCGGGTTAGGGCATTTCTGGGAATTGTGGGATATTATCGGCAAATTATCCTGAATTATGCCATGAAAGGCACACTCCTGACAAATCTGCTCAAGGGCACAAGGATGTCAATGATCAGGTGGTCCTCTGAAGCAGCTATGGCATTCCAGGAGTTGAAACTTGCCCTGTGCAGACAGTTGGTCTTGGTTTCACCGGATTTCACTAAGGAGTTTGTGCTCCAGATGCATGCCTCTGACGGAGGCAGCTGTGTTGTCCCAGGAGATAGATGGGGGTATACATCCAGTCCTATACCTAATTAGGAAGCTCTCCTTCTGTGAGAAGAATTATGCCTTTATTGAAAAAGAGTGCTTGTCCATCAAGTGGGCAATCGACGCTCTGAGATATAACCTGACCTGTTAAGCAGGAAATTAGGTCTAATGTCAGATCACCCCTGAGATGGATGAGGGAAAAGAAGGGGAAGAATGTCCAGGTAACTAGGTGGTTTCTGGCGCTCATGGGTCTTACTTTTCATGTGGAGTGCAGGCCACAGACGTTGCATGGGAACGTAGATGCTCTGTCCAGGGTCCCCTGCGTAGCCAGTGAAGGTGCCAAAATCCTCAGCTTTGGGCAGAGGGGGGTTATGTGACAAAGTCACTGGTAAAGTAATAGAGGTGATATACAGGGGTTGGACAAAATAATGGAAACACCTGGAAACATCAACAAAAGTTAGTTTAATATGGTGTAGGTCCACCTTTTGCAGCGATTACTGACTCAATTCTCCGAGGTATGGATTCATACAAGGTGTGAATTGTTTGCAAAGGAATTTTAGCCCATTCTGCAGTTAAAACACCCTCCAGTTGTTTGAGCGACGATGGCGGTGGAAATCGACGTCTAACTTGAATGTCTAAAATCGACCATAAATGCTCAATAATGTTGTGGTCTGGGGATTGTGGGGGCCAGATGAGATTCTCAACTTCATTAGAATGTTCCTCGTGCCATGCTTTAACGATTCTAGCTGTATGAATTGGTGCATTATCATCCTGAAAGATGGTGTTCCCCTCCGGGAACAGTGCTTGAACCATTGGATGCACTTGGTCGCCCAAAATGCCTAAATAATCTCGGCTGTTAATTCTTCCATGAAGGGATATCATTGGCCCAGTGGATTTCCACGAAATAGCACCCCAGATCATCACAGAACCTCCACCATGTTTTTCGGTTGGGAGAAGGCAGTCTGGATGGAATGCTTCTTTCAGCTGTCTCCAAACGTACACTCGGCCGGAGGTCAGAAATAGGGTAAACGATGATTCATCTGAGAATATCACATGTTTCCACTGCTCGAGGGACCAATTCTGGAGGTTTCTACACCACTCCAAACGCTTGGAAACATTTGTCATTGAGAGCAGCGGTTTTCTAATTGCCGCTCTTCTGTGGAATCCAGATTTGTGCAGCTCCCGATGAACAGTTTTCCTGGAAACTGGGTTCTGTAGGTGTTCATTGAGCTCAGCAATGATTCTCGGAGCCTTGGTCTTGCGATCCTCTCTCACAATTCGCTTTAGAGTCCGATGGTCTCTCTCAGTCAACTTTGACTTTCGGCCGGACCTGTGCTTTGTTGCAGACGTTTTTCCTTCTCTTTCAAATGCAGTCATTACTTTGGAGACAGTACCTCTTGACACACCAAGCATTCGGGCACTTTCTGTTACACTAGCGCTTGCCATACGAGCACAAGCAATTTGGCCTCTTTGAAAATCCGCGAGGTCTGCCACTGGTATCAGGTTCTCATCAATGTTCTTACAATTATGCAAAACAAACAGTTAATTTACATACACATATCACATAACACAAATAATCAACTACAAAACATTACCATATGTCACGGTTTGCATGTTTATCACATGTTCGAAGATTATGATGCCAAAACGTTAGGTGTTTCCATTATTTTGTCCAACCCCTGTATTTGTCATTGCACATAATGGTGTCAGTGATGTGAAACCAAAGTAGTTTCCTACAGCACACTACATAATGTGAGGGTTAAGTTAAAGATATATTATGGGCTGTTTTTTTGTGGACATTCATAGAGCAGGTGGGAGAATGTCCCGCTTATCTCCACCTACAGCGCTGAGCACTGCCATGTGTTAACAGGACCTGTGTGATGTCACAATCATGTGGTCGGTCACATGGTGGATAGGAGTCACTTGTCTAGGGTTTAAGTGACAGGTTTTTCAAGACATCAGTGTGCAGTGTACTTGGAGAGGAAACACTCAAGGAAAGTGTGGCATTTTAAGGACCATTTTAAGGACATTGTACCCGAGAAAGGGCTGTACACCACTAGGAGAAAGAATGTGCTTGTGTTGTTGTTTTTTTGCTTACTACTTTGCCCAGAGGACCATTTTTTTTCCTGCATGGTTTATGCTGCCTCAATAAACCAAGCAAATTCTTAAAGAGACAGTGTTCCATTTATACCTCTGTGTCCAGTCGAGTGAGATGCTCTACCACACCAGTCAATGACTGAAGCATGAAGCTGTAGCGATGGAAGTCCAAAAATCATGTACCAGAGGGTGGCAAAGCTAAAAAAGAAATGTCCTCCACATGTATTGCACCAATCTGAAGAGTTACTTTCACTGTCCAGAATTGACCACCTGGAATTGTAGAACCATTCGTGTAGGTTAGCTTATTGATTGACTGCTGCAAAAAACCAAAGGGATTTTCAGTCTTTTGGCCATAGAGAGGTCCATAAAATTCTCACTGCTCCAAAATCAAGAAGTGCTTTTCCCAAATACCCCGATGTATAGTAAGAAATAGTTATAGGTAAGGGTAATTTATTTTAGTGGAGGAAAAAGTAAATCCTAGCGTGATACTTTCCTGTTCACCCAAGGTAAAAAGTTCTCCTTGTTTTGCCTTCAGTTTGGAACACTTTGAGCAATGATGATCCCCCTCACCAAAAGACAAACATAATCCCTGTGAAAGTGAACAGGATCTTCCAGCTGGAGTTAATCTGTACTGGCCGATCTCTATAGGTTCCAGTGCAGCCAATCTCTAATGGTTCCAGTGCTGCTGGTCTGGAAGGGGATGTTGCAGACACTCTTGAAGGAGAGATACAAGAATCCAGAGTCTTCTCCCTAGACTTCTCTTTAAACTGTAAGTCGACACACGTAGTGAGGGAAATTAACTCATCAAGTGAAGATGGCATGTATCTACCAGCAAATGAATCCTTGACATGACTGGATAGGCCGACATAGAAGATGGTCAGGAAAGAGTGATTGTTCCATGTTAACCCATCAGACAGAGTGCAGAACAAGATGGCATAATGCCCTACAGAGCGAGACTTTTGCCTGAGATGCAGATTGGAATTGGAGATGGAGTGAACATGATTCGGGTCATCAAACGCTTTATGGAAGGCAAACAGAAAAAATGGTAGGGAATGCATCATGGGGTCATCCTGTTTCCACAATGAAGTGGCTTACACCAGCCAAACATCACCAGACAGCAAAAAAAAAAAATGTAGGTTACTTTGGACTGGTCCAAATAAAATTACAGGGGACACAGCTCCAAGTGCACAATGCACTGATTCACAAAACCTCGGTAGGCGTTAATGTCGCCATTAAAATGTGCAGAAGTGGGCAAATGTGGAGCTGTCTCCTAGGCTGAGTGTTGTAAATGGGTATTAAACTGCTTTAGGTGTTGTGGAGCTTGCAGTGAAGCTGCAGTATACTGGAACAGAGTATCCACACAGGCTGTGATATCCCGCACAGCCTGGACAAGCTCCTGTTGACTTGCAGCAGGTTACAGTAAAATGACCGAAAAGTTATACGTAGCCCACAGCAACAATGTTGTTGTTGCTGCACCTTTGGGATCCATAGACTAGGTATTCTGTTAGGTTTACTTGGTGAGGTGGACCCACCAAGCCCAAGGTCCAGGTGATGGTGCAGCAGTTAAGTGGAGCACATGGAAAACAGACAGCAAAGGGACAGGAGACCGCAGACAGGTAGGCAGGATGTAGGAAACAACAAGCAGGTAGACATCATGAAACTGAAGGCAGGCAGACGGAGGATGTCAGGAAACCACAGGCAGGCAGATGGAGTGCAGGAAACCGCAGTCAGATGGAGGAAGCTGAGTAGCAAGTGAAGGTCCGGCAGCACAGAAGACTTACTGTAATACAAAGACCCAAGAGTGTGTATCAGTGAGGCTTATAAAGGCCTGGGCTAATGCTCACATGGGAGCGCACCAGGCCATCTGCAAAGCCCGATGTGGAGCAGACCAAGGTAATGGAAGCAAAGCATGGGACAAGTGCGCAACAAGTTTGGGGTGTGAAATCATGCTGACATATTCTCTTTAAAAGAGAGTAAAAAGTCTTTAAATTCCCAAGTGAAAAGAAACCTCTAAAAAAGAGATCTACATTCATTACATTATTACTAGTAAAAATCGCAAAATAGCAATTTATATAACAATTTGCTTTGTAGCTATGTTACTTTTTTGGAGGGTCCAAATGTGAACCAAAAAAAAAGAAGAAAACAGAAAGCTTAAAAATAAGTTTAAAACATACTTACCTCCCTGCTCACCTCTCTTTGGTGAACTTTCTGCTCCCTTTCTCTGTCCGGTTCTCTGTGCATCTGTTGCCAATGTTCAGGGGTGCGGCGCAATGGAAGCAGAGAGATCTGGCAGTGGCTGGGGAGATAAGGTGATGATACCCTATCTCTCTCTCTCGATTGAAACTTTGTATCGTAGACTAGTACTCTCATCGTGTAGCAATTCTACATGCTAATGACTAAAGTATTTAGCAAATATTAATTTAGCAAACATGTTAGGGTTGTCTCCCTGTCCTGATAACTGAGCTCTAACATCCTCACACCAGTTTAAAATCACCCTAAAATGTCTGTTAAGATTCCCTGTCTAGTCTTTTATACAAGACCTGATAATTCCCCTGATTGGTTGTGCCAACCAACTGATATCATAGCTGCAGAACATTATGGGCAAGCCCACGGGGACTCACAAAACATCACTAGCCCGTTCTTTGAGTCTTCGGCGATGAATGAAATGGCACCAGGCATTTTGAGAAAATTTGACTCAAAGTCGTTCCTCTGCGAATCAATTCACTGATCTCTAATTTTTACAGTAAGTCAGTACAGAACTGCAGCCTGCATCATCTATGGTGCCATTTCTTGCATTGAGATTTTAGTTTGAAAGTTGGCACAATAAACTACAACACATACAATTTATTTTTAATGAGCATTGTGCATAAAAAATAATGTATGGTGCCCTGCTCCTTTGGAGGAGCTACATATAGTCACATTCAACTGTATTTACTATATTCAAAATCTGAGTAATGCAACTGTCAAACATGGGAAAATGTATAAGACCTTGCCTATGTTTTATAAAAACATTGTTTTTCAATAATGCTACACAAAAAAATCAATAAAAAACAATGAAAACCTGCATTGTGAAAGTTTTCTTACAGCATAATACAATGTAATTATTTCTTACCTTAGCTCATCTGCAGCTGCTTTTTCTTGGTTCTTAAACATTCTTCTCCTGAGCTCAGCCATCATCTTGTCAACATCCTTCTGTAGCTCTTGGAAACTTTTGTCCTGTGTTTTGTTTTGCATACCCAGTGTTTCGTTCAGCTTTACAGCTTTGTCATATATGTCTGCAGGTAGCAGAAAAGTTAGATGATACAGAATATATTAATATTCCACAGGCTCTCAGAGATAGGGGTGCAGAGCAAGTTCAGCATTGATCATTTGAAAGCAACAGATTGAAAAAAGATGCACTTTCTTGTTTAGAACACATGTTGCTGCAAACAGCCGACCCAAAGAGAAATGGCAACAAGTCGTGTATGGTTTGAATAATACAATAGCTGTGGTCACAATCACACAGGTTGCTGTATGGTGATCTTGATTCATCATTTTTTCTAGATGTATTATAGAAAGTAGAATTTGTATTTAAAAAAACACTGGATACCTTTTATGGAAAATATGATTTTTACATGCCAGTGGTTATTTTTAGCTAATAAAATGACATTAGGCTCTTCTTTCCTTCATTTATTTTTAGCCACCCCAATAGGCACTTTGCGACTTGGTAGTTTCAGATTTTTCTCCTGTGAGTGTCCCTCATTGTATCATGGGCGGTATGTGAAGCCTATGTGTATCTAGGGTGTTGTTGTCTTCACTGCACATATATTAGAATAGCTCATATACAGTAGATTACTTATTTCCTCTTGCTTTTTCTCTCCTTAACTATAATCTATTTTCCCTGCCCCCCTCCCCTAAGAATGTAGCTGGTATCTCACTATAGACACTGTGAAGATCTGTGCACAACTCTCTCCTTCTCCCTCCTGAAAACTCTAAAGGCCCCGTCTCACTAAGCGATTTACCAACGATCACGACCAGCGATACGACCTGGCCGTGATCGTTGGTAAGTCGCTGTGTGGTCGCTGGGGAGCTGTCACACAGACAGCTCTCTCCAGCGACCAACGATCAGGGGAACGACTTCGGCATCGTTGAAACTGTCTTCAACGATGCCGAAGTCCCCCTGCAGCACCCGGGTAACCAGGGTAAACATCGGGTTACTAAGCGCAGGGCCGCGCTTAGTAACCTGATGTTTACCCTGGTTACCAAAAAAAACAAACAGTACATACTCGCCTTTCGGTGTCCAGGTCCCTTGCCGTCTGCTTCCTGCTCTGACTGAGCCGCCGTACAGTGAGAGCAGAGCGCAGCGGTGACGTCACTGCTGTGCTCTCACTTCTCACTGTACGGCCGGGAGTCAGTGAGAGCAGGAAGCAGACGGCAAGGGACCTGGACACCGAAAGGCGAGTATGTACTGTTTGTTTTTTTTGGTAACCAGGGTAAACATCGGGTTACTAAGCGCGGCCCTGCGCTTAGTAACCCGATGTTTACCCTGGTTACCAGTGAAGACATCGCTGGATCGGTGTCACACACACCGATTCAGCGATGTCAGCGGGGCCTCAACGACCAAAAAAAGGTCCAGGCCATTCCGACACGACCAGCGATCTCGCAGCAGGGGCCTGATCGCTGGTACGTGTCACACATAGCGAGATCGCTATGGAGGTCGCTGTTGCGTCACAAAACTTGTGACTCAGCAGCGATCTCGCTAGCGATCTCGCTATGTGAGACGGGGCCTTAACAGTGAGAGAAGAGAAGGAAGAGCTATTTAGAAAGCTACTTAATTCTGAATTTAGGAATCAAATGAATAAAGAAAATTATGTGAAGAGATGTACAGTTGTGCTCAAAAGTTTACATACCCCGGCAGAAATTTTGCTTTCTTGTCATTTTTTCAGAGAATATGTATGATAACACCAAAACTTTTTCTCCCCTCATGGATACTGGTTGGGTGAAGCCATTTATTGTCAAACTACTGTGTTTTCTCTTTTTAAGTCATAATGACAATGCAAAACATCCAAATAACATTGATTAAAAGTTCACATATTCCATTTCTTAATACCGTGTATTGCCCCCTCTAACATCAATGAAAGCTTAAAGTCTTTTGTGGTAGTAGTGGATGAGGTTCTTTATTTTCTCTGATTTAAAAGCTGCCCACTCTTCTTTGCAAAAAGCCAGCATCCTAAGGAAAATTGGTGTTGATCTCAAGCCCATATTCCACGGAGACCACAAATTGAAATACATGTTCCCAGAACTACCACTTCTCTCCTACAAACAGCCCCCTAACTTCAGTAATCTCCTTGTCAGAAGTGTCCTCTCATCACCATCAGTGACTGGCACATTCCTATGTAACAATAAAAAATGTAAAACTTGTACCCACATATTACCAACAAATATAGTCTGCGTACCAAACACAAATCAATACTATAAGGTCACGGGCTCCTTTTCTTGTACATCCTCCAACGTGGTGTGCATGATACAATGTACAAGGTGCCCTGGAAGTATCTATATTGGGGAAACCATGCAAAGACTACAAACTAGGATGAACCTACACAGGAATGAAATGGACACACCTGTGGGAAAACATTTCTCTGGACCTGGACACTATACGACAGACTTAAAAGTCTTAATACTAAAAGTTCATTTTAAGGGTGACAGAGAAAGAAACATTTGGGAATTCAAACTGATAAAGATGTTCAATTCTTTGACACTAGGATGCAATTTAACACCTGGATTTATGAGTCACTACATGGACACAATTCGCACCTCCACCAGGCGGACTCCAGATAACTAAGAACATCATTCCCACCAGCTCTCCATTTGTAACAAAATGCCTAATTTGATTTCCTTGGCTTATCTTTAGGAGGCATCACCCCTCCCACCTCATTAGCAAATGTCCTACTGTAGTATCCCTTAAATGTTGTGCCTTTTTCTTAATAATTTATTTGTATTCTTGCCTGAAGAAGGAGCCACTGTGCTCTGAAAGGTTGCAAACATATATTATTTTCTGGTTATCCAATAAAGGTATCACTCCTAGAATACTTTTGACATAATTCGGCAGAAAAGTATAAACATCGATTTAAAAAGAGAAAACACAGTAGTTTGACATTAAATTATTTCACCCTACCACTAACCATGAGTGGAGAAAAAGTTTTGGTGTTATCATTCATATTCTCAGAAAAAAGGCCAAGAAAGTAAAAATTCTGCCGGGGTATGTAAACTTTTGAGCACAACTGTACATAGCCTTTAAAGTACAGTTGTCCTAGTCCTTGGCAGCCCACAATAAGCAAAGGTTTTTGAAAAGTGCTACATTACTCTTTAAAGGGAACCTGCCACCAGAAAAAAATGCTATTAATCTGCAGATGTAGGGTTAATGTGCAGGTTAATAGCGTTATTAATCTGCTTGATGCTCAGCCAAATGCTGCTGGGAGAAATTAATCTTTATTCCCCTCAGCAGTGTTCGGGTTCCTGTCACGGGGTGGTGCTGGCGTGGATTCAGTCACCTCTTTGAATTTAGAGAGCGGTGGATGTAACCGCACCCCCACACTGACTGACACTGATTCTGCATTGGCAATGACTCTCAGTCAGGGCCTGTGTCTACCGTTATCCTCATGACGGAAATCCAAACGCTGGAGGGGGAAATAAAGTAAATTTTCTCCCAGCAGCATTCGGTTAAGTGGGGGCGCCGTGCAGGTTAATAACACTATTAACCTACAGATTAACCCCACATTTGCAGGTTAATAGCATTTTTTTCTGGTGATAGGTTCCCTTTAAGTCTTAGATACAAGTACAGTATAAGCATAAACCATTCACTGCTTAACCAAGCCCTGTACAAGGTAGATGGATATTTTGAGTCCCATTCCCTATGGCTTCATGTGCCATATGTGATGTCGTCATGGGGCACAAGATTTAAGAATTATTCTCAGTAGAATCAGGCCTGTGTTTTTTTTCGATAGAGTTATATAAGATGCAAAAGAAAATAAAAAAGTTGTATGCCCCCAAATAAATTCAGAAGCTTATGTAGATATGGTAGGGTCCTGAAGATTTCTGAGGTACTTGTATGATGATCCTGCACAACTTAGGGCTGTTTCACATTTCAGTGATTATTTATCCAATCTCGCAATGCACAGAATGGCTAAGCACTTCCTGACACGAGTGTGACAGATTCATACAGTCATGGGCAAACAAAAACACACAAAAAAGGCAAACTGGTCTTAATTTCACAAAAACTCCAAAAATGGGCAGGACAAAATTGTTGACACCTTTCCAAAATTGAAGGTAAACAATTTTGTTTCAAGCATGTGATGCTCAATCAAACTCACATGTGGCAAGTAACAGGTGTGAGCAATATGAAAATCACACCTGAAACCAGATAAAAAGAGAAGTTTACTCAATATTTGCGTTGTGTGTCTATTTAGGCCACATTAAGCATGGAGAACAGAAAGGGAAGAGAACTGTCTGAGGACTTGAGAACCCAAATTTTTGAACAATATCAACAAGGTTACAAGTCTATCTCCAGAGATCTTGATGTTTCTTTGTCCACACTGCGCAAGACGTTTACAGCTCATAGCATGTCCAGCTAATCTCCCTGGATGTTGATGGCAGAGAAATATTGAAGAAAGGTTTCAACACAGAATAGTCCTGAATTGTGAATAAGCATCCCCAATCAAGTTCCCAAAAAATTCGAGCTGTCCTGCAGGCTCAGGGTGCATCAGTGTCAGAGTGAACAATTCACTAACATTTGAATTAAAAGGTACACTATGGCATGAGACCAAGGAGGACCCCAATGATGACACAGGAACATAGAAAAGCTAGACTACAGTTTGCCAAAATGTACATGAGTAAGCCAAAATCCTTCTGGGAAAGCGTCTTGTGGACAGATGAGACCAAGGTAGTGCTTTTTAGTAAAGTATATAATTCTATTTTTTACCAAAAACAGAATGAGGCCTACAATGAATATAACATAGTTCCTACAATATGTTGGAAGTTCAAAGATGACTGGGGTGATTTTGCTGCCTCTGGCACTGGTATATTGACTGTGTGTAATGCATCATGAAATCTGAAGATTACCAAGGGATTTTGGGTCACAATATAGTGCTCAGTGTCAGAAACCTGTGTTTCTGTACTAGGTCATGGGTCTTCCAACGGGAAATGACCCCAAACATACTTCAAAAAGCACCCAGAAATTGATTGAAACATAGCACTGGAGAGTTCAGAAGTGGCTAGCAATGAGTATGGATCGAAATCTCATTGAACACCTGTAAAGAGACTTTAAAATTGATGTTGGGAGAATGCCCCCTTCAAATATGAGACCTGGAGAAGTTGGCAAAAGAAGATTGGTCAAAAATTCCAGTTGAGAGGTGTAAGAAGCTTGTTGATGGTTTTATTAATCGATTGATTGCAGTTATTTATTCCAATGGTTGTTGCAATCAAATATTAAGTTGAGGGTGCCAACAATTTTGGCCAATCCATTTTGAGGGTTTTGTGTGAAATTATGTCCAATTTTCCTTTTTTCCTCTGTTTTTTTGTGTTGTTCCAATACACACAAAGGAAATGAACGTGTATAACAAAATATGTAATTGCAATAATTTTCTGATAGAAAGGCTTAATTTTATGGAACAATTTCAAGGGTGAAAACACTTTTGGCTATTATTGTATTTCTATGAGGATGTCATGGTCAAGTAAGTGCACTGTGAATAAAGAGCGAACCGATGATCACTTTGAAAAAGCCCTTAGCCATGTGCTTGAGCATTTATTTGTACCCTCATAACCACAGTGACAGTGGGACGGAAAGCCTCCATAACTACCGTATTTTCCGGCGTACAAGACGACTTTTTAACCCCTGAAAATCTTCTTAAAAGTCGGGGGTCGTCTTGTACGCCGGGAATCGCCTTGTACGCCGGGTGTATATGGTGGGTGGGGGGGGAGTGATCCTGATGACGACGAGGGGGCGTCTCACAGAAAAGTGAGTATCCCCCATTACCTTATCATAGCGCTGCAGCGTGGGGTCTCTGTGCTGGGAGCGGCGGCGGCTGCTGTGCTGTGGCGGCTCCTCTTCTGCAGTGTGGGGCCTGTGGGGCGGTGGCGGCGGCGGCGTATCTTCATGCAGTCGGGGCTCCTCCGGCATCTCAGCCTGGAAGCCCCGCCGGCAACTCCATCGGTACAATGCGCTGGCCTCCGGGAAAATGGCCGCTGCTTAGATTCAGATCTCGTTGAGATCTGAATCTGAGCATGCGCAGCCCCCAGCGGCCGGGCCACCGCATCGCACCTATTGAGCTGCCTCCGGGAAAATGGCCACTGCTCAGATTCAGATCTCGTCTCCCGAGATCTCGGGACGAGATCTGAATCTGAGCAGCGGCCATTTTCCCGGAGGCCACCTGACCGCATTGTACCCATGGAGTTGCCGGCGGGGCTTCCAGTCTTTGAGATGCCGGAGGAGCCCCGACTGTATGAAGATACGCCGCCGCCACCGCCCCACAGCACCAGAGGCCCCACACTGCAGAAGAGGAGCCGCCACAGCACAGCACAGCACAGCACAGCAGCCGCCGCTCCCAGCACAGAGACCCCACGCTGCAGCGCTATGATAAGGTAATGGGGGATACTCACTTTCCTGTGAGACGCCCCCTCGTCCTCATCAGGATCACTCCCCCCCCCCCAAAAGGCACATATTCACCGGCCCTATAAGACGACATAGGGTGTATAAGAAGACCCCCGACTTTTAAGAAGATTTTATTTTTTAACTGGTAAAGTTGGGGGGTCGTCTTATACGCCCAGTCGTCTTATACGCCGGAAAATACGGTACATTGAAACACATGGTGTTTCATAAAATATTTTCTATGCCCTTGCTTCATCTTATCTAACTCAAAGGTATGTAAAAAAATACATGACTGCAGAGTTACATGAAGAGTGACTCATTTTTAACATCTTGGTAATGGTAAGGATGACATTTAAAAGCCTCATTTTCTTTCATTCTCCAAAGAGAAACACAGCTTAGAACTAAGCTTGTTAGTAAACTATAAATTATTTTGTTATTTAATTGGATCACATAACTCTACCAAGAACTGTATTTTGCTGTGTTCCAGGTCCAGAAGATCTCCAATGAAGAATTAATTAAAAATGAAGCCTCTAATGATGCACAGAATGAAGGATGATTTCACAATTTATCTCCCCAATTGCTGCTGCTGGCCATAAATTTTGTCAGGAAGACGGGCTCTAGATTACTGTGTGTTTTCGATGTGTTCATTTTTTCAGTTATTCTTTCTTGCTTGAGATGTTTATTAAGATTGAACAGTTTCAAGTGGATAGTATCAGATCATTATTCCTAGAAATGCAGTAAATAAAACTTCCCTTCAGAAAAGCATGCTAAAAATGAGGTATGAAATCTTGAAATCACAACTTCTCCATAACAGGAACAAACCACAAAATGCACAGTTACTTCTATGGCCGAACTGGTACAGGGACAATAATAGAAAGGAACATTTCTCTCACAATCTTGAATTTTTTTCTAAAATATAAGAATAATTGAATTTAACTGCATAATAATATTGTAAGATACCATAACGCTCTAGTGCTGCAAGTTATTTCCATGAGAAGTCAAGCAGATTTTAATCAGTTAAGACAAAAGTTGCATAATTTCCTTTTGGTAAATACGCAAATTTGGTATATACTCCTGTATAATCTATTTATATATACGTCCTAATGTAGTGGAAATATGTATGCTAAAGGTAGTGCATTTGTAATGTGTGTAGCAGGTGTCACGATACGTATTGCAACCCCACAGGTGGTCGGTCAGTGGGAGGCACAACACACACGCAACAGGATGGTACTTGTTGTGAATTCTGTTTGTGGGCTCCCTCTGGTGGCTACTGGTGGTACTGGTTGACTTCTGTCTTTTATCTCCAGTGCACCTGTTCCCATCAGGAAATGGGAGTCTCCTATATAGTCTGGCTTCTCAGTCATTTACTTGCCGGCTATCAATGTTACCAGAGCTCCTCTGTTACTTGCTACCTGCTCCAAGTCTGCTGATTCAGATAAGTTGGATCATCTGTACCTTTTGTGAAAGTTTTGTCCAGCGTCCATTTGGATCAGTTGTACCTTTTGTCCAGCGTGCATTTATATGAATCTTGCTGCTGGAAGCTCTAGTGAACTGAAATGACCACTCCGGTGTCATGAGTTGATACCGGAGTTTAAAGTCATTTCAGGATGGTATTTTGTAGGGTTTTGAGTTGACCGCGAAGTCCACTTTTGTATTTTCTGCTATCTAGTTAGTGGGCCTCTCTTTGCTGAACCTGTATTCATCCTGCGTATGTGTTTTCCTCTTAACTAACCGTCATTATATGTTGGGGGCTACTATCACTTTGGGGTTTTCTCTGGAGGCAAGCCAGGTCTGTGTTTCCTCTAGTAGGGGTAGCTAGATCTCCGGCTGGTGCGAGACGTCTAGGGATAAAACGCAGGTACTTTCCCCGGCCACTGGTAGTTGTGCGTGAGGTTCAGCATCGCGGTCAGCTTAGATTCCATCTTCCTAGAGCTAGTCCTGTTTTTACCTATGTCCCTGCCATTGGGAACCATGACAGTATAGCCGGCCCCTAACTGTGTTAAAAGTATTGGCTGAAGAAGGAGAGAAAAGAAGTTTCTGACACCTTTTTTTTTTTTTTACTCTGAAGTCTGTCTAGCCTTAATTGCTGTCTGCTGCTTTTCCCTCCTCTTAATCCCTGAATGGCTCAGATCTCAGCTGCTGAGAAATGGATATCCAGAGTTTAGCTTCAAATCTGAATAATCTCGCTTCTAAGGTTCAAAATATACAAGACTTTGTCATACATGCTCCTATGTCTGAACCTAAAATTCCTATACCAGAGTTTTTTTCTGGAGATAGATCTCGTTTTTTGAATTTTAAGCACAATTGTAAATTGTATCTTTCTCTGAGATCTTACTCCGCTGGAGACCCCGCTCAGCAGGTTAAGATTGTTATTTCCTTGCTGCGGGGTGACCCCCAGAATTGGGCATTTGCATTGGCGCCAGGGGACCCTGCGCTGCTCAATGTGGATGCGTTTTTTCTGGCGCTGGGGTTGCTCTATGAGGAACCTAATTTGGAGATTCAGGCTGAAAAAGCCTTGATAGCCCTCTCTCAAGGGCATGATGAAGCTGAGATATATTGTCAAAAATTTCGAAAATCGTCTGTGCTTACTCAGTGGAATGAGTGCGCCCTGGCGGCAAATTTCAGAGAGGGTCTCTCTGACGCCGTTAAAGATGTCATGGTGGGGTTTCCTACGCCCACAGGTCTGAATGAGTCCATGACAATGGCTATTCAGATTGACCGGCGTTTACGGGAGCGCAAATCTGTGCACCATTTGGCGGTGTCTTCTGAGCAGGCATCGGAGAATATGCAATGTGATCGAATTCTGTCCAGAAGTGAACGGCAGAATTATAGGCGTAAGAATGGGTTGTGCTTCTATTGTGGCGATTCTGCTCATGTTATATCAGCATGCTCTAAACGCACAAGAAGGGTTGATAAGTCTCTTGCAGTTAGCACTTTGCAGTCTAAGTTTATTTTATCTGTGACTTTGATTTGTTCATTATCATCTATTACCGTGAATGCTTATGTGGACTCTGGCGCCGCCCTGAGTCTTATGGATTGGTCCTTTGCCAAGCGATGTGGGTTTAGTCTAGAGTCTCTGGAAGTCCCTATCCCTTTGAAGGGTATTGATTCCACGCCATTGGCTAGGAATAAACCTCAATACTGGACACAAGTGACTATGTGTATGACTCCAGACCATCAGGAGGTGATTCGATTCCTTGTGTTGCATAATTTGCATGATGTCTTAGTGCTTGGATTGCCATGGCTACAAACTCATAATCCAGTTCTTGACTGGAAGACAATGTCCGTATTAAGCTGGGGATGTCAGGGGGCTCATGGGGAAGTACCTTTGGTTTCTATTGCTTCATCTACTCCCTCTGAGGTCCCGGCATTTTTGTCTGACTACGGTGATGTTTTTGCTGAGACTAAACTTAGTTCGCTCCCTCCTCACAGGGATTGCGATTGTGCTATAGATTTGATTCCTGGCAGCAAATTTCCTAAAGGTCGTCTGTTCAATCTGTCTGTGCCAGAGCATGCTGCTATGCGAGAGTATATTAAGGAGTCCTTGGAAAAGGGACATATCCATCCATCCTCATCCCCTTTAGGAGCAGGTTTTTTTTTCGTGGGTAAAAAAGATGGATCCCAATTTGTGTCTAGATTTTGGCGGGCGTTCTGTGCCAGGATGGGCATTGATTTGTCTTTTTCATCTGCATTCCACCCTCAGACGAATGGCCAGACAGAGCGAACTAATCAGACCTTGGAGACTTATTTGAGGTGTTTTGTGTCTGCTGATCAGGATGATTGGGTCGCCTTTTTGCCGTTGGCAGAATTTGCCCTTAATAATCGGGCTAGTTCTGCCACTCTGGTTTCTCCTTTCTTTTGCAATTCGGGGTTTCACCCTCGTTTTTCATCTGGCCAGGTGGAATCTTCGGATTGCCCTGGAGTGGACACGATGGTGGATAGACTGCACCGGATTTGGAGTCATGTGGTGGACAACTTGAGGTTGTCCCAGGAGAAGACTCAGCGGTTTGCTAATCGTCATCGTCGTGCTGGTAATCGTCTTCGCGTTGGGGACTTGGTGTGGTTATCTTCTCGTTTTGTCCCTATGAAGGTCTCTTCTCCTAAGTTTAAACCTCGGTTCATAGGTCCTTATAAGATTTTGGAGATTCTTAATCCTGTATCGTTTCGTTTGGACCTACCAGCAGCTTTCACTATTCATAATGTCTTCCATCGGTCTTTGTTGCGGAGGTACGAGGTACCGGTTGTTCCTTCTGTTGAGCCTCCTGCTCCTGTGCTGGTGCAGGGTGAATTGGAGTATGTTGTGGAGAAGATTTTGGACTCTCGCATTTCCAGACGGAGACTTCAATATTTGGTTAAATGGAAGGGATACGGTCAGGAGGATAATTCTTGGGTGACTGCCTCTGATGTTCATGCCTCTGATTTGGTTTGCGCCTTTCATCGGGCTCATCCAGATCGCCCTGGTGGTTCTCATGAGGGTTCGGTGCCCCCTCCTCAAGGGGGGGGTACTGTTGTGAATTCTGTTTGTGGGCTCCCTCTGGTGGCTACTGGTGGTACTGGTTGACTTCTGTCTTTTATCTCCAGTGCACCTGTTCCCATCAGGAAATGGGAGTCTCCTATATAGTCTGGCTTCTCAGTCATTTACTTGCCGGCTATCAATGTTACCAGAGCTCCTCTGTTACTTGCTACCTGCTCCAAGTCTGCTGATTCAGATAAGTTGGATCATCTGTACCTTTTGTGAAAGTTTTGTCCAGCGTCCATTTGGATCAGTTGTACCTTTTGTCCAGCGTGCATTTATATGAATCTTGCTGCTGGAAGCTCTAGTGAACTGAAATGACCACTCCGGTGTCATGAGTTGATACCGGAGTTTAAAGTCATTTCAGGATGGTATTTTGTAGGGTTTTCAGTTGACCGCGAAGTCCACTTTTGTATTTTCTGCTATCTAGTTAGTGGGCCTCTCTTTGCTGAACCTGTATTCATCCTGCGTATGTGTTTTCCTCTTAACTAACCGTCATTATATGTTGGGGGCTACTATCACTTTGGGGTTTTCTCTGGAGGCAAGCCAGGTCTGTGTTTCCTCTAGTAGGGGTAGCTAGATCTCCAGCTGGTGCGAGACGTCTAGGGATAAAACGCAGGTACGTTCCCCGGCCACTGGTAGTTGTGCGTGAGGTTCAGCATCGCGGTCAGCTTAGATTCCATCTTCCTCGAGCTAGTCCTGTTTTTGCCTATGTCCCTGCCATTGGGAACCATGACAGGTACTGGGAGAGGAAGGCCCTACAGATTGGGAAATGGAGGATGGTCACCACTTGAGCTCAAACCTGAGCCTGTCCCTGCACTCCCCTAATGCCCTAAGCGGGTCCTTCCCCCGCTGCCATCACAAACCTAAATGCCTTGCTGTCACCTAATACTGCCTTGGCTAGTGCACTGGCCAGCAAGGGGCGCTAGCCTCACCACTGCAGATAATACTACACCGGGAACAGAGACAAACACCAAAGGGACTAGGTGAAAATACAGCACTTAGCTACCAGACACCGCTGCCAAGCTTTACACCACAGATAGCAAAGCAACAGGACTCCAAACACCAGAAGTGGCTGACACCAGAGAGCTGCTCCTGCTAGGCTGGTCTCCAAAGTTAAACTTTATCACCAACAGTCAGCTGATGCATCAGGTGACCATTTAAAGGATGGTGGGAGTGGTTACCACCACATCAGTTGACCCAGCAACACTGCAAATACACCAGATTGCCAGCGGGGGGGGACTGACATTAACCCCTGACGGACTGAAAGGAAAAAGGCTACATTTAAACAAAGTGGAACCAGAGCTGCCACAAATTCAAATCCAATCCAGGTGTTTATATATATTTTTTCAGCTGTATCCAAAAGAATAGCCTGTTACACTTTAAACTAATTCACCTGTACTCATTTCAAGGCCATTGTTGCGGAAACACAAGCCAGCACACAGCCCAGCCAATGACACTAATAGCTGTTATGGCCAATTAGGGGGTTCTGATTACATCGAATAGAGGTGCTGACCAATGGACCAATCAGTAGACAGGTTCAACAGCCAATCGGCAGCCTTCATGTTCCATTTAATTCTCTCTTTTTGTTTAACCTATAGCAGTGACCACATTATAGTCAATAGGGTTTTTATGGTCTTTTTGCATCCATTATGTAACGGATCCAAAAAGTCTGTTAGTCTATTTGTAGAACAGAACAAAGAAAGGGGATTGCAAAATGGTAGTAATAAGTGATGAGCGAACATGATCGTTTTTATCCAAGCATGCTCAGTTGCTAGCCGAGTGTCTTTGATGTGCTCCAATAATATGTTCTGGTCCCCACACCTGCAAGTCGCTATTTCGACAACCGCAAAACATGCAGGGATTGCATGTGTGTTAGGCAATCCCTGCATGTGTTGCGGCTGTCGAACAGGGATGAGACATGCAGCCATGGGGACTGGAACAAATTTTTTGAGCACGCTGAAGTCACTTGGTTAGTACTGAAGCATGCTCAGATAACACCTTATCCGATCACGTTCTCTCATCACTAGTAGGAATAGAGCCATATTCTGCCTTCTGGGCTCTGACATAGATGCCTCTGACTATGATCCAATTTTATCCTCTTCTCAGATTCTCTTGTTCTGACCCGCCTAGATTACTATTTTCGCATTTCCACCAGATAGCAGCTAATCCTCAGGAATAGCACCTCTTCAACAAAGACCATGGAAGCTGACTTTTGAGATAATGCACAGTTATTTTCTTTACAATAGGGTCAAGATAGAGTGCATGGAAATGTAGTGACATAAATATTCCACAGGTCTATAAAAAAAAATGTCCAGGTGCCAAGGCTTTTTTTTAATGGATTTAGGGTATATTGAGGGGGCAAAATTAAAAAATCCTATTATTTTTGCTGAATTGATCCTATTTTTTTTAGACACAGTGCCTTGCAAAAGTATTCGGCTCCCTGGAACTTTTCAACCTTTTCCCACATATCATGCTTCACACATAAAGATACCAATTGTACATTTTTGGTGAAGAATCAACAACAAGTGGAACACAATTGTGAAGTTGAACAAAATTTACTGGTTATTTTACATTTTTTTGGAAATTCAAAAACTAATAAGGGGGGCGTGCAATATTATTCAGCCCCTTTACTTTCAGTGCAGCAAACTCACTCCAGAAGTGCATTGTGGATCTCTGAATGACCCAATGTTGTCCTAAATGCCTAATGATGATAAATATAATCCACCTGTGTGTAATCAAGTCTCCTTATAAATGCCCCTGCTCTGTGATAGTCTCAGGGTTCCGTTTGAAGCCCAGAGAACATCATGAAGACCAAGGAACACAACAGGCAGGTCCGTGATACTGTTGTGAAGAAGTTTAAAGCTGGATTTGGATACAAAATGATTTCCAAAACTTTAAACATTCCAAGGAGCACTGTGTAAGCGATGATATTGAAACAGAAGGAGTATCATACCACTGCTAATCTACCAAGACCCGGCTGTCCCTCTAAACTTTCATCTCAAACAAGGAAAAGACTGATCAGAGATACAGCCAAGATGCCCATGATCACTCTGGATGAACTGCAGAGATTTACAGCTGAGGTGGGACAGTTTGTCCATAAGACACCAATCAGTCGTACACTGCACAAATCTGGCCTTTATGGAAGAGTGGCAAGAAGAAAGCCATTTCTCAAAGATATCCATAAAAAGTGTTGTTTAAAGTTTGCAACAAGCCACCAGGGGGACACACCAAACATGTGGAAGAAGGTGCTCTGGTCAGATGAAACCAAAATCGAACTTTTTGGCAACAATGCCAAACGATATGTTTGGCGTAAAGGCAACACAGCTCATCACCCCAAACACACCATCCCCACTGTCAAACATGGTGGTGGCAGCATCATGGTTTGGGCCTGCTTTTCTTCAGCAGGGACAGGGAAGATGGTTAAAATTGATGGGAAGATGGATGGAGCCAAATGCAGGACCATTCTTGAAGAAAACCTGTTGGAGTCTGCAAAAGACCTGAGACTGGGACGGAGATTTGTCTTCCAACAAGACAATGATCCCAAACATAAACCAAAATCTACAATGAAATGGTTCACAAATAAACATATCCAGGTGTTAGAATGCCCAAGTCAAAGTCCAGACCTCAATCCAATCGAGAATCTGTGGAAAGAGCTGAAAACTGCTGTTCACAAATGATCTCCATCAAACCTCACTGAGCTCGAGCTGTTTGCCAAGGAAGAATGGGCAAGAATTTCAGTCTCTCGATGTACAAAACTGATAGAGACATACCCCAAGTGACTTGCAGCTGTAATCGCAGCAAAAGGTGGCGCAACAAAGTATTAAGTTAAAGGGGCCGAATAATATTGCACGCCCCACTTTTCAGCTTTTGAATGTCCACAAAAATTTAAAATAACCAATAAATTTCGTTCAACTTCACAATTTCGTTCAACTTGTTGTTGATTCTTCACCAAAAATTTACATTTTGTATCTTTATGTTTGAAGCATGATATGTGGGAAAAGGTTGAAAAGTTCCAGGGAGCTGAATACTTTTGCAAGGCTCTGTATTTCATACAAGAAAATTATGCATTCCCCAATGCGACTTGTGTGTGATAACAAATGCAATAGTTGTTGGTGTTTTGACTACTTAAAAGTGTGCTTAATGAAATATCCCATATAATTATCTTTTATTTCAATTTGTGGACTTACAATGCTATGAGTGACTTTTTGAAGCCAGAATTATACTGTAATTAATTAATTAACTATTAAATAAGATACTAGGTAAAATCAGGCAAAACCAAAGTCATATTCTTAATCCGCACCATAAAACCGTTCAGACATCATTGCCACCAAAGTCACTGAATACCAGTGTTACATTTTTAGCAGTACGGCTCTTATTTGAAGGTAGCGGTGAAAAGTAATGCGAGCAGAAGATGTAATCCAGTAGTACGGCCAAAAAAGTAAAAGTTAAAGAATCACATTTATTACAAACAGTGACCAAAACCATTATTCAATTAAACACATGTCCTATGCATTTCTAGACCTTTTAGGGCTCATAATCACTGCTCCATTAGGAGCCCTGAATGGGCTAGTAAACCGCAGGCCAAGTGTTACATTGAATAATATACTTTTCTTGTCACTGTTTTAAATGGACAAGATCTTTGATATTTCAACTTTTCCATTTTTGATGGCACTGCATTACATCCTCTTTTGTATATGGATGAACCGGCTTGGGACTTTATGCACCATATCAACTAAACGATTCCACTCCCCTGCCGTGGTGAACTAGAATGTTCCTTCTTTTTCATTTTATGTGAACAAAGCCTAACAGACTGATGACACACAACATGTACTGTATAATCTGCTGTCACTGGCTGACTGCAGGATGCTGATACATCTGAAAGGAAAAGAATGGGAATAAAAAATTCTGTGCAGCCTTGCTTGTTATTATTATGGCAAAGAGGACCATTTTGATAGTATTCTCTTTGTGTGTTTAGTGCCTCTAAACTGTAACATGTTTTCTATTGCGGCAATTTTATTTAACGTATTTTCCATTACATTTGCTATGACTCCATTAATGTTTATCTGGACCACAAAAATTGTAATAAATGGAACAGAACACAATTTAGAAGTCACTTACACATATCATTTGAATCTAAAAAACTTTCTTTATTCCAGTAGCTTGTTGAAAGTAAAATCATTTGTATTTGTAAGAATATCAAGACTCCATGTTCAAGAACAAGCTTACCAAGAACTATAAATGTCAGAGAAAAAATAATGTTTGGTAAATGACTGCACTCACTGAGCTGGCAATGGAAGCAATCTGTAGCCACGTTATACAACATTGAGGTAGTACTATAAGACGACAATAAAACAGTTATTTCTGGCCGTTCACAACGAAGCAATTTCATGCTCATTTTGTGACTGTATTTATTCAAACATGCATTAGAATTATTACACTTAGCGAAAGCTTTTACTTTAAATCCTCCTAGATTCGTCTTTTCACTGCGCCGTGAAGAATAATGGGCAGCATAAAAAGCCAGCTTCTAAGAAGTACATTTATTTCTTTAGTTTTAAGCTTAGCATAAGAGCTCATACATTAAAGTCGGAATATCACAAACACGTATACATGGAAGCAATGCAGTAATATATTTACTGATGATATTATTTTAAGAGCCTAACTTGAGAATTAGTGGCACAGAAAACGCTGGCTACTTTGGAAACCGATTACAGCATAATATGTTTATGAGCATTAAGTTAGATTTTTATATTATTAAAATATATGTATTTCATAAGATAGAAATAAAATTTAAGTTCAGGTTTACCTCTGGTGAACTTTCTTGAGCATATTACAAAAAATCAATTTAGCAATAGGGGCAAAAGGGGGATGATTTGAACGTTTGTGTTTCTTTTCATCATTTTTAAAACTTTTTATCACTTTTTACTGCATTTAAAGGGAACCTGTCACCTCTTTTTGCCGCTATAATGTGCGGCCACTGCATTTTGGGGCTTATCTACAGCATTCTGTAATGCTGTAGATAAGCCCCTGGTCTGACCTGAAAGATTAGAAAAACATGTTTTATTATACTCATCCGGTGGCGGTCCGGTTCTATGGATGCCGCAGGTCCCAGGTCCGGTGCCTCCCATCTTCATGCGATGTCGTCATCCTGCTTGCTTCGTGCCACACTCCTGCGCAGGTGTACTGATCTGCCCTGTTGAGGGCAGAGCAAAGTACTGCAGTGCGCAGGCGCTGGGCCTCTGACCTTTTCTGGCGACTGCGCACTGCAGTACTTTGCTCTGCCCTCAACAGGGCAGATAAGTACACCTGAGCAGGAGTGCAGCACGAAGCAAGCAGGATAACAACATCGCATGAAGATGGGAGGCGCCGGACCAGGGACCTTGGACGCCAATCAAACCGAACTGCTCCTGGGTGAGTATAATAAAGCTTGTTTTTCTACTCTTTAAGATCAGACCAGGAGCTGATCTACAGCATTACAGAATGCTGTAGATAAGCCCTGAAAGCTAGTGGCCACATCTTCTGGTGGCAAAACAAGGGGACAGGTTCCCTTTAATAGTCCTTTAAGGAAACTTGAAGATGCAATCATCCTATTGCCTGTGCTTCCTTCACAGGCATTCACAGGAGGAACGTGATGACAGGCAGGGGCATCTTTAGCAGACCCCGGCTGTCATGGTAACCCATTGGTTCCCTTTGATCACATGCCAATGGGCAGGAACAATGACTCACTTCCTGTCTATGCATGTTAAATACCTCTGTCAGTAATTGACAGTGGCATTTAACTGATTAACAGCCGTGGGTGGATCTCAAATCCACCAGTGGCTATTAGAGGTGCTTAATGGCTGTGAGCCTGCATTAAAGTCATGGACATGGCCGATAACATAAATATATGACATCGGTCATTAAAAGGTTAATACAATTCCCTTCATTTCCCATATATAGAAAAATGTATGTATGTATGTATGTGTTCAAACGTATGTGCACAAGTTTTCAGATTTCTATGAATTTTTCTAGCTAAAAGTGCAACCAATGCAACCATCTTGCTATTAGAGAACATTCACAAAACCATATTTTACGATCGTTGTTATAGCCGCAGTCTCTAACAAAAATGTGTTGTTTTTTTTTTAACCTCAACTAACAGCCTAGAATATGCCTACTATGCTGTTATTTCAGGTCTACTTATGTGTGATCATGGCCAGCCTGGGGATGATAAAGAAGGATAAGATTCTAACAGGAGTCTATTGTTTGGCAGTTTCAGAGCTTTTTATGCAATTAGATGTTAATGTCCATAGTACAGTAAAAAAAGTGCAAAATGAAATGCAAAAACTTTATTATTTAAGGGGTAAGGAAAGGTGTTTAAAAGGAAACTATCATTAGTTTCATGCTCCATGAAGAAAGGGCATCATTTAGAAACTTGCTGCGTGATTGCAGTGAGGTATGTTTTTCTTTCAAACATTGTGATGTTTCAAAGAAGACAGTTTGAAAAGCAGATACCTAAAGGAAAAGACCTTACTAGTTTCTGCTTCAGGTTGGCTTCCCCCTGCTTCACACCATCTGATTGACAAATCTATCGCTCTGTCTGTACATCATACATAGGAGAGATCTGTCGGTCAACTAGAGCTGAATGGTCTGGGTGGAAGCTGCAGGGTTTGCAAGCAATAATTTCTCAGACATGCAGCTGCATTTGTAAGAAAAACATACTGTACTTGGCTGCAGTCACACAGCAAGGCTCTGATACATGGTCTAATAGTTTAGGGAGCATAAATCTAGAGACAGATTTCCTTTAAGGGAGTTTTTTTTAGTTTGTGCTTGACATTTTGCTGATATTTTTTTCTATAGGCTTCTCTGTAGGACTTGAAAAATAGTGTGTGAAAAGAATATTAATTAAATTTTTTACAATAAAAAAGCCACTAAACCACTTGAAAGAAACTCAGTTTCAAACAAGTATGTTTATTTTTTCTATCAGAAGAATCTCTCTCTCTCTCTCTCTCTCTCTCTCTCTCTCTCTCTCTCTCTCTATATATATATATATATATATATATATATATATACACTGCTCAAAAAAATAAAGGGAACACTAAAATCCCACATCCTAGATATCACTGAATGAAATATTCCAGTTGTAAATCTTTATTCATTACATAGTGGAATGTGTTGTGAACAATAAAACCTAAAAATTATCAATGTAAATCACAAATAATATCCCACAGAGGTCTGGAGTTGGAATGATGCTCAAAATCAAAGTGGAAAATGAAGTTACAGGCTGATCACACTTCAGTGGAAATGCCTCAAGATGAGGAAATGATGCTCAGTAGTGTGTGTGGCCTCCACGTGCCTGTATAACCTCCCTACAATGCATGGGCATGCTCCTGATGAGGCGGCGGATGGTCTCCTGACGAATCTCTTCCCAGACCTGGACTAAAGCATGCGCCAACTCGTGGACAGTCTGTGGTGCAATGTGACGTTGGTGGATCGTGCGAGACATGATGCCCCAGATGTGTTCAATCGGATTCAGGTCTGTGGAACGGGCAGGGAAGTCCATAACTTCAATGCCTTCATCTTGGAGGAACTGCTGACACACTTCAACCACTTGAGGTCTGGCATTGTCTTGCATTAGGAGGAACCCATGGCCAATCGCCCCAGTATATGGTCTCACAAGGGGTCTGAGGATCTCATCTCGGTACCTAATGGCAGTCAGGCTACCTCTGGTGAGCAAATGGAGGGCTGTGCAGCTCTCCAAAGAAATGCCACCCCACACCATTACTGCCCCACTGCCAAACCGGTCAAGCTGAAGGATGTTACAGGCAGCAGATCACTCTCCACTGCATCTCCAGACTCTGTCACGTCTGTCACATGTGCTCAGTGTGAACCTGCTTTCATCTGTGAAGAGCACAGGGCGCCAGTGGCGAATTTGCCAATCCTGGTGTTCTGTTGCACATGCCAAGCATCCTGCACAGTGTTGGGCTGTGAGCACAACCCGCATCTCTGGATGTCGTGCACTCAGACCATCCTTATGGAGTCGGTTTCTAACCTTTTGTGCAGACATATGCACATTTGTGACCTGTTGGAAGTCATTTTGCAGGGCTCTGGCAGTGCTTTTCCTGTTCCTCCTTGCACAAAGGCTGAGGTAGCGGTCCTGCTGCTGGGTTGTTGCCTTCCTATGGCCCCCTCCACATCTGCTGATGTACTGGCCTGTCTCCTGGTAGCGCCTCCAGCCTCCGAACACTATGCTGACAGATACAGCAAACCTTCTTGCCACAGCTTGCATTGATGTGCCATCCTGGATGAGCTGCACTACCTGAGCCACTTTTGTGAGTTGTAGAGTCCGTCTCATGCTACCATGAGTGTGAAAACACAAACAACATTCAAAATTGACCAAAATATCAGCCAGAAATATACCTCTGCTCTAAACATCATAGATTAAGTAGGATGGTTTGCATAATAATTTATGAAATAAATGGCCAAAATTATTTAAATTGTCCAGTTCAGCCAGCTTATATCTCTGAGCAGATTAAATGGATATTCAACAACATTGCCTATGCATGGAGAAGATGATAAATGCTAGATCGGTAACGGTCTGTAAGCACTGGTCACTGAAATTGTTCTCTGTCTCTCTCAACCATTTTGTATGGAATAGGAATGAATCACAAGTGATGGCCAAGTTTGTTACCGATAATCTATACAACTCTATGGGATAGAGGCAACTAAGCTAAGCTTCTCTCTCATCCTATGTGTGTTTATTTATATAGGATTGTATTGAACAGTAGCTATTGGATAGATGATAGATGTTAACAGTTGGGATTCACCTTTATAATCATAAAGTAGTAAACATAGTCCTTAATATTATGCTGCTTGAGTATATAATATTTTTGCTTAGAAAGGTATAGATTTCCTTCATCTCTCCATGAATTTTGCTTTCCTGGCACATAATCGTTTATGACACAGAGACTTTTTCAACTTTCTTTGTAATCCTTATTTGCAATGTTTTTATCAACTGCCAAGCCAAAGACACATTTAAAAAATGGATTTTCATAATTAGAATATGAATAAGTAATACAACCACATATTGTTCTTCTATTCTGCAGGAAACAATCCACAGTGTGACCAGTGAAGCATAAACGCCATCACAAAAACAATGCATTTAAAAGGCTTATCAGTTTAAAAGTAGATTAAACTACACATCTTTGTGTGAAGCTTAATTCTGGACTTAGCTGGAATCCAAATCTATGCTCTGTTTCTTTGATCTTGCCTTGAAAGCCAAATCCTTGAACTGAGTTAAAGATTCCAGGATTGACTGCCAGGATAGACTGCTTAAGCTATAGCTGCTTAAAGCTCTTAGGAAATTGTGTAATATAATAGCTACACCGTAATAGCTATTTTCATAAGTTAAATGAAACTATTCTAAATCTATCACTTTTTTGCGTGTCTTTACCTGAAAACATGGCTGATTTTATATTCCAGTTTGGAATGAACTTATAATGAACTTTTATATTGGAAAAAAAGATACACTTCTTTAGTCAAAAAGGAAAGAGCAGCTATTTTGCTGCCTCCAAAAGGACTTTTTCTTCTTCTTTCAGCGAAGTTCCAAGAAAGACAAGAGCAGAACAAATATAAGTGACCAGAAACTTTCTCTTTGTTGTCAAGCACAGCTTCCTCATTCTCATACACATGCACCCAAAGTAAGTCCACTAGGTCTTCCTAATCTCTGTGGGTACATTATTATGTGTGGAGGGCTGTTGGGGGTCATTATATTGTGTGGGGACCATTATATTTTGTGGAGGGCTCTTGGGCCATTATACTGTGTGAGGGCTTTGGGGGTAGTCATACTTTTTTGTGGCCATTGAGGTCCTCTCAATGTGTGTTTGAACTGTGCAGACATCATCCTGTGTGGGGTGGAGTGTCCTCATACTACAGCATACATAGGGTTATAGCAAGACATCATACTATGTTGGGGACACTATGGGGCATCATACTATGTTGGGAACACTAGGGGCATCATACCTTGTGGGGTGAGGTTACTGTGGAGTTATCATATTGTGCGTGCAGAGGGTACGGTGGAGGAAATCACTGTGGGGGGTTTATACTGTGTTTGGCAGGGCACTTTTGTTGGTATCCTAGTGGGTCATTTTGTATGTGCCGTAAAGTTAGAGATACGCACTTCTGTGACTATGCCTTTGTGCTATGACCCTGCTAAATATCTGGGGGGTTTTTGGTGGGGGACACAATTAGGACTTCTGCTATGGGGCCTAATAATTTTTATGTGCATTCTTGTGCACTGGACTGTAAATGGAAGGGTACAGGCTCAGTTGTGACATCACTGATTGTGAATGGTTGAAAATGTGTTATCAGCTGTGCTATCGCTCATTGTAATCCTACTTGTTTTGCTAACAACTCTTCTTGAGTGGCTACTGTGAAATTGTAAAACTACTAATTTTCATTAAAGATCGAAGAATAAAAACAAAATTTATTTAAAGGGAAAACATTTTTTAAATGGAAACTCACAACTGATTCATGCTACCCAATCCATGTGTAACATGTAACTGGCTGCATGATTTCAGACATGCATGTTTGACTGTGAAGCGCTACAGTGTTTTAGAGAAAAGCACACTTTTAATGCAGCTGGGAAACAAGCCACTTGGGTGACTAATGAAAAAGAAGGAGCCCCAGATGCCTTTTTTTTGCAGTAAACCACGATGGATCAGCCTTGCTAACTAGTCTCCTGCGTGACTCTGTCATCATTTTTAATAGCGCTGAGAAATAAGAGTATAGCGCCCCTCGGAAAATCTCAGGAGTCTTGACTAGCAGGTTTAGCTGAAACCTCGGAGAACATGATTCAGGTCAGCTTTTACCAACCCCAAATAAAGGTCTGATTTCCCATTTATTTATTTCTCCTCTGATATGATCTGGCACATCAGAGGACAGAAATGGGGTCCCCTGAGCCCCCTTGGCACCTCCTGCATCCATTTGTCCTGTCCACCGGCCCTCGGCATCTTCTTCAGGGATGAAAATGGCACCCGCCGAGATCTGCCGGCCAGCACCTGGCAACAATAGGCGATTTTTCCTATTGGTTCATGTTCACCACTGTGATAGACTTTATCATAGGGTTCAATATAAAAAAAATTAAATCAACCCCCCTTTATCACCCCCTTAGTTAGGTAAAAATTATAAAATAAAAAAATTTAATTTTTTTTCATTTTTCCATTAGGGTTAGGGTTGGGGCTAGGGTAATGTTTGGGGCTAGGGTTAGGGTTGGGGCTAGGGTTAGAGCTAGGTGTTGTGAATTAGACTTTTTGGCTCCCTCTTGTGGTTACTAGTGATATGACTCTGGGATTGTCTTTCCTCAGTTTGGCACCCACCTGGGTCGTTAGTCCAGGGGTGTTGCTATATAAGCTTCCTGGATCCTTAGTCCAGTGCCTGGCATCGTTGTAATCAGATCCTTTCTGTTTGCTCCTGTCTGCTGGTCCTGGTTCGTGCAAAATTAAGCTAAGTCTTGCTTCTTTGTTTTTTGGTAATTTGCTTGCTCTCATTTTTGTCCAGCTTGTACTAAATGTGATTCCTGACCTTGCTGGAAGCTCTAGGGGGCTGGTGTTCTCCCCCCGGGCCGTTAGATGGTTCGGGGGTTCTTGAATATCCAGCGTGGATATTTTGATAGGGTTTTTGCTGACCATATAAGTCATCTTACTATATTCTGCTATTAGCTAGTGGGCCTCTCTTTGCTAAATACCTAGCTCATTCTTACGTTTGTCTTTTCCTCTTACCTCACCGTTATTATTTGTTGGGGGCTTGTATCCAACTTTTGGGGTCTTTTCTCTGGAGGCAAGAAAGGTCTTTCTTTTCCCTTCTAGGGTTAGTTAGTTCTCCGGCTGGCGCGAGACATCTAGAACCAACGTAGGCACGTTCCCCGGCTGCTGCTATTTGTGGTGCTAGGATTAGATATATGGTCAGCTCAGTTACCACTGCCCTATGAGCTGGTTTTTTGTGTTTGCAGACTTAGTAATTATTTCTGAGACCCTCTGCCATTGGGGTCATAACAGCTAGGGTTATGATTGTGCTAGAGTTGTGTTAGGGTTAGGGTTGGAGCTAGGGTTAGGGTTGGATTAGTGTTAGGGTTGGGGATAGGGTTAGAGGTAAGATTAGGATTGGGCTAGGGTTGGGCAAGGATTAGGGGGGTAAGTTTTGGGTTGGTTTTAGGGTTAGGGTTGTGTTGGGGCTAGGATTGTGTTGTGGTTACGGTTGTGGTATTGGGGTTAGGGTGGTGTTGGGTTAGGGTTGTGGTTAGGGTTGGGATTAGGGTTAGAGGTGTGTTGGGGTTAGGTATGGGATTAATGAATTGCAGGATACTCTGGTCACATGAGAGTTACAGCCACTTGATGAAGACGGAGCTGTTCCGTCGAAACGCGTTGTGGAATTCAATAAACAAAGAAACTTTTAATCCTTTCATGTGACCAGATTATCCTGCAACTCACTGTTTTTTCCTCTCCTGAGGCACCAGGCAGGAGCTGCATCGGACCTTTCTCAATCAACATCTTCCCTGACCGCCAGCTTGGTACTCTGTTAGCCTGTCTTCTCTGTATCTATCTGCAGTATGGGATTAAGGCTGTGTTGAGGTTGGAGTTAGAATTAGGAGGCTTCCACTGTTTAGATACATCAAGGGGTCTCCATATGCGACATGGCACCCACCATTGATTCCAGCCAATTTTGTGTTCAAAAAGTCCCTCCCTTTTGAGCCATGCCATGTGCCCAAACAGTGGCTTTCCCCCACAGAAATTGCACATTAAATTTTGTGGTCAATTTTCTCCTGATACCCTTGTGAAAAAAATGTTTGGTTCCAAAGTAAATTTTTTCTGAAAAAGGTAAAATGTTCATTTTTTCCTTACACATTCCTTTAATTCTCGTGAACCACCTGAAGGTTAATAAACTTCTTGAATGTGGGTGCATTTTTTAGAATGGTATCACTTTTGGGTATTTTCTGTATTATTGACCCCCAAACTCACCTCAAATGTGAGGTGGTCCATAAAAAAATTGTTTTGTAAATTTTGCTGGAAAAATGCTAAATTGCTGGTCAACTTTTAACCCTTATAACATCCTAACAAAAAAAATTATGGTTCCAATATTGTGCTGATGTAAAGTAGACTAGTAGAGTAGTGGGAAATAATAATTATTAACTATTTTGTGCGATATAAGGCTGGTTTCACACTTGCGTTTTGATCTGCAGCGTTTTAGCGCTAAAAAACGCATGCGTTTTTTTTCTATACTTAACATTAAAAAACGCATACGTTTTTTAGAATGCGTTTTGACGCATTTTCGGCAACGCATGCATTTTTTGACGCGTGCGTTTAGTTGCAGAAATGCAACCTGTAGTAATTTCTAGCGGCGTTTTTTTGCCACAAAAAAACGCATGCGTTTATTCGCGGCAAAAAAATGTATTGCTGTCTATGTAAACGCATGCGTTTTTAAGCACATGCGTTTGCATGCGTTTTTAAACGCATGCGTTTCTATACAAAAACACAAGAAAACACAAAAAAAACAAGAAAACCCTAACCCTAACCCTAACCCTTGGGTTACTAGGGATCCTAACCCTAACCCTAACGTTAGGAACCTAGTAACCCTAGGGATCCTAACCCTAACCCTAACCTTTGGGATCCTAACCCTAACCCTTAGGGTTAGGGTTAGGATCCAAACCCTTAGGGTTAGGGTTAGGGTTAGGGTTACGATCCCTAGGGTAACGGTTAGGGTTAGGATCCCTAGTAACCCTAGGAATCCTAACCCTAACCCTAACCCTAGGGATCCTAACCCTAACCCTTAGGGTTAGGGTTAGGATCCTAACCCTTAGGGTTAGGGTTAGGATCCTAACCCTTAGGGTTAGGGTTAGGGTTAGGAACCCTAGGGTTATGGTTAGGGTTAGGGTTAGGGGTAGGGTTAGGGTTAGGGTTAGGGGTAGGGTTAAGGGTAGGGTTAGGGTTTGGATTCCTAGGGTTAGGGTTAGGGGTGGGGTTAGGTTTAGGGTTAGGGTTTGGATCCCTTTATCACCTTGATGGTGGGGGGTGGCTTATCAGTGACCTGGTGACCAGGACATTCTTCTAATAAAAAGCTACCCCTAACCCTAACCCTAGGGATCCTAACACTAACCCTAACCCTAACCCTATGTAATTCTATAAATAGTGGGTTTTCTAGTTGATTTTAATGATTGGCAGCTGTCACACACTTCTCTGCATGCGTTTCCAAAACACAAATGCAGGAAAAAACGCATGTAAACGCGTCAAAACGCCGCGTTTTTTTTTCATGCAAAAACACATGCGTCTTAAAAAACGCAGCGTTTGCACGCGTTTACATGCGTTTTTTCACATACATTTTTTTAAAAAACGCTGCAGATCAAAATGCAAGTGTGAAACCAGCCTAACTCTGATTTAAGGGAACAAAAATTAAATTTTGAAAATTGCAAGATGTTCTAAATTTTTGCCAAATTTCCATTTTTTTCATAAATAAATGCAAGTCATAGCGAAGAAATTTTACCACGAACATGAAGTACAATATGTCACGAAAAAACAATCTCAGAATCAGTGGGATCAGTTGGCGCATTCTAGAGCTATAACCTCATAAAGTGAAAGTGGTCAGAATTGTAAAAATTGGCTTGGTCATGAAGTACCAAATTGGCTCTGTCAATAAGGGGTTAATGTGTTTTGATGTTTTATTTCAGTTATTGTAATAAGACATTGTAAAATGCCACAGAATACAAAATCCTAATTTGTAAAAGGTGCTTTCTACTTGTAAAAATTTATCCTCAAATCAGTGTTGTTATTTAGAAGAGACAAATGGAAAAAGCACAACATAGCATTACATGTCACCCATTAGTAAAGTTGAACCTCGCTTTGTGGTCCATAGCCTCTAATAAGGTATATAGAAATAATTATCATGGTAGACACTTCCTGTATCTAACATTTTTAACAATGCTGACTTGTTAGCATTCTGTTTTCATGGAGCTACTATTTCTAAATTATTATATGAAGTACTGCATTAGAAGTACGCTATGACAATATTTGCACAATTAATAATAGCTAGAGGAGTAAACCTGAGCATTTATTCATTCATTTGTATGTTTGTAATAATCTTTGTATTTGTTGTTCTGTGGTCATATCACTTGCTTTCTATTAATCAGAAAATAGGGTATTATTTCACAAAATCAACAATTTAAAGGGGTTGGGAAGGTCATTAGCAGAATGTGAAGCATTTGGACTGCATTCTTGAAGTCAATGCTAATACTTTGTACTGAAAAAAAACCTTCAATTTGTACTGAATGATACAACTAAGTATATGGGAAAAACAGACAAAGAAAAGAACATTAGATAAAAGATGAAAGGGGAAATAAACACAGTCATTTTCAGCCCTAAATTACCTCTACAAACTGAGACATAATAAAAGGATACAGAACATGAACTAAAGGTAGCCACGATCAATACAAACTATAATCCAAATCTTGTCTTGAGAATACTTATATACAATAGAACTGCTGTCTATATCTAAAAAAAAAGAATTACAGATTACGCCAACTTTATAAATCTTAAACTTTCTATCACTGTCTATCATAAGTGTTGCCATACCAACATATCCTACTACACAGCTGGCGACATGGCAGAAAAGTTATGATGTTCTTTCTGATTTTATAGGCTAACAGCTCATCATAATTCCAAGATAAATAGATAAAATATAAAAATGTTCAGATTTTGTTTAACCCCTTAAAGGGTTGTTCTCAATATAGCGCTTCTGGAGCGCACTGCTCCCCTGCCTCCCAGCTTACCAAGGGACAGCGCACTCCTGATTATTTTCTAGCCTGGACCAGCTTAGACCAATGCGGCAAGCTGAGGAGAACAGCCTACATCAGAGTAGCGCTTGCAAGCATTGCACTTCTTCTTTAGAAGACTGGTCAGATCTGATAGAGTACATAGGCAGACAGTATCCTAGGCATGAAGCAGAAAACTATAAAGATAAAAGTTTCTTTGTTCTCGAGAATGGAGTGGCATTTTTAATAACAAGTTGCAAGGTTGCTCATTTCTACAATTATTTGTATCTATTGATAATGTGGAAAATTTACATACGCAGAGTATTTGGGACATGGGGATGAAGTTCCATTTTTTAAATCTGACCTGTAATTTTTCATGGTTATAACTTTGGCATACTTTTACATATAGAAGGAAGTGATTGTAAGATTTGTTATTTATGATACAATTGTCCCAATTCATCACACAACTTTTGTCAGTTTTCTATAGTAATACCGTTTGAAATGTCAAAACATTTTTCAACTGTTGAAATTTTTACTCCAATCTTGGTCAGCTCTATCAATTTTTTAAAAGTGGCCAAAACTTGGGTGGGATAGAGTGTGACCAAGGGCACCTGACAAGTTCAGCTTAATACAAACAGAAATGTACACCAGTTTAATTAGAGATGAGGGAATATGTTCGGGTCCCTGCTTAGGCTGCTTTCACACTAGCGTCGGCACGGGGCTGTCGCTATGCATTGGCCCGACGTGCCAACGCGTGTTGTAAAAATAATACCTGACATGGGCAGCGGATGCAGTCAATGCTTCCGCTGCCCCATTGTAAGGTCCGGGGAGGAGGGGGCAGAGTTTCGGCTGCGCATGTGCGGTCGAAAATGGCGGACTCGAAGCACAAAAAAATGTTACATGTAACTTTTTTTGTGCCGAGAGTCCACCAAAACACGACGCAACCATAGGTCGCAATGCATCGCTAATGTTAGTCTATGGGGAAAAAATGCATCCTGCAGACAACTTTGCAGGATGGGTTTTTTCTCCTAAACAACGCATTGCGACATACAGCCAACAACGCTAGTGTGAAAGTATCCTTATTCGGCAAGCTATAGCACTTCCCAAATAAGCTACAGCAGGAACCTGGATACATGGAGCGCGCCGGCTGATTAGCGCCGCAGCTGCATGTGTCGTGGCTGTGTGACAGTCACAACACATGCATGGACAGCCTGTGTGTTTTGCTCTCCGTGCATGTGTTGTGACTGTCACACAGCCACGACACATGCAGCTGCGGAGCCGAAGAGCTGATTATTGGTAGCGGTCCGAATTAGCAGGTACCCGAACATATTCGCTAATCTCTACTCTTAATTAGCTTGGCGGATCTTATTCCTGCAATTTCTTCATTAAGCCTGGAATACATAACACTAATCTTAATTAATTGGAGCCGTATATTTTGTTTTTTTTGCTACAAATAAATAGACATTTGTTAACATTTACAATGTATAATTTTTTTACGTTTGCAACATTTTCAATAAGCCCATTTATTTTATTGGACGTTGTAAAAGCTTCTAGTTTAAGAAGCAATTGTTTATATCTATTAGAAACTTTCAGAAATCTTTTTTTTTAATGGGACCAAATCAGTTCTCAAGTGCCTTTGCACCCCTAAAGTATTTAAAATACTACTTAGGACATTCATTAACCCCTTTTAGTGTTTCACAGGAATGTTTACAAGCGTATATATTTCTATATTTTTTTCAGAATTGAAATTTTAATCCATATAAAACCAAACACGGAAAAAGCATCTCATTTATTACTGTATCTGCAGTGTTTAAAAATATTCCAAATATGATCATAGTGTGCTACTTGATTGAAATATAGGCCTTAGAAATTAAGGAAAACCTTGTGGATTTTAAAACCTTAATTTTCGTATGATATTTATTTCAGACTTAATTTAATTGTGCAAAGACTTTGAGGGGTCAATGTGCAAGAAACACTGCCAAAGTTACTAAGTTTTGAAAACTGTATGACTCCAGAAATTCATCTAGGTTTTTAGTGTGCATTTTAACTGTACAGGTGTTTCACGCATTTTCATAACATTGAGATGTAAAAATTGAAAATGTTATACATTGTTTTAGATTTTGTTTAAGTAATTTTTTCTATTTTCCCATGATATGATCAGATAACAGGTTCCCCACAATTTGTTAGGACCTTGCTGGTTGGTGGGAGGTTTTGGAGGAAAGGAAGCCCTTCACTGAACTGCTTAATAACATACTCATAGCATTTTTCTATAACTACTAATAGAGAGCTCATTGCGTAGAGATTTTTGCAGTTAACATGTGTTCAATAGTCACGGTATGAATCCATATATTCTACTCTCCCTCTAAAGTGGTGTGGGATCCACCACACGTGAATAGATAATACTAATGTTTATTCCAAACTTTGTTAAAAACATCTTTGTCAGTGTATAATCCATGGAAAGATCAGGCAAAGGTCTATAAGACATGGGAGACATTACGCATTTCAAATCTTTGAACTCAGACTATGAATCTATTCCCTGGTTCGAAACTATGACTAAGAATCAGAGTTCAAGGTTCGAAACACGTAATAACTCCCATGTCCTCCAGGCCTCTCACCTAATCTTTTTATGGAATATACACCGATGAAGATGTTTTTAAGAATTTTGGAATAAACTTTGATTTTATCTACTCCTGTGTGCTGGATCTCCTACCACCTTGGAACCTTCAGTGTAGGATTGACTCTCCAAAGTGATCCTGTGTTCTGTGTTTCCTGCGAGGCTGGCTGAGGAGGGTGAGCTGAATAATGCAGTCAACTAGTGTTTAGCCATTAATTATGAAGGGAAGCATGGCATTTGAGGCTTTATGGGGCAAGTGACCTTATTTTTCACACCTCTTCTGCTGTCCACGTATGTAATATGATACATTTACATACACCATGTATATGTGTTTTACATATATCATTTGATACAATACATTTACCTTTTGATGTCTGTAAGGTGTCTTTTACAAAATCCTCCAGTTGTTTTGCCCTTTCGTTTGTCCTTTCAGCATCCTTCCCAGTCTGTTCCCCATCTGCAGATACTTTTGCTGCCTGTCATTTATTTAAGAGAAAAGAAAACCAATTGATGTAATAGGTTTTTCAGTAGCTGCAAATTGTATTTTAAAAGGAACTTCTCAGATGACCTCGCTTTGGATATATACTTCACTTTACAGTGGAAAGAAATCAATACATTATTGATCATATCAACTGGAAATTAAATATGATGCACAGGTTAACAAATAAATTGCATTAGCTTCCCATTAACTAAATATAGGTTGTTTCTACTGCAATTTCAGATAAGTGAGTCTAGTAAAAAAAGGAAGAAATAATGTAAAGTGAGCTATTGAAAGATTATTTAAAGAACTAAGCAGATACATTCTGAAAGAGGAAACAGATGGAATTAACTTTAATTTGTCCATTGATCGAAATCTATCTAACATTGTCTAAAAGCTTTTTCCCTCAGGCATGTTTGCAAGAACGAGAAGCTCATCTCAGTAAGACTTTCTCTGGAAAGATATTCTCAATCAATATGCGAATTCTGATTTAAACATTTATTCTTCTTCCTATATCAATCAGCCATTACCTGAGCACAGATAACCGTTACATTTTCTTCAGCTTTAGGAATACAGTGTTTGAATTACTATACTTGTAATTGTCATGGTGCAAAAGTTTTCAAAATTATAGTTGTTTTTATTCAAAGTAGATGTTCACCTTCCACCATAAAGTAATAAATAAAATGTTGAGTATCTTAGGTTTAGATTTTTATTGTAAGAATATGTTCACTCTGAGTTTTTTCAGGAGTTCAAAATCCACAAGATTTCAAGCAGAAATGGCTCCATGAAATTATTATTACCGGTACTTATTTTTTGGAGAGGGGTTAAGGGTATGAGCACACAAAGTCTTTGAACTTCTTTTAACTGGCTCAGGCTTCAATTTCCGTAAGAAGAAATAACCTGACCAATCTTCAGGTGGCTTCCACTTAAAAGCTGCACATTATTATTATATTATTATATTATATTATTGTATACATCATATAAAGAAAAAATGTCTGCGAGAAAATGGAAGAAAGAAACTGCACAGCAGGCGTAAAAAAAAAGACACTTCATGGAAAACACCTCTCATGTCTTCCTTTTGTATAACTCAATGGGTTCATTGGCATCTAAAACATGTTGTGTGCACAAGTTGAGGATATCCAAATGAAAAATTGCTAAAAAACACCTAAAAGAATGATCATATGAACAGCAATATCAAAAAGACTATGCTTATGTTTTGTTTTCTTCTAAATTCATTTAACTGCTTTATGCTTTGAAAGCAATTAAAATAAGTGACTGGTCCATTTTTCTGGAGGCTTCTGCTTGGGAACTGCCTAAATTTTATATGTTACATACTTTCCTTCCCTACATAGAGCCATTAATTGCACACCACTATACAGACATTATCATCATTGTCCCTTTTGGGGCTCACAATCTAAATTCCCTATCATCAGTATGTCTTTGAAATGTGGCAGAAAACTAGAGTTCCTAGAGGAAACCCACACAAACATGGGGTGAACATAAAAACTCCTTGCAGATGTTACCATTGGTGCTAACCACTGAGCCAGCAGTGAAGCTAGTGCAAATATCATCTTAAAATATGTTAAAAATAGACTTAAGTATATGTTTACACAGTCATTTAAACGACGCAGCTGTATTTTCCCTGGTAAATCCAATATTGTCACTAGTGGCTTTCAATCTATACTTCCTAAAGGAAGCCGCCAGAAGAATGAGCATGTCACGTCATTTAACCGTTTCAGGGATTCAAAACCCTGAAGAGGCTGAAAGAAGTAACATAAGACAGAACATGTGTAAAGCAGTGTCCAGGTGTAATCTACCTGAAAAAGACGCTATGAGCACATACCCATAAAAATGAACAGGAAAAGTTTTCCTAGAGTTTTTGTGGTAGATTTTAAGGAGGATTTTGTAGAGTTTTCACGCCAAAAACTCCTGAAAAAACTAAGTATGATCATTGCCCAAGGTTAATTACATGCTAAATCTTTCCACATTGTCTACAGTAGCTTTGGTAGCTTCTTCCAATTTATACTCTAACTGTTGTGTCACATGAATGGGAACAACTTGTTGTGTATTTTCTGTGTTGTACATTTAATTCTGTTGTTCCTATGGAGAAGCTCTGCCCTCTGAAGTTTGTCCCTTTGTCTCTCCTTTGGTTGATTATGTTAGCTCTTGCTCCTCCCTTCTTCTTCATTATCATTTTGCTGTAGCTATCTTTGGATGCACATGAATACTTCTCTATTTGGGGTTACTCTTTCCACCTGCTGCATGTACTTAATACAAGATTTCAGAGAATATCAACTCCTCTGTTTCTCCTGGACTCCTATTACAAGTCACTGTTAGCTGAGTTGGCACTGTCTGAGGAAGCCTGGAATGTGAGTACAACAATCATACAGTTATCTAAGGGATTGATGGCTAAAGATTTAGAGACTCATACTGCCTTGAAGCGTCAGAATAGTGGAAAGAGTGGCCTGCCACCAAGAACAGTATACCGCTTCCAGTCCAGAGAAAGGAACATCTATAAAGCTAATTGTGACGATACAACAGCTTCATAGCGTCTGCAGCCACTGCCTGTGCTGCTTATAAATTGCAACATTGTATGTGAACTCCTCTGCAGCTAGGAGCAGAATAGCCCACACCCTTGCATTCCTTGTATAATGGAAAAGACTGGAAGGATTTCTAATTATCTGCCTGATTTACAACAGCAAGAAAAAGACACAGGATCTCACGCAGCCTTCAGTGAAAAAGATCCAAATGCTTGACTAAATCTACATGGAAGGTCAAAGACAATCTAGTAACCGCCAAATGTGAATTACTTTCCAGTGTAGCTTCTCTATGGGAAAGGGTGCAGAATCAAGTGACTGTCTTATCTATACTTGGTGCTCATGAGTTACCACCAGAGAGAGCCCTGGAATGATTGTTCCCAGCATACCAGTCTTTCAAGGACACTTGTGAGAAATATACATTTGTCTTGGTGAGGCTAAACATGCCAGAGTCTCTAAAGGAACTTCAGAGCTTTTAACAACTCTATTCTGAACGAGACTGCACTGTGCATGAGATTGTGAAAAACGTAAGCAAAAATCGCGCAGATGTCAGATGTGTCATCTCACAAATCAAGGTCTGCTAAGTACTCAAAGTACTCATCCAGACCAAGTGCATCAAAATTCTCTACCCTCAGTGAACAGCTTATAAGAGCATGTGCTGAAGCAGAGACTACGAAAGTGCAAGCCATCTTCGCCCAAAAGAAAGCAGAGATGGAAGCTGAATCTGCACGCAAGAAGGCAGACATGGATGCATTGACAGCTAGGGCAGAAGCCAAGGCTCCACGCAAGAAGGCAGACATGGATGCGTTGACAGCAAGGGCAGAAGCCGAGGCTGCACGAAAGAAGGCAGAAATAGAAGTCCTAGAGAAGGAATGCGAACATGCGACAGCCATGGCAAAGGTCTTTGAACAAGCTCTATGTGGGAGTCAAGGGGACAGTATCAGCTTGTGTGAGATAGATACAGAAGACCTCCTTAAGCGCACAAGAGACTATGTACTAAGCCAAAACAACAAACCACCAATCACCACTAACGTTCTTGTCAGTTCCGACACTTCTCCAAGGCACCAAGATGCTGATCCGCCTGCAGCTCCCAACATTCAAGGTCAGTCCAATGCATGCACAACCAATGTCCAAACCCGAATCTCATTCATGCTCCAACACGCAGCCAAACACTGCACCTCAGCAAACTCCATATGCCAATGTCTACATGCAACCTAACATGACGGCAAGTCTGTCATGATCTCTGCAGGCAGAGATCATAGCAAGCCTATAGAGGGACAAGCTCTCGGAAGATGGAACTATACTGACCATGAACTAAGCCTGCCGCGCAACTAGAAATAGCCAGGTAGCATTTCCTATTTATCGCTAGATGCCCAGCTCTGGCCTAAGACCTAAATAGCTAGCAGAGGGAAATATAAAACCTGGCTCACCTCTAGAGAAATATTCCAAAGAAGACAGTAGCCCCCCACATATAATGACGGTGAGTTCAGATGAAACAACAAACGCAGCAGGAAAATAGTCTTAGCAAATTTGAGGTCCGCTTACTAGATAGCAGAAGACAGATAGTATACTTTCATGGTCAGCAGAAAAACACTAACAAAACACCATCCAGAGATTACCTTAAACTCTGGCATTAACTCATAACGCCAGAGTAGCAATCCCTGATCAACGAGAGCTTTCCAGACACAGTAACAAAACTTCAGCTGTGAACTGGAACAAATAGGCAAAACAAAACATGGACAAAAGTCCAACTTATCTAGTAGTTGTCTAGAAGCAGGAACAAGCACTGAGAGGCATCAGATAACATTGTTGACCGGCAAGAAACCACCAGAGAAATGAGCTTAAATAGCGACACCCACTACTGATGGAATCAGGTGAAACAGGAAAGAGGATGACAAGTCCAATTCCACAAGCGGCCACCGGGGGAGCCCAGAATCCAAATTCACAACAGTACCCCCCCCTCAAGGAGGGGGCACCGAACCCTCACCAGATCCACCAGGGCGACCAGGATGAGCCCTATGGAAGGCACGAACAAGATCAGAAGCATGAACATCAGATGCATTGACCCAAGAATTATCCTCCTGGCCGTAACCCTTCCAGTTGACCAGATACTGGAGTTTCCGTCTGGAAACACGAGAGTCCAAAATTTTCTCCACAACGTACTCCAACTCACCCTCAACCAACACCGGAGCAGGAGGCTCAACTGAAGGTACAACAGGTACCTCATACCTGCGCAATAACGACCGATGAAAAACGTTATGAATGGAAAAGGACGCAGGGAGGTCCAAACGGAAAGAAACAGGATTAAGAATCTCCAATATTCTATAAGGGCCGATGAACCGAGGTTTAAACTTAAGAGAAGAGACCCTCATAGGGACAAAACGAGAAGACAACCACACTAAATCTCCAACACAAAGCCGAGAACCAACACGACGATGACGGTTGGCAAAACGCTGAGTCTTCTCCTGGGACAACTTCAAATTGTCCATAACCTGCCCCCAGATGTGATGCAATCTCTCCACCACCGCATCCACTCCAGGACAATCCGAGGATTCCACCTGACCGGAGGAAAATCGAGGGTGAAACCCCGAATTACAGAAAAACGGGGACACCAAGGTGGAAGAACTGGCCCGATTATTGAGGGCGAACTCTGCCAATGGCAAAAAAGCAACCCAATCATCCTGGTCAGCAGAGACAAAACACCTCAGATATGTCTCAAGGGTCTGATTAGTCCGCTCGGTCTGGCCATTAGTCTGAGGGTGAAAAGCAGATGAAAAAGACAAATCTATGCCCATCCTAGCACAGAATGCCCGCCAAAATCTAGACACAAACTGGGTACCTCTGTCAGAAACAATATTCTCAGGAATACCGTGCAATCGGACAACATTCTGAAAAAACAGAGGAACCAACTCAGAAGAAGAAGGCAACTTGGGCAGAGGAACCAAATGGACCATTTTAGAGAAACGGTCACAGACCACCCAGATGACAGACATCTTCTGGGAAACAGGCAGATCTGAAATAAAATCCATCGAGATGTGTGTCCAAGGCCTCTTAGGAACAGGCAAGGGCAACAGCAGTCCGCTAGCCCGAGAACTACAAGACTTGGCCCGAGCACAAACGTCACATGACTGCACAAAGACTCGCACATCTCGTGACAGAGAAGGCCACCAGAAGGATCTTGCCACCAAATCCCTGGTACCAAAAATTCCGGGATGACCTGCCAATGCAGAAGAATGTACCTCAGAGATGACTCTGCTGGTCCAATCATCCGGAACAAACAGTCTATCAGGCGGACAACGATCCGGTCTATCCGCCTGAAACTCTTGCAAGGACCGCCGCAGATCAGGAGAAACGGCCGACAAAATCACTCCCTCCCCAAGGATACCTGTGGGTTCAGAATTACCAGGAGAGTCCGGGTCAAAACTCCTAGAAAGGGCATCTGCCTTAACATTCTTAGAACCCGGTAGGTATGACACCACAAAATTAAAGCGAGAAAAAAATAAAGACCAGCGCGCCTGTCTAGGATTCAGGCGTCTGGCAGTCTCAAGATAAATCAAATTTTTGTGGTCAGTCAATACCACCACCTGATGCCTAGCCCCCTCGAGCCAATGGCGCCACTCCTCAAACGCCCACTTCATGGCCAAAAGCTCCCGATTCCCAACATCATAATTCCGCTCTGCGGGCGAAAATTTGCGAGAAAAGAAGGCACAAGGCCTAATGACGGAGCAGTCGGAACCTTTCTGCGACAACACTGCCCCAGCTCCGATCTCCGAAGCGTCAACCTCAACCTGAAAAGGCAGATTCACATCAGGCTGACGCAACACAGGGGCAGAGGCAAAACGGCGCTTAAGCTCCTGAAAGGCCTCTACAGCATGAGGGGACCAATTAGCAACATCAGCGCCTTGTCTGGTCAAATCAGTCAGTGGTTTAACGACATCCGAAAAACCAGCAATAAATCGGCGGTAAAAGTTGGCAAAGCCCAAAAATCTCTGAAGACCCTTAAGAGAGGAGGGCTGAGTCCAGTCACAAATAGCTTGCACCTTGACGGGATCCATCTCAATGGAAGAGGGAGAAAAAATATACCCCAAAAAGGAAATTTTCTGGACCCCAAAAACGCACTTAGACCCCTTCACACATAAAGAATTAGACCGCAGAACCTGAAAAACTCTCCTGACCTGCTGGACATGAGAGTCCCAGTCATCAGAAAAAATCAGAATATCATCCAGATATATTATCATAAATTTATCCAGAAAATCGCGGAAAATATCATGCATAAAAGACTGGAAAACTGAAGGGGCATTAGAAAGACCAAAAGGCATGACCAAATACTCAAAGTGGCCCTCGGGCGTATTAAATGCGGTCTTCCACTCATCCCCCTGCCTGATCCGCACCAAATTATACGCCCCACGAAGATCAATTTTAGAGAACCACTTAGCACCCTCTATACGAGCAAACAAATCAGTAAGCAATGGCAATGGGTATTGATACTTAACAGTGATCTTATTCAGAAGCCGATAATCAATACATGGTCTCAAAGAGCCGTCTTTTTTTGAGACAAAGAAAAACCCAGCTCCCAAGGGAGAAGAAGATGGACGAATATGTCCCTTTTCCAAAGACTCCTTTATATATTCCCGCATAGCAGCATGTTCCGGCACAGACAAATTAAACAAACGACCCTTTGGATATTTACAACCCGGTATCAAATCTATGGCACAATCGCACTCACGGTGCGGAGGTAACGACCCAAGCTTGGGTTCGTCAAAGACGTCTTGATAATCAGAGAGGAACTCAGGGACTTCAGAGGGAATGGACGACGAAATAGAAACCAAAGGTACGTCCCCATGAATACCCTTACATCCCCAGCTCAACACAGACATTGCTCTCCAGTCCAAGACTGGGTTGTGAGACTGCAACCATGGCAATCCCAGTACCAAATCGTCATGTAAATTATACAGCACCAGGAAACGAATAATCTCCTGGTGATCCGGATTGATACGCATGGTTACTTGTGTCCAGTATTGTGGTTTATTATTAGCCAATGGGGTGGAGTCAATCCCCTTCAGAGGAATAAGAGTCTCCAAAGGCTCTAAATCAAAACCACAACGATTGGCAAAGGACCAATCCATAAGACTCAGAGCGGCGCCAGAGTCAACATAGGCGTCCGTGGCAATGGATGACAAAGAGCAAATCAGGGTTACAGACAAAATAAACTTAGACTGAATGGTGCCAATGGAAACAGACTTATCAAGCCTCTTTGTACGCCTAGAGCATGCCGATATAACATGAGTAGAATCCCCACAATAGAAACACAATCCATTCTTCCGTCTAAAATTCTGTCGCTCGCTCCTGGACAGAATTCTATCACACTGCATACTTTCTGGCGTCTTTTCCATAGACACCGCCAGATGGTGCACCGGTTTGCGCTCCCGCAGACGCCTATCAATCTGAATAGCCATTGTCATGGACTCATTCAGACCTGCAGGCAAAGGGAACCCCACCATAACATCCTTAACGGCATCAGAGAGACCTTCTCTGAAAGTTGCCGCCAAGGCGCACTCATTCCACTGAGTAAGCACAGACCATTTACGGAATTTTTGGCAGAAAACTTCAGCTTCGTCTTGCCCCTGAGATAGTGCCATCAAAGTTTTTTCTGCCTGAAGTTCCAAATGAGGTTCCTCATAAAGCAAGCCCAAGGCCAGAAAAAACGCATCCACATCGCGTAACGCAGGATCCCCTGCTGGCAATGAGAAGGCCCAATCTTGAGGGTCACCCCTGAGCAAGGAAATCACAATCCTAACCTGCTGAGCAGGGTCTCCAGCTGAACGAGACTTCAGGGACAAATAAAGCTTACAATTATTTCGGAAATTCTGGAAGCTAGCTCTATTCCCTGTGAAGAACTCCGGCAAAGGAATTCTCGGCTCAGATACCGGAGCATGTACCACAAAATCTTGTAAATTTTGTACTTTCGTGATGAGATTATTCAAACCCGCAGTTACACTCTGGAGATCCATTATTGTCAGGTGCACACAGAGCATACAGAGATTAGGAGGAGAGAGAGAGAAAAGACTGCAGCAAGGCAGACTGGAGGAAAAAAAAAAAAAAAAAATTCCAGCAGACTTCTTATAACTCTCCTTTCTCAACCTGGGTCTTTAACACTTTATTGGCCGGTCAAACTGTCATGATCTCTGCAGGCAGAGATCATAGCAAGCCTATAGAGGGACAAGCTCTCGGAAGATGGAACTATACTGACCATGAACTAAGCCTGCCGCGCAACTAGAAATAGCCAGGTAGCATTTCCTATTTATCGCTAGATGCCCAGCTCTGGCCTAAGACCTAAATAGCTAGCAGAGGGAAATATAAAACCTGGCTCACCTCTAGAGAAATATTCCAAAGAAGACAGTAGCCCCCCACATATAATGACGGTGAGTTCAGATGAAACAACAAACGCAGCAGGAAAATAGTCTTAGCAAATTTGAGGTCCGCTTACTAGATAGCAGAAGACAGATAGTATACTTTCATGGTCAGCAGAAAAACACTAACAAAACACCATCCAGAGATTACCTTAAACTCTGGCATTAACTCATAACGCCAGAGTAGCAATCCCTGATCAACGAGAGCTTTCCAGACACAGTAACAAAACTTCAGCTGTGAACTGGAACAAATAGGCAAAACAAAACATGGACAAAAGTCCAACTTATCTAGTAGTTGTCTAGAAGCAGGAACAAGCACTGAGAGGCATCAGATAACATTGTTGACCGGCAAGAAACCACCAGAGAAATGAGCTTAAATAGCGACACCCACTACTGATGGAATCAGGTGAAACAGGAAAGAGGATGACAAGTCCAATTCCACAAGCGGCCACCGGGGGAGCCCAGAATCCAAATTCACAACACAAGTCACTATACCTTTGACAACCGCATGGCTCCAGCCCTGCATATGACATAGACTGTATACACCAAACTGGTTGCTGGGTTAAATGATTATGCCGCTCCATATGTTCCCACGTTTCTGAGACAAGAAACTACAACCAAAGTGAACAGCACTACTCAGCCAGCAAGTGTGCTCCCAAAGTCAGAAAGAACAGACATGTCCAACTTTGCGAGGTACATGATTCGCCGAGAACTCACCAACACCGGTCTCACAGGGTTCGACGACTAACCCAAAAACTACAGAGGGTGGAAGTGTGCATTTAAAACTGCAACTAGTGACCTTGGCATTACTGCTGCTGAAGAGCTGGATCTGCTGATTAGGTGGCTGGGACCACGATCCACAGAGTGAATTAAGAGACTCAGATCCATTTACATCAGTGTTATGTTTGGCTGGTGGTTAGGAGCAATAGAAATGACCAGATGAGCAAACTAGCAATACAGGACGAGCTCTGGGAAGTGGGAGCTCTGCTGACCGCAACCCCTAATTCTATCACAACAACTAGAAATAGCCGTGGAGCGTTCCTGACTCTGCCTAAACGCCTCTTCACAGCCTAAGAGCTAACTACCCCTAAAGATAGAAAATACAGCCTATCTTGCCTCAGAGAAATTCCCCAAAGAAATAGGCAGCCCCCACATATATTAACTGTGAGTTAAGATGGAAAACAAACAAACACAGGAATGAAATAGATTTCAGCATAGGAGGCCAGACTAACTAAACAGACAGAGGATAGAAAAGGTATCTTTGCGGTCAGCATAAAAAACTAACAAAAAACCATGCAGAGTGTGCAAAAGAAACCACCGCACCGACTCACGGCGCGGTGGTGCCACTCTGCATCCCAGAGCTTCCAGCTAACAAGATTAAATCATAATAGCGAGCTGGACAAAAACACAGTGGTAACAAATAAGCTAGCAGGGACTTAGCTTTTGCTGAAATAGACAGGTCATCTGAAAGATCCAAGAGAACTGAACCAATACTAGGATATTGACAGCTGGCATCAAGTAAAGATCTGAGTGGAGTTAAATAGAGCAGCCAGCCAAGGCCTGAACGAGATCAGCTGGAGAAGGAATCTCAGAACCAGCAGCTCCACTCACAGCCACCAGAGGGAGTCCATGAACAGAACTCACAGAAGTACCATTCATAACCACAGGAGGGAGCTCGAGAACAGAATTCACAACACATCAGCGATCCAGCGGCTGATCTCACGACTTCATGGGACAGACTAGAGAAAAGTTTCGGCAGTCCTGAAGCTATAGAAGATGCACCGCTCACACAATTACAGGATTTTCCTAAAATATCCAGCAAGGATGCTTCAAAATTCCAGGAACTCAGTGACCTGCTGTTCAAACTCCAGCTGGCCAAGACAGACACACATCTACCTGGCCTCAGCTACCTGGATACCGCACGTGGGGTGAAACCCACAGTCACCAAGCTGCCATATAATATGCAAGAAAGGGGGACTACGCTAGGGACAAGATACAAAAAGAAACACCAAGTGTCCTTTCCGCCATTCTCCTACTTCTGCGAGTTCATCAAAGACATTCCAGAGCGTAAGGTCGACCCAAGCTTCACCTGTGGAGAACCCACCGACACAGCTCCATCCGCTCCCAAATATGAGATCCCTCATCAAATTGACAAAAACTGCAGAGGCCCAGTATCGGTAAAAAAGACTGATGTTCTTCCCACACCAGCATTGTTCCTGACGAGGGCGTCAAGGGTTACAGAGTCGAGAATCCAAACCGTCAGTGTCTCTTCCACAAGATGCCACATCCGCTGAAGAAATGTATTGGCTTCAGAAAGATACCGCTCCAAGAATGCAAGGAGCTTCTAAAGAAGTTTGGAGTGTTCTTCAGATGTTGTGCTTCTACTGAACACCTTGCTAAGGACTGCAAGGTTACAATCAAGTGTATGCAGTGCGAGAGTGAGGACCACATACAAGCACTCCATCCATCCTAGCTTAACCCAATGCCTATGCCTTCTCCAACCACAAGCCATGGCAGGGAGAGGACAGACCAAACAGCAAGTCATCTCACAGTATTTTTCTCATGCACAGAAGTCTGCGAAGAAGGTCTTTGGGACAAGTCTTGTGAAAAGATTTGTCTGGTAAAAGTATATCCCAAGGGTCACCCAGAGAAGGCCGTGAAGGTGTATAGCATCCTTGATGATCAGAGCAATCGATCACTAGCAAGGTCAGAACTCTTTGATCTGTTCAATTTAAAGAAAAGTGCCTACACCTACACCTTAGGCACTTGCAGTGGCAGAAGTCTTTGGAAGAAGGGGCAATGGTCTCATGGTAACGTCTCTTAAAAATAACAAAGAAATACCTCTACCCACACTCGTTGATTGCAATCAGATACCGTCTAACAAGGAAGAGATCCCAACGCCGGAAGCCGCTCTTCATCACCCTCAGCTGAAGACTATAGCCAGCAAGATTACAGCTCTTGATCACAACGTAGAAATCCTGATTCTACTTGGGAGAGACATCCTCCATTTACACAAGGTATGTCATCAAATCAACGCTCCTCACGACCCACTATTTGCTCAGTGCTTCGACCTAGGCTGGGTGATAATAGGGAACATCTGCGTGGACAAAATGAAGAGACCTAACTCTATCTTCTCCTACAACACACACATCTTGCCAAATGGTTGCAGCACTCATTTCCAGCCATACCCACATCATTACTGGGTGAAAGAGAAACTGAGTGACACCAAGTGACAGCCACCACTTGACAGTGCGAACATGGACAGTCCCTGGGATGACGAACTTGGGTCATCGGTGTTTAAATCCACAAGTGAAGACAATAAGTTGGCACCCACAAGAGAAGATAAAGAATTTATAAGGGTTATGGACAAAGTATTAGCTCAAGATGACTCCAAAGGCTGGGTGGCTCCGTTACCCTTTTGTTCTCCATGACCAAGGTTGCCAAACAATCTGCAGCAAGCAACAGCAAGATTCTCTTCTCTAAAGTGCACTTTAAAAAGAAGGCCAGAGATAGAAAGACATTTCATCGATTTCATGCAAAACATCTTTGACAGAGATCATGCAGAACCTGCACCACCACTGAAGGAAGGAGAATAATGCTGGTACCTTCTGTCCTTTGGGGTCTACCACCCTTGAAAATCAAATGAGACCAGAGTGGAATTTGACTCCAGTGCTCAGTATGAAAGTGTCTCCCTCAACAATTTGCTTCTTACTGGACCCAACATGAACCACAGCCTCATAGGAGTGTTGATTCGCTTCAGGCAGGAACCCGTGGCGATAATGGCCAACATCCAGCAGATGTTTCATTGCTTCACTGTGAAGGAAGACAGTAGAAACTATCTCAATGAGGTCGTGGACTACAGGATGAAGGTACATGTCTTCGGCATCAGCCCTTCACCTGCTGTAGCGATCTATGGACTGAGATGGGCAGCCCAGGAATGTAAGAGAGAATATGGACGCGATGCTCATCAGTTTTTAGAGTAGAACTTCTACGTGGACGACAGGCTCAAGTCTTTATCCTTGAGTGAAGAAGCTATCAATCTGCTCTCCAGGACTCAGGAAAAGCTCTCTTCATCAAATCTCAAACTCCACAAGATTATCTCCACGAGTCAAGAGGTAATGGAAGCGTTTCCATCCAAAGACTATGCCACGAGCTTAAGAGACCTCAATTTAGGTTCTGACACCCCTCCCACACAAAGCAGCCTTGGTCTGCTATGGGATATTAATCAGGAGTCAGACGCATTTACTTTTCAAGTGTCACCCTGCAACAAACCATTCATCAAACGAGGAGTCCTGTCTGTCATAAACAGTATCTACGATCCTCTTGGGCTCGTCGCACCCATCACAATTCAAGGCAAGATTCTGCTAAGACAGCTCACTGCCGAAAATACCGATTGGGATGCTCCGCTGCTGTCCCAGAAACAACAAATATGGGAGGCCTGGAAGAAGTCACTAATGATCTTAGAACAACTCCAAGTTCCACATTGTTACTCTTTAAAATAAGGTACCGTCACACTAAACGATATCGCTAGCGATCCGTGACGTTGCAGCATCCTGGCTAGCGATATCGTTGTGTTTGACACGCAGCAGCGATCTGGATCCTGCTGTGATATTGCTGGTCGTTGATTAAAGTTCAGAACTTTATTTGGTCGTCAGATCGCCGTGTATCGTTGTGTTTGACAGCAAAAACAACGATACCAGCGATGTTTTACAATGGTAACCAGGGTAAATATCGGGTTACTAAGTGCAGGGCCGCGCTTAGTAACCTGATGTTTACCCTGGTTACCAGTGTAAAATGTAAAAAAACAAACAGTACATACTCACCTTCGCGTCCTCCGCCGTCCGCTTCCTGCACTGACTGACTGCCGGCCGTAAAGTGAAAGTACAGCACAGCAGTGACGTCACCGCTCTGCTGTTAGGGCCGGCGCTCAGTCAGTGCAGGAAGCGGATGCCGGGGGACGCGAAGGTGAGTATGTACTGTTTGTTTTTTTACATTTTACACTGGTAACCAGGGTAAACATCGGGTTACTAAGCGCGGCCCTGCGCTTAGCAACCCTATGTTTACCCTGGTTACCCAGGGACCTCGGCATCGTTGGTCGCTGGAGAGCGGTCTGTGTGACAGCTCTCCAGCGACCAAACAGCGATGCTGCAGCAATCGGCATCGTTGTCTGTATCGCTGCAGCGTCGCTTTAGTGTGACGGTACCTATATTCTTCATTTTCCACCAGTAGAGAAGTCCACATTTTCTCTGACGCATCTACAGAAGCCATAGCCACAGTAGCTTATCTGCAGACCTTGGGAGTGCACAATGAAGTGCACTATGGTTTCATTCTGGGTAAGGCCAAACTAAACCCTAAACCTGCACACTCAGTACCACGGTTTGAACTTTATGCGGCAGTATTGGTGGTAGAAATCGCTGAAGACGTGAGAGATGAAATGGACATCACAATCATTTCCTTTACATTCTACACAGATAGTAAATTGGTACTTGGATATATATAAAACCAAAGGAAACTATTCTACATCTATGTGAGTAATAGAGTAGAGCATATTAGACATTTTGCTACTCCTGAGCAGTGGCATCACAACTCCTCTGATCTAAACCCAGCAGACTGAGTAACGAGACTCACAGCTGCATCCAAGCTCGATGACATGTGGCTGACACCTCCAAGTATCTTATATGAGGATACCTATGATAACTACATCAGCAATGCATATGAGCTGGTGGATCCAAAATCTGACAAGGAAATTGAGCCAACTCTTAGCCTACAAGAAGGAGATCTCATCATTTTAAAAGACAAAGAGGCTCATCATAACCACTGGCTGAGGGGTCTTATCACCAAGGTTGTGCCCAGCGATGAGGGAAAGACTCAGAAGGTAGAAGTTAAGGTGACAAAAGGGGGTTCATCTCGAATCTTCTTTCATCCAGTCACTGAACTTGTGCTACTTCTACTGAAGAAGGACATCACATGAACTGAACATTGTTGCTTGACTCTGTCACGGCGGGGAGCATACTTCCCCATACCCTAGCCGTGTTAGGACATAAAACGCTCTGCGTGCAACCGGACTTGAAAACTTCCCCAATTAAATTTTACCATTGGATTGTTGGGTTGGTGGAAGAGTTGGCTTGTTGCAGCTTCTTCAACCCAAAGATAGGTTTTTCTACTGCGCTCATATTAATTTTTTATTTCTTTTTCGAGGACTACACACCATTGTTCAAGCATGGACTTGAATTGTTGCACGATTGTTGCATATTGTTTTATCTCTCTCTCTTTTCAGGTTCCATATCAACGTTAGATACAGCAATGACTCATCACGTCATACAGAGACATTGTGAAATCTGAAGATTTCAGATGGGGAGTGTTGTGCCCCATGAATGGGAGAAACTTGTTGTTTATATTCTGTGATATGCATTTACTTCTGCTGTTGCTATGCAGAAGCTCGGCAACCTGAAGTTTGTCCCTTTGTCTCTCCTATAGTTGATTATGTTAGCCCATGCTCCTCCCTTCTTCTTCATTATCAGTTTGCTGTAGCCATCTTTGGATGCATATGTATACTTCTCTGTTTGCAATTACTCTTTCCACTGGCTGCATTGTACTAAATACAAGATTTCAGAGAACATCAACTCTGTTTCTACTGCACTCTTATTACAAGTAACTGCTAGCTGAGTTGCACTGTCTGAGGAAGCCTGGCATGTGAGTGCAACAATCATACAGTTAGCTAAGGGATTGATGGCTAAGGATTTAGAGACTCATAATGCCTTGAAGAGTCAGAATACTAACATTCCAAAGATAAAGGCCAAAAGTGTGTTCTTTTTGCCTGCATCTGGCTGGTATATGTCTGCATACCATTTGCTTTACAGTACAGGAAAACACACTGCGCTTTCCTATACAGAGGTCTATTGAATAAAATGTATACACAGAGGGTTTTTTTACACTTATTTAGTATGTACCTAGCCCTTAGGATAAATCTTGATAAACTTAAAAGACCAACCATGAATTAAAGTGGCATGTAATCCTATATTTTAAGTTGTTGTTTTAATTGTATGTGGCAGCAGAAAAAAAACAGCTAAAGTGTCACAGCATTTTGAGGAAATCATAGATATTTCTGTAAAAAGTGTATGGGGGGATGTGAAGCAGGTTTCTTTTGATATCACTCCAGTGTCATGCATAACTGATTTAGGACCCCCACTACTATTAGTGGGTACATTCACAAAATGTATTTGCTGCAGAATTTCTACAATGGAAATCCCACAGTAAATTAACAGCGGAAATATCCATACAAACATGGTCCAGATATTGTGCATTTACTACTACGCAATGATGCACCTTCACCACTGATCCGATCATTTGTATTGCAAAGGATGAAAACGATGGTGAATATCCGAAGCATAAATTGATACATTGTTCATGTAAAATCCGCAGCGCCGGTCAATTCTCACCCTGAAATCAGCATATGGATGAGATGTCATAAAATCTCATCCACTGTGCCGATGCTATAAAACATTGGTTTAGAGGCTAATAAACATCAGGGGACATTTATCATTGAGTTTGCACCAAAATGTGAGTGCCAGCTCTTTCTATAATATTAATAAGTGTACTAACTTATATCATACCTTGATATTAGCATATTTACCACACAAATGGGGGTATCGTATTTATTTCTATGTGGCTACATAGTGGGCCCCAGGAATAATTTGTTTGGTGGGCCTAAAGCACTCCAGTCCGACACGGAGTGTAAGCAGCAAGTAGTGGTATTATATTACATTCACAATTGAATTTACTTTTGATATGTATTTTGAGGAGTAAAATAATTTGTAAACTGCATCCAGGCTGTTGCCATAGTAATAAGCCGCATCTTTACGTGTAGCATACAGCTATTTTTATGAGTTAACAGGCAATACTGCCTTTTGCTGTGATACAGAATTGCAAACATGGTGACAGGAGCAAATAATACAGATGTCTATCATTAATCCATTTTAAAAGGACATTCTCCCCGTTCTCCTCCTCACTTCTGACTTCTGCTGTAGTTATGATTTCATACAAACTGTAATGACTGCTTTTCCAGAATGGCTAATGGTTCTAGCTAACAATGCACTAAGCCCATGGGTTTTTTTTTATAAGGCCACTTTGACCTATTGAATCATCCATTAATTTAGTAAAATAATGGTTTTTGTGTTCCAGGTAACTCACCATTAGTTTTACTGTCCAAACTGACCTTTGAGGATCCTGCTTCAGAAGTTCACCTAATTAATAATATTAGCAGACTTTTTTTGGCTAATGTTAAAATATATTATCTAAATATCATTTCTACGAGATTTATTGCCAGGAGCTTTTTATGACTCACATATAGAAGATGCAGCATCGATGGCAGCTTCTGTTTGTATATTACATTGGTTTTTGATCCGGTGACTTTTTACTTTTGTTTACTTATTCTATCTTGAGATTCTTCCTGATATTGAAAAGGATGTTCAGGAATAAGATGCCGGCAACAGGAAGTACATGGGTAATATAAGGCAACATGAAGTCAAACTTTAAAACTCAGGCTAGGTAAAAGTTAAAATTAATGTAAGACCTTCCAGATACAAGGAAAGTATTCACAAAGGTCTGTCAATCTGGAGAGCTCTTCTGCCAAGTCAAAACTCTGGAGAGCTGCTCAAGCTGTCCATGTGCCTATAGAACTGACATGAAGGAAAGATGGTAATTTATCTCTCACTCCACATGGATATGATGGATTGATTCTTGAACATTTGGATCTGGGTACACAGGTAAACATATCAGATTTGCATCTGATTATCTATTATACTTTGCTGTTGAAACTAACGTTGTCTTTTTTCATATTACAATGCTTCATACTAGTTTACGGGTTTTGGTAAATATTACCGGGGTTTACACATGGTTTTCAGTCGATGACTGGTTACCACTTTCCAATGAGCAACAGGATAGTGATAGACAGTGAGCACTTTAATCTTTGCCAATGGGTCCACATACCGGTCTGTGGTATCCCCCTGATGTCTATGTCCATGTCTCCCCGGGAAGTCATCATTCACACAAGCTAGGAAAACGCTACATGATTTTGTAATAATATTGGTTACACATGGAAAACTAGAACATTTGAGAAACCCATAGAAATGCACCCAAGATACCAGTTTACTGGACCTCTTTAAAGTGTAGTCACACTTTCACAAAATTGTTGACATTTCATGGTGATATAGAAAAAGGTTTGATAGGTGGTGGATCTATGTAATCTGATCGCTAAAATGAATTGGCGAACAATTTCAGAATTTTTCCGCCTTTAATGGAACCAATAATCTGTTCAATTCAAATGAAAAACAAACTGAAATCTTTTTGGGTAGAAAAAAAATAACTAAAATAATATATTGCATAAGTATACTCAATTTTAAATTAATGCTTTGTTGAAATACGCTTTGAATTTGTGACACTTTCAGTAGTTGTTAGGGTAGGAGTCGATCAGCATAGCATACCTAGAATTGGCAATCTTTACCTACTTTTTCCTGCAGTGGCTCTCCAATCTGTCAGATAGCGATTACATATCTTGTGTACAGCCCTTTTCAGATCACCTATCTTTTCAATTGGATTCAGGTCTGGGCTCTGACTGGGCCATTTCAAAACTTTGAACTTTTTCTGGCAAAGTAATTATTTTGTTGATTTGAAGTTTTGCTTATGATCGTTGTTGGATAAGAGATTAAATTTCCCTTCATCTTCAGCTTTCTAGCAGATGTCTGAAGGGTTGGATGTAAAATTGACTGATATTTGAAATAAAGGCTAAGTTCCTGCTGTGGAAAATCAGACTCAAAGCATAAATGCTGCTTCCACTATACTGCAATGTGAGTATGGTGATGCACAGTGTTTGCTTTACACCAAACAAATGTTTTGGAATTATGAATAAAATGTTCATCCTTATCCTTTTCAAATTATAATAAGTTTTCCCACATGATTTTGGCAGACTTGATTTAGATTATGGCAAAACGTAGCCAAGCTTGAATGTTTTCTTGAATATTTTTCTTTGTTAGAAAAGGTTTCCAAATTACAACCCTATCCCACAGGACAGACATATGAAAAATATGGGAGAATATTGTCACATTCTATACACAACCATCACCTGCAGCTCCACTAATGTTCCTGTAGGCATCTTGGCAGCCTCACCAGACTAATTTTCCACTTGTCTTTTCATCACTTTTTGAAGGACATCCAGCACTAGATAATGTTATTGTTGTTTCAAATTAAAAACACTTATTGAGGACAAGCTTCACAGTGCTTTGGACATTTTTGGAAACTATTCTCCTGACTGATAACTTTCAACAATAAGATCACTTTACTGTGTTGTAACCTATTTATAGACTATGTATGTTGCAGTAAAATGCAACTAAGAAAATCCTACTAGAAAAGCTACATTTTATATGGAGTTAATCAAAATCACTTTAATGATGACAGCTGTACTGACTACTATTTAAAGGGAATCTGTATGATATAATATGCGGGATATGAATGTGAATGATATGGGGTTAATCTGCAGGTTAATAGCATTATTAGCCTGCCTGGCACCCGCACTTAGCCGAATGCTGCGGGGAGAAAATTAACGTAATACCCTCCAGCAGCGTTCGTGTCTGAGTTACAGGGGAGGTGTTGGCATGAGTTCAGTCACTATGTCTGAGTATACAGAGCGTTGGCTGTAACCGCACCACCGGCCCTGACTGCAATGGGGTGGCTATCAGTCAGAGCCGGGGGTGCAGTTACAGCCGCCGCCGTATAATAGAGCAGTGACTCAACCGACGACACCCCCATAGCTGAAACTCAGCCAAATGCTGCAGGGAGAAAATGAATTGTATTCCCCTGGCGAAGTGCAGGAGCCGACAAGGTTAAAAACGCTATTAACCTGCAGATTAACCCCATATCTGCAGGCTAGTAGCATTTTTTTATTGTGATAGGTTCTATTTAACATGAGTTTATATGTGATTGGATAATTCTAAATCTTAACACAACCAAATCCCCAATTATAAGAGGATGTTCACAAACACATTATTTCAGTTTTATTACTTTTATTTCTCCGTCAAAAAAATTTGGTTCTCAATGGATTATTACAGATCATGGGTGACATTAAAGGTGGAAAAAGTTCTGAAATTATTCTTCTTGATTTTTTTTTTGTTTACATGACAATACAGTTGTCATAGGCATTTTACAGAGGTGTGTAGACTTTTTGTATTCAATGTATCTCTGGAAAGTAAAACTTTCTGACATGTCTCAATGACTTTAAACCCTTTTGTTAAGTTCATTTAAACTGTAAAAGTGCATAACTTTTAAATATATATATACTAGCTGAAGAGCCCAGCGTTGCCTGGGCATCTACTATATAATTGTCTAAGGGTCACTTCCGTCTTTCTGTCCTTCTGTCTATCTTTCTGTCACGGATATTCTTTGGTCACGGCCTCTGTCTGTCATGGAATCCAAGTCGCTGATTGGTCTCGCCAGCTGCCTGTCATGGCTGCCGCGACTAATCAGCGACGGCCACAGTCTAAATAGTCCCTCTCTACTCCCCTGCAGTCAGTGCCTGGTGCCCGCTTCATACTCCCCTCCAGTCACTGCTCTCACGGGGTTAATGCCGGTGGTAACGGACCGCATTATGCAGCGGGTAACTCACTCCGTTACCGCCGCTATTAACCCTGTGTGACCAAGTTTTTACTATTGATGCTGCCTATGCAGCATCAATAGTAAAAACATCTAATGTTAAAAATAATAAAAAAAATAAAAAATCATATACTCACCTTTCCCGCTCCTCGTGACACTCCGGTGACCGGTCCATGCAAGCGGCAGGTTCCGGTGGCAAGGATGGTCTGCGAGAAGGACCTGCCATGAAATCACGGTCATGTGACCGCGACGTCATCACAGGTCCTGCGCGAGAAGGACCTGCCGTGACGTCATGGTCATGTGACCGCGACACGGTCATGTGACCACGACGTCATCACAGGTCCTGCGTGCCTGCGCGAGAAGTAGGCGACAGGACTACAAGGGGCCCTGTAAGGTGAGTATATGTTTATTTTTTATTTTTTAACCTGTGACATACATGACTGGGCAATACACTACGTAGCTGGGCAATATACTACGTGACTGGCCAACATACTACGTAGCTGGGCAATATACTACGTGGCTCTGTGCTGTATACTACGTCGCTGTGCAATATACTACGTGGCTCTGTGCTTTATACTACATCACTGGGCAATATACTACGTAACTGGGCAATATACTACGTAACTGGGCAATATACTACGTGGCTGGGCAATATACTACGTCACTGGGCAATATACTATGTAACTGGGCAATATTCTATGTGGCTCTGTGCTGTATACCACGTTGCTGTTCAATATACTACATGGTTGGGCAATATACTAAGTGGCTGGGCAATATACTACGTAGCTGGGCAATATACTATGTGACTGGCCAATATGCTACGTGGCTGGGCAATATACTACGTAGCTCTGTGCTGTATACTACGTCACTGTGCAATATACTACATGGCTCTGTGCTGCATACTACATCACTAGGCAATACACTACATTACTGGGCAATATACTACGTCACTGGGCAATATACTACGTCAATGGGCAATATACTACGTCACTGGGCAATATACTACGTCACTGGGCAATATACTACGTCACTGGGCAATATACTATGTGGGCTGTGCAATATACTATGTGGACATGCATATTCTAGAATACCTGATATGTTAGAATCGGGCCACCATCTAGTAGTAAATATCTGTGGTTAGTTATAGCACCTCACTTCTCTTATTTTCCCATCACCCCTCTCATTTAGCACCTCACTTCTCTCATTCTCTCCCTCACACCTCTTTTTTTCTCCCTCACTCCTTTTATTTCCCCCCTCACTCCTCTCATTCCCCCCTCACTCCTCTCATTCCCCCCTAACACTTGTCATTTTGACCTCACATCTGTCATTTTCTGATCACTCCACTATTTTCCCTTACTCCTCTCATTTTGCATTCACACTTTTTCATTTTCACCTCACACCTCTCATTTTCACCTCACACCTCTCATTTTCCCCTCAGTATATACATGTTTGTCATCTCCCTTATATATAATATACACCTGTATGTCATCTCCTGTATATAGTATATACCTGTACGCCATCTCCTCTGTACATAGAAAATACCCGTGTATCATCTCCTCCTGTATATAGTATATACCAGTATGTCATCTCCTCCTGAATATTGTATATACCTATGTGTCATCTCCTCCTGTATATAGTATATACCTGTATGTCATATCCTCCTATATATAGCATATACCTGTATGTCATCTCCTGTATATAGAATATACCTGTATGTCATCTCCTCCTGTATATACATATGTGTCATCTCCTCTTTTATATAGTATATACCTGTATGTCATCTCCTCCTGTATATAGTATATACCTGTGTGTCATCAGATCATGAGTAAGACTTCATAGTTGAAAGGCGTTGATCCTCCTCACTGGTGTGCCAGGTGTTTGCTATGTAAAGATTTTTCTTTTTGAAGAACTATTTATCGGTTTAGTTGTCTAATAAAGTCTCACAAAGTCTGAACTGCCTCCACCTCCAGCTGGATAATTTCTCTTTTTGTCTTCATTTGCTGTGGGTGCTCACCCCAAACCGTGCTGGGCGTTGGCAGGTCTGGGGATTTCGTCTAAGACCGGTAAGCTGACTACATTCCTTTTTTCTTGTATGTCATCTCCTCCTGTATATAGTATATACCTGTATGTCATCTCCTCCTATATATAGTATATACCTGTATGTCATCTCCTCCTGTATATAGTATATAACTGTAGGCCATCTCCTCCTGTATATAGTATATACCTGTAAGTCATCTTCCCTGTATATAGTGTGCACCTCTATGTCATCTCCTCCTGTATTAGACCTCGTTCACATGTTATTTGGTCAGTATTTTTACCTCAGTATTTGTAAGCTAAATTGGCAGCCTGATAAATCCCCAGCCAACAGGAAGCCTTCCCCCTGGCAGTATATATTAGCTCACACATACACATAATAGTCAGGTCATGTGACTGACAGCTGCCGTATTTCCTATATGGTACATTTGTTGCTCTTGTAGTTTGTCTGCTTATTAATCAGATTTTTATTTTTGAAGGATAATACCAGACTTCTGTGTATTTTAGGGCGAGTTTCATGTGTCAAGTTGTGTGTGTTGAGTTGCGTGTGGCAACATGCATGTAGCGACTTTTGTGAGATGAGTTGCATGTGACAGGTTAGTGTAGCAAGTTGTGTGCAGCAAGTTTTGTGCATGGCAAGTTTTGAGCATGGCGAGTTTTATGTATGGTGCGTTTTGAGTAGGTGCAAGTTTTGTGTGAGGCAACTTTTGTATGTGTTGCAACATTTGTGCATGTGGCAATTTTTCCGCGTGTGAAAGTTTTGCGTGTGGCGAGTTTTCCATGAGGTGAGTTTTGCACATGTGGCGAGTTTTGCATGAGCCTAGTTTTCCATGTGGCGAGTTTTGCGCGTGGCGAGTTTTGAGTGGCGACTTTTGTGTTTCGACTTTTATGTGGCGAGGTTGGTGTATGTGTGGTGAAATGTGGGCTGAGGGTGGTATATGTGTTCAAGCACGTGGTAGTGTGTGGCGCATTTTGTGTGTGTGTTCATATCCCCGTGTGTGGTGAGTATCCCATGTCGGGGCTCCACCTTAGCAACTGTACGATATATACTCTTTGGCGCCATCACTCTCATTCTTTAAGTCCCGCTTGTTCACATCTGGCAGCTGTCAATTTGCCTCCAACGCTTTTCCATTCACTTTTTCCCCATTACTGTATGTAGATGGGGCAAAATTGTTTGGTGAATTGGAACACGTGGGGTTAAAATTTCGCCTCACAACATAGCCTATGACGCTCTCGGGGTCCAGACGTGTGACTGTGCAAAATGTTGTGGCTGTAGCTGCGATGCTGCAGATGCCAATCCCGGACATACACACACATACACACACATACACACACACACACTCAGCTTTATATATTAGATATATATCATATTTAATAATGCTGTTTATCTTTACTTCTATTTTCTGCATTGTTTTTTCCAGCAACATTTTGATTAACAGGTTGTTCCATGTTATAGAGCGAAAATTATAGTTGATGGAATATAATAGTGTTATGCTATAAGTGTAAGGTGGATAAAAGAAGTTGTAAAGAAGAGAGTGAAAGATTTGAAAATGGATGACAAGTGAATCGATGTGCACACATTTCCAATCGGTATACTTTGCTCATAATGTAAAGCAAGTAGAATCATAAAAACAAGCACTGCATGCAGAATAGGAAAAATGTTACGAGATAGTAGATTTTTTTCAAGGCTTTACATACGTAAATCACAGAATGTGTGCTGTCATTGCATGTAGCATGAACTCTCAATTGCTTAACGGTATTTTCTGTATTCTTACCCTGTTCAGTAGCTCATCTATCTCAATGACAAGAGTATCGTGGTTGTTTTGTGCCAGCTGGAGCAGTCTTTCAGGAGCTCGTTGAGGTGACAGTAAATGCTGAAAAGTTATTAAGACACATTTCAGTACTGCAGGCATTTACAACTGTGTGCACACAGAGCATCTTTATTCCAGCACAATTCATCAATTCCACAATGTTATGACAGTCCTGCTATATGTTGGTAATAAATGTTTATTCACTTGCAATGAAATGCATAGAGTGGTTTCAACATACATTTAGACATTTTGCAATTATCATTAGTCATGTAAATCACAGCAGCTCAAACACACGGGCTTCTTGGTTGGCTTGTTCAAAATCAGCTGCTGTTTCTCAAACAAGAAGACCTACTAGTAGTGATTAGCGAACGTGCTCGGATAAGATGTTATCTGAGCTTAGGTGCTAGCAGAATGTCTTCGGTGTGCTCAAAAAATATGTTTGAGTCCCTGCGTAGTAGTTCTACAGCTGCAACACATGCATGGATGGCCTATTTGTTAGGCAATCCCTGAATTTGTGGTAGCTGTCGAACACCCTAGAAACATGCCGGTGCGGGAAACCAATATATTTTTCAATCATGCGGAAGACACTCAGCACATGAGAATACTCTAATTACACCTTATCTCAGCACGTTCGCTCATCACTAATTACTAGCAGTCTGTTACCTTTAGATCAAAAGACTTTAATCCTTTCCTTCCACCATCATAAAAATATAACAATTTTATAGCTGTACCAGTAATAAAAAACTAGCGGAGAGAAGGGAATAAATGGGACACAAAATGCAATGTTTGCAGTGGCATCTAAACAATATACAAAGATGCGGTGTTCTGCTAAATACATAATGCTTAGGAGCAGATGACAGCCATGTGGGACCCCCTCAGAATCTGTTATATATGGAACACCCACAAAATCATATATATATAACCCATCACAGAGAAAGGTCATAAATGTCTAAATCAAGAATAAACCCTTTAAAATAATGACAGCAGAATAATATTGTATCATAGATACTAAAAATATGTTGGTACATAATATAGACAAATGACAAAAGTAAATGTTTGCAAGTATGGGTAGCTGATAAAATTTAAGCTGTCACTAAGCAAATCTCCTCCTTACTTATTATTTTGCTGTGGTCATGGGGTGCATTCCATGAGACACTGCCTTCCTGGTGAGGGCTTCTTTAATCATTTTTGTCAAGTGTAGATACATTTTTAATATATCAAAACTTTTTTGAAACGAGATTTGCACATTTCATTAACTCTTCTATGATAAATAGCTTTTGACAATCATTTATCCTCCCGGTGTCATCTATGCTTTTAAAATCCATTTATATAGGAAGGAAACTGACCTAGTGTGATAAATTGTTTCACCCAGGGGACAAGTGCCTTAATGCCAGATTGTAATCTTGATTGCACATGCAGCTTCATGTCATTAATACTCATACTTGGCTCAGTAGCTGTGCAGATATTTGTTGTGGTTCAGCTGAGCACAAGTTACTGCTGTCAGCAAGATATTATGCCAAGGAGAAGTAGTCATAATCATTGGAACCAGGAATCAGTCGGACTCTGCCGAATCAATGGGCTGTTATCAGCTTAATGATATAGCGGAAATTAGCAAACTGTAGAAATGTGTAAGGTGTTGATTTACTTTTCATTAAAACTTGTAGAAAGCGATTTAAAAAGTGCATATATGATATTAAACATAAATGCAAGGAGAATACATTTTATTTAGTTATTTTCTATATATGTTATAATGTATACCTATTAAATAGTGGTTTGAGCAGTAGGATTTATTGTGTGCATGTTGTAGCTGGGCTAAGTGCGTGCTGTATCTCTTGTAGCTGGGCTAAGTGCATGCTGTGTCTGTTGTAGCTGGGCTAAGTGCGTGCTGTGTCTGTTGTAGCTGTGCTAAGTGCATGCTGTGTCTGTTGTAGCTGGGCTAAGTGCGTGCTGTGTCTGTTGTAGCTGAGCTAAGTGCATGCTGTGTCTGTTGTAGCTGGGCTAAGTGCATGCTGTGTCTCTTGTAGCTGGGGATAAGTGCATGCTGTGTTTGTTGTAGCTGGGCTCAGTGCATGCTGTGTCTGTTGTAGCTGGGCTAAGTGCGTGCTGTGTCTGTTGTAGCTGAGCTAAGTGCATGCTGTGTCTGTTGTAGCTGGGCTAAGTGTGTGCTGTGTCTGTTGTAGCTAGGCTAAGTGCATGCTGTGTCTGTTGTAGCTGGGCTAAGTGCATGCTGTGTCTCTTGTAGCTGGGGATAAGTGCATGCTGTGTCTGTTGTAGCTGGGCTCAGTGCATGCTGTGTCTGTTGTAGCTGAGGATAAGTGTGTGCTGTGTCTATACTACCTGGGCTAAGTGTGTGCTGTGTCTCTTGTATCTGAGCTAAGTATCTGCTGTGTCTGTTGTAGCTGGGCTCTGTGCGTGCTGTGTCTGTTGTAGCTGGACTAAGTGCGTGCTGTGTCTGTTGTTGCTGGGCTCAGTGCGTGCTGTGTCTGTTGTAGCTAGGCTAAGTGCGTGTTGTGTCTGTTGTAGCTAGGCTAAGTGCATGCTGTGTCTGTTGTAGCTGGGGATAAGTGTGTGCTGTGTCTATATTACCTGGGCTAAGTGCATGCTCTGTCTCTTGTATCTGAGCTAAGTTTCTGCTGGGTCTGTTGTAGTTGGGCTCTGTGTGTGCTGTGTCTGTTGTAGCTAGGCTAAGTGCGTGCTGTGTCTGTTGTAGCTAGGCTAAGTGTATGCTGTGTCTGTTGTATCTGGGGATAATGTGTGCGGTGTCTATATTAGCTGGGCTAAGTGCATGCTGTGTTTGTTATAGCTGGGCTCAGTGCGTGCTGTGTCTGTTGTAGCTGGGCTAAGTGCATACTGTGTCTGTTGTAGCTGGGCTAAGTGCATGCTGTGTCTGTTGTAGCTGGGCTAAGTGCCTGCTGTGTCTGTTGTAGCTGGGCTAAGTGCCTGGTGTGTCTTTTGTAGCTAGGCTAAGTGTGTGCTGTGTCTGTTGTAGCTGTGTTAAGTGCATGTTGTGTCTGTTGTAGCTGGGCTTAATGTGTGCTGTGTCTGTTGCAGCTGGGCTAAGTGCATTGTGTGTCTATTGCAGCTGGGCTAAGTGCATGCTTTGTCTCTTGTAGCTGAGCTAAGTTTCTGCTGTGTCTGTTGTAGCTGGGCTCAGTGTGTGCTGTGTCTGTTGTAGCTGAGCTAAGTGCAGGCTATGTCTGTTGTAGCTGGACTCAGTGTGTGCCATGTCTGTTGTAGCTGGGCTAAGTTTGTGCTGTGTCTGTTGTAGCTGGGCTCAGTGCATGCTGTATCTGTTGTAGCTGGGCTCAGTGCACTCTGTGTCTGTTGTAACTGGGCTAAGTGAGTGCTGCCTCTGTTGGAGCTGGGCCCAGTGCGTGCTGTGTCTATTGTAGCTGGGCTCAGTGCATACTGTGTGTGTGTTGTAGCTGGGCTAATTTTGTGCTGTGTCTGTTGTAGCTGGGCTAAGTGCGTGCTGTGTCTGTTGTAGCTGAGCTCAGTGTGTGCGATGTCTGTTGTAGCTGGGCTAAGTTTGTGCTGTGTCTGTTGTAGCTGGGCTCAGTGCATGCTGTATCTGTTGCAGCCGGGCTCAGTGCATGCTGTGTCTGTTGTAACTGGGCTAAGTGAGTGCTGCCTCTGTTGGAGCTGGGCCCAGTGTGTGCTGTGTCTCTTGTAGCTGGGGATAAGTGCATGCTGTGTCTGTTGTAGCTGGGCTCAGTGCATGCTGTGTCTGTTGTAGCTGAGGATAAGTGTGTGCTGTGTCTATACTACCTGGGCTAAGTGTGTGCTGTGTCTCTTGTATCTGAGCTAAGTATCTGCTGTGTCTGTTGTAGCTGGGCTCTGTGCGTGCTGTGTCTGTTGTAGCTGGACTAAGTGCGTGCTGTGTCTGTTGTTGCTGGGCTCAGTGCGTGCTGTGTCTGTTGTAGCTAGGCTAAGTGCGTGTTGTGTCTGTTGTAGCTAGGCTAAGTGCATGCTGTGTCTGTTGTAGCTGGGGATAAGTGTGTGCTGTGTCTATATTACCTGGGCTAAGTGCATGCTCTGTCTCTTGTATCTGAGCTAAGTTTCTGCTGTGTCTGTTGTAGTTGGGCTCTGTGTGTGCTGTGTCTGTTGTAGCTAGGCTAAGTGCGTGCTGTGTCTGTTGTAGCTAGGCTAAGTGTATGCTGTGTCTGTTGTATCTGGGGATAATGTGTGCGGTGTCTATATTAGCTGGGCTAAGTGCATGCTGTGTTTGTTATAGCTGGGCTCAGTGCGTGCTGTGTCTGTTGTAGCTGGGCTAAGTGCATACTGTGTCTGTTGTAGCTGGGCTAAGTGCATGCTGTGTCTGTTGTAGCTGGGCTAAGTGCCTGCTGTGTCTGTTGTAGCTGGGCTAAGTGCCTGGTGTGTCTTTTGTAGCTAGGCTAAGTGTGTGCTGTGTCTGTTGTAGCTGTGTTAAGTGCATGTTGTGTCTGTTGTAGCTGGGCTTAATGCGTGCTGTGTCTGTTGCAGCTGGGCTAAGTGCATTGTGTGTCTATTGCAGCTGGGCTAAGTGCATGCTTTGTCTCTTGTAGCTGAGCTAAGTTTCTGCTGTGTCTGTTGTAGCTGGGCTCAGTGTGTGCTGTGTCTGTTGTAGCTGAGCTAAGTGCAGGCTATGTCTGTTGTAGCTGGACTCAGTGTGTGCCATGTCTGTTGTAGCTGGGCTAAGTTTGTGCTGTGTCTGTTGTAGCTGGGCTCAGTGCATGCTGTATCTGTTGTAGCTGGGCTCAGTGCACTCTGTGTCTGTTGTAACTGGGCTAAGTGAGTGCTGCCTCTGTTGGAGCTGGGCCCAGTGCGTGCTGTGTCTATTGTAGCTGGGCTCAGTGCATACTGTGTGTGTGTTGTAGCTGGGCTAATTTTGTGCTGTGTCTGTTGTAGCTGGGCTAAGTGCGTGCTGTGTCTGTTGTAGCTGAGCTCAGTGTGTGCGATGTCTGTTGTAGCTGGGCTAAGTTTGTGCTGTGTCTGTTGTAGCTGGGCTCAGTGCATGCTGTATCTGTTGCAGCCGGGCTCAGTGCATGCTGTGTCTGTTGTAACTGGGCTAAGTGAGTGCTGCCTCTGTTGGAGCTGGGCCCAGTGTGTGCTGTGTCTCTTGTAGCTGGGGATAAGTGCATGCTGTGTCTGTTGTAGCTGGGCTCAGTGCATGCTGTGTCTGTTGTAGCTGAGGATAAGTGTGTGCTGTGTCTATACTACCTGGGCTAAGTGTGTGCTGTGTCTCTTGTATCTGAGCTAAGTATCTGCTGTGTCTGTTGTAGCTGGGCTCTGTGCGTGCTGTGTCTGTTGTAGCTGGACTAAGTGCGTGCTGTGTCTGTTGTTGCTGGGCTCAGTGCGTGCTGTGTCTGTTGTAGCTAGGCTAAGTGCGTGTTGTGTCTGTTGTAGCTAGGCTAAGTGCATGCTGTGTCTGTTGTAGCTGGGGATAAGTGTGTGCTGTGTCTATATTACCTGGGCTAAGTGCATGCTCTGTCTCTTGTATCTGAGCTAAGTTTCTGCTGGGTCTGTTGTAGTTGGGCTCTGTGTGTGCTGTGTCTGTTGTAGCTAGGCTAAGTGCGTGCTGTGTCTGTTGTAGCTAGGCTAAGTGTATGCTGTGTCTGTTGTATCTGGGGATAATGTGTGCGGTGTCTATATTAGCTGGGCTAAGTGCATGCTGTGTTTGTTATAGCTGGGCTCAGTGCGTGCTGTGTCTGTTGTAGCTGGGCTAAGTGCATACTGTGTCTGTTGTAGCTGGGCTAAGTGCATGCTGTGTCTGTTGTAGCTGGGCTAAGTGCCTGCTGTGTCTGTTGTAGCTGGGCTAAGTGCCTGGTGTGTCTTTTGTAGCTAGGCTAAGTGTGTGCTGTGTCTGTTATAGCTGTGTTAAGTGCATGTTGTGTCTGTTGTAGCTGGGCTTAATGCGTGCTGTGTCTGTTGCAGCTGGGCTAAGTGCATTGTGTGTCTATTGCAGCTGGGCTAAGTGCATGCTTTGTCTCTTGTAGCTGAGCTAAGTTTCTGCTGTGTCTGTTGTAGCTGGGCTCAGTGTGTGCTGTGTCTGTTGTAGCTGAGCTAAGTGCAGGCTATGTCTGTTGTAGCTGGACTCAGTGTGTGCCATGTCTGTTGTAGCTGGGCTAAGTTTGTGCTGTGTCTGTTGTAGCTGGGCTCAGTGCATGCTGTATCTGTTGTAGCTGGGCTCAGTGCACTCTGTGTCTGTTGTAACTGGGCTAAGTGAGTGCTGCCTCTGTTGGAGCTGGGCCCAGTGCGTGCTGTGTCTATTGTAGCTGGGCTCAGTGCATACTGTGTGTGTGTTGTAGCTGGGCTAATTTTGTGCTGTGTCTGTTGTAGCTGGGCTAAGTGCGTGCTGTGTCTGTTGTAGCTGAGCTCAGTGTGTGCGATGTCTGTTGTAGGTGGGCTAAGTTTGTGCTGTGTCTGTTGTAGCTGGGCTCAGTGCATGCTGTATCTGTTGCAGCCGGGCTCAGTGCATGCTGTGTCTGTTGTAACTGGGCTAAGTGAGTGCTGCCTCTGTTGGAGCTGGGCCCAGTGTGTGCTGTGTCTATTGTAGCTGGGCTTAGTGCATACTGTGTGTGTGTTGTAACTGGGCTAATTTTGTGCTGTGTCTGTTGTAGCTGGGCTAAGTGCGTGCTGTGTCTGTTGTAGCTCGGCTCAGTGAGCTCTGTGTCTGTTGTAGCTGGGCTAAGTGTGTGCTGTGTCTGTTGTACCTGGGCTCAGTGCATGCTGTGTCTGTTGTAGCTAGGCTAAGTGCGTACTGTTAAGCATAATACCCAAGCCCATAGTCCCAAAAGGGGATTAGGCAAACACTTCATACATAACTACAACATAACTGACCCCTAGCAATAAAGACTATGGTCAGTGAAAGTGCTACAATTGTAAAATCACTATAAATCTTTATTTCAGGTAAAAAATATGATACATATAACCACAAACAACATAGAACAAGGTGCCTACAACAAGACTACACATACATGGGGTCAACAGGAGCTTTGGTACACTGGTGATAATAATTACAAAAAAAGTAAGAAATCCTGGCCGGAAAACCCTTAAAGACAGTAAATTGCACAATAAATACTATGTGGACAAGCAATAATAAGAAAATGTTCCACCACGGCATGTTGTGAATAGGCACATATGATTGAATGTAATCCCTAACAACTCTAATGAGCCCAACATGCCACCCTCATTGCTTTGTCTGTTGTAGCTGGGCTAAGTGCATGCTGTGTCTATTGCAGCTGGGCTAAGTGCGTTCTGTGTCTATTGTAGCTGGGCTAAGTGCGTGCTGTGTCAGTTGGAGCTAGGCTAAGTGCATGCTGTGTCTTTTGTAGCTTTGTTACGTGTGTGTTGTGTCTGTTGCAGCTGGGCTAAGTGCGTGTTGTGTCTGTTGTAGCTGGGCTAAGTGCGCGCTGTGTCAGTTGTAGCTGGGCTAAGTACATGCTGTGTCTGTTGTAGCTGGGCTAAGTGCATGCTGTGTCTTTTGTAGCTGGGTTAAGTGTGTGTTGTGTCTGTTGCATCTGGGCTAAGTGCGTGTTGTGTCTATTATAGCTGGGCTAAGTGCATGCTGTGTCAGTTGTAGCTGGGCTAAGTGCATGCTGTGTTTGTTGTAGCTGGGCTAATTGCATGCTGTCTGTTGTAGCTGGGCTAAGTGCATGCTGTGTCTGTTGTAGATGGGCTAAGTGCGTTGCTGTGTCTGTTGTTGCTTAGCTAAGTGAATGTTTTGACTATTGTAGCTAATCTAAATGTATGTTGTGTCTGCTGTAGCATAGCTGAGAGTATGTTGTGTCTGCAGTAGCTAATCTAAAGGCAAATTTCAATACTGGAAAGTTTTCTCAGAATTTCTCAGAAAATCCATGTAGAGAGAGGAAAAAGAGAAATGACCTGACCATCAGAGCTTACACTTTACAGGCGAAAGAGAGAAAGGACCCCGCTAATTACAAGAGCCTATACTCTACAGGAGCATTTACCTAGTAAACCTGGAGATGGAAAAAGGGACTCTACTGTACAAACTGTGCTCTGGTGGGAACCGCAGATCTGTGGCAGCCCAGGTACTGACCACCACTGTCCAAGGTATGATAATCTGTAAGATGTCATAGCTGCAGGACATCATGGGGAGGTAGTTAAAATAGCGGAAAATTACATTAGCCAGTTATCTGAAGCAGCGCGGAAAATGGTGCAGGGCAATAGTTTTTTTTTTGCTAACTGAATCTTAAAATGATTGAATTTGCATGAAACTGCAAATTTCAGGACATTTGAGGAATTGATCTGCTTATCTCTAATACGATTTCCTTTATTGTTTGTGCAATGGATCCATTAAAACACTTTTTTGTGCAGTGACATGACAAGTACCTACATAACTAATCATATGCTAAATAATTGCAAGTCAAATTTATGTATGAGATAGCCAAGATGATTGTCTATAGAATGATGGTAGCCTTACGATCAAAGCAGTAGTGGATGGTGAAATATGGGGCCTGAAAGTCAAAAGTTCAAAACATTGTTACCGTTTTGCTCATTCGTGTAAATGTTTATTAATATATACTGTCTTAATTAAAAAGGACCTTTTACCAAATTGTTCATGTTGAATTGGATACACAATGTAATAGTGGCTGCAGAGTGGAATAAAAGATTTTTTTTTTATTTTGCCTTTCAGTTGTGGAGATATTAGTAATCATAGTATTTGACACCCAGTGAGTTAACTTTAGTTAAGTCCAAGTGGGTGCTATTAGATACTTTCACTGGGTGCTGTACTTCTTCCCCCTGTATGAGTTGCTATCTAATAACACCCAACTGAACTTAGCAAAAAGATATCTCATTAATTAAATGCCTAAATTTCTAATATCTCCACATTAAGGCAAAATATACATATGTAAAGCTCAACATGAAAACTTTGATGAAAGGTACTCTGTAAGGATGATCTATTCGGATTGATACCTTCTTCATTGTCACATGAGTCACCATGAAAATAGCCATTTTTTAGATCTGTGTTTGAAGATACCATTTGATGCCCTTAGAAGGTTCTATACATTTGAACAACTCCAAAGTCATTCGGAATAAGGCATGCAACTCTTCAGGGAGGAACCACATGGTGGCACACAGAGTGTCCACCAACTTGTACTGCTGACATCCTTTCCCCACGATACAGATACGTTTACATGGTATTATCATTATTTGACATGGCTCCATAAATAAAATGTATGGAACATGCCAATGTTTTTCTGACAAATGCTCTCAGAATCTCTAAATCTCGAATGCCTCGACTTTTGAGGACAGTTTTTAAAAATAATCCTATACTATTTTTTCTGCTAAAGAGTTTGAGATTATTTGTCAGTTTACCATTCCCTTTACACCATCAATCTTTGGTACATGAAATAATATTTATTCATCAAAATAACATGAAACCCGATTAATTATTTACAAGCAAAACTAAATATTTTTAAGCAATTGCAAATAACATAAATCACACTGCCTTTGTGATAGCTTTCCTACTGGGTCAAATAGATAATTTATGCTGCTTTTAACACATCTAAATGTCTTCAAAATCAACCACGTTAAATGTGCCTCCTCCAAAGCCCTGTTATCGCTCTTCTCGTTCACCATGGGAATCGGCCAACTAATCTTGAGCACTAAAAAAAGATGATAAATTTGCCGGCTATTTTCAAACATAAGGTAATTGAAAAATCCACAGCAGTACATTCATAATTCAGAATGGGGACGCGAATGAAAAATAAAAAGGAAATAAACTTCTTTTTGTTTATCTTGGCACAATACTATATTCTGATTACATACAGCAGCCAAAATAATGACAAAAATTATAATAGCTTTTAATCAGCCTCGTTGATTTGCATGTTTGAGCAAGAGACTAGCACATTTACCTTTAATTCCTGAGTCTCGTTTTCAATGCTGAACAACATTCTGTATGGCGGAGGCAGTGGGCCAGAAAGATTGACGCTCATGACCATCTGGTTTAGCTGATCCAAGTCATCAAGAAGGAGGCCTGTACATTCATCATCGCAAACTGTGAAGAGGGCCGCAAAGAATATTTATCCCTAATAAACACTGAAGGCAGATGTTCAACTTTCTGTAATAAGGTATTTAGAAGTCCAAAAAAACAGGCTGAGAATGTTTATGATGCTAATTCCATAATTAGCCCCTTTGCTTGTGGATGGAGAAGCAGTGGTGAAAACGTCATTTTTTACCATTCCTTATTAAATTTTGAAAGCATTTAATGTACACCCACAAGGAAAGGTTTTACCTGGAAAAGGACCACTAAACATTCTAATTTGACATATCACTCGTGTATTTACATAAATGATAAATTGAGCTCATGTAAAACTGTATAAATGCTGTGCCTAAACCAACAACCTCTATTTATCAAAATATTCGACTTGCTACAGGGAGGCTTGGTGGAAAAAAAATCCACTACTTTGATTTGAACATATAAATGCCTGGGATTTGCAATACTTAGAAGTCTATTAATGATTCATTTTACTCTAGACTGCAGAATCTTCATATCTAGAAATTATTTATAATGGCTTCTTTGTTGTTGTACATTTTCTGTAAGTAGAATTGTTTCTGTATTACTAAATCAAAGTACATAGAAATCAAGCTGTAGGGATAAGTATCAAACTGAGTAGTCTACTATTTGTATTTAAAGGGATCGTCCAGCCTTAAAGGGGTATTTCCATGTCAAAGATCCATTCCCAATATTTAGTAGGTGTAATACTAATAATATTATCGAATACCTCCAATAAGAAATTTGCTATGTGTCTTTCCTCATGTGCAGGCATTGCAGGGCCATAAGTCCATGGTTAGCTAGCTAGTTGGTTGTTGACCTAACCATGGATACCTAAGATCCTGCAATGCCTGCACATGAGGCACATGAATTTCTTATTGGAGGTATTTGATAATATTATTAGTATTACATCTACTACATCTTGGACATGGGAATACCCCTTTAAGCTACAAGTCTACAGTCATTTTATGTGACTGCAGATTTGTGAATCCTCATGTCACACACACTCCATGCTGTGAGGGTTCTCCGATGCCGAAAAAATGGGTGATCATGTGACTGCAAGTATGCAATTTGCATACATGTAGTCATGTGCCAACTAGATGTGCATGACCTTACTCTGTGCAAGTGTATTGAGCGAGGCTGGACCTGTCTAGTCAGAAAGTGTCCAGAAGTATGCAAATTTCATACTTGCTGTCACATGACCACCCGCTCCAGGTGCTGTCAACAGAGAATCCTGACAGCGCACAGTGTGTGCGATGTGAGGATTGAAAAGTCTACACTTACATATAATGACTATAGACTTCTAGCCTGAGGAAGGAAAACCCCTTTAAGGCCCGATAACTGCAACAGCAATTTACCTGAAGGATATGGTTTTTAAGGGTTGAGATAGAAAACATTAAGGGGATTGGGGACACTAATGGAAATGTAACAGAATAAGGTAAGGGTGCTTTCACAATGCGATTTGGCACCTATTAGTCCTGCCGGGGATTACATCTGAACTCCTAGCAAAACGGGATTTGGGCAAATGAAAAACAGGGCCATACTATAATGATGCCAACAGAGTGAACGTGTGCTCTGTCATGCATCACTTTCGTGAATGTATGCCTACACACCCAGTCTACTACGTGTAGGTGTTCATCTCCAGTAGGTGAACATACCCAAAAATGATGTTCACTCTGTCAGCACCATTATAGCCTAAGGCTCCGTCACTGCATACTCTTTGCATAAGCCCAGACAGAAACAATGAACGGGTGCCAAAACGCAGTGTGAAAGCACCCCAATGGAAGGGTAATACTAGCTCCTCTTAAACCGCCTTTATAACAAAAAAAGAAACTTTTTTTAAAACTGTTTAACAAAATTCCACGGCCTTATCCACATTTCAGTATTTTCCAGAATTCCTTTCATTTATAGAAATATTAATTTATAACCATGCCATTGCTTATTAATTCATGTCAAGCATCTTTGCTCATGGTGACAAATGAAATGTAATCTACTGGTTATATTTTTCACAGCAAAAGGACAAAAATGTCATTAGAAACGTATAGTTTTAGCAACATACTGGTGTTACAAAATTGGAAAGTGATAGAACAAATACAACCAATTGGAACTTGTTGTTGACAGGTAATTGAGAAGTATAATAGCACTGATATATCTGCATTGTGTATGTACAATACTAGGGGGAGTTTCTGAATATAAGTTAAACATTTATATATGCATAAATAATTCACCAATTTTTTCATCTACACATGTTATGTTCCCACCCTTAGTGACACACCAAGCACGTGCATGATCACACAGCAATTCACACGTAAACAACACCAGTACTTTACCATCATCTTAGTACTGAAAACTTAAGCAATGTTGCTTGGTTGGATTCCAGTACAATGCCAAGCTCAACGGTAGCACACTGTTATTCACTAGGAAATGCTAAATTATTATTCAATAATGATACGATACATTGATTTATCTATATCCACTTATCTATTTTATTAAATTGAACACAGTATACCCTTGTAAGATCACTCAAATTATACCACTGATCTATATCAATATATATATATATATTTTCTAAGGATAACAAGTGACCGGTGATCAGGGTGTACTGTAAAGACAACAGTGGAAGCCACTGAAATAAAGGGAGACCCAAGAGCAAAAACCACCTTAGATATAGACACCAGAAAATTTTTAAGCTTTGGAATTCATTTGAATAAGCCTTTATTATAAGAGATGGCAGAAATACATTAAAAAGTTTAAAAGTGCCTGAGTGCCTAGTGCCAAAGAATTGTGCAAATATCGAGCAAATGTCCGCACACAGCGGTGTAGAGCTGCAGGAAAAATGCCGCAGCAATTTGCACAATTCTTTGGCACTAGGCACTCAGGCACTTTTTTTATATATATGGTGTGCTAATCATCTTAATATATTGCACGTTTGGCAGAATTGTCCTTGTGCACGATTTGATTTAGCTTTTTAGATAGCTGCTATTGCGGATTTTGCACAATATTTTGGCAATGTGTTATGGTTGCTCACAGATCTAATGCTACAATATATGTTCTGTTGATAGCTGCTATTGCGTATTTTGCACAGTATTTTTGAAGCATGATATGATTGGTCACAGATTTTATGGTACAATATATTTTTTTACACAGTTTTCTGCACTTTCTAATCTTTTTTGCACTTTATTACGCACACAGCGTGATCAAATGAAAACCTAAGAAATTTTTTTAAAGAAATATTTTTTTATATATATATAATATATCTATTGGGGCACAATCTTGTATATGGGTACATTTTCTCCTGTCCTGCGGTAGTTTCATATGCATGATCATACAATTTTTTATTATATTTATTTTATATATACTTTTTAATGTATTTCTGCCATCTCTTATAATAAAGGCTTATTCAAATGAATTCCAAAGCTTAAAAATTTTCTGGTGTCTATATCTAAGGTGGTTTTTGCTCTTGGTTATCTATTTTATTGTAAATATAGCAATACCCCTTCTCTGACATTTTCTGTGTTGGAAAAAGAGACCTTGGTATATATGGAACTCATCCCAAATGTCACTCTTTTCAAAATAGTTGTTCTACACAACCAGCCAAATTGCTGGACTATTCATCACACTAACACTATAACATGACTATTATGCAGGACATACTAACACCTGTTCTTCTCTTCTCCCCAGGTATAGTATATGTTTTCTCTAGTTTCACAATTAGGAATAATGCTTAAAACTATGTGTTATAGTTTATTCATCATACAGTTAACAAGTTAGTATACGTACATGCACACACTGGACCCTCTCGCACATGCCGGTCAGTGCAGCCGCCACACTTCAATCCTGTAGCTTCAGATCTACACGTGCATTGGCCAGTGCTTGGATGGCAGATCATGGACAAGGATCCATAAGGATTACACTCACATTCCTGACAGGAGCCTCCTGGAATACCTGGATTACCAGTATACCCAGATGCACACCTAAAATACAGCATACAGTGTACAATATAATAAAAACAGTTCTTCAACATAGAAAATAAGAAGAACATAACAAAAAATAATAATTTATAGATCAAATGCTTGAAGAAATCCCAACTTAATACAACTCTTCCCCTCCTGCACAACATAAACTGCTAGATGTACGGCATTGAAGCAAAACAACAAATCTATGTATAATTGTGAGCAATGGGAGGGGAAGTACACTGATATATCATTATCACAAGGAGTTGCAACACACTTAGGGGTCATTATCACAAGGAGGGGAAGCACACTGAGAGGTCATTATCACAAGGAGGAGAAGCACACTAAGGGGTCATTATCACAAGGAAGGGAAGCACGCTGAAAGGTCATTATCACAAGTATGAGAAGCACACTAAGGGGTCATTATTACAAGGAGGGGAAACACACCAAGAGGTCATTATCACAAGGAGGAGAAGCACACTGAGAGGTCATTATCACAAGGAGGAGAAGCACACTGAGGGGTCATTATCACAAGGAGGGGAAGCACAATGAGTGGTCATTATCACAAGGAAGAAGAAGCACACTGAGGGGTCATTATCACAAGGAGGGGAAGCACAATGAGGGGTCATTATCGCATGGAGCGGAAAAACACTATTGGGTCATTATCACATGGAGGGGAAGCACACTGAGTGTCAGGACTCTGAACATTTTTTATTACCTTTTGTGCATTACTGCCCTTTTCCAAGATGGCATCTTTGGTCTCATGTGCACTGTGTCTTCCTGTTATAAAACACCCCAGCCTTCAGTCTGTGCTAGAGTATTCTGCCTTGCATCCAGCTCCTGACTCTGGTGACTCCCTGGCTATATACCTGCTCCTGTGAACCTGTGTGATGATCCTGCTACTCTGCTCTGAGTTCCTGCTGCATACACCAGTTTCCAGTAATCCTCCTTCATCTGCTGCTCGTGTTTACTTCCATCTGCATTTGCTGGACATGTAAGCTGTTGCTGCTCTGCAAAAACCTGAGACTTTTACCCAGGCCTCCCTGGTTGAGCTAAGATATTATTTGAACTGCCTTATAAGCATATCTAAATATAAACTGTGCAGGAGGTGTGGGTTAAATCCGCGCTGCCTTAATGATGAAGTTCCAAGGATAATAAATTTAAAAGGTGGTTTATTCAACGCGTTTCAAGGTCAGTGCGACCTCTTCTTCAGGAAATTCCACATACAACATACCCTATAGTGGTCATTACTAAACACAACGCCACACAACGCCAAACTCCCTCCACCACACCACCTCCTCACCTCGCCCCTTGTCAGTCGGTGTTCCCCAAGGCTCTGTTCTAGGACCCCTACTCTTCTCCATCTACACCTTCGGTCTGGGACAGCTCATAGAATCCCATGGTATGCAGTACCACCTCTATGCTGATGACACGCAGATCTACCTATCCAGACCTGACCTCACCTCCTTACTTACCAAAATCCCGCACTGTCTGTCTGCTATTTCAGCCTTCTTTTCTGCTCGCTTTCTACAACTGAACATGGACAAAACAGAATTCATCATCTTTCCCCCATCTCACTCTGCCCCTCCACCAGACCTATCCATCAATGTCAATGGCTGCTCACTTTCCCCAGTCCCACACGCCCGGTGCCTCGGGGTGATCCTCGACTCTGCCCTCTCTTTCAAGCCACATATCCAAGCCCTTGCCTCCTCCTGCCACCTCAAACTCAAAAACATTTCCCGGATCCGCGCATTCCTTGACCGTGACACCACAAAAACACTAGTACATGCCCTTATCATCTCCCGCCTCGACTACTGCAACCTCCTACTCTCTGGACTCCCCTCTAGCACTCTGGCACCACTCCAATCCATCCTACACTCTGCTGCTTGACTAATCTACCTGTCTCCCCGCTATTCCCCAGCCTCTCCCCTATGCCAAGCCCTTCACTGGCTTCCTATTGCCCAGAGACTCCAGTTCAAAACCCTCACAATGACCTACAAAGCCATCCACAACCTATCTCCTCCATACATCTGTGACATGATCAACCGGTACCTACCAACACGCAACCTCCGATCCTCTCAAGACCTCCTTCTCTACTCCCCTCTCATCTCTTCTTCCCACAACCGCATCCAAGACTTCTCCCGTGCTTCCCCCATACTCTGGAACTCTCTACCCCAGCACATCAGACTCTCGCCTACCATAGAAACTTTCAAAAAGAACCTGAAGACTCACCTCTTCCGACAAGCCTACAGCCTGCAGTGATCCTGAACCTACTGAACCACTGCACAACCAGCTCTGCCCTCTCCTAGTGTATCATCACCCATCCCCTGCAGACTGTGAGCCCTCGCGGGCAGGGTCCTCCCTCCTTATGTACCCGTGTGCCTTGTTTTTTGCTCATGTTTAATGTATTTGTCTATATTTGCCCCGTATTTCACATGTAAAGCGCCATGGAATAAATGGCGCTATAAAAATGAATAATAATAATAATAAATAATAATAATAATAGTGGCATTCTATTCCACTTTGGTGGAATTCGTGTTATTTTGTGGTTTTAGCACGGCAGTATTTACCGTATATAACAGCATTATTGATACTATTGGTATTGTAGTAAGTATTGATTTTCTCTAGAGTCAGGAAGTGTTATATTTGTAATAGAGACCCACATGTGGGGAAGTGGGTGTGGGGGTGCTGCATAAGTCTTTGTACTTCTAAATGCCAAGACTACATTTCAGTCTGGCTCTGCTACCCACTTCAACAAAAAGGTAGGGAGAACCCCATTCAGGAGATGGGTATAGGTATCATGTAGACATGATCTAAATGTCACAGATGGGAACATGTCTTTTAGAATCTTACACATGATAGCTTAATTGTCCATGGCTTGTAATATTCTGAAACCAAGGCTTTTCTTTAGCATTAATATAAATTACTATACTGAGACATGATGTTAAGACAAGAAACCTTCCAGAGGGTTAAATATGCTGTTCTGTGTATTGAGCCACATACTTAACATCTCCACTTATCATTATTGTCTTTAATTGTTTTCCTGTTTACCTTTCACAGTACTGGCCTTCATATCCCCGAGGACAAGCTGTACATCTGTAATCATTAGCTCCTTGCATGATGCATGTAGGGCTGAAACTAGAAAACAAGTTACAGCATTTATTGATGACATGTGAAATAGAGCAGAGCACACTCTAAAGCATTAAGAGAGGAGATAGATTATTAGGTACAAATGCACAGGAAATAAGATGACTTCCTGAAATCTATCAAGTCATTGAAATAATTATTGAAATAGCTTCTCTTCTGTCATTCTTGTAAATACACAGAATAATTGAGGATCTTCAAAAATGTTATTTAACCATGACGACACTAATAGGGTTCAAAAAATATAGCAACCATGTGACATTTTTCCCATTCAGTATTTTATTGCTTTATTAAAGGGGTTTTAGGTCAAAACTGATAAGTCTGCAATCACTCTGTGTGGCTGCAGACTTATGAATCCCTCAGCGCATGTACTGTGCGCTGCAAGATTTGCCAGTTTCAGACCCGGGAATGGGTCTTATATGGAGTGAGGCCACGACCTCTAATTTCCCCACTAGCCTGCTACGTAACTGGTCAGGGTGCGGCCTTGACTGCATACAACTGTATGGAGGGAGGAAGCGTCCACTGCCTGGGGACATGTATAACTCATTAATACAAAGTCACTGGCAACGTACTGTGTTAGCTTCAGTGATCGCAACCAAGGAAATTGCTTCAGCACACTTGCGTCTTTCAGTGTTATAGCAGTCAGACTTGAAAAACTATATAAATCTGGTGTCATTGTAATCGCATTGATCCGGAGATTAAAGTCATCTAATCACTTATGCTTCACGAGGAATGGCATAACAAATAAATAGAACCAATTCTTAAACTACTATTGATTTGTTGTCTCGCTGTCTCTAACATCATGTCCTCCCTCTATCTGAAACTGAACCTGTCAAAAACTGAACTCTTCTTATTTTCTCCCTCTACTAACCTACCTTTGCCTGACATTGCCATCTCCGTGTTTGGTTCCACCATTACTCCCAAGCAACATGCCCGCTGCCTTGGGGTCATACTTGATCCTGAGCTTTCCTTCACCCCCCACATCCTATCATTGGCTCGCTCTTCTTAACTGCATCTCAAAAACATTTCTAGAATTCGCCCTTTTCTTACTTTCGACTCGCAAAAACTCTTACTGTTTCACTCATTCATTCTCGACTGGACTATTGTAACTCTCTCCTAAAAGTCCTCCCTGCTGCCAGGATTATATTCCTCACCAACCGTTACACCGATGCCACTACCCTGTGCCAGTCATTACACTGGTTACCCATCCACTCCAGAATTCAGTACAAAACTATTACCTCATTCACAAAGCGCTTCATAGCTCAGCACCACCCTACATCTCCTCCCTGGTCTCAGCCTACCACCCTACCCGTGCTCTCCGTTCTGCTAATGACCTGAGGTTAGCATCCTCAATAATCAGAACCTCCCACTCTGGTCTCCAAGACTTTTCACGTGCTTCGCCAATTCTTTGGAATGCTCTACCCAGGTTACTAGGATTAATCCCCAATCCCCACAGTTTTAAGCGTGCCCTAAAAATGCATTTGTTCAGATTGGCCTACCGCCTCAACGCATTAACCTAGTTATCCCTGTGTGGCCCATTCATATACGTTAAACCAAAATCAGGTTTCTCGCATCAAGTTTTCATACAATTTATGCAGTTAATAGCCCTCGCTGACTGTATTGCTACATACTTAGGCTGTTAACTGGTTCATGCAGCTTTACATGAACACTCGATCCTTACACTATGGCTGGTCCGAACAACAAATCAATTGTTACCATTCACCTCTTGTGTCTCTCCTTTTTCCTTATAGTTTGTAAGCTTGTGAGCAGGGCCCTCATTCCTCCTGGTATCTATTTTGAACTGTGATTTTTGTTATGCTGTAATGTCTATTGTCTGTACAAGTCCCCTCTATAATTTGTAAAGCGCTGCAGAATATGTTGGCGCTATATAAATAAAATTATTATTATTATTTGTTCATGTGGTCTCTCAAAGATCGCAGTAAGCCTTGGCTCACATTTATGAGATCTACGCTGAGTGCTTACATTGGGGTTTCCATGTAAATCTCTGAAATACATGATTCAGATGTAACCCCAGGAGGAAGATTCCATATAATGAGGCAAATGGAGACAGGTGGTGTCCGTCTTTTTAAGCGCGTATAAAAATGAGGTCGGTACACAGTTTCGTGCACCTCTGAAAAGAACACTGCTGTGTTAGGTGGCCAAATGGAGTCAATAGTAACTTTGCTACCTCATTATAGTAAATGGATCCCTCAGGGGTTTCATCTGAATCATGTCATTCAGAGATTTAGATGGAAACTATGATGGAAGTGCACAGCGTTGAGCACAAGATAAATGTGATCCAAAATGTTATTTAAAATGTTCCTAATAAAAGCTTCAACTCAATCCACAAAAATTCCCTCACTCCAGTCCATCATCTGTCTATGAAAATATTGAAAGCTTCCACATTGCTGATAGCACAAAGGCTCGGGAAATGCACTATAGCTCATCGCCCCCCAAAAGAAATCGAGTGAATTTTGCACTCCCAAATTCAAATGCCCTTCTACCTTTTTAGCCCCACAGTGTGCCTAAATTACATTTAGCATCCATATATTTGGCATTTCTGTAGCAATGAGAACCCGCTTAATTTGCAGATGCATGTCTCAAGAAGCATGAGCTGGGCATAATGTATGGACACTACAATGTACGGCCACTACAATGGCAGATTTGCAATTTTCACTTGGCAACATCCACTGTGGCTTGTTTCTGGAAAACACCCATAGAGTAAAAATCATCAATACACCTGTAAATAAATTCCTAGAATGGTGAAATTTCCAAATGGGGTAATTGGATGGGAGATTCTGCTTGACTGCACTTAACCCCTTAACCCCCAAGGGTGGTTTGCACGTTAATGACCGGGCCAATTTTTACAATTCTGACCACTGTCCCTTTATGAAGTTATAACTCTGGAACGCTTCAACGGATCTTGGCGATTCTGACATTGTTTTCTCGTGACATATTGTACTTCATGATAGTGGTAAAATTTCTTCGATATAATTTGCGTTTATTTGTGAAAAAAACGAATATTTGGCGAAAATTTTGAAAATTTCGCAATTTTCCAACTTTGAATTTTTATGCCCTTAAATCACAGACATATGTCACGCAAAATACTTAATAAGTAACATTTCCCACATGTCTACTTTACATCAGCACAATTTTGGAACCCAATTTTTTTTGTGATGGAGTTATAAGGGTTAAAAGTTGACCAGCAATTTCTCATTTTTACAACACCATTTTTTTTTAGGGACCACATCTCATTTGAAGTCATTTTGAGGGGTCTATATGATAGAAAATACCCAAGTGTGACACCATTCTAAAAATTGCACCCCTCAAGGTACTCAAAACCACTTTCAAGAAATGTATTAACCCTTCAGGTGTTTCACAGGAATTTTTGGAATGTTTAAATAAAAATGAACATTTAACTTTTTTTCACAAAAAATTTATTTCAGCTCCAATTTGTTTTATTTTACCAAGGGTAACAGGAGAAAATAGACCCCAAAAATTGTTGTACAATTTGTCCTGAGTACGCTGATACCCCATATGTAGGTGTAAACCATTGTTTGGGCGCAGGGCAGAGCTCGGAAGGGAAGGAGCGCCATTTGACTTTTCAATGCAAAATTGACTGGAATTGAGATGGGACGCCATGTTGAATTTGGAGAGCCCCTGATGTGCCTAAACATTGAAACCCCCCACAAGTGACACCATTTTGGAAAGTAGACCCCTTAAGGAACTTATCTAGATGTGTGTTGAGCACTTTGACCCAACAAGTGCTTCACAGAAGTTTATAATGCAGAGCCGTAAAAATAAAAAATCATATTTTTTCACAAAGATGATCTTTTTGCCCCAAATGTTTTATTTTCCCAAGGGTAAGAGAAGAAATTAGGCCACAAACGTTGTTGTGCAATTTGTCCTGAGTACGATGATACCCCATATGTGGGGGTAAACCACTGTTTGGGCGCATAGCAGAGCTCGGAAGGGAAGGAGCGCTATTTTACTTTTCAATGCAAAATTGACTGGAATTAAGATGGGATGCCATGTTGCGTTTGGAGAGCCCCTGATGTGCCTAAACATTAAAAACCCCCACAAGTGACACCATATTGGAAACTAGACCCCCCAAGGAACTTATCTAGATGTGTTGTGAGAACTTTGAACCCCCAAGTGTTTCACTACAGTTTATAACGCAGAGCCGTGAAAATAAAAATTCTTTTTTTTTCACAAAAATGATTTTTTAGCCCCCAGTTTTGTATTTTCACAAGGGTATCAGGATATATTGGACCACAAAAGTTGTTGTCCAATTTGTCCTGAGTACGCTGATACCCCATATGTGGGGGGGAACCACTGTTTGGGCGCATGACAGAGCTCGGAAGGGAAGGAGTGCCATTTGGAATGCAGACTTAAATGGATTGGTCTGCAGGCGTCACGTTGCATTTGCAGAGCCCCTGATGTACCCAAACAGTACAAACCCCCCACAAGTGACCCCATATTGGAAACTAGACCCCCCAAGGAACTTATCTAGATGTGTTGTGAGAACTTTGAACCCCCAAGTGTTTCACTACAGTTTATAACGCAGAGCCGTGAAAATAAAAATTCTTTTTTTTTCACAAAAATGATTTTTTAGCCCCCAGTTTTGTATTTTCACAAGGGTAGCAGGAGAAATTGGACCCCAAAAGATGATGTCCAATTTGTCCTGAGTACGCTGATACCCCATATGTTGGGGTAAACCCCTATTTGGGCACACGGGAGAGCTCTGAAGGGAAGGAGCACTGTTTTCCTTTTTCAACGCAGAATTGGCTGGAATTCAGATCGGATGCCATGTCCCGTTTGGAGAGCCCCTGATGTGCCTAAACAGTGGAAACCCCCCAATTATAACTGAAACCCTAATCCAAACACACCCCTTACCCTAATCCCAACAGTAACCCTAACCACTCCTCTAACCCAGACACACCCAACCCTATTCCCAACCGTAAATGTAATCCAAACCCTAACCCTATCTTTAGCCCCAACCCTAACTGTAGCCTCAACCCTAGCCCCAACCCTAGCCCTAACCCTAGCCCTAACCCTAGCAATAACCCTAGCCCTATCACTAGCCCTAACACTAGCCCTAACCCTAGCCCTAACCCTAACCCTAGCCCTACCCCTAGCCCCAACCCTAGCTCTAACCCTAGCCCTAACCCTAACCCTAGCCCCAAACCTAGCCCTAACCCTAACCCTAACCCTAGCCCCAACCCTAGCCCTAACCCTAACCCTAACCCTAGCCCCAATCCTAGCCCTAACCCTAGCCCTAACCCTAGCCCTAACTCTTGCCTTAACCCTAACCCTAACCCTAGCCCTAACTCTAGTCCTAACTCTAGCCCTAACCCTAACCCTAACCCTAATGGGAAAATGGAAATAAATACATTTTTTAATTTTTTTATTTTTCCCTAACTAAGGGGGTGATGAAGGGGGTTTGATTTACTTTTATAGCGGGTTTTTTAGCGGATTTTTATGATTGGCATCCGTCACACACTGAAAGACGCTTTTCATTGCAAAAAATATTTTTTGCGTTACCACATTTTGAGAGCTGTAATTTTTCCATATTTGAGTCCACAGAGTCATGTGAGATCTTGTTTTTTGTGGGACGAGTTGACGTTTTTATTGGTAACATTTTCGGACACGTGACATTTTTTGATCGCTTTTTATTCCGATTTTTGTGAGGCAGAGTGATCAAAAACCAGCTATTCATGAATTTCTTTTGGGGGAGGCGTTTATACCGTTCCGCGTTTGGTAAAATTGATAAAGCAGTTTTATTCGTCGGGTCAGTACGATTACAGCGATATCTCATTTATATCATTTTTTTAATGTTTTGGCGCTTTTATACGATAAAAACTATTTTATAGAAAAAATAATTATTTTGGTATCGCTTTATTCTCAGGACTATAACTTTTTTATTTTTTTGCTGATGATGCTGTATGGTGGCTCGTTTTTTGCGGAACAAGATGACGTTTTCAGCGGTACCATGGTTATTTATATCAGTCTTTTTGATTGCGTGTTATTCCACTTTTTGTTCGGCGGTATGATAATAAAGCGTTGTTTTTTGCCTCGTTTTTTTTTTTTCTTACGGTGTTTACTGAAGGGGTTAACTAGTGGGGCAGTTTTATAGGTTGGGTCGTTACGGATGCGGCGATACTAAATATGTGTACTTTTATTGTTTTTTTTAATTTTATTTAGCTAAAGAAATGTATTTATGGGAATAATATTTTTTTTTTCTTTATTTAGGATATTTTTTTTATTTTTTTTTTACACACATGTGGGGATTTTTTTTTTAACTTTTTTACTTTGTCCCAGGGGGGGACATTACAGATCATTGATCTGACAGTGTGCACAGCACTCTGTCAGATCGACGATCTGCTGTGCAGGGCTGCAGGCTTACCAAGCGTCTGCTCTGAGCAGGAGCTCGGTAAGCCACCTTTCTCCCTGCAGGACCCGGATGCCGCGGCCATCTTGGATCCGGGACCTGTGGCGAGGAAGGAGGTAAGAGACCCTCGCAGCAACGCCCCCTCCCTGCGCGATGCTTCCCTGTACCGCCGGCACACCGCGATCATGTTTGATCGCGGTGTGCTGGGGGTTAATGTGCCGGGGGCGGTCCGTGACTGCTCCTGGCACATAGTGCCGGATGTCAGCTGAGATATGCAGCTGACACCCGGCCGCGATCGGCCGCGCTCCCCCCGTGAGTGTGGCCGATCGCGTATGACGTACTATCCCGTCGGTGGTCATACGGGCCCACCCCATCTCGACGGGATAGTACGTCTAATGTCAGAAAGGGGTTAAGGCATCTATAAATGGAGTCTGCAAACTATTTAAGATATTTTCTTGTGGTAAAAATGTAATCATTTTTTCTTCACTGCCCAATAGTATAAAGTTCTGTGACGTACCTGTGGTGTCAATATGATCTCTGTAACCATAGTTTAATTCATCAAGAGGTGTAGTTTGTAATATGGAGTTAATTATAGGTGGATTCTGCTGTTCTGGTGCCTCAGGAGCTCTCACAGTGGGCCTTGGAACCCGCAAACCATAACAACAAAATCTGCACTACCCTCCTGACTTTTCGACTGTGTCTGAAAAGTAGTTCCTAATTACATGTAGTGGAAAAAAAAGTAAAATAATTCAGCCCACCCCTTATCGGTCGTCCTCTTGCATTCTGGATTCACCCCCTGCACATGGATTAGCCTTGGGGTGCAGGCAGATAATCGATGATGCAAAAAAACGGTGTATTAATCCAGCGTCTATGGGCATTAGAATGTATTTAAAACTTTTAGTTTATTTTATACATATTAAAATACAGTGCAGCATGATGCAGCCACAGGGCTGAACTTGAGGAACAACAATCCTCCATGATTAAGGCTTCCTATAGCTGAAACGCATAGGATTTTTGTTCCTCAGCCCTGTGGCTGCAACATGCTGCACTGTATTTTAATATGTATAAAATTCATTCTACTGCCCATAGACGCTGGATGATTATATGTAGGGTACTGGTGCACTTAGGAGAATTTGAACATCAAACTGTGATGTTCATTTTTTTCCTATTAGAAATTATAACAAGTTAAAACTTAACACTAAAACAACATTTTAGTTGTAAAAATGTAATTATTCTTTCTTCACCGCCCAATGGTAAGAAATTCTGTCAGGCACATGTGGTGTCAACAAACTCACTGCACCCCTAGATGAATTCACTGGAGATGTAGTTTGTAAAATGGTGTCACTCACGGAGGTGTTCTTCTGTTCAGGCACCTCACGTGCTCTACCATTGTGACATGGCACCCTCAAACCATTTTAGCAAAATCTGAATTTCAATACTGCGCTCCTTCTTTTCCGAGCTTTGCGCTGTGTCTCAAAAGTATTTTTTGATCACATATGGTATTGGCATAATAATGAAAATTTATATGACAAATTGTACCTTTCATTTTCTCCTATTATCCTTTTGAAAATGGAAAACTTGGGGCCAAAGCAATATTTATGTGTAATTTTCCATTTACTCCGCCCAATGTTATACAGTTCTATGAATCATCTGAAGGTTAAAAATGCTCACTACACCCCTAGATGAATTCCTTGAAAGGTGTCGTATCCAAAATGAGGGGTTCTGCTGTTTTGGCATGTCTGGGGCTCTTCAAATGTGACATCCACATTCTATTTCAGCCAAAACTAATGGAACTCAATTGGCCATCTTTCTCTTCCAAGCCCTGTTTCCAAGAACAGTTTTCTTCAACATGTGGGATATTTGTGTATTCAGGAGAAATTTTGCAAGAAATGGTACAGTCTACTTTCTCCTGTTACCCTTGTAAAATGAAAAATTTGGGGCATAACCAACATTTTTGCAGGAAAAATATATATTTTTTTCATTTTCACAGCTCAACCTTATAAATTTCTGTGAAGCACCTTTGGGTTCAAGGTGCTCACATCAAATCTAGATAAGTTACTTGATTGGTGTAGTTTCCAAAATGGGATCACTTGTGGAGTTTTCCACTTTTTAGGCACATCAGCGGCTCTGTAAATGCGACATGGCAGCCACTATCTATCCAAACCAATTTTGCACTCCAAAAGCCAACTGGTGCTCCTTACCTTCTCAGCCCTGCCGTGTGCTCAAACAGAAGTTTTCCACCACATTTGGGTATTGGTGTACTGAGGGGAAATTGCAGAATTGATTGTGTGGTCCATTTTCTCCTATTACCCTTGTGAAAATCAAAAATTTGTGGCAGAACCAACATTTTTGCTGGAATTTTTTTTTTCACCTTCACACTCAATGCTATTAAATGTTGTGAAGCACCTGTCAGTTCAAGGTGCTCAACACACCTCTAGATCATTTGCCTGAGAGGTGTAGTTGCCAAAATGGGCTCACTTGTGGTGTTTCCACTTTTTAGGCAGAATAGGGGCTCTGCAAACACAACATGGTGTCCATTATGTATCCCAGGCAAATTTGAGTTACAAAAGAATCAAATATTGCTCCTTCCCTTTTGAGCCCTCCTGTTTGCCAAACAGTAGTTTTTCACTACATATGGGGTATTGGTGTAGAGAAAGTGGAACATAAAATTTGTTGTACAATTTCTCCTGTTACCCTTGTGGCAATGAAAAATTTGGGGCAAAAGCAACACTTTTATGTAAAAAAATGTTTTTGTCTTTATTTTCCTGATTCAGCGTAATAAAATTCTGTTACGCATCTGTGGGTTCAAGGTGCTCGCCACACCTCTGAACAAGTTCCTTGAGGGGTGTAGTTTACAAAATGATGTCACTTCTGGGGGGGTTTGTACTTTTTATGCACATCAGGGACTCTGCAAATGCAACATGGCATCCGCTATCTATTCTAGCCATTTTTGCACTCTGTAAGTCAAATGATGCTCCTTCCCTCCCGAGCCCTGCTGTCCACTCTAACATTAATCTTCCACCACACATAAGGAATTTACATACTCAAAAGAAATTGCACAACAACTTGTATTGCCAATTTTCTACTGTCACACTTGTGAAGATGAAAAATTTAGAGCAAACTCAACATTCCTGGAGGAAAGATATACCATATAAACTCGAGTATAAGCTGACCCGAGTATAAGCCAAGGCATCTACTTTTGCCACGAAAAACTGGGTAAGCTTATTGACTCGAGTACAAACTGGGTATGCATTGTCCTCTCATCCCTATCGTGGTATGCATGGCTCCCCCATCCCTGTCCTTGTATGCATGGCTCCCCCATCCCTGTCATTGTATGCATGGCTCCCCAATCCCTGTCCTGGTGTGCATGGCTCCCCATTCCCTGTTCTGGTGTGCATGGCTCCCCAGTCCCTGTCATTGTATGCATGGCAACCCCGTCCCTGTCATTGTATGCATGGCTCCCCAGTCCCTGTCATTGTATGCATGGCTCCCCAGTCCCTGTCCTGGTATGCATGGCTCCCAAGTCCCTGTCATTGTATGCATGGCTCCCCATCTCTGTACTGGTATGCATGGCTCTCCTGTCCCGGTCCTGGTGTGCATGGCTCCCCAGTCTGTGTCTTCATATGCATGGCTTCCCAGTCATCCTGATGTGCATGGCTCCCCAGTCCCTGTCCTGATATACATGGCTCCCCAGTCCCTGTCCTGGTGTGCATGGATCCCCAGTCCCTGTCATGATATGCATGGCTCCTTATCCCTATGTATGATTCCTGTTAAAAAAAAAAATCTTATTCGCCTGCTTGCACTCCCTCTTGTTTACCAGCTTTTCCTGCCGAGCGATAACGTGGCCCCGCTCATTAAGGCAATGAATATGCATGCCACGCCTATTCGAGTGGAAAGGCATGCATATTCATTACCTTAATGACGGGGCCACATGATCGCTCAACTGGAAGAGCTGCAGGCACCGGTGGCCGGAACGAGATACAGTGTCAGCACTGAGGGCATGCCGGTAGGTGAGTTTGATGAGTGCTGGAAGCCAGCAGCTGTGGCTGGCACTGTGCGCTATTGCTAGCTCCGGTCTCTGTGACATGCTGCTCCCCCTCCCCTGCCAGCTTTCTGCTACCGTGACTCATGTATAAGCCAAGGGGGGCATTTTCAGCATAAAAAAGTGCTGAAAAACTCAGCTTATACACGAGTATAGGGTCCCAGAAAGCCGACGGGGGATGTATTTTTCATTTTCACAACTCAAAGTTATAAATTTCTATGAAGCACCTGTAAGATCAAGGTAGTCACCACACCTCTAGATACGTTCCTTGAGGGGTGTAATTTTCAAAATGGGGTCACTCATGGTGGGTTTCAACTGTTGATGAATATCATGGGCTTTTCAAACACGACATGAAATCCACTATTGATTCGAGCAAATTTTGAGTTCCAAAAGTCAAATGGTGCTTCTTCCTTGCCATGCCCCCAAACAGTAGCTTTCTCCCACAAATGGGATTTCGGCATACTAAGGAGAAATTTCAATTTCAACAAACTATATAGTACTTTTTCCTCTGTTACTCTTATGAAAATGAAAAATTTGGGGCTAACTCAACATTTTGGTTGGAAAAAGTGAAGCTTTAATTTTTTCATCCACATTGCTTTAATTCCTGTGAAACACCTGAGGGGTAAATAATAAACTTACTGAATGTGGTTTTGAGCACGTGGAGAGGTGCAGTTTTTAAAATGGTGTCATTTTGAGGTATTTTCTGTCATATATGCTCCTCAAAGTCCCTTCAAAATTGGTTTTGTAAATTTTGTTTGAAAATTTAGAAATTGCTAATCAACCTGAAACCCTTCTAACTTCCTAACAACAATAATATTTTTCAAAAATGATGCTATTTTAAAGTAGACATGTGTTAAGTGTTATTTATTAACTTTTTTGTTTGACATAACTATTGTTTTAAAGGAATAATATTAATAGTTTGAAAAATCGCAAAATTTTCAAAATTCTGATATTTTCGCAAAGAAATGCAAAAAAAAAACCCGCCTAAATTTAACACTAAATTTATTGCCTAAAGTGCAATGTATCTCGAAAAATCAGCCTCAGAATAACTGGGAATTTGTGGCTGATGCACAGATTTACGTATTCTGCTCTAAACATCTAGTATTTCTAACAATGGCCTTGTTACACAAAGAGCTGATAAAATAATTTTCTAACAATTTTTATTAGCAGTTTTCTGCAGAAAGCTATCCCTGTTGTGTTTAGTGTACTTGTTAAGCAATCCATGTTATCCCTTATTTAGTACATTAATGTTAGTGTTTATTATACAATGGATGAAATAATAATTATTATGATATATAGTAGTATGAACCCTATAAATAGCTGTTTTTAAGGTCTCTCTCCCACTCTCACTCACGGCGGTGCTGTCAGGTAGGAGAGATGAGAGCATGGCCATTCATACATTTTGTGTGAATGTTTGGCTCTTGCAGTGTCAGTATGGGTAATCTGAGGTCTCATCCCCCTCTCCTTTCAGCATCGCCCACCAAAACAGCCTCTGCGGACCGGAGCGAGGGATAAGAGTGCACACGACACTGTGTCCTCTTGGCTCCAGCAGTGTCAGTGGGACACACACACAAGTAGTGTAATCTGTACAAGAATGAGTTTTATATGAGCTAAGTGAGATTTGTGCATTTTTTATCGAAGTGCCATATTTGTCAAGTACAAGGCAGTTAAAAACAGATTGAATTTAACACTTGTCTCACTTCTCTCCATTTAGGTACATGTTCATTTAATTTGCTGTGCTAATTCTTGTTAAGCCTGACTTCACTTCCATTTTTGCAAGTATTTATTATTGGTACATACAAGTATTAGTGATAATCGAGCATTAAGATGCGTGAGTGCTCAGTACTCGAATCAAGCAGGTTGGATGCTCGACTCGAGTATAGAGTATATTAGAAGTGTATGGGAAACTTAAGCATTTTTTCAGAAGACCCTAACAGGAAGGCTGGGGAGGCAGGAAAATTGCTGAAATGAATGGAAACAGCACTCAAATGGAATGGGAACAGAATGGGGAAGACCCATCTCTGACTTCCAGGTTGCTGCTGGGAACGTTTTCCTGTATAATGAATTGTATATAAAGCACAATAAAAAAGCCTCCTCCACCACGTAGGCTGAGTGCTCACATTCAATAATACTAGTTTTCTGGAGGCAGCATATTTTTGCTGCTCCAACAAAATGGCGCCAGCGGGCACATGCGCAGTAGCATTGGGAAGGGTTTGCCCAGATTAAAAGCATCGCTTACAGATAGATACTACTTCACATAAGCTGACGCCATTTTGTTGTGACGAAAAAAGCAATGGATGCTACTGAGCAGGCGCCGCCGCCTGCTCCATTTTGCTGGAGTTACATTTTTTGCAAAGACCACAATATTAATTGCACAAGCACAGTGTTTAGACTTGGAGGCAGATCACTGAAGGTTCAGTGACCTGTCATTTAAGCCCACAAGGATGATGATGAGGCCAAAGTACCAAAAAAAATACCCACAGGTCCTCCCCAAAACACAAGAATCTCATTAACTGAAAACTGCAAACAAAGATAAAACAGCCACAAGACGGATTTCTTCAACCCAGATATCATTTTAAACAATGTAACAGCCCCAACCTGACAATGCCTGCAGTTTACTTAGGAAAATCCTTATGACAGTCTTGCTTTAAATTATTTATTTATTAAAACCAGGCTAAAAATACCTGTAAACGCACTTACAACGCATGTGATTTTTTTTAAAAAGCGGATTTAACACATCTAATGCAAATCTATGGGAAAATTCTGCACTGAGAGTTTTCACAAGAGAATTTGACATGCTGTGGCTTGGAAACTCACAGGTGAGTTTATGTAGCGTAAAAAGGAAGCACAGTGGGAATAAGATTTCTATTAATCTCATTCACTGTGCTTGTACTGTACTAGACAGTGTTTTGGATGCAACGAAAATACACTGTGTCCAGAACATTAGTAATTCTGATAGTGGCACGCAGCCTAAAACCTGATGACGCGATGAGGCCAGTCAGTCATAGTAATGCCAGTAGCCAACATGGCTTTGGCATTACTGTGTATAGCAGGCAATCCCTGCATGCTTATTGACTGCTTAACAACTGTGCAACATGCAGGGTGGGGACTCAAGCATGGCATTAGAGCACCCTCGACGCTCGATGATCAAATAACAAGTGTCTCTGAGCACTCCGATGCTTGATCAAGTATCCAGCAGTGGCGAGCATGCTCACTCATCACTAGTACATATTCATCTTCAGTTTGTTGTGTCTTTTCCCAAATGCTGTTGGGTTAGACTTTATGACTCATGTTGGCCTGAATGCTGGTTTGTTCATCTTTGCATCTTATTGCCTCTTCCTGTCATAAGCTAAATCTGCTCTATTTCTAAGCAGACTTAAGGTACCTTCACGCTAAGCAACTTTGCAGTGAGAATGACGACGATCCGTGATGTTGTAGCGTCCTGGATAGCGATCTCATTGTGTTTGACACGCAGCAGCGATCTGGATCCCGCTGTGATATCGCTGGTCGGAGCTAGAAGTCCAGAACTTTATTTCATCGCTGATCACCCGCTGTCATCGCTGGATCGGCATGTGTGACGCCGATCCAGCGATGTGTTCACTTGTAACCAGGGTAAATATCGGGTTATTAAGCGCAGGGCCGCGCTTAGTAACCCGATATTTACCCTGGTTACCATTGTAAAAGTAAAATAAAAACAGTACATACTCACATTCTGTTGTCTGTCACGTCCCCCGGCGTCCACAGGGTTACGCGCTGCTGCCGAGAGCTTCCTGCACTGACTGTGTCAGCACCGGCCGTAAAGCAGAGCACAGCGGTGATTTCATCTATTTTAAGTTAAGAATTAATAACTTATGACTCTGCCCTTCACCTCTTCAAACAAGTCTGCTTCACTGCCCTCATCACATCACTGTATAACAGTACAGGCCCTTATCACCCACCTCAGTGCTGATGACCTGTTTATTTAGGAAATTTTCTCCTAATATCATACATTTTCTTCCCTCACCCACTTCATCAAGCTCACTTTCTTTCTGTCTTGAACTAGTCACAGAATTTGCCAGGCTCCTTACTTCTTCTTGCCCTACTACCTGCACCACTGAACCTATTCACTTTCACCTTCTTCAATCACTGCCCACCTAACTAAAATATTTAACCTCTTTCTTCCAGAATCTTTACCTCCTCCTTCAAACATGCCATGATACACCCATTTCTCCAATATAGATCCCTCAAACAGAATTGTGCTGCTAACTACAGGCCTGGGTCAATTCTCCCCTATATTCCTGGAAATCTTGGTCCACTTTAGTCTAATTCTCTATCTGTCAAATAACGCTTTTCTTGACCCTTTAGAATCCTGTTTCTGCTCCTTATACTTTACAGAAACTGCTCTTACTAAAGTTTCTAATGATCTACCAACGTGAGCCCCAGTAACTCAAGTGTGGGAGGCAACTATAAGATTTTTTTATTTTCTTGAGGACATGCATTCAGATCGAGGTGTTGTCTTAGTAGTGTACCACCCCTTTAAGGTCCTAAATTATGGATTTACAACTATATAATCTAATATCAAAAAGTATGTTAAAATGGATTTAAAATTGAGTTTATAAATCCAAGCATCTATCCGATGGTTCTACACGACTTATAGGAATATAGAAAGTGAATGTACAGTATATCTTCATTGGAAGCTTCTCACTTCACTAAAAATGGCAGACAAGATAACAAAGTATGCTTCATTATTTCACCATGTAAAATACCGATACCCAACAGACCCAGATTAGCCAATAAGGTCCATCGGCACTGATTATTTCCCTCAGGTTTCAACATTTATTTATTGATTGATTGAGTAGAATAGTGGAATTTACAAATGTTGGTTTTCTAAAGAATGATTTCATTATTTCAGTAGCTTGCAAAAGTATTCACTCCCTTTGGATTTGTACCTATTTTGCTACATTACAACCTGTGGTAAATTATTTTTGTAATTCGATTTGTGTGTGATTTGTCAGCACTAAATAGTCTAAGCTGCTAAAGTGAAGTGAGAAAAATATAATAATATTAAATTAAATGCATGGGATTAAATAACTAAAAATTGGCATGTTCATATGTATTCACCCCTTTTGCAATGCAGTCCCTTAAACTTTCCGATGCATGCAATTCTTTAATAAGTCACATGCTTAGTGAAAGGAAGTCCACCTGTGTGCAATCTTATTGTCACAAGGTCTGTCAGTATATACACACCTTTTCTGAAAGACTACAGAGGCTGCAACACCATTAAGCAAGAGGCAACACTAGCCAAACACACCGTGAAGACCAAAGAGATCTCCAAATGAGTCAGGGACAAAGTTGTTGAGAACTAAAAGTCAGGGTTTTGTTATAAAGAAAAATATTCCAATCTCTGATGAGCCCCTGGGGCACCATCATATCCATTATCATCAAATGGAAAGAACATGGCCCCACAACAAACCTGCTAAGAAACGGCCACCCACCAAAACTAATAGAGCAGGCAAGGATGGCATCAATCAGACAGTAAGCAGAGCGACTAAATATAACCCTGAACAAGCTTCTGAGTTCCCAAGCAGAAACTGGAGTATCTGTCTATATGACCACAAAAAGCCGTACACTCCATAGACGTGGCCTTTATGGAAGAGTATGCAAAAGAAAGCCTTTATTTGCACACAAAAAATTGTAAGGCTTGTTTTGAGTTTGTGACATGTGGGAGACTCCTCAAATGTGTGGAGGAAGGTGATGTGGTCAGATGAGACCAAAATTTATCTGTTTAGCCACCAACATAAACGTTATGTGTGGCACCAAACCAACGCAGCTCATCTCAAGAAAATCATCCCCACAGTGAAATAAGATGGGGCAGCATCATGCTGTGGGAATGTTTTTCAACAGCAGTGGCATTGAAAATGGTCCAAGTATAGGGGCAGATGGATGGAGCAAAATATGGGGATGTTCTTGAGCAAAACCTGTTTCAGTATGTCAGTTGCTAAAGCAACACTTGAGAGGTATAAGGGGAAATGTGTAAATGTTTTTCGAGTGGCTAATAAAAACCCAGACCTCAATCCAATTGAGAATTTGTGGTCAGACTTGAAGATTGGTGTTCACCAGAGGAAACCACCTAACTTGAAGGAGCTGGAGCAGTTTTGCCTTAAGGAATGGTCAAACATCCCAGTGGCAAGATGTGGAAAGCTCATAGAGACTTATCCAATGCGGCATGCAGCTGTATTTGCTGCATAAGGAGGCTCTACAAAGTACTGACTTTAGGGGATGAATAGTTATTAATACTGAAGTTTTCAGTTATTTGTCCTATTTGTTGTTTGCTTCACAATAAAACGAAAACCAAATGTTCACAGTTGTAGGCATGTTCTTTACCTGAACTGAGGCAAAAAATAAAAAAAGTGAAATTCCAGGTTGTGTCGTAGCAAAACACCTAAAAATGCCCAGGGGTTGAATACTGTATATGTATGTATATGGAGTTGAAGTCATCTGAACCATAAGTTTACTTACTAACTTCACTTTCAGAATTGCTTTTCTTGTTAGTAGCAGACAATTTATTTGGAGCCTGATAAAGATTTTTTTCTAAAAAATAAATGAAAATATTCTCTTAATTATATTGCTAAGCAGCCAGCATGTTCTCTCCAGATTGATAAAATGCTAACACAAGTGCTTTTAATTTGGTCCTAAAATCATCTATCAGGCTCTCTGCAAATATGTTGTCTGTGACGGAAAGCTATAGAAAGTGCTTCCCAGGCCTTTCCCCTTGTACTGGTACAGTCTGCTCTGCACATTTACTCACATCCAAATTAAATCAATAGAGCCTGAATAGGTAATAAAATTACTACTTTGCAAAAATGTAAACAAATTGATCTACAACTCTCAAACTCATTATCCAACACATTTTGAACTCCGTAAAAAATAGATCCAAAGCTTATAACCATATTTGAAGTGCTGAGTGCACAGGAACAAAACACTTTGGAAACTGATAGCTTGAATGTAATATGCTTGGGGAGAAGTTTATAACAGAAAATAAATAAGATTATGTTTGTATACTGTAAAGATTATGCCGTTCTTCTGATTAAGCGACTGCTTACGTATTCTGGGCACTCTTCAGTTTATAGGGTTATGTTTTCTACATTATAATATCAACCCACAGCATTATAGAAGCAAACAAGAAATCTGATGCCTTTTATTTATCAATATACAATAAAATAATGATGACCTATCCAATTTAAAGTTAAAATGAAAGCCGAGCATTTATGGATGTATTACTAAAGTGAATTACCATGCCTTATCAATATTGTCAATTTACACTATAAATCCATCTTACCCATATGTTGTGTGCAAGTATACAAGAAAAGCTCAAGAGCCGTGCCTGCTCAATGTACAACATGTTGTGGCTGTGATTCATAGCAGACATCTGCCTAGCACTAATTTTAAAAAAATTACATAAAAATTTGAATTTTTAAAAAAATGTAAGTTGATGTCTCTATATTCATGAAAGTCTAAACCTATTTATTATGCACAATTAATGCCATAAAAAATATTTTAATCATCGGACCTTCTCCCTTTAAGAAAATTGAATAAAAAGCTAATTAAAAAGTTACAAGTATCACATTGTGAAACCAATAAAAGCTACAGTTGGCACTGAAGAAGAGCACGTTCTTACACTTCGCCATCAACAGAAATAAAAAATATATACCGTATATATGGACCTCAGAATATGGTGACACAAACAAAATTATTTTTTTTTTTAAGTAGTAAATTGACATGAGTAGACATGACAAAATTAAAATTCAATTATCTGCACAGTTATTCTCTGTGAATTAAATGTCTTATATTATCCTATGGGGTCTTTCCAAACACCAGAGCTTAAAGGGAACCTGTCACCCCCAAAATCAAAGATGAGCTAAGCCCACCAGCATCAGGGGCTTATCTACAGCATTCAGGAATGCTGTAGATAAGCCCCCAATGTATCCTGAAAGAGGAGAAAAAGAGGTTAGATTATACTCACCTGGGTGGGCGGTCCGATCCGATGGGCGTCGCGGTCCGGGCCTCCTATCATCATAGGATGACGTCCTCTTCTTGTCTTCATGCTGTGGCTCCGGCGCAGGCGTACTTTGTCTTCCCTGTTGAGGGCAGAGCACAGTACTGCAGTGCACAGGTGCAGGACCTCTCTGACCTTTCCTCGTGTCTGTGCACTGCAGTACTTTGCTCTGCCCCCAACAGGGCAGACAAAGTAAACCTGCACCCATTGGACCGGACCGCAGCGGGACCTGTTGTGAATTAGACTTTTTGGCTCCCTCTTGCAGTTACTAGTGATATGACTCTGGGATTGTCTTTCCTCAGTTTGGCACCCACCTGGGTCGTTAGTCCAGGGGTGTTGCTATATAAACTTCCTGGATCCTTAGTCCAGTGCCTGGCATCGTTGTAATCAGATCCTTTCTGTTTGCTCCTGTCTGCTGGTCCTGGTTCGTGCAAAATTAAGCTAAGTCCTGCTTCTTTGTTTTTTGGTTATTTGCTTTGCTCTTATTTTTGTCCAGCTTGTACTAAATGTGATTCCTGACTTTGCTGGAAGCTCTAGGGGGCTGGTGTTCTCCCCCCGGGCCGTTAGACGGTTCAGGGGTTCTTGAATATCCAGCGTGGATATTTTGATAGGGTTTTTGCTGACCATATAAGTCATCTTACTATATTCTGCTATTAGCTAGTGGGCCTCTCTTTGCTAAATACCTAGCTCATTCTTACGTTTGTCTTTTCCTCTTACCTCACCGTTATTATTTGTTGGGGGCTTGTATCCAACTTTTGGGGTCTTTTCTCTGGAGGCAAGAAAGGTCTTTCTTTTCCCTTCTAGGGTTAGTTAGTTCTCCAGCTGGCGCGAGACGTCTAGAACCAACGTAGGCACGTTCCCCGGCTGCTGCTATTTGTGGTGCTAGGATTAGATATATGGTCAGCTCAGTTACCACTGCCCTATAAGCTGGTTTTTTGTGTTTGCAGACTTAGTAATTATTTCTGAGACCCTCTGCCATTGGGGTCATAACAGTATGCCAGGCCAACATTGAATGTTTAATGCATTGCAGAAGTGGGATAATAAGAAAGGAAATTCTGAGGTTTTTTTTTTTTTTTTTTTCCTCTCTTCCTCCCCTTTACCTCTGAGTGGCTTGTGCTTGCTGCAGACATGAATGTCCAGACCTTGATTACAAGTGTAGACCAGCTTGCTGCTCGTGTGCAGGGCATACAAGATTTTGTTACCAGTAGTCCAATGTCTGAACCTAAAATACCTATTCCTGAACTGTTTTCTGGAGACCAATTTAAGTTTAGGAATTTCAGGAATAATTGTAAATTGTTTCTATCTCTGAGACCCCGTTCATCTGGAGATTCAGCTCAGCAAGTTAAAATTGTTATCTCTTTTTTACGGGGCGACCCTCAGGATTGGGCTTTCTCGCTAGCGCCAGGAGATCCGGCATTGGCAAATATTGATGCGTTTTTTCTGGCGCTCGGATTGTTTTACGAGGAACCCAATCTTGAAGTTCAGGCAGAAAAAGCCTTGCTGGCTATTTCTCAGGGCCAGGATGAAGCTGAAGTGTATTGCCAAAAATTTCGGAAATGGTCCGTGCTTACTCAGTGGAATGAGTGTGCTCTGGCCGCAAATTTCAGAAATGGCCTTTCTGAAGCCATTAAGAATGTGATGGTGGGTTTCCCCATTCCTACAAGTCTGAATGATTCCATGGCGCTGGCTATTCAAATTGACCGGCGTTTGCGGGAGCGCAAAACCGCTAATCCTCTGGTGGTGTTGTCTGAACAAACACCTGATTTAATGCATTGTGATAGAATTCAGACTAGAAATGAGCGGAAAAATCATAGACGTCAGAATGGGTTGTGTTTTTACTGTGGTGATTCTACACATGTTATATCAGCATGCTCTAAACGCCTAACAAGGGTTGTTAGTCCTGTCGCCATTGGTAATTTGCAACCTAAATTTATTTTGTCTGTGACTTTAATTTGCTCATTGTCTTCTTACCCTGTTATGGCGTTTGTGGATTCAGGTGCTGCCCTGAGTCTTATGGATCTGTCATTTGCCAAGCGCTGTGGTTTTGTTCTTGAACCGTTGGTAAATCCTATTCCTCTTAGAGGTATTGATGCTACGCCATTGGCGGAAAATAAACCGCAGTTTTGGACGCAGGTAACCATGTGCATGACTCCTGAACATCGGGAGGTGATTCGTTTTCTTGTTCTGCATAAAATGCATGATTTGGTCGTTTTGGGTCTGCCATGGTTACAGACCCACAATCCAGTCTTGGATTGGAAGGCAATGTCTGTGTCAAGTTAGGGCTGTCAGGGAATTCATGCTGATTCCCCGCCGGTGTCTATTGCTTCCTCTACTCCTTCGGAAGTTCCTGAGTATTTGTCTGATTATCAGGATGTATTCAGCGAGTCCAGGTCCAGTGCTCTGCCTCCTCATAGGGACTGTGACTGCGCCATAGATTTGATTCCAGGTAGTAAATTTCCTAAGGGAAGACTATTTAATCTGTCTGTACCTGAGCATGCAGCAATGCGTTCGTATATCAAGGAGTCTCTGGAGAAGGGGCATATCCGTCCATCCTCTTCCCCTCTTGGTGCGGGATTCTTTTTTGTGGCCAAGAAGGACGGATCTTTGAGACCTTGTATTGACTATCGGCTTCTGAATAAAATCACTGTTAAATTTCAGTATCCTTTGCCTCTGTTGTCGGACTTGTTTGCCCGGATTAAAGGTGCCAAGTGGTTCACCAAGATAGATCTTCGTGGTGCGTACAACCTTGTGCGCATTAAGCAAGGAGATGAATGGAAGACAGCATTTAATACGCCCGAAGGTCATTTTGAGTACTTGGTGATGCCTTTTGGGCTCTCTAATGCTCCCTCAGTGTTTCAGTCCTTTATGCATGATATTTTCCGGAAGTATCTGGATAAATTTATGATTGTTTATCTGGATGATATTCTGGTTTTCTCTGAAGATTGGGACTCACATGTGGAGCAGGTCAGGATGGTGTTTCAGGTTTTGTGTGAGAATGCTTTGTTTGTTAAGGGCTCAAAGTGTCTCTTTGGAGTACAGAAGGTTCCCTTTTTGGGGTTTATTTTTTCCCCTTCTGCTGTGGAGATGGACCCAGTCAAGGTCCGAGCTATTCATGATTGGACTCAACCCACGTCAGTTAAGAGTCTTCAGAAGTTCTTGGGTTTTGCTAACTTCTACCGTCGTTTTATCGCTAATTTTTCTAGCGTTGTTAAACCTTTGATGGATATGACCAAGAAAGGTTCTGATGTTGCTAACTGGGCTCCTGCAGCCGTGGAGGCGTTCCAAGAGTTGAAGCGCCGGTTTACTTCGGCGCCTGTTTTGTGCCAGCCTGAAGTCTCACTTCCCTTTCAGGTCGAAGTGGATGCTTCTGAGATTGGGGCAGGGGCCGTTTTGTCGCAGAGAGGCCCTGGTTGCTCGGTAATGAGACCATGTGCTTTCTTCTCTAGGAAGTTTTCGCCTGCTGAGCGGAATTATGATGTTGGCAATCTGGAGTTGCTGGCCATGAAGTGGGCATTTGAGGAGTGGCGTCATTGGCTCGAGGGTGCTAAGCATCGTGTGGTGGTCTTGACTGATCACAAAAATTTGATGTATCTCGAGTCTGCTAAACGCCTGAATCCTAGACAGGCCCGCTGGTCATTGTTTTTCTCCCGTTTTGACTTTGTGGTCTCGTATTTACCAGGTTCAAAGAATGTGAAGGCTGATGCTCTTTCAAGGAGCTTTGTGCCTGACTCTCCTGGAGTCGCAGAACCAGTTGGTATTCTTAAAGAGGGAGCTATCTTGTCGGCCATTTCTCCTGATTTGCGACATGTGTTGCAGAGATTTCAGGCTGGTAGACCTGACTCTTGTCCACCTGACAGACTGTTTGTTCCTGATAAGTGGACCAGCAGAGTCATTTCCGAGGTTCATTCCTCGGTGTTGGCAGGGCATCCGGGAATTTTTGGCACCAGAGATCTGGTGGCTAGGTCCTTTTGGTGGCCTTCCTTGTCACGGGATGTGCGGTCATTTGTGCAGTCCTGTGGGACTTGTGCTCGAGCTAAGCCTTGCTGTTCTCGTGCCAGCGGGTTGCTCTTGCCCTTGCCTGTCCCGAAGAGGCCTTGGACACACATTTCCATGGATTTCATTTCAGATCTCCCGGTGTCTCAGGGCATGTCTGTCATCTGGGTGGTATGTGATCGCTTTTCTAAAATGGTCCATTTGGTGCCTTTGCCTAAGCTGCCTTCCTCTTCCGATCTGGTTCCTGTGTTCTTTCAGAATGTGGTTCGTTTACACGGCATTCCTGAGAATATTGTGTCTGACAGAGGATCCCAGTTTGTTTCCAGGTTCTGGCGATCCTTTTGTGCTAGGATGGGCATTGATTTGTCATTTTCGTCTGCCTTTCATCCTCAGACTAATGGACAAACGGAGCGAACTAATCAGACTCTGGAGGCTTATTTGAGGTGTTTTGTTTCGGCAGATCAAGATGATTGGGTGACCTTCTTGCCGTTGGCTGAGTTTGCCCTTAATAATCGGGCTAGTTCCGCTACTTTGGTTTCGCCATTTTTCTGCAACTCTGGTTTCCATCCTCGTTTTTCCTCGGGACATGTGGAGCCTTCTGACTGTCCTAGGGTAGTTTCTGTGGTGGATAGGTTGCAGCAGATCTGGAATCATGTGGTGGACAACTTAAAGTTGTCACAGGAGAAGGCTCAGCGTTTTGCCAACCGCCGCCGCGGTGTGGGTCCCCGACTTCGTGTTGGGGATTTGGTATGGCTGTCTTCTCGATTTGTTCCTACGAAGGTCTCCTCTCCTAAATTTAAGCCTCGCTTCATCGGTCCTTACAAGATATTGGAAATCCTTAATCCTGTGTCCTTTCGCTTGGATCTTCCGGTGTCGTTTGCCATTCACAACGTGTTCCATAGGTCTTTGTTGCGGCGGTACGTTGTACCTGTGGTTCCTTCTGTTGAGCCTCCTGCTCCGGTGTTGGTTGAGGGCGAGTTGGAGTACGTGGTGGAGAAGATCTTGGATTCTCGTCTCTCCAGACGGAGGCTTCAGTATCTGGTCAAGTGGAAGGGCTATGGTCAGGAGGATAATTCCTGGGTGGTTGCTTCTGATGTGCATGCGGCCGATTTAGTTCGTGCCTTTCACGCTGCTCATCCTGATCGCCCTGGTGGTCTTGGTGAGGGTTCGGTGACCCCTCCTTAAGGGGGGGGTACTGTTGTGAATTAGACTTTTTGGCTCCCTCTTGTGGTTACTAGTGATATGACTCTGGGATTGTCTTTCCTCAGTTTGGCACCCACCTGGGTCGTTAGTCCAGGGGTGTTGCTATATAAACTTCCTGGATCCTTAGTCCAGTGCGTGGCATCGTTGTAATCAGATCCTTTCTGTTTGCTCCTGTCTGCTGGTCCTGGTTCGTGCAAAATTAAGCTAAGTCCTGCTTCTTTGTTTTTTGGTTATTTGCTTTGCTCTTATTTTTGTCCAGCTTGTACTAAATGTGATTCCTGACTTTGCTGGAAGCTCTAGGGGGCTGGTGTTCTCCCCCCAGGCCGTTAGATGGTTCGGGGGTTCTTGAATATCCAGCGTGGATATTTTGATAGGGTTTTTGCTGACCATATAAGTCATCTTACTATATTCTGCTATTAGCTAGTGGGCCTCTCTTTGCTAAATACCTAGCTTATTCTTACGTTTGTCTTTTCCTCTTACCTCACCGTTACTATTTGTTGGTGGCTTGTATCCAACTTTTGGGGTCTTTTCTCTGGAGGCAAGAAAGGTCTTTCTTTTCCCTTCTAGGGTTAGTTAGTTCTCCGGCTGGCGCGAGACGTCTAGAACCAACGTAGGCACGTTCCCCGGCTGCTGCTATTTGTGGTGCTAGGATTAGATATATGGTCAGCTCAGTTACCACTGCCCTATGAGCTGGTTTTTTGTGTTTGCAGACTTAGTAATTATTTTTGAGACCCTCTGCCATTGGGGTCATAACAGGGACCGCCCCTGGGTGAGTATAATCTAATCTCTTTTTCTCATCTTTCAGGTTACATTGGGGGCTTATCTAGAGGCATTCCAGAATGTTGTAGATAAGCCCCTGATGCTGGTGGGCTTAGCTGATCTTCGATTTTGGGGGTGACAAGTTCCCTTTAATAAACCTAAGATGTGGAAAATAAAAAAGATACTTATACTAACATTACCTCGTATCACTCTGGTCTCTCCATTCTTTACCATGCCCTGTCTAGTCTTTATCACCACTGTAAATGCTGAGGGTCTTCATACGCTAGGCCAGGACTGATGATGAAAAAGATGTTTCTGTGCAAGCACGTGTAAGGTCACAATCTGTGCTGTGACCTGGCACGAACATGCTCGAAAACGCTCTGGGCTTCATCACAGCCTTAAATCCCTCCCAGTCTAGAGTGAAGGAATCTGGAGAATAAAAACCCTTGGCAGTTTTGATCAGAAAATGTGTCAAGGATCGGATCAGTAACAGTGAGGAACTGACGGACAAAAGAGGTGAGCAGTAAAGCGAGTACAGAATTTTTTAATAATGTTTATTCTTTTTATGATTCTTTATGGTTCAGCAAAATGGTAGTTTTTGGCAAATGTGTATTTTGGAAATATTCACAAAGAATTAAATTCCACTTGAATATAGCTGCTCATCTCTATTAGTAAAGCATAAAAAATACACTGCTTAAAAAATAAAGGGAACACTAAAATCCCCCATCCTAGATATCACTGAATGAAATATTCCAGTTGTATATCTTTATTCATTACATAGTGGAAAGTGTTAAGAACAATAAAACCTAAAAATTAACAACGTAAATCACAACTAATATCCCATGGAGGTCTGGAGTTAAAATGATGCTCAAAATCAAAGTGGAAAATAAAGTTACAGACTGATCCAACTTCAGTGGAAATGCCTCAAGACAAGGAAATGATGCTCAGTAGTATGTGTGGCCTCCACGTGCCTGTATGACCTCCCTGCAACGCCTGGGCATGCTCCTGATGAGGTGGCGGTGAGTAGGGGGTTAAGCACATTTTAAAATTGTTTTCTGCCAATCACCTAAATTAAGGAGACATGGCTGTCCAATTGAGTGTCAATCATTTTTTCTCAGAAAGTCAATACATAGCATCAGGCATGTGCACAACTCTATGTATGACACTATGCATCAATGAATACTGATTGAAACACCACAGTAAATCAGCAAAATGTGAGTATTAATACATTAAAACTTAGGTTTTAATAAGTATCATATAAAAGACAGTGATTACATAATGTAAAAACAACCCATAGAAAAACAAGTAAAGAATAAAGGCTAATCCATAATTGTGAATGTAGGTCCAGAGCAAAAATTCACTACAGGTCAGACATATAAATACATACTCAAATGACAGTGGTCACATAGTCAAATACATCTTGCTAAATATAACAGGCTCATTTGATAAAGGAGTACTCAGTCTGTGTATAAGTGAACAACCGAAAGTGAGTAAATAATAAAGGAACTCACTCACTCGTCTGTCTTGTCCAGGAGAGATCCAGGCATCTCAGACCATACTGTAGATTCCTATCTGGCTGGAAAATGGCAAGGTCTTAAAAGAGTCTTATTAAGTCCTGAAGACACTAGAAGGCCTTGTACCTAAAGACTCCCACCCTTATTAGGGCAATCCACAATTCTCCTTGTGTAGACATACCATATGCTTGCCTTGCGTGGGTACAGCATCAAAAATAAACAGGTTCTTTAAAAATCTGTATGAAGTAAGAAGCGTTTATTACGAGGTATTTAAAGAACCGGGTTATTTTTTTTATGCTGTATCAGTCTATATATGCTACACTCACTACTGGTTTGTTGATACCAAGCCCTTATGCCAACTTATGTGTGCATTTGCCTTCCCTTGATGACTTTACAAGGGAGAATTGTGTCAGGAGGCACACAGTACCAGCATTTGCTATGCCTACACAGGGACAGCTATGGACTACCTTTGAAAGGGCAGGAGTCTTTGGGTACTAGTATCTTTAGGGCTTAATATAACTCTTTTAAGACCTTGCCATTTTCTAGCCAGATGGGGATCTACAATATGGTCTGAGACATCTGTACCCCTTCTTGACGAGACAGACAAGTGAACCTGTTCTTTTACTATTTACTCACTTTCTGTGGTTCATTTATACAGAGATGAAGTACTCTATTGTCAAATGAGCCAGTTATATTTAAGAAGATGTATTTGACTGTATGACCATTGCTATATGAGTATTTATTGATATGTCAGATCTGTAGTGAATTTTTGCGCTGGGCCTACACCTACCACTGTGGATTTAGCTTTATTCTATAACTGTTTTTGCATTGTGTGTGTAGTCCCTGTTTTTTATTTGATATTTATTAAAAGCTAAGTTTAAATGTATTAATACTCACCTTTTGCTGATATACTATTTAACTAATGGGTTTATTGGGAGACTGACACATCAGTGTTTTTTTTTTGTCCTTCTTTTGCTATATATTTTGAAACAAACCAGTCCCTTCATTTATTTTTCAATTTCATATTCTCCTCTCTTTTCCAGTCTCATATTTGTATTATTTTTCCTTAGTCACATCAGAGATGGCTTCAGCATCATTGTGGGTTGAGGCGACAATGAGCAATGAAGAAGACATCTCATATTTCCAATTGCTTAAGTGCTGTCATGAATAACAGTAGCATCTAAAGGGTTTAAGTCCTGTGACTGGAGCAATTATAACACACCCAGAACCTACAGTGTTCAGAGTGGACATTGCAAGTCCATTTATTTATCGATATTTGCAGATGATACAAAACTATGTAAAGCAGTCAATACAAAAGAAGATAGTATTCTGCTACAGATGGATCTGGATAAGTTGGAAACTTGGGCCAAAAGGTAGCAGATGCGGTTTATCAATGATAAATGTAAGGTTATATACATGGGAAGAAGGAATCGATATCACCATTACACACTGAACGGGAAAATACTGGGTAAATCTGACATGGAGAAGGACTTGGGGATCCTAGTTAATGATAAACTTACCTGGAGCAGCCAGTGCCAGGCAGCGGCAGCAAAGGCAAACAGGATCAGGGGATGCATTAAAAGAGATCTGGATATGGAGCGCCCCCAGACGCAGGGCCGCGGGGTACTCGGTACCGGGGCTCTCTGTCTCGGTCCTGGGGTTGTCACGGTGGCTAGACCTGGTCCGTGACCCTGCTAAAGGGCGTCCAATGAAAGATGTGATGATGGTGCGTGGTGCAGGTCGCGATGAAATAATGAGGACACAGGGTTGCAGTATCTTTACCTCTTTACTGAAGGCTTTAGGATCCTCAATCCAGAGCACTACTAACAGGGCTGGCTGAGACCGGCCGGTCCGAAGGCACATCAAGAGTTCCCTTTGGAGATGGAAATCAGTGCCTACCTTCTAGCGCCTGTGTGTTGTAGTACCTCCCTGTTGAGCACCACGGGATAGTCCTCACAACTGTTGTGTCTGTTTCTGATGTTCTTCTCCGTCCCCGAGATGATGTGGATAGGACGCACCCGTATGACGGGGTAGGCCTGGAGTTATTCTGGGACCCTAGAGACGCCCCTCTCCCACAATTGCCTCCTTTGTCTTCATTAGGTGTTTTAGGTGAGACAGCCAACCTATAGTTAACTGTCCTGCCACTGTTTGAAGTAATACGTAGAGTCCCTTACTTCCTCGGTGCTCCGGCCACCGGCTACGCACCTCAGAAGGATGTTGCCACGGTCTTAAGGGCACGACTCCTTCTGGTTCTATCTCCTCTGCGCTGTGATCTCGCTTCTCACTTCTCCACAAATACTCCGCTTTCGTGTCCTTTCTTAGGAGTCTGCCGCTGTAACACTCAAGCACGGCTCCGTAACGTTCTGTCTGTCCTAGGCCGCTGTCAGGATCCCACCCCTGACAGGTCCTTTCTCTAGCTCTCCCTAGCTACTTTCTTCCTAACTTCCTGTCCAACCCCCAATTTTACCAGAGTGTGAGGAGTGGCCTAATAGATAGAACCACCCCCCCTGGTGGCCGGAGTATGGAGTGTAGTGTTTGTCTGTGATACCTGGTCAGGTGAGCTCCTTTAGTGCAATCAGACGTAACATCACTCCCCTTAGTGGCAGAGCGACATTACTGCAACGACCAGGACTCTGGGGCGCTGCAGATACACATAATGAGAGCATTATGCTGCCTCTGTACAAATCCCTGGTTAGACCGCACATGGGGTACTGTGTAGAGTTTTGGGCACCAGTGCTCAGGATGGATACAATGGAGCTAGAGCGAGTACAAAGGAGGGCAACAAAATTAATAAAGGGGATGGGGGAACTACAATACCCAGAGAGATTAGCAAAATTAGGATTATTTAGTCTAGAGGAAAGATGACAGAGGGGCGATCTAATAACCATGTATAAGTATATAAGAACACAATACAAATATCTCTGATGATCAGTTTGTACCTAAGAGTGTGACGGTCACAAGGGGGCATTCTCTGCATCTGGAGGAGAGAAGGTTTTTCCACCAACATGGAAGAGGATTCTTTACTGTTAGGGCAGTGAGAATCTGGAATTCCTTGCCTGAGGAGGTGGTGATGGCGAACTCAGTCGAGGGGTTCAAGAGAGGCCTGGATGTCTTCCTGGAGCGTAACAATATTGTATCTTACATAGGACATAGATCTAGGGATTTACTGTATTCTGACGGAATATAGGCTGAACTGGATGGACAAATGTCTTTTTTCGGCCTTGATAACTATGTTACTATGTTACTATGTTATTCTCTATGGGACTACTGGAGGTAGCTAAGTACAAGACTCAACTTTGTCTAGCAAACCCATAGAGAATGAATGGATAGGAGAGCGCATACTCCATTTTGACATGCCATTTCAGAGCCAAATTTTTGATTGGGTTCCCTTTGGTTGCATCCATACTGATTAGAAAGTTTTTGCCTTTACTGTGGATGGGAAGTAGCCTTTAATATTGGGAAACAATATGGTCATTAATATTTCTGCATTTTCTATCTTCTCTGGCTAATAAAGATGGGCCAGAGGGGAGAATACTCCTATATGATATTCATGTCCTATTCTATAGCACATTTAAAAGGGTTCTTTGTTGCAGATGTTTTGAGCATTCTACCATGATAATCTATTTTCACTTGTTCCCTTCTACTTACTTATTGCTTGCTATATGGAGAGGACATGCACAGAGATGGCAATCATCTGGAAACCCTCTGACTAGTCCATAGAATCCGTGGGCACACTGCTCACAATGGTCTCCCGTGGTGTTGTGCTTACAGGCCTATAAAAAAATGGAGAAAAATGATTAACAGTAAATACATTCTTTTTAAATTCAAAACATGTTTTCATTATTGTTATCCTTTTTCCAGTGGCTTTACTTTTAGATGCAAAAGATTATAGGTTGCTGCTGTCTGAGAGTTGTAAGAGTATATTCTCAGGTTTGTTGCAGAAATGGCAACTGAAAATCACTTCATACAGGGGAGTTGGACATGGTCTTCTGCAAACCCCAACCAGATGAAAGTGAATATACACACTAAGAATGAGTCACCATTTACATTGAGTAGAAATACTTAAAGGTGTTATTTCTTAAATTAATTTTTAATTAGGATGTTAAAACATGCAATAATTAACATTTTTAATTGATACTCAATTTTAAAATAATGTCGGTTTAGTCAAGGTGTTTTTAATTTACTCATCACTTTTAATTTATAAAACCCCCACTATGGGAAATTGTATAACTTTTCATAATATAATAATATGCAAATTAGTTATGCAAATACCCCAAACCATAGTTTAATGAATAATCTTTTTTAAATGTATCTTTATGGACTAGACAGAGTACAATACTACATACAAATACACTCCATTACATATTGTCACAATCTTGCCACTCGCTGTGTCCTAAGGACGCTGTGAGTGACTGCTCAGACTCCATATGGAGAGCTTGGACATGTTGGGATGTCAGTGCTGTGAGTGACAGCTCAGCCACTATATGGATAGCCGGGCATTTTGGGATGTCAATGCTGTGAGTAAGAGCTCAGCCATAGTATGGATAGCCGGGGCATGTGGGTATGTCAGTGCTGTGAGTGACACCTCAGCCAATGTATAGATACCCAGGGCATGTCGGGATGTCAGTGCTATGAGTGACAGCTCAGCCACCATATGGATAGCAGGGGAGTGTCAAGCTGTCAATGCTGTGTTTGGGTTTCCTCCAGGTGTTTTTATTTCCAGATAATTGCCACACTATTTAACTGGCTGGCAATGTCAGATCATTGCCAACTGTAGCTTCAGCTCAGTGGTGTGCTTACTCTGTAGTCTTTATTTTGATATTCTGATCTTTTACTGCCAGACCTTGGATTTGCCTTTCGACTACCCATTTGTTTAACCCCTTTAGCCTATGGCGCATTCCGACCTTAGTTACCAGACTCCGTAGTTTGCCCCTATCTGTTTGTCTTTTCCCTTGGTCTTTGACTTATGTTCCTGGCTTTTTACCTTGGACCCCTTGACCTCTCTGCCTCATGGCTAGTCCATGAGTAGTGACTAGCATCACACATGTTCTATAAAACAATTTCTTCCTTATGATGAAACAAAATCCAGAGAGAATAAAAAGGACAATGCAAAAGCATACCTGGCAAACAGATGTTTGTGGGTCACACATTTCACTGTGTCCATTGCATTGACAGGGTACACATGTCCCAAGAGTTGGGCCAGGCCTTCTACCTGGGGATGCAGAAGCCATTCTGTAGAATCCAGGGGAACATGACTAAAATAAAGTTAAGACAAATATAAGAGGTCTTAAAACTGAGACTTAACGAAATCACCATTGTAATGGTTAATTTGGTATCAGTTGGTATCATAACTGCTCTACAATAAACTTTGTGATCATCCCCCTAAAATTAATTATTCTTGCAAACTACGGATTCTTGATTTTTAGTACTATTGTGAATTTATCTGACCACAAATTTAAGATAGTTGTTGTTAATCAGGAACGCATATTGTCATCATGTCAGAAAATAAGAGTTATAAAATACCTCACATGAAAGTCCAGAATATCCTACTGGGCATTCACATTTCTCAATAAGATTGGCTCTCGGACTCATGGTGAAAGATGTGCCTTCCTCTGCTACTTCCAGAAATACTTCAGATATTCTGCAGTCCACAAAAACATTATTAATGGATGAAAAATGCATATAATAAACGTACATAAAACCATTGAATGCAAACCTAATTTGTGGCTAACTACAAGCAATTACTAATGCTTATAATATATGGTAACATTTTACAATATAAAATAAAGCATTTTGGCAAGAACAAATAGTTGCACAATGTTAATGTATTACAATAAAAAGAAAATAAACATTTTGACCTTTTGTAATCTAATAGTGGGAATAACAGTACTCTACAAATCAGAAGCAAAGTACGTTTGTAGTTAGTTTATAAAGATTTGCAATTTATTCTTGCTTAATAAAGAACATCGCCAACGGAAATACAAAAACACACATATATGCACTTGATTACATTTTAATGTCTGTCAGAAAAACCATAGGCTACTTCAAATGTGGCCATTACAATTTTGTATGTAATACACTTTTTGGAGATAAAACATGGTCTTTCTGTTGCTGTGGTTCTTATTTTGTGTCATAGCATTTATGTGAATATCTGTTTGCTCTTGTAGCAGGTCAGAATGTGCTTTGTCAAAACAAAAACTGATTTTATCAACTAAAAATCCAAATTTTTCCCAATATCTCAACAAATACAGGGTGGTCCAAAAGTAGGTGGACAGTATGTGTAATAGAGTTATGAAAGATCATTTATTTTCTGTGTGTGTGAGGAATCTCTTGGTTCTGTGAACTAGGTTGTATGGGCTCGGGGCAGGCTTAGTGCCTTTAGAATTCTGGATCATCCGGAGAGGAGATTGTGTGTACGAATTCAGGGCTGGCATCAGGCCATTAGAATTCTGGCTTCTCCGGAGAGGAGTTTTATGCATGCTTGGAGTCCACTACTGGTTCTCCTGCCCCAGTGGGGCTTGCATACGCCTGTGAAGCTAACAGGGTTCGCGTTTAGTGCTATTATCCCTCTGCTGCTGTGTGCCTATAAACGCACCTCTGCTGCAGAGTTTTTTTCACGTTGCTGTGTGCAATTGGCACAGCCACATGCTTGTCCGCTGATTGATGTTTAACTCAGTGCCAGTCAGTTACGCTCGCTGCTTGTTTCGTCACTGTCCTCTTAGCTGCAGTATACCATCTCTGCATGGTGGACCCCGGGTGAAGAACACACTTTATTATCATATCTTATTTAGTGCATTCCACCGCCCCTAACATGTCCTCTCATCAGCTGACTCCTGTGACCGGTGGTAAAAAGGTTATCTGTATGACAGCATGGGAATCGCTGCCCTCTGACTGGCGGCATCAAACTTATCACCTATCAGAGCCGGTGTTTCTCATGTTGTCACACATATGACAGCATGGGAAACACCTTATGTTTGAGCCCCCAATTTATTTGAATGGGGTCTAGGTTCAAGTTTTTAAAATGTTTGGCAGAACCGGCTGGACCAGGTTCACCCATCTTTATGGCTTCGGGTCATGAATTGCATATGAATTTGTTTTCATTTATTTATTTTATCCACACTTCCTGTTACACGATACAATGTTCTAAAGTTGTTATAGTCAGGTAAATGGAAAACTTCTTTTTCGACTTGTATGGCATATTCTCTGTGCCTTCTATAGCATTATTCAATTATTGGAATAGATACACGGCACTCTTGAAGACAGTGATGCAGGATCTCAAGAAGGGTTTCACCCTGTGTATATGAATAACATATATGATACTTGGCACTCCAAAACATGCAGTGGAATTTTTTATTTTGGCAAACCAAACTACAAGTCAATGATGTTTGTATTTTCATACAACGATGATGATCAGCCAGCATTATAGTGTGAGTCAATCTCTCAAGTGAGTTCTTACAGATTCCTTCCAGTTTTTAGTTTAAAACCGGGGATTACCAACAGGAATCTCGACATCTATTAAAGCTACATTGTGCTACAATAGCAGAATATTTGAAATTACAACACATGGCTTTAGAGTTCCTCATAGACCTACCCTCTTCAAGGACAATCCTGAGTTCTGTCACACATTTGAACAGATTTTGATCAAATGATATTTTGACCTAGTGGTCATTACAGTGGACGATTCACAGAAGTCCTTTAGTTCAACCAAATTAAAGATTGATTCAAACAACTCTCAACTTAAAACAATGTTGAAACCTCTCCCAAAGAAAAATGTCAGAACAACCTCACTAATCATCAATAAGGAAATGGTACACATTTGTCATAGACGCAGAGCATTATCCTCAGAATCATGTCTTTAAATGACATGATACCCCACATGCAAAGTCATCACACTTCACCAGATACATAAGAAACAGACTTCCACAACCGCCTTTTTTAGGTCACAGAGGCAGACCTAATACAAGAGAAAATCGAGATGGGGAGGACAATGTTCGAGATAATGTACCATTCCTCAGGGTGACCAAGTCACAGGTATGAATTTTCCTTTGGTAGTCAATATTTCATTCAAAAACCTGGATCCTGCCCAATTGTCCTTATTACAGAAAAGACTTTCATTCTGTCCAACCTATAAACTCTATATAACAAGAAAGATATCGTAATTAAATTATTCAATTATTGATGTTGAGATAACAAAACTTTTATTGCACATAAAAAAGCCACCATATGTAATTTTGACTTTTTGGTCTGTGTAGGCCTTCTTCAGAACTAAAGGTAATGAACAACAGAATAAAGTCAAATATACATACAGACCATAGAAATCCATATATTAGTTCATTATGCAAATAAAGGGGATCATATCTAAATACCGTAAAATAGATCACGTAGACATATAATTAAAATGTAATTATTAGAGGACATAGGATATTGATGTAACTTTATAGCATGAAATAACATCCAAATATACTGTAGATAATGCGCACAACTCCAGACTTGGGTAGTATGAGTCTATACAATAGGATATGCCTGAAAAGATATCAGAAAAAATATACAGTGCCTACAAGTAGTATTCAACCCCCTGCAGATTTAGCAGGTTTACACATTTGGAATTAACTTGGCATTGTGACATTTGGACTGTAGATCAGCCTGGAAGTGTGAAATGCACTGCAGCAAAAAAGAATGTTATTTCTTTGTTTTTGTTTTTTTTAAATTGTGAAAAGTCTTTTCAGAGGGTCATTTATTATTCAACCCCTCAACCCACCAGAATTCTGTTTGGTTCCCCTAAAGTATTAAGAAGTAGTTCAGGCACAAAGAACAATGAGCTTCACATGTTTGGATTAATTATCTCTTTTTCCAGCCTTTTCTGACTATTTAAGACCCTCCCCAAACTTGTGAACAGCACTCAAACATGGTCAACATTGGAAAGACAAAGGAGCATTCCAAGGCCATCAGAGACAAGATCGTGGAGGGTCACAAGGCTGGCAAGGGGTACAAAACCCTTTCCAAGGAGTTGGGCCTACCTGTCTCCACTGTTGGGAGCATCATCCAGAAGTGGAAGGCTTATGGAACTACTGTTAGCCTTCCACGGCCTGGACAGCCTTTGAAAGTTTCCTCCCGTGCCGAGGCCAGGCTTGTCCGAAGAGTCAGGGCTAACCCAAGGACAACAAGGAAGGAGCTCCGGGAAGATCTCATGGCAGTGGGGACATTGGTTTCAGTCAATACCATAAGTAACGTACTCCACCGCAATGGTCTCCATTCCAGACGAGCCCGTAAGGTACCTTTACTTTCAAAGCGTCATGTCAAGGCTCGTCTACAGTTTGCTCATGATCACTTGGAGGACTCAGACTGACTGGTTCAAGGTTCTCTGGTCTGATGAGACCAAGATCGAGATCTTTGGTGCCAACCACACACGTGACGTTTGGAGACTGGATGGCACTGCATACGACCCCAAGAATACCATCCCTACAGTCAAGCATGGTGGTGGCAGCATCATGCTGTGGGGCTGTTTCTCAGCCAAGGGGCCTGGCCATCAGGTTCGCATCCATGGGAAGATGGATAGCACGGCCTACCTGGAGATTTTGGCCAAGAACCTCCGCTCCTCCATCAAGGATCTTAAGATGGGTCGTCATTTCATCTTCCAACAAGACAACGACCCAAAGCACACAGCCAAGAAAACCAAGGCCTGGTTCAAGAGGCAAAAAATCAAGGTGTTGCAGTGGCCTAGTCAGTCTCCTGACCTTAACACAATTGAAAACTTGTGGAAGGAGCTCAAGATTAAAGTCCACATGAGACACCCAAAGAACCTAGATAACTTGGAGAAGATCTGCATGGAGGAGTGGGCCAAGATAACTCCAGAGACCTGTGCTGGCCTGATCAGGTCTTATAAAAGACGATTATTAGCTGTAATTGCAAACAAAGGTTATTCCACAAAATATTAAACCTAGGGGTTGAATAATAATTGACCCACACTTTTATGTTTAAATTTTATAAAAATTTAACTGAGCAACAAAACTTTTTGGTTTGTAAGATTTATGCATCTGTTAATAAATCCTGCTCTTGTTTGAAGTTTGAAGGCTCTAACTTATTTGCATCTTATTAAACCTGCTAAATCTGCAGGGGGTTGAATACTACTTGTAGGCACTGTATCTAAAATATATTAGAAAAATATGGAACACCAAGAAGCTCTTCAATATTACCAGAATGACATGAGATGAAGGAAAACTTTCCCAGGTAAGTGCTCACTGCTGAAAACAATCGCTGAGGCAACTGGTAAAGTACTATAAATCATGAAGAACACCCCACTTGTTGAATTCTTATTTTTCAAACAATACTACCAAGAAGTGTTGTTTAAGTCTTTAACATAATTCTGTTTTCTTTTCTTTATAGTAAATCATTTTTGGTTATATTTTGCCCTTTTATCTTTCAGATAGATGACAATGTGTGTTTTTCTTTTGCTTTATAATCATAAGAGATATTGACAGTAAGTGCTATCTGAGTCGATATGCATTTGTAAAATTATCTTGTGTATGAATATTGTACTTGATTTTCTGTATATACACAGTATATACACACACATATATATGACTATATTATTATATTCTCTCATCTTGGTGCCAAACAGTGTTTGATGTTTGTCTTATGGCTGAAACGTTATTGACTTGTTTGGATTGCCAAAACTAAAATTTCCACTGCACATTTTAAAGTGTCAATTATCTTAAAATATCTGCACTTACTGTCAGAAAGTATTGTATAGTCAAGGAAAAATTCACCAGAGTAAGAATAGAAAGAGGCACATAGGGAAGCACGACGGCTCAGTGGTTAGCACTACAGCTTTGCAGTGCTGGAGTCTAGGTTCAAATCCAACCAAGGACAAAAATTGCAAGGAGTTTGCATGGGTTTCCTCCCAAACTCCAAAGATAAACCAATAGGAAATGTAGATTGTGAGCCCCAATGGGGACAGTGCCGATAATGTCTGTAAAGCACTGGGGAAATAATGGCGCTATATAAGGCTGGTTTCACACTTGCGTTTTGATCTGCAGCGTTTTAGCGCTAAAAAACGCATGCGTTTTTTTTCTATACTTAACATTAAAAACGCATGCGTTTTTTAGCATGCGTTTTGATGCGTTTTCGGCAACGCATGCATTTTTTGACGCGTGCGATTAGTTGCAGAAATGCAACCTGTAGTAATTTCTAGCGGCGTTTTTTTGCCGCAAAAAACGCATGCGTTTATTCGCGGCAAAAAAATGTATTGCTGTCTATGTAAACGCATGCGTTTTTAAGCACATGCGTTTGCATGTGTTTTTAAATGCATGCGTTTCTATAGAAAAACACAAGAAAACACAAAAATAAACAAGAAAACCCTAACCCTAACCGTTGGGTTACTAGGGATCCTAACCCTAACCCTAACCCTAACCCTAAGGTTAGGATCCCTAGTAACCCTTGGGATCCTAACCCTAACCCTAACCCTAGGGATCCTAACCCTAACCCTAACCCTTAGGGTTAGGGTTAGGATCCTAACACTTAGGGTTAGGGTTAGGGTTAGGATCCCTAGGGTAACGGTTATGGTTAGGGTTAGGATCCCTAGTAACCCTAGGAATCCTAACCCTAACCCTAGGAATCCTAACCCAAACCCTTAGGGTTAGGGTTAGGATCCTAACCCTTAGGGTTAGGGTTAGGGGTTAGGGTTTGGGTTAGGGTTAGGATCTCAAGGGTTATGGTTAGGGGTAGGTGTAGGGGTAGGGTTAGGGATAGGGTTAGGGTTAGGATCCCAAGGGTTATGGTTAGGGTTAGTGGTAGGGTTAGGGTTAGGGTTAGGGTTAGGATCCCAAGGGTTATGGTTAGGGTTAGGGGTAGGGTTAGGGTTAGGGTTAGGGTTTGGATCCCTTTATCACCTTGATGGTGGGGGGTGGCTTATCAGTGACCTGGTGACCAGGACATTCTTCTAATAAAAAGCTACCCCTAACCCTAACCCTAGGGATTCTAACCCTAACCCTAACCCTAACCCTAGCTAATTCTATTAATAGTGGGTTTTCTAGTTGATTTTGATGATTGGCAGCTGTCACACACTTCTCTGCATGCGTTTCAAAAACGCAAACGCAGGAAAAAACGCATGTAAACGCATCAAAACGCCGCGTTTTTTTCTGCATGCAAAAACGCATGCGTCTAAAAAACGCAGTGTTTGCATGCGTTTACATGCGTTTTTTCACCACCTGCGTTTTTTTTTTAAACGCTGCAGATCAAAACGCAAGTGTGAAAATAGCCTAAGGGAGTAAAATAAATAAACTAATTTTTTTCAATCTCATTGTATCTTACTTTAGTGCACACAACCAGGATTTATGAGCTTTTAGGGTTGATCAATACAAACTAGAAGAACTGAGCGAACAAGTCAAGGACAGTAGGACAATGGAGAATGATAGAAGAAAGAAGCTGGGGAATAAGGGAAATAATAGTTGAACAGTCATTAACAGGGACACTTGATATTTATCGGTTTCCTATTCTCTTGTGGTGCCTTTGATTGGTCAGACATTATATCCGTTTCTTAAGATATTGCTCAGCAACCGACCTGGAAACAAAGGGCCTTTGATTTCTTATACACCTTCTAATTCGTATGGGAGAAATACTAAAAGATAAAGCTGCACATATAAATATTTATTTAGAACAGTACAGCAGTTTTCAGAATCATGTCTCTGTGCATTTAATGAAAAATCTCTTTCTATCATCTTCATGACTTAGAAAATAGTTTGTATACAGCATACTGTTTACAGCCAGAGATGCAAATTTACATAATAATAAACTTTGGGAGCACAGGGCTGCTTGTTGCTTGTATGAGAGGCTTTCTGAAAGCAAGTTACAACTTGCTAGCTCCACAGCGCAACTCTTTGGGGATTCATCCTAACTAGTTCCCAATCACTGCTTGAGATTTTTAAATAATTTGAAGTAAAATGAAGAGCATATTTGCCATCCGGGCTGATCTAATTTATTATCGCTTTATGTACGCTTCAAAAACAATACTCCGTCTTGGAATTATATTGAGACAGAAAATAAGAATGATAGATAGGATGAAAAGCTCAATACGTGAATGAATACATAAATCACCAGCATGTTTATGACTGGAAAAAAGTATATTTCTGCTAGTCTGTGATTAATATAACATTTGTGCTGATTTATTCTATTGAGTGATGCATTTTATTGCTTTGTTCTGGTGTTCGATAAAGTCAGTCTAATTTATCCAAGAGTAACCACTCCCTTGTGTCACTTGTGTCGCTTAATATTCATCATTTTCAACAATACCCTTTGTGTGAGGTGTTATTAGGTACACTTAGTTATGGAACTCTGGCTAAGAAGATTGTTTCTTCAGGCAAAGAAAATATATGGCTTGGAAGTTCAAGAATACCTATTAGAACATGAATCTTAAAACCAGGGACATAGTTATTGAAATCATAGTCATTACAGTAGCAACCAAGCTCTGGTCCCTATGCCACAATGGTAGTGAAATAGCACATTAACATCTGGGGATCAGAGATTTTAGCTATGGCCCAAATCAAAGCTTTTACATCTAAAAAGTGGTGTAAAAGCTTTGATAAGTTGCAGAATCTTGGTGCAACTTTGAATTGTGCCCAAATTTCGTGACTTTTCGCATTTCCACCACAGTTGCAGAAATTGGTGAAGCTGGGGAGAGACGCTGTTAAGGCAAGATGCCACAGCTCATCTAATTCATGTCTGCATGCCAGAAATCTCGCTCCAGTCAAAGACTTGAGTGAGATTTCTGAGGTAGCATACAGAGGCGCATTCCACAAGTTAGGTATTCCAGTTTGATAAAGAGGGGTGCACCTCTTCATGAATCGGGAGCATCTGACTCCACTAAACTCTCTCATTAACACCGGTGAGAAAATTGCTGGTCTTGATGAATTAGGGCATATATCTTTTATTTATTGTAACTATAGATGGGGAATCAATTTGCAAGACTCAAGTCCAGAAGCCAGGTTCACTTCCTGTGTCCTCTGGATGAGAGATATGCAAATCTCTTTATCTCCTGGCTCATTTTTTAATGAAGTGGGCTGCAATTATGATGTGCTAGCTTGGCTATTCGAAAGAAGATCCAGGAATGCTGGGAGGCAAGGAGATTCAAAGGACCCCCATCCAGTGGTCAAATATTACTTACCTAGCCGATAAACTGGAGTCCTACAAATCGATTTTACCATCTATAATAGTAACAATTCTCATTAATGATATACCTCCTACCCTATCGCTTGGGTAGGCCATCACTTTATGAATATTTAGAGTCCAACCTCTGGAACCCCACTTATTCTGAGAATAAAGGAGTTGCTGCACTGATGTAGTTCTGCATCCCAATCTAAGTTCACTTCAATGAGGCCATCATAATATAGGGAAAACCTTAAAGGAGATGCAGTTTTATATCCATTTTATTCTCAAGATTGTTGAGGGTCATAGAAGTGTTGGTATATTGTTCATCTTAGAAAGCAGCACAGTACAGTACATATTTTGCATGTTACAGCACTAGATTTCTAATGCTTCTTGGCCCCAAAGTGATAGTCTGACCAATCACGGATCTTTTACCAATGAAATTTGTACGCTAACAAGTAATATATTTCATCTAATTACATGACCTGCTGACTGGATCAGGCAGTGCTATTGTTATTTAAATATGGTACTACTTCAAAATGGTCTTGCAAAGGTAACTGTAAATAAAAAATGTTTTTAAAGTCATTCCTACCTGAAGTACCTCTGTACTCGGTTTACTTGTGGAGTTACACATTTTGTAAAAGGGATACTCCTATTTCAGACATGTATTGTATATCCATAGAAACAGTTTACATGTGTGCTAAATGTGAGTTCTACATTGGTAACCTTTAAATATGTTGAGAATTAGGGTCCTTAAACTTCATCCCATACCCAAAGACAGCCATCATGTTCAGTGAGAGAAAGGGTTTTTCCATGTCTATGTCTCATTCTAAATATTTATACTCTACATTCATTTTTTGTGTGGATGCAGTTAAAGGGTTGGGCCACTTTACCGTTACCCAAATGTTTTGGCTGGGCAAGACCTAAGACAATTAATAATATTGCAGGTTCTCCTCCTGCAGTTGTTGTTGCAGCCTTCTTCGCAGACTGCACAGGTCCTCTGTTTTCAAAATGACAGCTAATGGAGTAATATGCGACCAGACCTATCCATTACTCTCTTCCGAATGAAAAACACTCTTCCCATGTAAAATGTTTTTTGACTGGTAAGCTGCACAGTCTGTGAGGAAGACTGCACTAACGAGTACAGTAGGAGACCCTGGAATGCTTAAATATTAGTAATATTTCAAACACATTTTGTAAAAATAATGATAAAGTGTCCTACCCCTTTGAGAACAAAAAAGAATGCTTAGGCAACTCCAAATTTCTTTTGAAGCTTTTCAATGCTACATTCATTGAAATTTAGGTTTCAGAGACAATTTTGGGTTTGGAATATTAATATGGTAGCAATTAGTAAATAAACAAGTACTTAAAATGTGTAATAATTTGAATTACCAATCATTGTTGTGACATAGGAAATGTAATGGAATTTGTTCTTAAGAGCAATGACAAATATTACCTGGTTTGTCTCATCGCTCTACCATACGATGCTTTAATTATAATGTATTGTATGTCATAAAGAACGTCCATGAAGTCCTCACGACTTACAGGTCCTCCATCCATATGTTTCCATTCAAACTACAACACAAGCAGAATGTATTATTTAACTTTTCCCATCAATGTATTGCTTATAATCTTTGAAACGCGTGCTTAATAGAAAACAATACCTCTGTCATCTCAATGTCATGCCTAGTCAGGTGGCCATTTTGGGGGTCCGGCACATTTCGCACAATAATTCTTTGGTTTGTGGAAGGACCACCTCTAATAACGAGCTGGGGCTCGTAGGCTGATGGTCCGGTTTCTTCTTGAGCTTCAAAGTATATTGTGTACTTAAACTTTCCGCCATAAGCTGTTAGCTTTAAAATAGAGTAAAAATATGCATTTTTTTATGTGTTTTTGACAAAACATGACTATTTTGAAAATGACTTCATTTTGCTAAAAATTCTGAATTAATAAGATGCAATATAAATAACATCATTTGAAGATAATTTGCCTTTTTTCTTGTGACGCCATACACTTTTACATATGGCTTATTTTGTAAACGCATATAGATGAATATTATCTACAAAAAAATAAAAAAAACTATATAAAAATGTTATGTATTTTAAAAACATATATTAAATTATCTTCCCAGTGCCTCTTCCTTCTGCTTGACTAAAGGCTCCATAGCCTGAAGGCACACAGAATAGAGATGGTTAGCCAAAGAGAATGGGGCAATACTGGGTGGGGAATAGAGCTGGAGTAACAGAGGCTTCAGATCTTAAAATCTTCATCCTCATTTGCATATCAACTTAAATGTTTATTTCTCAGCAACAGAGGAACGGACTGGCCATGTAATAGTATTGCTAGACTTGTGTTTGACAGAGCTACACACATATAAACAGTTTGGGTGGTGAAATTTTGCTGATAGGTTTTCTTAAAGTACAAAAAACGGGTTATTATGTGTCACTCAATTTTATGTCAATGGCATTATGGCTCCATACACCTAACAGGATACGTGCAATATTTATCAACGAGCGGCTCTGAATAACCCCTCTATAACAAAGGCAAATTTTCCATATGTTGAAGGATTGTAAAAAAAAACAAAAAACAAAAAAACAATTAAATATGTTTTCTTAATTTAGCCAACCAATAAATAATAACAATGGAGGAAAAATAAATAAATAAAAAAACAATAAATAATAATGATCACTGAAGCACTAAATTATAGCACAGAACATCTAAGAAATGTTCTTAACATTGACAAACAGCAAATTCATTTCACTTTCTTCTTCAGCACAGAGAAACCAGTTGTCTTTGTTATAATCTATGAGGATGTTTCCCTAAACAATATTTCATATTCTTTGAACTGTTTGTAATATTGAAAGAATCAAAAGACTAAAAAAATCCCCTCTTTTCAAGCAGATGATAGAAAAAACATTTTAATATAAAACATTTTACCCGTAGGTAGAACAGACAAGCCCTTTTTATTAAAATTACATATTTGATGTGATTAATAAAAGTGTGAAGCAATGGGGAAAATTCTCAGTAGAAACATAAAACATAATTTATATTCCAAGTAAGTCATAGTGCAATGAAATAAGATGGTTACATGGTAAAAATTAATGTGTTCCTTCATAAGGACATAATAATTTAGGAACAAGTCAAATCTACCAGTTATTATAAGAAGTTTGGATAGATTTGACAGTGCTTCATCAGAACTTCCAAAAGTTGTGGAAACAGCCAAGTAGCAGAGTGCAGTTTTCGTATGTAGGGTGGATTGCAATAAATGTCTAATGTGGGACACAAGGACTAACGTTGGAATTTCCCTAGCCAAGCAAAAGGGACAGAATAGGGGCAGATGAGTATAATCCAAGCATGTCATGCCAGGTAGTTTTGTCCGCTTTACATGGAGTCCAGGATAACTCTTATAAGTTTATGGAACATCCTAGGAGAGGCGCGAAACTAATTTGCACTTTTCTCCACGTATCTTACATCCAGCCTTTCAAATTCAAAGTGAATTGAAAGACCAATGTACAAAAAGTAGAAATACAAAAATTGTATCATTATGTCAATATCATTTTACAAGCGCAAGATGTTTACAAATGGTAAAATGACATATCGCCACATGACATTGACCACAAACAAAAAATTGGTAGATTTATGTAAATTCCTAGGACATTTTATAGTCAAGAAAAATACAGAAGTACATAATAAGCTAACATGCTGGATCCATGGAATTATTTACCTTACGTCCTTCAAATTGTTCAGGTAGTTTCCAATAAAATGGCTCAGAGTGGAGGTCTTGTTTCACTTGATCAATGTGCGCTATGATATCTGGATGATGGAAAAATACCCCTTTCGTAGTTCGTCGTTGCAAGGTGAAGTCTGTCAATTCTATTACAGTCTGATCAGGCTTTAATGATTGCTATAAAATAAGAGAAGATATAAATATAAATATATATATATATATATATATATATATATATATATATATATATATATATATGAAAAAAATAAAGAAAATCTGTTTCTCTAAACATTCAATTTTATCACAATCCATAATCTATGTGGTGGATCCATTAAGAAACCTTACGTTATTTCATAATGAGTAGAGATGAGAGAACCCAAACTGTAAAGTACCGGACAGCTAGTATTCGGTAATAATCTCAGAGCACAGACTTCTTCTGGAAGTCTGTTTTAGTCTTCTGAGTTCCAGAAGGAGAGAAAGAGAGACCTAGCCCTTGCTATGATCATTTTACAATATCAAAGTTCAGGTCCCTATTGACTTGTATGGGGTTCGGTTTCTGTTTAAAGTTCAGGTAGAGATCTAAACCCGACCTTCCGAGTTTGCTCATTTCTATTAATGAGACATTTAAAATGTTGAAGCATGCACAGGCAGAGTTGTGCTCCAGGCACAATACTTCTATACACGCCTATTGGCGCCATATTAATGCCCCATACAACTTCCATCTCTGCTAATAATATTAACTTTTAGAATTTTTAGATCTGTAGCTTTGTTACAATTGTTTTCAGAGATGAACATAGGTGCAATCTGTGCAACTGTACAGGCGCCCAAGAGATAAGGGGGCCCACTTTTACCTCTAAAGCAGGTGCAATTGTGCATAATGATGAGCTATTGGACTGCAAAGGGTTAATATACTGTTCTTGCACAGGAGCCTCTTATGTGTGTGGCCAAACCTCATTGTTTCCGCACTAACCAAAGTTTGGAGCTAAACAACTAAGCCTCCAGACTTTTACATTGTAACTATATTTATACACAGCATTCAATCAGAACAAGAGATTGTGAAATATTAAATCTGCTTGGCTTTTCATCACCTTAAAAAATTAAATGGCTGATACAAATTTTGATTTAATCCTTGCTACTACTTTATCATGGTAATGCAGCACTGATGCTCTGATGACATGCCTGGTCTTTGTCTGCAAAAAATTAGGATGTGACCACTGTTGCTAACTTGCCATATTGTGGACATTTCCAGACAATGGGAGCCATGATATAGTAGTAGACTACTCATGGGCTGCCCCGGCCACATGCTGACCACTAATACACAAAAACCACAGGGGAACATTGGGCAAAGAAGAAGCAAGTACTATTTATTTATATATTTTTTTCTCATTTGTGGCTGTTAAGAAAATATCACAGTTGGACAATTCTGTTAATTAGTATTTCCATACTTATCAACTTCAATTAGAGGTCTTGAAAATTGTGAAAAACTGTGATACAAATTATGTTGCAACTATTTAGTATACATATGTATTCATTATGATTTATGCTTGGAAACCCTTTACTAGACATTAGAAATCATAATTTGTTGCACAATATTAGCTGTAGGCACTATGCAGCTAAGAGCTTGGTTCAAAAGTCTCTTCTTATAGTCTAAGAACTGGCGCTCAGTAGACAAATTGTAAAATAAGAAGTTAAAAGAAAACACTGAATGTTTTGGCATTTATTAGCTGCTTCAGCATGTTTTACTAAAATATACCAGCAGGAACCTACATTAGAGTATTAAATGGCTCAACAGCTTCCTACTCACCCACATTCGGATGAGTCCATCTGCTTCTGTACACTGGGTAGTCAGGCCAAAGCAGTAACAGCTGCTACATCCAAGTGGATTCCCTACATGAAGTCCAAAAGTGCTGAGTTTGCATCTGTCACAGTGGACTCCTTCCACATTCATCTGGAAAAGAGATACTTCACAAACTTAGTGGAATTACACTCATGTTTATATTAAGAAACCTTGAGATCTTTTGGAATCAGATTTTTGTATAGACCAATTATGAAAATGTTTTACTTTCTTAGCAAACCGAATATAGAGAGACAAATTTATAAACATGTAGACTGTCTTACCATTTATGAAAACAGTTCTAAATATGCAAAGCAAAATGTATTAAAAAATATATTAGCTGATAACTACATCCAGTGACATGAAGAGATATATGTATACATACTATGTTATGCTTTGATAGAAATAAGATTTAGGTCTAGCTACAACAGTTGGACAACCTCTTCTTAGAATGACACCAGCCCAGCAATCAGCTGATCACTGCAGTTTTGACTTTTCTATGAGGATGAACAGCTATGTTCATCAAGGCACATGTAGATCTACATTACATGTTCACATCAAGTTTATAAGAGAAAAAGCTGTTACAAAGTTATGATTTTGATATTCCTGACTGTGCGAGTAAGACTTCATTAGTCGAAAGGTGTCACTTTTTGCCCTCTGGGTCTTGTTATTGGTGTACCCAACATGTACTTTTAAAAACATATAATAAATGTGAAGTTTCATTTTTGACAATCAATGCTGTAGACAATCTTTTCCATATAATCTATAATAATAATCTTTATTTTTATATAGCGCTAACATATTCCGCAGCGCTTTACAATTTGCACACATTATCATTGCTGTCCCCGATGGGGCTCACAATCTAAATTCCCCATCAGTATGTCTTTGAAATGTGGGCGGAATCCAGAGAACCCACAGGAAACCCACGTAAACATGGAGAAAACATGCAAACTCCTTGCAGATGTTGTCCTTTGAACCCAGGACTCCAGTGCTGCAAGGCTGAGGTGCTAACCACTAAGCCACCATGCCGCCCCATATTCTCCCCATATACTCCATATCCCTTACTGTGTGTTTTGGGTCATAGCCTATTTAGAAGTGTCATCTTCTTTGACTAAAATTGAGTTCATGGAAGAAAGTTCATATTCCTGTAAAACTTGCTTTATACAATGTTAAAATTGTAACGGACTGTGTGGTGGAGCCATTGTGATGTGATCCTAGAAGAGCCTGGAGGGGAATGACTAGGTACAGCACCAAATTCGATCTCGGATGCACAGCAGCAGACAATACTGTGATCCAAGGAAGGTGAGACCAGGTATTACACCAGGACTGACTTCAGGTGGACGGCAGCTGACCCCTAAGGGACAGGAGGCAGGAACAGCCAGGAATGGTAGACTTGGCAAGTACTGGCTGGCACGGCTGGTGTAGAGAATGGCATGACAGACACACAGGCAGCTATTTACTGGCAGGCCTGACTGGTATACAGGCAGGCAGGCAAGAGACACGGCTGATGTACAAGACAGATATACTGGGATACAAGTACTTGGACCTGAGAACTAGCAAGCACTTTTGATGCAGATGGAGGTACCTTACTTAGTAAGTCTCTCCCAATCATTCAGTCATTGGCGGGGAACACTTTAGGATGGTGCATGCACAGCTGCTTTAATAAGGAGGGAGTGCACTCCCTAAGCACAGTGCCCAGTGGTCTGCGTGCTGTGCGCATACCCCAGGCAGCAGCAGAGCAGGAAGGAAAAGGAGCGGGATGTGTGCCATGGCTATGAGTTAGTTGACATGCCTGCCGAGGGAGAGGGGCAGTGTGCAGGGATGCCTGCACTACAAAAATCAAGAACCATTGAAGAATTAAAAAATAATAAGGGAATCTTTCAGCTGGATTTCACACACCAAACTTTTAAACATTTATTTTAACCCCTTCACCAACTTGCAATTTTCCGTTTTGCACTATTGTTTTTCACAGAGCTATAACACTTTTTATTTTTCCATCAATGTAGCTATATGAAGTATTGTTTTTTGTGGGACGAGCATTACTTTTGAATGTCACCATTGATTTTGTTATATAGTGTACTGGAAAATGGGAAAAAAAATTCCAAGTGCGGTGAAATTGCAAAAAAAGGGCAATTCCACACCTGTTTTTTTATTTTTGTTATGTATCGTGTTCACTAAATGCTAGAATTACATGCCTTTATGATTCTCCAGGTCATTATGAGTTTACAGATACCAAGCATGTATTGGTTCTTTTATATTTAAGTGGAGAAAGAAAATCCTAAATTTATAAGGAAAAAAGAAAAAAAGGAATGGCGCCATTTTCCGAGACTCATAGAGTCTTAATTTTTCATGATCTGGAGCTGGATGAAGGCTTATTTTTTGCACGCTGAGCTGATGATTAGGGATGGGCGAATCCGAACTGTAAAGTTCGGGACCGTAGCGAACATAGTTTTCGGTCACACGGTCACGAACTCGGGTTTCCATGGGAAACCCGTATTACAGTTCGGGTCCAGTTCGGGCTGTAAAAAAAAGCAGAAAATTAATAATAAACATTATAATTATACTTACCTGTCCAGTGACGCGTCCTCTCGTCCTGCTGTCTCCCAGCCGCATCAGCTTCTGGGGCTGCTCATTACCTTCTGCTGGTATTCACTGCACTCGGCAGTCTTCGGCTTTTCCCGGCAGTGTTCGTGCGGTGATGTCACCGCACGAACACTGCAGGAAAAAGCTGAAGACTGCCAAGTGCAGTGAATACTGCCGGCTGTTAATGAGAGGCCCCAGAAGCAGAGCAGACAGGAGACAGCGGGACTGGAGGACGCGTCAATGGACAGGTAAGTATAATTCTAATCTTTATTATAAATGTTCTGCTTTTTTTACATTCCCATCCCATATATGTAAAGTCCGAGTTCGGGCGCAAGTTCGTATCATCTCCGGCCCCAAACTCGAACTTTCCAAAAACTCGGGTGAACCCTCCGATCCCAAACATCGGGGATTCGCCCATCACTACTGATGATTTATTGATACCATTTTCAGGTAGACACAATATTTGATCACCTGTTATTACATTTTATTCAATGTTGTCGCAACCAAAAAAAGTAATTTGATTTTTGTTCTCTTTACGCCTTTTACTGATAGCATTAATTTACTTCATATTTTGACAGATCAGACATTTCTGAACTCAGCAATACCAAATATGTGTATTTTTGTTTTTTTTATTATTTTAAATGGGGCAAAAGGAAGGTGATTTAAACTTTTTTATTTTTTTTATAATTTATTTATTTTTTCTTTTTGCTTGCTTCAATAGTCCCCTTAGGATACTGAAAGCTGCGATCTTCCAATCGCTTGTGCGCTTCCAAGGCGCTCAATTTAAACGCTTCTGTCAGTGATTGACAGTGGCAATTAACATGTTAACAACTGTGGGTGGATTACTCTGTTAGACAGCTGTCATGTACCAGAAAATATGCAGGCTCAGCTTCGAAATCTTCCTCAAAGTGAGGGAGCCATGCCTATACTTCCAAGGTCGTAAAGGGGTAAGGGAGATATTTTGAAATGTTTAAAGCATCAAAGCAAGAGGAGCTACAAGCTGGCACCAATTTGCTGATACAATATGGCTGAAATATAGGTATAGTTTGATGTGAACAATACAGATGATTGAATCAAAAATCTAATTTATGACTAATTTTGTAAAAAAAGGACGGGTTCTGGCTGATTTTGTACAATATGCTATTTAATTTCTAATAAAAAAAATGCTCACCATCATTTTACAAATTTCAGAAGATTGCCTCAGCTCCCAAGATCTCAGGGATAATGACGCAGTCTTCACTATTATGCCTTACAGCTATAACATCCCATGGTTCAGTGCAGACAACCAGGAAGATTATCATAACCTGTATAAAAATAGAGGCAGGGAATGCAGTTGCCATTTTGTGGTGAATCTGGATTGTGAGAGGAATTCACAACTAACAAATAAACTATAAATATAGGGATAGAAAACCATACAAACACTGAGGAAACTATAAAGCTTATGTGTGATAGTACAGTAGTTCGTTAGATTAGTGAGTGAGGAAAAGAAAATCATGTCATGACTTTTTGGGGGGCAATTAGCGGTTTTGGAATACTGTTGATTAACAGAAAAGCAGGTGTGTCCAGTGAATGGTGAAGGTAAAACATAACTTTTAATGAAAATAAATTAAAATATATCCCTATATATGGTATCCAGCACTCAGTACACACTGGCTATAGAACCTAATAACGATCTACGTGTTTCGACCTGGTGGTCTTAGTCATGATCTTGAGATCATGATTCATTGTGGCTACTTCTCCCTGGTACATGAGAGGTGTTTGGTGATCACACAGGAGGTCAAGATAAAATACATGGTGAGCTGATTTTTTTTTCTCTACTTTGTAACTAGGGTTGAGCGACTTTCATTTTTTTAAGATCGAGTAGGGTTTTGGGAAACCCGATTTTGTCCAGAGTCGAGTCGAGTGCAGTCGGCCGATTATCGCTAAAAGTCGGGGATCGACCGAAACACGAAACCCAATGCAAGTCAATGGGGAAGCATAGTCGGCAGTGAGTGGAGGCCAGGAAAACACCTACAGTGCCCATTTTAATGCCAAAAACATCCATTCTTGTTTCAGAAGCTTGCCAATCTTAATTAACTGTATAATAATAGTTGGGCATAGGGAATTGGGGGAAAGTTGTGGGGGGAGTAGGGCTGGCTCAAGTTTTTCGTGGGCCCAGGAAATGCGGACTACGTCACGGCGGTGTTGCAGGGAAAGGTAAGTATTTAAACGTTGCAAGTGCTGTGATCCTGAGCAAGCAGGGGGGAGCCCACTCGTTCGCATTGCCACTGGCACAGGGCCCCTCAAAGTACGGCGGTGTGTTTGCATGGCGGGGGCGCCTCCCACCAGCAGCGACACTTTTGCGTACTCTGAGGGGCCCTGTGCCAGTGACGTCGCCAACGAGTATGCCCCCCCACCTGATGAAGGAACCTGCACTTTCATCTGCACCTTCCTCTTTGTCCCTGTGTAAGGTGGTATAACATGCGGGAAGGGGAACCTTACTTTCAGCAGGGTCAGATTCTGGCTGTGTAGAGTACAAGGGGAATGTAGTGGTCTAGGTCAATGTACCAGCAGACTCATTTAGCAGTGGCTGGGCAATGGGCAGGATGAGGAGGAAACAGATATAGGGCCAAAGAATAAAGTAGGCTACATGCAGTTCAAAATTGGTAACAGGACTAAACAGGCGGCATTGCTTTGTTCAGTGGAGTAGCAAACCCAAGAGCAGCAGATACTGTTTCAAGGGCCTAACCACACTAGTAGGCCAAATGCAGTTTAATATCTGATAGTATAAGGCAAAAGCCAGAATGTGGAAGCTCAGCTTTGTTCAGTTGAGGACAACACCAGGGAGGGGCAGACACCTTTAGTAGGCCGGAAAAGCCTATTGCATTTTTTAAAATGGTAATTTGGAGCAGAAGGTTGAAGCTCAGCTTTATTTAGTTGAGGACAACACCAGGCAGGGGCACACAGACAGACACCTTTAGTAGGCCGGAAAAGCCTATTGCATTTTTTAAAATGGTAATTTGGAGCAGAAGGTTGAAGCTCAGCTTTATTTAGTTGAGGGCAACACCAGGCAGGGGCACACAGACAGACACCTTTAGTAGGCCGGAAAAGCCTATTGCATTTTTTAAAATGGTAATTTGGAGCAGAAGGTTGAAGCTCAGCTTTATTTAGTTGAGGGCAACACCAGGGAGGGGCAGAAGCCGTTAGTAGGCCCTAACCACCATTTTTTTTTTTTAAAACCACTTAATGAGAGCCGGAAGGTTGAAGCTCAGCTTTATTTAGTTGAGGACAACACCAGGCAGGGGCACACAGACAGACACCTTTAGTAGGCCGGAAAAGCCTATTGCATTTTTTAAAATGGTAATTTGGAGCAGAAGGTTGAAGCTCAGCTTTATTTAGTTGAGGGCAACACCAGGGAGGGGCAGAAGCCGTTAGTAGGCCCTAACCACCATTTTTTTTTTTTTTAAACCACTTAATGAGAGCCGGAAGGTTGAAGCTCAGCTTTATTTAGTTGAGGACAACACCAGGCAGGGGCACACAGACAGACACCTTTAGTAGGCCGGAAAAGCCTATTGCATTTTTTAAAATGGTAATTTGGAGCAGAAGGTTGAAGCTCAGCTTTATTTAGTTGAGGACAACACCAGGCAGGGGCACACAGACAGACACCTTTAGTAGGCCGGAAAAGCCTATTGCATTTTTTAAAATGGTAATTTGGAGCAGAAGGTTGAAGCTCAGCTTTATTTAGTTGAGGGCAACACCAGGGAGGGGCAGAAGCCGTTAGTAGGCCCTAACCACCATTTTTTTTTTTTAAAACCACTTAATGAGAGCCGGAAGGTTGAAGCTCAGCTTTATTTAGTTGAGGACAACACCAGGCAGGGGCACACAGACAGACACCTTTAGTAGGCCGGAAAAGCCTATTGCATTTTTTAAAATGGTAATTTGGAGCAGAAGGTTGAAGCTCAGCTTTATTTAGTTGAGGACAACACCAGGCAGGGGCACACAGACAGACACCTTTAGTAGGCCGGAAAAGCCTATTGCATTTTTTAAAATGGTAATTTGGAGCAGAAGGTTGAAGCTCAGCTTTATTTAGTTGAGGGCAACACCAGGGAGGGGCAGAAGCCGTTAGTAGGCCCTAACCACCATTTTTTTTTTTTAAAACCACTTAATGAGAGCCGGAAGGTTGAAGCTCAGCTTTATTTAGTTGAGGACAACACCAGGCAGGGGCACACAGACAGACACCTTTAGTAGGCCGGAAAAGCCTATTGCATTTTTTAAAATGGTAATTTGGAGCAGAAGGTTGAAGCTCAGCTTTATTTAGTTGAGGGCAACACCAGGGAGGGGCAGAAGCCGTTAGTAGGCCCTAACCACCATTTTTTTTTTTAAAAACCACTTAATGAGAGCCGGAAGGTTGAAGCTCAGCTTTATTTAGTTGAGGACAACACCAGGCAGGGGCACACAGACAGACACCTTTAGTAGGCCGGAAAAGCCTATTGCATTTTTTAAAATGGTAATTTGGAGCAGAAGGTTGAAGCTCAGCTTTATTTAGTTGAGGGCAACACCAGGGAGGGGCAGAAGCCGTTAGTAGGCCCTAACCACCATTTTTTTTTTTTTAAAACCACTTAATGAGAGCCGGAAGGTTGAAGCTCAGCTTTATTTAGTTGAGGACAACACCAGGCAGGGGCACACAGACAGACACCTTTAGTAGGCCGGAAAAGCCTATTGCATTTTTTAAAATGGTAATTTGGAGCAGAAGGTTGAAGCTCAGCTTTATTTAGTTGAGGGCAACACCAGGGAGGGGCAGAAGCCGTTAGAAGGCCCTAACCACCATTTTTTTTTTTTAAAACCACTTAATGAGAGCCGGAAGGTTGAAGCTCAGCTTTATTTAGTTGAGGACAACACCAGGCAGGGGCACACAGACAGACACCTTTAGTAGGCCGGAAAAGCCTATTGCATTTTTTAAAATGGTAATTTGGAGCAGAAGGTTGAAGCTCAGCTTTATTTAGTTGAGGGCAACACCAGGGAGGGGCAGAAGCCGTTAGTAGGCCCTAACCACCATTTTTTTTTTTTAAAACCACTTAATGAGAGCCGGAAGGTTGAAGCTCAGCTTTATTTAGTTGAGGACAACACCAGGCAGGGGCACACAGACAGACACCTTTAGTAGGCCGGAAAAGCCTATTGCATTTTTTAAAATGGTAATTTGGAGCAGAAGGTTGAAGCTCAGCTTTATTTAGTTGAGGACAACACCAGGGAGGGGCAGAAGCCGTTAGTAGGCCCTAACCAAAGTTGAAGGCCAAATGCAGTTTAATTTCTGATACTATAGGCCGAAAGCCAGAAGGTGGAAGCTCCGATTTAGACAGTGGAGGACAATTTGAATTAGGGACTGCAGACAGACTTAGTAGGCTGTCCCCTGTGGACCATGCATCCACCACATTAACCCATTGCGCCGTAATGGACACGTAATCTTCCGTGGCCATGCCTACAGGTCCATGCGTCTGTTGTCAGGTGCACCTTTGTACTCACAGATTGCCAGAGTGCATGGACAATGCGGTCTTCTACATGCTGGTGGAGGGTTGGGATGGCTTTTCTCGCAAAAGAAGTGTCGACTGGTTAGCTTGTAGCGTGGTACAGCGTAGTCCATCATGGCCTTATTAATAGTAAATAAAATATATAACTAGGCTCTATGAACTTTTAAATAGGTTCCAGGGGTACACGGGCAGCATTGGTGTGGTCAGTGGAGGAGTATTGCAAGTAGGGGCTGCAGACAGGCTATCAAAGGCCTAAAATAACAAACAGTAGGCAGTCATGGCAGTTTTACATCGGTTACATGGATACACAGGCAGGCACTCCAGGCAGCATTGTGGTCAGTGGAGGAGTATTGCAAGTAGGGGCCGCAGACAGGCTATCAAAGGCCTAAAATAACAAACAATAGGCTCATTGCAGTTTTACAGCGGTTACATGGATAGACGGGCAGGCAGCTTGGTGGTGAGTGGAGGAGTATTTAAAGTAGGGACCGCAGACAGGCTATCAAAGGCCTAACATAACAAACAATAGGCTCATGGCAGTTTTACAGCGGTTACATGGATACACGGGCAGGCAGCTTGGTGGTCAGTGGAGGAGTATTTAAAGTAGGGACCGCAGACAGGCTTCAAAGGCCTAACATAAGAAAATGGGCTGGCTGTAGGCACTTTATAATTGGTTCCAGGGGTACACGGGCAGCAGTGGTCTGGCCAGTGGAGGACTAGTGGAAGGAGGGACCGCAGACAGGCTTCAAAGGCCTAACATAAAAAAATGGGCTGGCTGTAGGCACTTTATAATTGGTTCCAGGGGTACACGGGCAGCAGTGGTCTGGCCAGTGGAGGACTAGTGGAAGGAGGGACCGCAGACAGGCTTCAAAGGCCTAACATAAAAAAATGGGCTGGCTGTAGGCACTTTATAATTGGTTCCAGGGGTACACGGGCAGCAGTGGTCTGGCCAGTGGAGGACTAGTGGAAGGAGGGACCGCAGACAGGCTTCAAAGGCCTAACATAAAAAAATGGGCTGGCTGTAGGCACTTTATAATTGGTTCCAGGGGTACACGGGCAGCAGTGGTCTGGTCAGTGGAGGACTAGTGGAAGGAGGGACCGCAGACAGGCTTCAAAGGCCTAACATAAAAAAATGGGCTGGCTGTAGGCACTTTATAATTGGTTCCAGGGGTACACGGGCAGCAGTGGTCTGGTCAGTGGAGGACTAGTGGAAGGAGGGACCGCAGACAGGCTTCAAAGGCCTAACATAAAAAAATGGGCTGGCTGTAGGCACTTTATAATTGGTTCCAGGGGTACACGGGCAGCAGTGGTCTGGTCAGTGGAGGACTAGTGGAAGGAGGGACCGCAGACAGGCTTCAAAGGCCTAAAATAACAAACAATAGGCTCATGGCAGTTTTACAGCGGTTACATGGATACACGGGCAGGCAGCTTGGTGGTCAGTGGAGGAGTATTTAAAGTAGGGACCGCAGACAGGCTTCAAAGGCCTAACATAAGAAAATGGGCTGGCTGTAGGCACTTTATAATTGGTTCCAGGGGTACACGGGCAGCAGTGGTCTGGCCAGTGGAGGACTAGTGGAAGGAGGGACCGCAGACAGGCTTCAAAGGCCTAACATAAAAAAATGGGCTGGCTGTAGGCACTTTATAATTGGTTCCAGGGGTACACGGGCAGCAGTGGTCTGGCCAGTGGAGGACTAGTGGAAGGAGGGACCGCAGACAGGCTTCAAAGGCCTAACATAAAAAAATGGGCTGGCTGTAGGCACTTTATAATTGGTTCCAGGGGTACACGGGCAGCAGTGGTCTGGTCAGTGGAGGACTAGTGGAAGGAGGGACCGCAGACAGGCTTCAAAGGCCTAAAATAACAAACAATAGGCTCATGGCAGTTTTACAGCGGTTACATGGATACACGGGCAGCTTGGTGGTGAGTGGAGGAGTAGTGCAAGGAGTGTCTGTCCCAGTACTCCCAAAATATAAATAGATGTTAATGTCTCGCAAAACAACCAAAACAAAAAAAAAGGTGGCATACTTAGGTACAGGGGTGGGCTCATCTGCTGAGTTTCTGACATAGTAATTTGGCAGTAACTATTTAATGGTGCCAATATAGGACACAGACACAGACTACTTTAAGTTGCATCATAGATGTCTACAAATTTGTATTGTCAGTGCCAGACATTGAATGATGTCAGCGAATAGACTAAAGATTGGTGGAGCTGTGCGACATAATTTTGCATGTGGTAGAGCACATTTTGAGCTGGGGTACGGGGGGAACTCTCTAGAGGCCGGCGGGACCGCCCCAGGGCCCCTCATGTTACAACGGTGTGTCTGACGTTGGGTGCGCACCACCACCGCCAGAGACACTACATTGTACTATGAGGGACCCAGTAGCAATGCCGTCAACCAAAAGCGAGCACACCCACCTCTTCAGACAAACAGCAGTCTCACGGGTGCTTGCGCCAAGTCGCGATACCACGGCCCCGTGTGGGGAGTTTGGCCATTTAGGGAGGTGTAAACATGTCGTATGCTGTACAATCAGCTGCAGCAAATTAGACATTAGAAAAGTAATTCACAGGCAAGAGCCTTTCATAGGAAAGCTAGGTGTCGGCCGGGCAAGGTGGGGCAAAAGATTTCGAAATCCAGTTGTGGTTCATTTTAATGAATGTTAGATCGTCAACATTTTGGGTAGCCAGACGAGTCCTTTTTTCGGTTAATATTGAACCTGCAGCACTGAATACTCTTTCTGATAGGACACTTGCTGCCGGGCAAGCAAGCTCCTGCAATGCATATTCTGCCAATTCTGGCCAGGTGTCTAATTTGGAGGCCCAGTAATCAAATGGGAATGACGGTTGAGGGAGAACATCGATAAGGGATGAAAAATAGTTAGTAACCATACTGGACAAATGTTGTCTCCTGTCACTTTCAATTGATGCAGCAGTACCTGTCCTGTCTGCGGTCATAGCAAAATCACTCCACAACCTGGTCAGAAAACCCCTCTGTCCAACGCCACTTCTGATGTGTGCACCCCTAACACTCCTAGTCTGCTGCCCCCTGGAGCTCGTGTGAGAACGATCACGTGCGCTGTGTGCTGGGAATGCCTGAAGCAAACGGTCAACAAGAGTTGATTGTTTGGTTGCTAATATTAGTTCCAAGTTCTCATGTGGCATAATATTTTGCAATTTGCCTTTATAGCGTGGATCAAGGAGGCAGGCCAACCAGTAATCGTCATCGTTCATCATTTTCGTAATGCGTGTGTCCCTTTTTAGGATACGTAAGGCATAATCCGCCATGTGGGCCAAAGTTCCAGTTGTCAAATCTCCGGTTGTGATTGGTTGAGGGGCAGTTGCAGGCAAATCTACGTCACTTGTGTCCCTCAAAAAACCAGAACCCGGCCGTGACACGCAACCAATTTCCTGTGCCCCCGGGAAAGGTTCGGCATTAAAAATATACTCATCCCCATCATCCTCCTCGTCCTCCACCTCCTCTTCGCCCGCTACCTCGTCCTGTACACTGCCCTGACCAGACAATGGCTGACTGTCATCAAGGCTTTCCTCTTCCTCTGGTGCAGACGCCTGCTCCTTTATGTGCGTCAAACTTTGCATCAGCAGACGCATTAGGGGGATGCTCATGCTTATTACGGCGTTGTCTGCACTAACCAGCCGTGTGCATTCCTCAAAACACTGAAGGACTTGACACATGTCTTGTATCTTAGACCACTGCACACCTGACAACTCCATGTCTGCCATCCTACTGCCTGCCCGTGTATCCTCCCACAAATAAATAACAGCACGCCTCTGTTCGCACAGTCTCTGAAGCATGTGCAGTGTTGAGTTCCACCTTGTTGCAACGTCTATGATTAGGCGATGCTGGGGAAGGTTCAAAGACCGCTGATAGGTCTGCATACGGCTGGCGTGTACAGGCGAACGTCGGATATGTGAGCAAAGTGCACGCACTTTGAGGAGCAGGTCGGAGAACCCAGGATAAGTTTTCAATAAGCACTGCACCACCAGGTTTAAGGTGTGAGCCAGGCAAGGAATGTGTTTCAGTTGGGAAAGGGAGATGGCAGCCATGAAATTCCTTCCGTTATCACTCACTACCTTGCCTGCCTCAAGATCTACTGTGCCCAGCCACGACTGCGTTTCTTGTTGCAAGAACTCGGACAGAACTTCCGCGGTGTGTCTGTTGTCGCCCAAGCACTTCATAGCCAATACAGCCTGCTGACGCTTGGCAGTAGCTGGCCCATAATGGGACAACTGGTGTGCAACAGTGTCATCTGCCGATGGAGTGGTTGGCAGACTGCGTTCTGTGGAAGAGCTGTAGCTTCTGCAGGAGGACGAGGAGGAGGAGGAGGAGGGGGTGCGAACGCCTACAGCCAACTGTTTCCTAGACCGTGGGCTAGGCACAACTGTCCCTAAATTGATGTCGCCTGTGGACCCTGCATCCACCACATTCACCCAGTGTGCCGTGATGGACACATAACGTCCCTGGCCATGCCTACTGGTCCATGCATCTGTAGTCAGGTGCACCTTTGTACTCACAGATTGCCTGAGTGCATGGACGATGCGCTGTTTAACATGCTGGTGCAGGGCTGGGATGGCTTTTCTGGAAAAAAAGTGTCGACTGGGTAGCTCGTATCGTGGTTCAGCGTACTCCATCAGGGCTTTGAAAGCTTCACTTTCAACTAACCGGTAGGGCATCATCTCTAACGAGATTAGTCTAGCTATGTGGGCGTTAAAACACTGTGTACGCGGATGCGAGGATAAGTACTTCCTTTTTCTAACCAGAGCCTCATGTAGGGTGAGCTGGACTGGAGAGCTGGAGATCGTGGAACTTTCGGGTGTGCCGGTGTACATGGCAGACTGAGAGACGGTTGGAGACGGTATTGTTTCCGCCAGTGCCCTAGATGCAATATTTCCTCCTACAAAACTGGTGATTCCCTGACCCTGACTGCTTTTGGCTGGCAAAGAAACCTGCACAGATACTGCCGGTGGTGCGGAAAATGGTGGCCTTACAGTGACGGAAGGGATGTTGCGTTGCTGACTAGCTTCATTGGCCGAGGGTGCTACAACCTTGAGGGACGTTTGGTAGTTAGTCCAGGCTTGAAAATGCATGGTGGTTAAGTGTCTATGCATGCAACTAGTATTTAGACTTTTCAGATTCTGACCTCTGCTTAAGCTAGTTGAACATTTTTGACAGATGACTTTGCGCTGATCAGTTGGATGTTGTTTAAAAAAATGCCAGACTGCACTCTTCCTAGACTCGGATCCCTTTTCAGGGATTGCAGACTGAGCTTTAACCGGATGGCAACGCTGTGCTCCAACAGGTTTTGGCTTTGACACGCGTTTTGGGCCAGATACGGGCCCGGCAGATGGAACCTGTTGCGATGTTGATGCCTGCTGCGGCCCCTCCTCCACCTCCGCTTCTGAACTACTGCCGCCTGCACCCTGTTCCCCCAATGGCTGCCAATCGGGGTCAATAACTGGGTCATCTATTACCTCCTCTTCGAGCTCGTGTGCAACTTCGTCTGTGTCACTGTGTCGGTCGGTGGTATAGCGTTCGTGGCGGGGCAACATAGTCTCATCAGGGTCTGATTGTGGATCTGTACCCTGAGAGGGCAATGTGGTGGTCTGAGTCAAAGGAGCAGCATAGTACTCTGGCTGTGGCTGTGCATCAGTGCACTCCATGTCAGAATATACTTGTAATGGGCATGGCCTGTTAAATGTTTCACTTTCTAAGCCAGGGACGGTATGTGTAAAGAGCTCCATGGAGTGACCCGTTGTGTCGCCTGCTGCATCCTTCTCTCTTGTTGTAGTTTTTGCTGAGGAGGACAAGGAAGCGACTTGTCCCTGACCGTGAACATCCACAAGCGACGCGCTGCTTTTACATTTACCAGTTTCGGAAGAGGAGGCAAAAGAGCTAGAGGCTGAGTCTGCAATGTAAGCCAAAACTTGCTGTTGCTGCTCCGCCTTTAAAAGCGGTTTTCCTACTCCCAGAAAAGAGAGCGTTCGAGGCCTTGTGTAGCCTGACGACGAAACTGGCTCCACAGCTCCAGACTTAGGTGGAATATTTTTATCCCCACGACCACCTGATGCTCCACTACCACTACCATCATTACCAGCTGACAATGAACGCCCACGACGACCTCTTGCACCAGACTTCCTCATTGTTTTAAAATCTTAACCAAAGTAACTTTATTTGTTGCTGTCAAACAACTTACACGGTGAGCTATAACTTCAGTATGATTTCAATATCCCTTAACAGGTTGGTGAGACCACAAGGAAAATCAGGCACAATGTTACACACTCTGTTTTCTGTGGCACAAAATCACAGAGATGACACACACGCAGGACTGTCACTCAAGCACTAATGTCAATATTAATCTCCCACCTAATTTATTTATTTTTTTTTCTCAGGGAGACTTTAGAAACCAAATAATATTAAAAAAAAAAAAAAAAAAAAGGCTTTCTATGGCCCACAATTAGAGAGAGAGAGGTGGCACACCCAGGAGTCAAGACTGGCGCACAAGCTGAAAGGGCAATATTACTCTCCCACGGTTTTTTTAAGTTTTTTTTTTATTTCAGGGAGACTTTAGAAACCAAATAATATTAAAAAAAAAAAAAAAAAAATAGGCTTTCTAAAGCCCACTGAATGAGAGAGAGAGGTGGCACACCCAGGAGTCAAGACTGGCACACAAGCTGAAAGGGCAATATTACTCTCCCACTGTTTTTTTATGTTTTTTTTTTTTTTTCAGGGAGACTTTAGAAACCAAATAATATTAAAAAAACCAAAAAAAAAAATAGCCTTTCTATGGCCCACTGAATGAGAGAGAGAGGTGGCACACCCAGGAGTCAAGACTGGCACACAAGCTGAAAGGGCAATATTACTCTCCCACTGTTTTTTTTATGTATTTTTTGTTTTTTAAGGGAGACTTTAGAAACCCAATAATATTTAAAAAAATAAATAAATAGGCTTTCTATGGCCCACTGAATGAGAGGGAGAGAGGTGGCACACCCAGGAGTCAAGACTGGCACACAAGCTGAAAGGGCAATATTACTCTCCCACTGTTTTTTTATGTATTTTTTGTTTTTTAAGGGAGACTTTAGAAACCCAATAATATTTAAAAAAAAAAATAAATAGGCTTTCTATGGCCCACTGAATGAGAGGGAGAGAGGTGGCACACCCAGGAGTCAAGCCTGGCACACAAGCTGAAAGGGCAATATTACTCTCCCATTGTTTTTTTATGTATTTTTTGTTTTTTAAGGGAGACTTTAGAAACCCAATAATATTTTAAAAAATAAATAAATAGGCTTTCTATGGCCCACTGAATGAGAGGGAGAGAGGTGGCACACCCAGGAGTCAAGACTGGCACACAAGCTGAAAGGGCAATATTACTCTCCCACTGTTTTTTTAGGTATTTTTTTTTTTTCAGGGAGACTTTAGAAACCAAATAATATTAAAAAAAAAAAAAAAAAAAAATAGGCTTTCTATAGCCCACTGAATGAGAGATAGCACACACAGCAGTGGCACACAAGCCCTGACTGAGGCCAATATTTTTCTCCCACTGATTGATGTAGTGTTTTTGTGTTGAGGTAGAATTTAGAACACAAATCACGGAAAAAATAAATAGGCTTTCTATGGCCCACTCAGTGAGAGATGGCACACACAGGGATGGCACTGTAGCAGAAATGCAAATCTTAATCTCCCACAAAAAAAAAAAAAAAAAAAAACAGGGACTGTCCTACAATTACTATCTCCCTGCAGTAATCTAAGCCAGGTATGGCAGGCAGCAATAGGAGTGGACTGATGCACAAATTAAATAAAAAGTGTGGACAAACAAAAAAGATAGCTGTGCAGAAAGGAAGGAACAAGAGGATATGTGCTTTGAAAAAAGCAGTTGGTTTCCACAGTGGCGTACACACAGCAATACAGCTATCACGGAGCCTTCTAGGGCAGCCCAATGAGCTACAGCGCTGAGGGGAAAAAAAAAAAATAGCTTCCACAGTCCCTGCACACCGAAGGTGGTGTTGGACAGTGGAAATCGCTGCAGCACAAGCGGTTTGGTGGTTAGTGGACCCTGCCTAACGCTCTCCCTGCTTCTGACGAAGCGGCAGCAACCTGTCCCTAAGCTCAGATCAGCAGCAGTAAGATGGCGGTCGGCGGGAATGCCCCTTTATAGCCCCTGTGACGCCGCAGACAGCAAGCCAATCACTGCAATGCCCTTCTCTAAGATGGTGGGGACCAGGATCTATGTCATCACGCTGCCCACACTCTGCGTTCACCTTCATTGGCTGAGAAATGGCGCTTTTCGCGTCATTGAAACGCGACTTTGGCGCGAAAGTCGCGTACCACATGGCCGACAAGCACAGGGGTCGGATCGGGTTTCATGAGACGCCGACTTAGCCAAAAGTCGGCGACTTTTGAAAATGATCGACCCGCTTCGCTCAACCCTATTTGTAACTGTTGATTAACGTTGAGTTGTCTCTTTGCACATCAATTTAGTTGATAGCTTGGTGAACCGAGGGAATATAAAATTATTTCCTCATCTCTACTACACAAATATCACACATAAATACTAACGATGGTTGAAGCAGATTAAAATTTAATTTCAGTTTTCTTTAAACAAAAAGCGATGATCAAAATCAGATCACCCTATTAAAATGATTTTCTGAGACTGTAATTTTGATCCTTAGGAATAGCAGTTAATATTTGACTCCTGCAGCAGCTACCATTATGCTAAATGAAGTGACCATGTTCCCTTTAGGGCACATACACACTATAGATTTGGTGCAGATTTTTCTTTGCATATCCAGACTTGCATTTAGTTGGATTTTTGAAAGCGAAAAGGTGCTTTAGAGAAAAGAATAGAAAGTGAAATATTTCAGTTATGCATTGCAGCAGTTCAGGAGATGAATTTAGTAGTCTGCACATAATTGAGATTCAAATCATAGGAGACAGAAAGAGATAAGGAAGGAGCCAGGAGAAATTCCAGACTCATTGTGATTTGTCAGTGATATGGTATAAATGACATTTGTACTGCTGTCTATTAATGACAATCATACTTTTTTCATAATTTTAATGCATTAGAAAGCAGAAGCAAGGCAGCACAATTGTTTCTAAAGAAAAAAAAATCTGAAATCAGTGTAAGGGCCCCTTTCCACTTGCGAGGAAAACGGACGAGTGCAATCCGATAAAAAATCGGATTGCACTCGGACCAATGTTATTCAATAGGTGTCTTTTTTTTTTGCGATTTTTTTCTCAACCAAAATCGGACTGAGAAAAAAATCGCAGCATGCTGCGTATTGCTGCGATTCTCGGACGAGACTCGCCAATACAAGTCAATGGGTGCGAGAAAAAAATTGCACAGCACTCGCACCATGCGAGTTCTGTCCGATTTTTACGCACCGGTGTCCTCTGAAAAGCCGGTAATTCAGAGCGGTGTACAGTAAAATCACACTGACAGGTTAGAATACGGATGTCATACGGATGATGCGATTACAAAAAATGGATGATGCGATTAAAAATCGCATTGCACTCGCATGACACTCGCATGACAATCGCATAAGTTACATCCGTTTTTTCGGTCCAGATTACGGACCGTTTTTTCTCTCGCAAGTGGAAAGGGACCCTAAGTCAGAGACACTGTGCTTCTTAGTCACAAGCCAATGTGCTGAGTATTACAATTTCTTGTACAATACTAATTGTGAAGGAGGGAATCATTGTTTTTTAAAAAATACAAAAGAATATTCCCTAAAATCCAAACTTTAATCTGTGACTGTTTACCTCACAAAGTGTGTGAGTCTGTGTCAAAGTGTGTGTTTTTAGTCAAATTTTATATTCATGTACAAGCCAAGCCATTAGTGTCCTGTGACAGGTGCTGGCATTTTGGTCATGTATAGTGTCTGATTACAAATAACAAAAAACATTAATTTATGGAGTTTTTTTAATTAAAAAAAACCAAGAAATATTTAGCAGAACATTGTTTCATTAAATGGGCTGATGGTAATCATCAGTTGAGAATACTTTGATATTACTAAGGGTACTGTCACACAGTCACACTTTGATCGCTACGACCGTACGATCCGTGACGTTCCAGCGATATCCATACGATATCGCTGTGTCTGACACGCAGCAGCGATCAGGGATCCTGCTGAGAATCGTACGTCGTAGCAGATCGTATGGAACTTTCTTTCGTCGCTTGATCACCCGCTGACATCGCTGGATCGTTGTGTGTGACAGCGATCCAGCAATGTGTTCGCTTGTAACCAGGGTAAACATCGGGTAACTAAGCGCAGGGCCGCGCTTAGTAACCTGATGTTTACCGTGGTTACCAGCGTAAAAGTAAAAAAAAAAAAACAGTACATACTCACATTCCGGTGTCTGTCCTCCGGCGTCTCAGCTTCTCTGCACTGTGAGCGCCGGCCAGCCGGAAAGCGAGCACAGTGGTGACGTCTGACGTCACCGCTGTGCTTTCCTGCTCTGCTGCTTACACAGTGGAGAGAAGCAGAACGCCGGGGGACAGACACCGGAATGTGAGTATGTACGGTTTGGTTTTTTTACGTTTACGCTGGTAACCAGGGTAAACATCGGGTTACTAAGCGCGGCCCTGCGCTTAGTAACCCGATGTTTACCCTGGTTACCCGGGGACTTCGGCATCGCTCCAGCGCTGTGATTGCAACGTGTGACCACAGTCTACGATGCTGGAGCGATAATCATACGATCGCTGCGACGTCACGGATCGTGCCGTCGTAGCGATCAAAATTGTACTGTGTGACAGTACCATTAACACCTTTCAAGCTGTTTAATGCAGAGAAAACCTTACACACACACAGTACAATTTTGATCGCTACGACGGCACGATCCGTGACGTCGCAGCGATCGTATGATTATCGCTCCAGCGTCGTAGACTGCGGTCACACGTTGCAATCACAGCGCTGAAGCGATGCCAAAGTCCCTGGGTAACCAGGGTAAACATCGGGTTACTAAGCGCAGGGCCGCGCTTAGTAACCCGATGTTTACCCTGGTTACCAGCGTAAATGTTAAAAAAACAAACCGTACATACTCACATTCCGGTGTCTGTCCCCCGGCATTCTGCTTCTCTCCACTGTGTAAGCAGCAGAGCCGGAAAGCACAGCGGTGACGTCAGACGTCACCGCTGTGCTCACATTCCGGCTGGCAGGCGCTCACAGTGCGGAGAAGCTGAGACGCCGGAGGACAGACACCGGAATGTGAGTATGTACTGTTTGTTTTTTTTTACTTTTACGCTGGTAACCACGGTAAACATACAAACAACGTACTAAGCGCGGCCCTGTGCTTAGTTACCCGATGTTTACCCTGGTTACAAGCGAACACATCGCTGGATCGCTGTCACACACAACGATCCAGCGATGTCAGCGGGTGATCAAGCGACGAAAGAAAGTTCCAAACGATCTGCTACGACGTACGATTCTCAGCAGGATCCCTGATCGCTGCTGCGTGTCAGACACAGCGATATCGTATGGATATCGCTGGAACGTCACGGATCGTACGGTCGTAGCGATCAAAGTGTGACTGTGTGACAGTACCTTTGGATACAGTCCCAGGAGATCCCAGAATTTCAAAAGATTCAATCATCTCTAGTGAGGACTATTTAGATCCGCATTTGGTTTCAGTGTACATGGGAATACTGTATATACCTGGTGATAAACAACTTTAAGTCTTATGAATTGAATCACTGAAAATATCACATTTGCTCAATTCAGTAGGATGTTGAATACTGTTGTTGTTATATATTAAATTCCTGTTGGTAATTATGTTATGCAGTTTTACAAGGCATACATCAGAGTGACCTTTTTTGAAATCTAAGAGTTAGTTTGTATCCTGTACGTGTATCTAGATGAGAAAATTGTACAGATCAAATAAGATGAATATAATAAAATGAAATGCACTGAAAGCATGTTATTAAGCTGTCTGCTGCTGAAGTCATATTCTAATGGGGGTCATCAATATCCTAATTTTCTACCATGCAGAGTCATAGATATGTAATATAAGGTTAATTTAGCTTCAGTTTAAAGGCATCAAATTCAAATATAAGTCATTTTCTGGTGTCTATAAATGGAGAGTGGACACTACATTTTAAAGAATTTAGTCACAACGAACGAAAATAATGAATTCATAAATGCTCAATGGGAAACCTATGAATAAAAGCATCAACCTTTCACAAAGTAATAAACTACAAGTTAACTCCTTTACCCGTCAAGGTGGTTAGCACATTAATGACCAAGCCAAATACAATGCTGACCAGTGTCACTTTATGTGGAAATAACTCTGGAACGCTTCAACGGATCCCACTGATTCTGAGATTGTTTTTTCGTGATATATTGTATGATAATGGTAAAATTTCTTTGATATAACTTGCATTAATTTGTGAAAAAAAACAGAAATGTGGCAAATATTTGGAAAATTTAGAAATTTTCAAACTTTGAATTCTTATGCACTTAAATCAGAGAGATATGTCACACAGAATAGGTAATAAATAACATTTCCCATTTACATCAGCGCAATTTTTTTCTTAGGAAGTTATAAGGTTTAAAAACTGATCAGCAATTTCTCCTTTTTCCAACAAAATTTACAAAACCACCTCACATTTGAAGTGACTTTGAGGGCCCAATATGTTAGAAAATACCCAAAAGTGACATCATTCTAAATTCTGCACCATTCAAGGCGCTCAAAACCACATTCAAGAAGTTTATTAACCTTTCAGGTGCTTCACAGGAATTTTTGGAATGTGGAAAAAAGTGAACATTTAATTTTTTTCACAAAATAATTATTTTAGACCCAATTTATTTTTATTTTCACAAGGGCAACAGGAAAAAATGCACCAAAAATTTGTTGTGCAATTTCTCCTGAGTATGCCGATACCCCATATGTGTGGGAAAACCACTGTTTGGGTGCACGGTAGAGCTTGGAAGTGAAGGAGCGCCGTTTGACTTTTTGAATGCAAAATTTGCTGGAATCGTTAGTGGATGCCATGTCCCATTTGGAGAGCCCCTGATGTTCCTAAACAATGGATACCCCCTAAATTTTGGAAACAAAACCCCTCAAGGAATATATTTGGATGTGTGAGCACCTTTTACCCCAAGGTGCTTGACATAAGTTTATAACATTGATCAGTGAAAATCAAAAAAATAAATTTTCCCCACAAAAATGTTGTTTTAGCCACAAATTTTGCATTTTCATAAGGGTAATAAGTAGTGTTGAGCATTCCGATACTGCAAATATCGGGTATCGGCCGATATTTGCTGTATCGGAATTCCGATACCGAGTTCCGATATTTTTGCGATATCGGAAATCGGAATCGGAAGTGTGCGGTGCGTATGGTTCCCAGGGTCTGGAGGAGAGGAGACTCTCCTTCAGGCCCTGGGATCCATATTCATGTAAAAAATAAATAATTAAAATAAAAAATATTGATATACTCACCCCTCCGGCGGACCCTGGCTCTTAGCGGTGCCTCCGTTCCTAAGAATGCAGGGAGTGAAGGACCTTCAATGACGTCGCGGCTTGTGATTGGTCGCGTGAGTGGTCACATGAGCGGTCACGCGACCAATCACAAGCCGCAACGTCATCGAAGGTCCTTCACTCTGCATTCTTAGAAACGGAGGCAGACGCTTGGACCGGTGAGAGGCGGGGCCATCGGAGGGGTGAGTATATCAATATTTTTTATTTTTATTCTTTATTTTATCCATGAATATGGATCCCAGGGCCTGAAGGAGAATTTCCTCTCCTTCAGACCCTGGGAACCATTCCGATATTTTGTGTCCCACTGATATGCATTGGAATCGGTATCGACGAGATCCGATATTTTGCCGGTATCGGCCAATCCAATCCGATACCTTTGCATATCGGAAGGTATCGCTCAACACTTGTAATAAGAGAAACTGCACCATAACCATTTGTTGTACAATTTCTTCTTAAGATACTCATATGTGGAAGAAATCTACTGTTTGGGTGCACGGCAGAGCTTGAAAGGGAAGGAGCGTCATTTGATCCTTTGAATATAAAATTTGCTATTATCATTAGTGGATGCCATATCCCATTTGGAGAGACCTTGTGTTAGGGTTCGAGTTCCCGTCTCTGCACAGGGGGAATCTCAGGCCATCTCCACTGCGGTCTCCCATTCTTCTCCTGCCACAGTGGAGTCTGCTCAGCGGAGACGTCGGTCCCAGCGTCTTGCTCAGTCTGACTCTGTACAGAGAGTTACTGCTGCTTTTCCTGCTTCTGCCATTGAAGTCAGTGCTGGGCAGCGGCGAGCAGACGCTTCTGGGACTAAAACCAAAAGTAACCAACAGCACACAGTTGAGGGCTGCACGCTCCAAAGTCCAAGGATCCAATAGGACCAATACTCACAATAGAAAAAGAAGGAGCAGCAACCAGGAATGGTTGCTGCTCCTTCTTTTTCTATTGCTTCTGGGACTAAGTCCTGCTTTTCTCGTTCTGAGCATGCCCAGAGTAAGTTCTCTCAGTGGAGATCGAGGGTCACATGATCAGACACTGCAGCTAAGGTCCTGTAGGTGCTCATGCTCTGTGGCAGCCTCTCATTGGTCCTTTCTGGAAGGTCCTGTACGTGCTGCAACTATTTAAGGCTCGCATGGCTGCACGGCCATGCGCTAGTATTGCTCTTTATTTATGTACTTTGCGCCAGTGTGGTCTTGTATGAGTGTGTTCAGGGACCCGCCTGAAATAAGCCCCTAGAATGCTGGCACCTCCAGGGAGGAGTTTGTATGCTTGGGTATTCAGGGACCTGGCCGAAATAAGCCCCTAGAATGCTGGCACCTCCGGCGAGGAGTTTCGTGTGCATGCATGACCACTGACTGCTCTTGTTTAGACAGTTAGCCTGTGCCTCTGTGGAGTCTAACAGGGCGCAGTGCTTTGAGTTTCTGGCTGCTCTGTGAAGTAACAGAGTTAGCTAACACCGCCATTTAGTTCCTCTATTTGCTAGCAGCAGGTTCTCCTGCACGGTGGACCCCGGGCTGCGAATGCATCTATCATAATAAAATCTATATATTCATTTGGTGCGTTCCGCTAGCCCTAGCATAATACTAGCGCCAGGGTCTGGCTAGTAAATGGCAGACATACAGCAATCTTTGCGGTATATCCAGCAGCTGGCTGGAGGGTAGGTTGGCGGCTCTCAAGAGCTCAACCTCAGCTGTGGATATTTCCGCAGTTGCTGTACAGGCTGCTAGCATGGCTGCAGCAACCTTGTCCACTGCCACCCCTGTTCTGACATTTTCGCGCCTCCCACTGCCAGAAAAAATTTCTGGAGAAAGCAGATCTTGTAGGGGATTCGTGAGTCAGTGCTCTATTCACCTCGAGCTACTGGCTGCACGTTTCCCACAGAGCGGGCTAAGGTGGGATTTATTGTGTCACTCTTGTCGGACAGGGCGTTGGAATGGGCTATGCTGCTGTGGGAGCGTGACGATCGTGTGGTGCAGAGTGCTCCGTTGTTTCTGAGCACTCTGAAACAGGTCTTCCTAGGACCTCAAGTCACCCATGATATGGCACTCCAACTGCTGGCATTAACTCAGGGTGAGTCCTTGGTCAGCCAATTTGCCATCTGTTTCCGAACTTTAGCTTCAGAGCTGGAGTGGTCGGATAAAGCCCTTATCCCCATATTTTGGAGGGGGCTGACTGATCACGTTAAGGATGCTCTGGCCACTAGGGAGATTCCAGCCACACTGGAGGAGTTAATAACTGTCTCTACCCGTATTGACCTCCGTTTTAACGAGCGGAGGTTAGAGTTAGCCCAGTGTAGGCAGAGGTTTCGGCTGGCTCCCACCTTTGCCAAACCTCTGGAATCTCCGGTCCAGGTTTCTGAGTCACATGAGTCCAGGGAGGTGTCTCAAGTGGGTTCTAAGTCCCAGACCGCTTGGGCACCCAAGGTCTGTCATGTTTGCCAGCAGTCTGGACATCTTGCCACCAGATGTTCCCAGCGGTCGAGGAGAGGTCAGCCTCTAGTGGTAGTCGGTGGAGGTACACTAGATAGGAGGGCAATTTTATGTCTTCCGCCTTCGTCCAACGTCACACAATACCCCTGGTTATGCTAGCGCAACCAGTTACGGTACGAGTGGTGAATGGGTCAACACTGCCCTCACAGATAACTCACCAGACCATTCCTTTTACTCTGTCCATGTCGCCATCCCATCAGGAGACAATATCTCTACTCCTCATACCTGAGGGAATTGATGAGGTCCTGTTGGAAATACCTTTTGTTACGGTACCACTCTCCACATATCGAGTGGTGCTCAGGCAGAATTTTGGGATGGGGTGAGTCTTGTGAGGGTAGGTGTCAAAGGGAGTGCGTTCAGGTTGCTACTACAGAGGTATCCGCAGATCTATCCTCTCTCCCCAAGCAATATTGGTCTCATGCGGACGTGTTCTCCAAAAAGGCGGTGGAGACCCGTCCGCTTCACCGCCCCTATGACTGTCCTATTGACCTCTTGCCTGGTGCTGAGCCTCCCCGGGGTCGAGTTTATCCGTTATCTCTCCCGGAGATGGAGGCTATCTCTCAGTACATCCAAGATAATCTGGCAAGAGGGTTCATCAGGAAGTCAGTGTCGCCTGCTGGGGCTGGGTTCTTCTTTGTTCAGAAGAAGAATGGAGAACTGCGTCCATGTATAGATTACAGGGGTCTTAACGCCATCACCGTTAAGAACAAGTACCCATTACCTCTGATATCTGAGCTTTTTAATAGGCTATGGGGAGCAAGGGTATTTACAAAATTAGATCTGCGGGGTGCTTACAACCTGATTCGCATCCGTGAGGGGGACAAATGTAAGATGGCTTTTAACACCAGGGATGGGCACTATGAGTATCTGGTGATGCCCTTCAGGCTCTGTAATGCCCCAGCCATTTTCCAAGACTTTGTGAACGACATCTTCTGGGATATGCTCACCAGCTCGGTCGTAGTCTATCTAGATGATATTCTCATCTACTCCCCAGATATTGACTCCCATTGGAGAGATGTTCGCAAAGTCTTTGACCTCTTATGGGCAAACTCCCTCTACGCTAAGTTGGAGAAGTGTGTGTTTGAGCAGGAGTCCTTGCCATTTCTTGGTTATATCATCTCTGCCCAGGGTTTGGCTATGGATCCTGCTAAGCTACAGGCTGTGATGGACTGGCAGGAACCCCATTCTCTTAAAGTGGTGCAGCGCTTTATGGGGTTCATTAACTACTATCGACAGTTCATTCCACACTTCTCAACTTTGGTAGCTCCCTTGGTTGCCCTTACCAAAAAGGGAGCAAATCCCAAATTGCAGTCTGAGGAGGTCTCCAAGGCCTTTAATTCCATAAAGTCACACTTCGCTAGCGCTCCCATCCTACATCGCCCTGATGTAGACAAACCATTTATCATTGAGGTGGATGCCTCATCTGTTGGTGTTGGAGCAGTCCTCTTCCAAAAAGATGCTCAGGGTCGGAAGCATCCTTGCTTCTTCTTTTCTAAGACCTTCTCACCAGCAGAGAGGAATTATTCCATCGGGGACAGGGAGTTGCTGGCCATGAAGTTGGCTTTCTCGGAGTGGAGACATCTCTTGGAGGGAGCTCGTTTTCCTTTCCAAGTCTTCACAGACCATAAAAATTTGGTGTACCTGCAGACAGCCCAGCGGTTAAATTCTCGCCAGGCTAGATGGTCCTTGTTCTTCTCCCAGTTCCATTTCACCCTCCATTTTCTTTCGGGGGAGAAGAACATTCGTGCCGACGCTCTCTCTTGCTCCAGATTTGTCATCTGTGGAGGAGGAAGAGGAGCCTCGACTTATTGTCCCCACTGAGAGTCTGAGAACCGTAGCTCCAGTTTTGCTAGAGTCTGTGCCTCCGGGCAAGACTTTTGTACCATCCAGTTTGTGACCAGAGGTTCTCTCGTGGGCTCATTCATCCAGGGTGGGTGGACATTTTGGGACAGAAAGGATATCTGAGCTGTTGGCGAGAACGTACTGGTGGCCACATATGGTCCGTTATGTCAGGGATTATATTCAGGCGTGTGTCTCCTGCGCCAAAAATAAGTCTCCTCGACAACGGCCAGCTGGGTTACTCTATCCATTGCCAGTGGCAGACAGGCCCTGGGAGATGGTCGGGATGGACTTTGTGGTGGGTTTTCCCAAGTCTCGGGGCTGTACCATCATTTGGGTTATCACTGATCATTTTTCCAAAATGGTGCATTTGGTGCCGCTTCCACGGTTACCTACGGCACAGGCCTTGGCAGCATTGTTCATAAAGCACATCTTCCGCCTACATGGTATGCCAGACAAAATTGTCAGTGACCGGGGTCCCCAGTTTGCATCTCGGTTCTGGAGAGAGCTTTGTCGTCTTCTCAGCATTGAGTTAAATCTCTCTTCTGCATATCATCCCGAGACGAATGGATTGGTAGAAAGGGCCAATCAGACCTTGGTCACATGTCTGCGACATTTTGTCTCAGCCAGGCAGGATGACTGGGTGTCCTTGCTACCGTGGGCAGAGTTTGCTCTGAACAATGCGGTAGCCGACTCCACTGGACAAACCCCATTCCTCCTCAACTATGGTCAGCATCCGCGGGTACTAGTGTTGAGAGATACCTTCCGATATTTGAAAGTATCGGTATCGGATTGGATCGGCCGATATCCAAAAAATATCGGATATCGCCGATACCGATACCCGATACCAATACAAGTCAATGGGACACAAATATCAGAAGATATCCTGGATGGTTCCCAGGGTCTGAAGGAGAAGAAACTCTCCTTCAGGCCCTGGGATCCATATTCATGTAAAAAATGAAGAATAAAAATAAAAAATATGGACATACTCACCCTCGGATGGGCCCTTGCTGTCACCGCTGCAAGCGTCTGCCTCTGTTTCTAAGAATGCAGTGAGTGAAGTACCATCGATGACTTCGCGGTCACATGACCGGTCACATGAGCAGTCATGCAACCAATCACAAGATCGCGACGTCATCGCAGGTCTTACATTCACTGCAATCTTAGGAATGGAGGCAGACGCTTGCAGCGGTGACAGCCAGGGCCCGTCCGAGGGTGAATATATCCATATTTTTTATTTTTATTCTTTATTTTTTACATGAATATGGATCCCAGGGCCTGAAGGAGAGTTTCCTCTCCTCCAGACCCTGGGAACCATACACTGGGAGATTATAGGAACTTCCGATTCCGATTTCCGATATCACAAAAATATCTGAACTCAGTATCGGAATTCCGATACAGCGAATATCGGCCGATACCCGATATTTGCAGTATCGGAATGCTCAACACTAGCGGGAACCTGTGCCTATGCCCCCGTGTCTTCTGCCAACTCCAGGGTTGCAGACTGGGCTGTGGAAGCATGGGATATTTGGGACCGCACTCAGGATGCCATTCAGGCCTCCAAGGAGAGAATGAGGTCCCCCGCCGATGCACATCGGCGCCCCACTCCGACCTTTGCTCCTGGAGACTTAGTGTGGCTCTTCGCCCGTAACATTAGGCTGCGTGTTGAGTCCACTAAGTTTGCACCTCGCTACTTGGGTCCTTTGAAGGTCCTCGAACAGGTTAACCCTGTGGTCTATCGTTTAGCCCTTCCGCCACGCCTGGGTATCACCGACACCTTTCATGTGTCCCTCTTGAAACCTCTATACATGTCCCAGTTTTCCGAGTCATCTGCCGGGACACCGGGTTAGTCTACGGACGATTACGAGGTGGACGCTATTTTGGGGTGCAAGGTTGTTCGTGGCAAAAAATTTTATTTGGTGGACTGGAAGGGTTACGGTCCTGAGGATAGGTCCTGGGAGCCTGCTGAGCGAATTCGGGCTCCGCAGCTCATTGCTGCCTTCGAGCGTAACGAGGTCCAAGGGGGGGGCCCTAGGAGGGGGGGTAATGTTAGTGTTCGAGTTCCTGTCTCTGCACAGGGGGAATCTCGGGCCATCTCCGCTGCGGTCTCCCATTCTTCTCCTGCCGCAGTGGAGTCTGCTCAGCGGAGACGTCGGTCCCAGCGTCTTGCTCAGTCTGACTCTGTACAGAGAGTTACTGCTGCTTTTCCTGCTTCTGCCATTGAAGTCAGTGCTGGGCAGCGGCGAGCAGACGCTTCTAAGACTAAGTCCTGCTTTTCTCGTTCTGAGCATGCCCAGAGTAAGATCTCTCAGTGGAGATCGAGGGTCACATGATCAGACACTGCAGCTAAGGTCCTGTAGGTGCTCATGCTCTGTGGCAGCCTCTCATTGGTCCTTTCTGGAAGGTCATGTACGTGCTGCAACTATTTAAGGCTTGCATGGCTGCACGGCCATGCTCTAGTATTGCTCTATATTTATGTACTTTGCGCCAGTGTGGTCTTGTATGAGTGTGTTCAGGGACCCAGCTGAAATAAGCCCCTAGAATGCTGGCACCTCCGGCGAGGAGTTTGTATGCTTGGGTATTCAGGGACCTGGCCGAAATAAGCCCCTAGAATGCATGACCACTGACTGCTCTTGTTTAGGCAGTTAGCCTGTGCCTCTGTGGAGTCTAACAGGTCACAGTGCTTTGAGTTCCCGGCTGCTCTGTGAAGTAACAGAGTTAGCTAACACCGCCATTTAGTTCCGCTATTTGCTAGCAGCAGGTTCTCCTGCATGGTGGACCCCGGGCTGCGAACGCATCTATCATAATAAAATCTATATATTCATTTGGTGCGTTCTGCTAGCCCTAACACCTTGAAATTGCATGAATTTGTTGTGCAATTTCTCCTGAGTACACCAATACCCCATATGTGGGGGAATACTACTTTTGAGGCACAGTGAAAAGCTCAGAAGGGAAGAGGAATCATCTTGGAGTTCAGATTTTGCTGAAAAAGTTTGAGGGTGCCATGTCACATTGGCAGAGCCACTGAGGTGCCAGAACAACAGAGACCCCCTATATGTGAACTCATTTTACAAACTACACTCCTCAATGAATTCTTCTAGGGGTGCAGTGATCATATTGACACCACATTTGCCTCATAGAATTTGATACCAATGAGCGGTGAAGAAAGAATAATTTAAATTTTTATCACTAAAATGTTGTTTTAGCCAAAAGTATTTAATTTTTCCACAAGCTAATAGGACACTTTTTACAGGAAACTGAGGTCCATTTGTTTCTGAGTGTGTCAATATCCTACATGTAAAAATGTAATTGGGAAATATTTTTCAGGCTCAGTGCAAAGCTCAGAAAGGAAGGAGTGCCATACTACAGTGCAGATTTTACGGTTATGGTTTGGGGTGCCATGACCAACTTGGAGAGCCTCCTAGTTGCCAGAACAGCAGAACCCCCATAAGTGGCAAACTACACCTCTCAATTACTTCATCTAGGTGTTCAGTGATCATATTGACATGACGTGTGTGTCACAGAATGTTATGCCATTGGCTAGAAAAGAAAACACAACAAAATTTTGTTTTAGCCACAAATTGTACAATTTCACACAAGAAGTGGATAAAAATGGCACCATAATTTGTCGAATAATTTTTACTGAAAGTGGCAATACCCCATTTGTGGCTGTATGTTACTTCTTAGCCATACAGAGAAACTCAGGAGGGGCGGAGCACTATTTGACTACTGGGATTTTCCTAGAGTAGTTTGTGGACTTCATATACAGAGCCCTCAACCTCTTTCTGACCTCGGATGGGATAGTACGTCCGAAGTCAGATCTCCTGTTTTGATGCGGCTCCAGCGGTGAGACCGCATCAAAGCCGGGACATGTCAGCTGCTTTGAACAGCTGACATGTGCCCGCAATAGAGACGGGTGGAATCGCGATCAACCCGCCGCTATTAACTAGTTAAATGACACTGTCAAACGCTGACAGCAACATTTAACTACCTCTTCCAGCCATCGGGCCGGAAATGAGCGCATCGCCGACCCGTTACATGATCTGGGGTCAGCGATGCGTCCGTCGGCATAGTAACCAGAGGTCTCCTTGAGACCTCTTTGGTTGCTGATGCTGGCTTGCTGTGAGCTCCCCCCTGTGGTCGGTGCTCATAGCAAGCCTGTAATTCAGCTGAGCTGATCCAGTTGTGCCAGCTTCTAGCCTCCCATGGAGGCTATTGAAGCATGGCAAAAGTAAAAAAAATGTTTAAAAAAATTGTAAAAAAATAAAAAAATCTAAAAGTTTAAATCACCCCCTTTTCGCCCCATTCAAAATAAAACAATAAGAAAAAATCAAATATACACATATTTGGTATCGCAGCGTTCAGAATCGCCTGATCTATCAACAAATAAAAAGGATTAACCTGATCGCTAAACAGTGTAGCGAGAAAAAAATTCAAAATACCCGAATTACGTTTTTTTGGTCATGACAACATTGCATTAACCCCTTAATGACGCCAATACGTCTTTTAACTGACCTGAGATATAAGAGACTAGCCTCCCCATACAGGTGACAATCCAGCAGCTGTCGGCTGTGCACTATAACTGAAAACTTGCTGCATTAGCCACGATCAGTGTTTGCACCGTCCATATCTGTTTAACCCCTTAGATGCTGCTGTCAATAGTGACTACATCATATAAATGGTTAACAGAGAGTGGGGGCTCCCTCTTTATCCCAATTGGTGCCCTCAGATCATGATTTTGTGGTTCTGATGTTTGCCATGGCAATTCATGACCAAATAGCAGCCTTAGAGTCTGCCGGCTATAATAACCTGTTCAGAAGTCAGTGGCATTTAGGTGGTAAAAATACACATTTTCATTTCTGTCATGCCACTTTGCATTAATTCCTGAAAATCACCTGAAGGGTTAATAAACTACTTGACTGCAGTTTTCAATATGTAAGGGGGTTCCGTTTTTAAAATGTTATAACTTTTGGGGGTTTCCCACTATATGTAACCGCTAAAGTCACTTCAAACATGGATAGGTCCCTAAAAAAATACATGTTCTAAATTTCCTTGAAAAAAATGAAAAATTAGTGTTACATTTTTAAACCTCATAAAATGCTAACAAAATAAAAGAACGTGTTGCAATTGGTGCTGATGCAAAGCAGGCATGAGGGAAATGTTATTTATTAATGTTTTGCTGTGGTATGACTATCTGGATTAAAGGGATAATCATTCAAAGTTTGAAAATTGCTAATTTTTTAAAATTTTTCTCAAATTTCTGATATTTTTTATAAATAAAACAAAACATATCGACCTAAATTTACAATTATCATAAAGTATAATATGTCATGAAAAAATATTCTCAAAATCACTGGGATTTGTTGAAGCGTTCCAGAGTTATTAACACATAAAGTGACACTGGTCAGATTTCAAAAATTTGGCTACGTCACTAAGGGTTTAAAATGCAATAACGGGCGATCAAAAAAAGTATCATGGTATCATTAAAAACATCAGCTCAGCACCCAAAAAATAAGCCCTCACCCGACCCCAGATCACGAAAAATGGAGATGCTACGGGTATCAGAAAATGGCGCAATTTCGTTTTTTTTTTTTTTTAGCAAAGTTTGGAATTTTTTTACACCATTTAGATAAAAAAGAACCTAGACATGTTTGATGTCTATGAACTCATAATGACCTAGAGAATCAAAATGGCTGGTCAGTTTTAGCATATAGTGAACCTAGCAAAAAAGCCAAACAAAAAACAAGTGTGGCATTGCACTTTTTTTGCAATTTCACCGCACTTGAATTTTTTTTCCCGTTTTCGCATGTCCAGAGCCTTTGTACTCTCAGTAACATAGAAGTCCTATAAATTTTCCACTGACAGGTAATGGACCAGAGTGGGGACTTGCTTTTTTGGTTGATTGAGTTGAAACTTTTATTGGGAACATATTACATAACATTGAGGATCACATTTATCCGGCGCTCTACGCTGAGCACTTACTTTGGGGTTTCCATCTATATTTCTGAGTGACATCATTCAGATAAAACCCCGGATTGATTTATTCAGTTCTTGTGGACTCTGTCTGGCCTCTTTTCAGCATTGTCCTACTTTTCAGAAGTGCACAAAACTGTGGCCAACGGCGCTCTCATGCATGACTAAAAAGACAGACACCACCGGATCACAGGCCAGATGGGTCTACAGTTCATCCATTTGCCTCATTATAGAGAATCTTCTGCCGGGGGTTCTGTCTGAATCGTATTTCAGAGATTTACACAGAAACCCCAATGTAAGAGCTCATTTTTGGGAGGTAGAATGAACAAAACAGTAGGTGAAGAATTGTTTTTAATTATTTTTTACGCCGTAACTCATGCGGTATAAGTGATTAGACAACTTTATTATTCGGTGCGGTCCAATTACAGCTATACCAGATTTATATTGGGTATATGCCGTATTTTTCGCTTTATAAGGCGCACGTGATTATAAGACGCACCTGGGTTTCAGAGGAGTAAAATAAGGAAAATATATTTTGAGCTAAATAGTGTGCAAAAACCTTTAATTAAATAACAAAATATTATTTTAACATAGTAGAATATTATGTTATGGGGGATCTGCAGGGTACGCACTTATTGGGGGATCTGCGGATGATGCAGTGTTATGGGGATCTGTGATGACGCACTGTTATGGGGATCTGCAGGGTACACACTTATTGGGGGGATCTGCAGATGACCCACTGTTATGGGGGATCTGTGGTGGCACACTGTTATGGGGGATCTGCGGATGATCCACTGATATGGGGGATCTGTGGTGACGCACTGTTATGGGAGATCTACAGGGTGCACACTTATTGGGGGGATCAGCGGATGACGCACTGCTATGGGGGATCTGTGGTAATGCACTGTTATGGGAGATCTGCAGGGTACATGATGATTGGGGAGATCTGCAGATGATGCACTGTTATGGGGGATGTGTTACACCAAGTATGGCTACAAACCCCATCATCTGTCAGAATGCACCTATTGGTACAGTATATTCTGAAGGATGATGGGGATTGTGCTTTCCTTCAATGTGTGCTCACCTCTCCCAAGGATCTCAGACTAGTGTAAATAAGAAGTTTTACACTATACATTGTGCAGGAATAGATATCTGATTAGTGTAAGCAGCTCAGCAACAGTTCCCTCCACCAATCAATATCTATCCCGGCAGAGACGGTGGAAAATCATGCTTCTTGCCCTCCTCTGCTTTAGGTCTCAGTGTGCAGAGGAGCCCAGAATCCTGCCTGCTGCCAGCTAGTATTTGCCAAGAACTACTACAGCGCATGTGCAGATCTAGAGATCAGTGACTGAGAGCTCATGCGCTGGTTCGGCGGTCATTTACTGTGCAGTAGTCAGGCTCAGTCTGGAAACCGGAAACTCGCAGCTTGATGCCGGAAGTGCAATGGCGCCGGCGCCACCCGCATACAGCCATACACCGCTGATAACCGTGCTGAACACCACAGATAACTGCGCCGACACCATCAGCTTCAGCCTGCTGCACTGCCCCACCGGTGACCCTGCCAGTCTGCTCCACCGCCAGCCCCTCAGTAAGAAATACTTTTTTCACTTTTTTCCCTATTTTTTTCACTATTCTGATTGTAATATGCACCCCCATTTTCCACCCAATTTGGGGGAAATAAAAGTGAGTCTTAAAAAGCGAAAAATATGGTATGTTTGGCAGCTGTCACACACTAAAAGGCACTTTTTATTGCAAAAACTGCATCACCATTTTTTGAGATTTATAATTTTTCCATATTTCTATTGACTGTCATGTGAGGGCTTGTTTTTTGCTAGATGAGTTGAAGTTTTTATTGGTATCATTTTCAGACATGACATTTTTGATCGCTTTCTATTCTAATTTTTGGAAGTCAAAATAAACAAAAAACAGCAATTCAGGAATTTTTGAGTTTTTTAATGTCGTTACACATGTGGTAAAATTGATAAGGCAGATTTATTCTTCAGGTCAGTATGATTACAGCTATACCCCATTTATAGACTTTTTTGTGTGTTTTGGAGCTTTTACACAATAAAAAGCATTTTATTGAAAAAATAATTATTTTTGCATCACTTTATTCTGAGAGCTATAACTTTTTTTTACACTGATGGAGGTGTATTATGTCTTGTTTTTTGTGGGACAAGATTATGTTTTCAGTGGAACAATGTTTATTTATATTTGTCTTTTTGATCGCATTTTATTCCACTTTTTGTTTGGCTGTATAATGATAAAGTATTGTTTTTTGCCTTTTTTTATGGTGCTCACTAAAGAGGTTAACTAGTGGGACAATTTTAAAGGTCACTTTGTTCCGGACGCAGCAATTTCAAATATGTTTATTTTTATTGTTTATATATAATTTTTTTATAAAACTATTTGTTTATGGGTACAATATATTTTGATTTTATTTTAAATTTAGTTTTACAATTTTTGTAAAACTTTTTTTTTTACTTTTCTATTACTTGTTTACTTTGTCCCTATGGGACTTTAATTTTTTGTGCAAGCTGATCTCTTGTATACCATAGAAATGCAGGAGCATCCCTATGTTATGCAAACTGTCAGCGCTGCACTGACAGGTAAATTTGCTAATCATGCTCTGCTCTGAGCATGATCAATCAACTTTGATAGCTATGGTGACCCAGATGTCATCATGAAGACATCGGGTCACCATGGCAATGATCATGACCCCCAATGATGTTGTGGGATCTCTGATCCAAGGGCAGAGGTGCTGTCTTCCCTGTGCCTGCTCCCAAAATGTTACTATAGAGATTGATTGCAGCAGTTATGTAGTTAAAGTGCCAGGAGTGATGCGGGACCACTCCTGGCACTGAGTGCCAAGTGTCAGCTGTTAGAATCAACTGACATCTGGCGGTGATTGTGATTGCATAATGATCATGCACCCAAAATCACCGAGACGTATCCATACGGCACAGGTCAATAAGTACCAGGTTAAAGGGATGTATGGATAGTTACGTCTCTACTGGGAAAGGGGTTAAAGGGAATCTGTCACCTGCACAGAAGAAAGAAGAAGCCAATGCCCATAGAAGGGTGAAAATGTCAAGTGTACTTGTGCTATTGCAGGGAGCAGGGGTGGGATTTTGGGGCCACCACTACACATCACAGGATACTGTGACGCTAATTGGAATGAGCTGGTATGATTATTAAGACCAGAGGTAGAATTCTCTTCCAGACACCGCATCCCCAGTGCCTGGTAAAATAAATTACCAGAAACAAATAAAAAAGGATTTTTCCACAACAAGACCACTGATATAGGCATACAGGTATGACTATTTTAACCATTCTATAACCTGTATGCCCATATCAATAGCTTATATATGTACAACAGGGTGACAGATTCCTTTTAATAATATACAACTATTGTAGTATGTGATACACTTATCTTCAAGATTTATAAGAGGTATTCATAGTTTTTATGTAAAATCCATATAAATCTTTTAGAAAAAATGGTATAATTTTCCACCACTTGCTATACTACTATGGTGTCTTCCTCTTAGCCTTACTTTCTAACACTGGATAACACGGAGCTCCATATAGAGGTATTTACTTTCTAGTCTCCGTGTATTTGGCTTTGTCAAATGCATATGCACTTGTGTGAAGCAGGAAAGGAATTGTGTTTTGATTCTGTTTTGTGTCAGAATTTTAATAGTTTTTTAATAGCATTACAGACAAGTTTTTTCTGAAATACTCCTTGAGAATATCAGTCTCTTACTATGCTACTAGTCTGTTTCTTAGCAACCTAAAAAAACATATACACAAAGAAAATTGGTCAAAAATATCAGTCTTTGCAGTTTTGGGAATTTTTGTTTGAACGACAGACCATTTCAAATATATGGAGGAGTCCCAAACTTTCTAATCTAGAGCAGATGTCTAGAATTAAAGTTTGTGCATTAGGTAACTAGAAGTGGCTTATTCACATATTTTTAACTCATGCATGCCTTGGCTGAGATTAGTGTACATGTGTATGGGAAAAAATGTCTGTTGATTCACTGAGCAATAAAACCTATAGCAAGACTTTCAAAAAGTGTCATGAACTAAGGAAGGTGTAAATTACAGTGCCATGGCTTTTATTATTCAGCTCTCTACAGACTTTGAATGGCATGCAACTCAGAATTTTTACTATTGCCTTTGTGCCAGCCTTCAATCAGGTTTTTTTTTATTCACAACTGGAAAGGTCAGGATGAACAGAACAAAAGAAGGTTCTCAGATTGGGAAATCCTACAGTCATACATTTGTATAGAGGCAAAGCAAATAACTGGTAAAGTAAAGCTTTTTTTTTGCAAATAATAATAGAAATTTAAAAATGCTTCTATAACTGTAACCTACTAAATGTTCCTGGGATATATTTTTAAGAAATGTTTTACTGCAACTAGAGATGAGTGGATCAACTCATGGGACTCTGGTTTAACATCCTGGTCAGTGGTATCTGGCTGCAAAACACAAGGCCTGCAAATCTCTTTCCGGCATCTCCAGGGCGGGATTAGTGCGATAACACAGATGATGTCGTGCCAGCACTAACAAATCAAATGCTGCACTGGGGATGCCATTAGGTAAGGACACAGGAGATTGAAATAGAGTGATGGGACAGTGGATGGACTGCCAAGTCAGTTTCTTAAGCTGCTTTTTTTTGCCATCAGTCGCAATCCGTCGAATTTTGAAAAAAACAGATCCAGCGTCTTATGCCGCCAAATCCATTTTTTCTCATAGACTTGTATTAGCGACGGATTGCGATGGATGGCCTCTTGTTTCATCGGTCGTTCGCCAGATCCCTTGAAAATTGTCTGTCAGGTGGCAGGAGACAACGGACAAAATAACATTTTTTGCCTCCGTCGAAAAAACGGACAGCGACGGATCTGTCGCCGTCCGTCATTTGTTAGAATGGAAGCCTATGGGTGAAGGATCCGTCAAATGATGGAATCCAGCAAAGGATTCTGGTTTTTTTAAACTGAGCATGCTCCGATTTTTTTAGGATCCTTTAACCAGCCCCCATAGTTGGATCCGTCAAAAAAATGGAACGGTCGCAGCAGTTTTTCAAAATCTGCAAAGGATCCGTTTTTATCAAAATACAACAGTTTGAGACTGATGGCAAAAAACTGATGTGTGAAAGCAGCCTTAGACTGTTGACCAGCTCTTGTGATTGGCAGATCAATTAAACCACTCAGTAAACCTTAGACAGTTTCAATCAACCTAGCTTGGTGTGGCTTGTACCGCCCAGTATTTGTGTCACCTCGGCTAGCAGGAAAGAAGCGTTAACACGGATAACATTTTAAAATTAGCTATTATGGCTATTAGCAAACAACTTTGCAAAGTAGATTGTCTTACATTACTATATTCAACATCAATGATCAAAAATGTTCATGGTACCCTTGTCTGGAGTCCACTTCGGCAATCCATGGCAATCAGAAAATGACTTTGCATCATTCCTCAGCCAGCTTTTGAATGCCAAAATCAATGGTACTTCTTGCAATCATCAAGCTCCAATAACATCATGAAGTCATGGCACAGGTGCTTAGTAGTTTCAAGGGACACTGCTCATAGAGGAATTTCAGTGCAGGCTGAAGAAGTTCGCACTTCCCTCTTCCGGTTAAAATGGAATACACATATGGAGGATGGACAAGAGTAGAGAGAATCTTTTTGTTCATTGCTAATATTTATAAAAATTTCTAAGGTTTACTAAGGACTTTAAAAACCATGAGGAGACAAACATTGGGACATAGAAAAGTAGTATATTAATCAAAATATAAGCAATGTGAAACCCCTTATTAATATACTTTAGAAGGATTCTGCTAAGAACTGAAAGTTCAATAGAATGTCATGAGCAACACAGTATGTCCTATGATTTCCATTTAACATCATATTCAGAGTAAAGTAAGCTGACTTATCACAATGTTGCAGACAGTGATGTGATGGAATCTCTCCAGTCTCTGCCACTCTCCACTTCAAAAGCTGTCAAATTCCACTATTCATTCTTTTATCATACACTGTAGTGTATATGTTTCCCCTTATACTACAGGCTTATCACAGTCCAAGAATATCAACATGCTTGTTGAGTCATGAATACAACGTGCAGTAAAATAGATGATAATACATGAATTTCAATGGTGTTGCTCAGAAGTGGATGCATCAAAGACATCAGTTACTTGACACACATTGTTGTGGTAATCCTCTGACAAGACTGTATGTTAAACATAATTCTTCATATCAATGTTTCCTTTTCAGGACATAGAAGATTCTCTTTATATATTATTGGATGCACAGGCAAAAAAAATAAGTAATTTATGCCATGAAACACACAGCTACTGCAAGATGACAGAACTAGGTAAAAAGCATGGACATTTCAAAACTAATAATGACAAGTCATGGAATTATGAAAGTCATAGGATCAATAAACATGTTAATAATATTAAAATGATTAAAAAATGAAAACAAAAAACAGGTACATTTTGCTAATTGATACACATATATACAGAGCATGTTAGAGATGAGCAGGTAATTGGAAGTTGTCAAAACAAATCCAGATTAGAGATAAAAAAGTGGGGTCCCAATAACTCGTGAATCAAAAGCAAATAAGCCTAAACAAATACTTTCAGTAACACATTAAAAACTTGAATGACTCAAAAACACATACAAATAAATTTAAAAGTTTATACAGACCAATAAGAGTGCGGTCAATATCCCTTACTCAGGGTTAATACAATATTATTCTATGGGATTGGGTAGGGTAAGAGATACATTTGCCTAGTATTCTCTGTAAACTACCTTCCCTGGTTGCGGGGGTTGGCAATACGGTGTTCCGGCTCCCTGCCAATATCCCTGAGTGCCCTACTAGTAATATGTCTGTAGTTTAATACCACACAAACAAGTAAAGGAAAAATGGGCAAAAGACAAATATATGTATGTCAGTTATATTTGATTGATATAAGTTTCAAAAGATATATGTTAACTTAATAGAGGGCCCTGAAAATTAAATTCAGGGAATATCAGTTAACCTATACATCAAGGGTTAGGTATAGGGTAATTTACAGGGAACACTAGGCAAATGCATCCCTTACCCTACCTAATCCCATATATAGAATAATATTGGATTAACCCTGAGTGGGGGATATTAACCACACTCTTATTGGTCTGCATAAACTTTTAAATGTATTTGTACGTGTTTTTGAGTCATTCAAGTTTTTAATGCATTATTAAAAGTTATTTTTTATGGGTCATTTGTTTTTGGTTCACAAAAAAATGGAATTCGCCATCTCATGAAATTTCCCCCAAAATTTGATTTGCAGCTAATAAATTTATGCAAATAGCATAATTAATAAGCCTCTAATTGCCTGGAAAATTTGAGTTCTCATTGGAGCAAATTGAACATGTTTTCAGCTATGTAATGCAAACACAGCCTTTCTAACGCCAGATGACTACAATCTATCTGCCTATCAGAACACAGATGGTAACAAAAGGTAACAAATTGTGCATTTAACAACACTCTGCAGTCAAAGTTTTTTGGCTACCTAAATTGAATAAATGATCTAAAAATTATCCTCTTTGGGGTGGCCGATGCATGCATTACTGTTATTTATAGAAGGGCCGTGCAAACAGAAGAAATTGTGGCAAGACTTTTTATCAAGCCATCCAAAAATGATCCCCTTTTTTCTGGTAACAAAATAGTTGCTCTGAACAAATTGTGGTTGTCACCAAGCCTTTTTAAAAAGTATCCCTGTTGTCATAGCTGTTTCTTGATGGTACAAAATCATGAAAGTACCTTTCTCAGCATAAATAGTATTGTCTAGCACAGGGGTGGGGAACCTCTGGCCTACAGGCAGGTCCCCGGAGTCTGCAATGCTCAGGTGGCAGCCATATCCTGCTGGCGCTTTACCCTCCAAGTGCATGGCATGCAGCATTCATTACAGAATGCTGACTGCCTGCACATGAATGATGACGTTATCGGGGTGGGCAGGGTTAGCTTTAGGGTGGGTGGGGTTAGTGCCCAATGTGCTCCCGTCCTCCTGTCCCAGAAGAGGAGCTGCTGCCAGAGAGTCAAGAGCAATCTCTGTGCCCCATAGCTCTGTGCCTCCCCAGGGATCTCTGTGCCCCACTGTTCTGTACCTCCCCAGGGATCTCTGTGCTGACAGCTCTTTGCCTGTCTGCTGGTGATCTGTGCCCCTCAGCTATATGCCCCCGAGATCTCTGTGCCCCCAAGCTACATGCCCCATGTGATCTCTGTGCCCCCTGTGATCTGTGCCCCCCAACTATATGCCCCCATGTGATCTCTGTGCCCCCTGTAATCTGTGCAACCCCTGTGATCTTGTGCAACCCCTGTGATCTGTGCAACCCCTGTGATCTGTGCCCCCTTGTGGTCTCTGTGCCCCCTGTGATCTCTTTACCTCTCCTTTGATGTACCCCTCTGTGATCTCTGTGCCCTCCAGCTGTGTACCCCCTGTTATCTATGTGATCCCCCAGCTATGTGCCCCCTGTGATCTCTGTGCCTCCTGTGATCTCTGTGCCCCCCTGTGATCTGTGCAAACCCTGTGATCTGTGCAACCCCTGTGATCTGTGCCCCCTTGTGATCTCTTTGCCCTCCCCTGTCATCTCTCTGCCTCCTGTGATGTGCCACCCCCGTGAGCTCTGTGCCCCCTATCTATATGCCCACTTTGATCTCTGTGCCTCCCGGCTATGTGCACCCTAGTTATCTATGTGGCTTCCAGCTTTGTGCCCCCCTGCTATGTGCCCCGTGTGTTCTTTGTGCCCTCTGTGATCTTCATGCTACTCCTCCTGTGATCTCTGTGTTTCCCAGGTGATCTATGTGCCTCCCTGGCGATGCCTGTCCCCCTCAGTGCTGTATATCCCCCTCCCCAAGGAGGGGAGGATATGACAAAAAGTTGACTGCTCTCCTGGCTGACACAAACCTGGAAAAGCAGCTGTGAGAAGTAACATGATCAGTATTACCTAACTTCACAGCTGCACCAAAGAGAAGCAGCTCCAGCCGTCACATTAAGGGTGAGTTACCGTAATTTATTGTTTGACTAAATATACCAGGGTAATTTTCAAGGTGATCATTTTTGTGTGGCCCCCGAATGATGGTAGAAATTTTCAAATGGCTCCCGGCTGGAAAAAGGTTCCCCACCCCTGGTCTAGCACAATAAAACAGAGTCAGCAGCACAACAGAGCGATATGAGTAATAATGATAGTCCTGATCTCACTGCAAAGTGTTTAAAAGTTAATTCAGCCCAGCAGTCATAAGTGTGATTACTGACACACTCATAGCTAAGCAGAGCTGTACTGATCTTCCTCCCTCACTGACTCATACAGGAGGCTAGACCCATTGATCAGAGATATCTGTTATATGGCTCACACACTGATAATTCTGCTCTAAGCTGTGGTCTGTCGTGGGGCGTGTTCTTCTTTCTTTTGAATGTTGCTGACTGCTAATAATTGGTCAACAATATAGAAGGAGAAGACATACAATCCCCCAGTGAAAACTGTCTGAAAACACTTAGGGTACCGTCACACATTGAAATTTTCATCGCTGCGACGGCACGATTCGTGACGTCGCAGCGTCGTATAATCATCGCTCCAGCGTCGTAGACTGCGGTCACCCGTTGCAATCACGGCGCTGGAGCGATGCCGAAGTCCCCGGGTAACCAGGGTAAACATCGGGTAACTAAGCGCAGGGTCGCGCTTAGTAACCCGATGTTTACCCTGGTTACCAGCGTAAACGTAAAAAAACAAACCGTACATACTCACCCGTCGGTGTCCTTCAGGTCCCTTGCCGTCTGCTTCCTGCTGTGAGTGCAGCCGTACAGTGAGAGCAGATCGCAGCACCGCTGCGCTCTGCTCTCACTTTCCGGCCGGCACTCAGAGCAGGAAGCAGACGGCAAGGGACCTGAAGGACACCGACGGGTGAGTATGTACGGTTTGTTTTTTTACGTTTACGCTTGTAACCAGGGTAAACATCGGGTTACTAAGCGCGGCCCTGCGCTTAGTTACCCGATGTTTACCCTGGTTACAAGCGAAGACATCGCTGGATCGCTGTCACACACAACGATCCAGCGATGTCAGCGGGTGATCAAGCGACGAAAGAAAGTTCCAAACGATCTGCTACGACGTACGATTCTCAGCAGGGTGTCTGATCGCAGTAGCGTGTCAGACACAGCGATATCGTAACGATATCGCTAGAACGTCACGAATCGTAACGTCGTAGCGATGGAAATTTCAATGTGTGACGGTACCCTTAGACTTGAATACAATTTACTCATTAGGTGCCAAATACTTTGACTGCTAATTTCTCCTCAGCGGAGAGTTGAAATAAAAAAAATGTACTTTGGTCTACAGCCACTATAACGTCATGTGTCCAGTTCTACATGAAAAAAAATTATAAAAGGTCCTGTTTAAGCATCACTTATCATAATCTCCAGATAGCCTTTCCTCTCATTTTATTTTGGCTTTTTTTGCTTACTCCCAGTTCAGCCATCAAAGTAAAAAAGAAGGTATTTTTCAATTTGTGTTCACCCATTTGTGTTCACCCATGTTAGTAATTAAGGCAATATGCTGTGTATTAATTATAGAGACACAGATTATGAGGTATTAAAAAGCCATTAGAACATTGTATAGGCCAAATTATTGATCATTTTAACCCTCCCACTTACGAATTTAAAAAGTCCACTTTCTGGTACTAGAGTCTGACTACATTCCAATGCATTTTACTGTCTTGGTCCTGGTTTTCACTATAATGTTTAATGGGAATGTTTTAGAGTAAATATATCCATTATTACCTTGTAACAACATGCTGATGCTTAATGTAGGCTGAATGTAATTTATTTTATCTCCTTTTCTGTACTTATGTGTGCTTTAAAAATTGAAATTTTTTTAAAGAAAAATGAATCTGATTAAAAAAAGTACTTCCACTTTCCAAATAAAAGCAATTATCATTTTTCTAAATCACTCTATTAAAGGATTTGGTCTTTAACCAGCAGAACGGACCACCCAAAGTCTCTCCTGCAGGTTGCATTACAAACAGTGTTCTACTTGTTGCTCTTAACTACTATGTTGAGCACTGTAAAATCCTAAGACTCTCACTCCCACACTGAGGACAACAGCCTCCATGCCGAAATATGAGGTTGCCAAATTTAGTGCAGCTCACAGAACTGACCTTGGGATGTCTGTGCTGTGGGTTAACTGCAAAATTCTCGAACAGGTGATTCAGTGAAATAATTATACTGCAATGGTCTGCACTATAATCACTTTTCTTTTGAAAGATAATCTTTGTACATTCTTTGTCAAGTTTTCGTGTTTTAAGAAATGAATTTGGCTTCCATGAAACTCAACTGCTATATGGAAGTAATGGGAAATATTCAAAATGATTTCACTAGAGTTACATTGTGAGATTATACAAAGTCAATGTTATAACCTACCCCTGAAAGGAACGAAAGAAATGTGCCCACCAACAGACTGACGGTTGGTTACAGAATATTATGATAAGAAATAAATGAAGCCTATGAAGAAGTAAAGTGATTGCCCCCATGACTGAACTTCTATATAAAAAAAACTAAAATTTGGTAAACAAGATATTTTTGTAGCTGTAATATATGCATAGCGTAATTTAAATTATTATCTACGTGGTACTTCACACCAGTAAAATTGCACACAGTCTTCCCAACACAATTAAGATTTTGCTGGAGGGAATGTGGCCATCGTGGCCATTTAGTTCACATTTTTTGGGTGTGTCCTGTAATAAGATCTCTATGGATTGAAATATCTGAGCTCATTTCAAGAATCACCAAGCTTAATGTTAATCTTACACCACACCTTGCATTGTTATCTCTTGGTATTCAAGATATTTGTTTCCAATTTAGACATATTATTATTCATATTTTATTGGTCACTAAATTACTGATTGCTTCAAGGTGGAAACAGAAGGATATTCCCAAAATTTCAGATGTTATAGGGAGAATTTTGACACAGAGTTTTTGAATTCTCGCTTGCTTTAAGAGAGAACAAATTTATAACGTAAACCAAGAGACGTCATATTTGGAATAACATTTTTCCTCCTTCCCCTTAGCTTGATGTATGTACAGTTGGGGAAATAAGTATTTGATCCCTTGCTGATTTTGTAAATTTGCCCGCTGACAAACACATGAAAAGTCTTTAATTTTAAGGGTAGTTTAATTTTAACATTGAGAGATAGAATATCAAAAATAAAATCCAGAAAATGACATTGTATGAATTATATAAATGTATTTGCATTTTGCAGTGAGAAATAAGTATTTGATCCCTCTGGCAAACAAGACTTAATACTTGGTGGCAAACCCCTCGTTGGCAAAAACAGCAGTCAGACATTTTTTGTAGTTGATGAAGAGGTTTGCGCACATGTCAGGAGTAATTTTGGTCCACTCCTCTTTGCAGATCATGTCTAAATCATTAAGATTTTGAGTCTGTCACTTGGCAACTTAGAGCTTCAACTCCCTCCATAGGTTTTCTATGGGATTAAGGTCTGGAGATTGGTTAGGCCACTCCATGACCTTAATGTGCTTCTTTTTGAGCCACTCCTTTGTTGCCTTGGTTATATGTTTTCGGTCATTGTCAGCTGAAAGACCCAGCCACAACCCATTTTTAATGTCCTCGCGTAGGTAAGAAGATTGTCACTCAGGATTTTATGGTACATGGCTCCGTCCATTCTCCCATCGATGCGGTGAAGTAGTCCTGTGCCCTTAGCAGAGAAATATTCCCAAAACAAAATGTTTCCACCGCCATGCTTGACAGTGGGGATGGTGTTCTTTGGGTCATAGGCAGCATTTCTCTTCTTCCAAACATGGTCAGTTGAGTTAATACCAAATGTCATGGTTGAGGACAGGGTTCCTGTCCCTGCCCTCTCAGGGTTAATTTTGTGTGGCCTCCTTTTCAATTTGGGGAGGCTATATATACCCACCCCTGTCTGGGGTTCCTTGTCAGTTATACATTCATTCTGGCTGTGTCTGACCCTCTGGTGTGCTTGCATACTGTTTTTTTCTGATTGTCTCTCATGTATGACCAGGTCCATTTTCTCATTTTGTGATTCTGTTATTACTGTTTCTTCCACCTCTGACATTCTGGCTTGATTACTCTTACTCTGCACCCACCTGCCCCACTTGTACTGTACCGCTATCTCCGTCTCCCTGACCTTTGGCTACATCCTGACTTCCCTTGTTGTCTCACTCTTTGGCACCTTATTGACCTCCTGGCTTGACTGCTCTCTGGCATTGCCGGTCTCTGCCGCTCCTCACCATCTGGCTCCACCTCCGGCCACTCCCCTTAGTGATCACGTGTTTCAGGTCCTGTGCTCAGGTAGGTAAGCTCATGGCAGCTCTCCTCTCACGCCCCCTGTTCTCTTTGTATATGTGCGCAGACCCCTGCTGCAAGCCTGCACCAGAGGTTGTGATATTATGACAGACCAGTAGTGTTGAGCGATACCATCCGATACTTGAAAGTATCGGTATCGGATAGTATCGGCCGATACCCGAAAAGTATCAGATATCACCAATACCGATACCCGATACCAATACAAGTCAATGGAACACCAAGTATCGGAAGGTATCCTGTATGGTTCCCAGGGTCTGAAGGAGAGGATCCTGGGATCCATATTAATGTGTAAAATAAAGAATAAAAATAAAAAATATTGATATACTCACCTCTCCGACGCAGCCTGGACCTTACGTCCAATCACGTGACCAATCACAAGCCGCGACGTCATCTAAGGTCTTTCAAGCGCTCATTCTTAGGAATGGAAGCTGCCGGTTACATCGGTAAGGTCCAGGCTGCGTCGGAGAGGTGAGTATATCAATATTTTTTATTTTTATTCTTTATTTTACACATTAATATCGATCCCGATACCGATTCCTGATATCACAAAAGTATTGGATCTTGATATCGGAATTCCGATACCGCAAATATCGGCCGATACCCGATACTTGCGGTATCGGCATGCTCAACACTACAGACCAGACAGTTCTTCCCTGTTGGATGTGGGGGAATATGTTTAACCATGGACTCATTACATGTACTCTCTGAACAAGTGAGTAACCTCACTCAAATGATGCAGAAACTATCTGTGGAGCAGCCAACCCTGGCACAGTCTCAACAGGTGCAAAGAGAGGTTGCTGGTGCCATGCAGGGTTCTTTTTGCTTCGGGGGCTCAGGATGAGTGGGCCACTGATGTTTCCTTAGTTTCACCTGAACCACCTGTTAAGTTACCTGACACCTTTTTTGGGGATAAAAAATTATTCAGGGTGTTTAAAGAGGGGTGTATGTTGTTCTCTCTGCGTTCCCACGCCTCTGGGAATGAAAGCCAGAGGGTGGGAAATGTTATTTCTTTATTAAGGGGGCCTCCACAGGCTTGGGCTTTTTCTCTCTCTCCCTCCCCTCCTGAAGTATGTCTGTGGATCTGCTTTTTGAAGCTCTTTATGGTAGTTATGATGAGCCTGATAGAGTGTGTCTGGCAGAAGATATGGTGATGAGTGTGACACAGGGAAAGCACTCAGCAGAATGGTTCTGTTCTGAGTTCAGACTCTGGGCTGCTGAGATATCTTGGAATGATGCCACCTTGAGAAGGTTTTTCCACAGGGGTCTGTCCAACCGTTTGCAGGATGCACTGGTGTTGCATCCTCCCCCAGATACCCTGGGAGATGCCATGACCCAGGCTGTCAGTATGGACCGTAGACTCCGTGCCAGAGTGGTGATGCAGCAGGAAACCCCTTTATACTGCAGGCTAGGCAACACCTCTCCAATTCCAGAATCCATGGAGGTGAGAGCCATTTCGGTTAAAGAGAGAGAGGAGACGCCACAGAGACAACCAACTATGCTTTTACTGTGGAGCCTCAGGACACTGGAAAAAGGATTGTCCTTCTTGACCCTCCTCAGCTAAGATGTTGGGAGACAACTAAGTCTGGGTAACGATCGAGGAGGTTGCCCAGACTACCAGGTACAATTTTCCTCATTTGCTAAAATCCTTCTATAGGTAGAGTTGGAACTTGTTGGTGGTCCTGTTGTGACTACCACTTTTGTTGATTGCGGATCTACCATCAATTTAATTGACTCTCGTGTTGTGACTCTCAATAAGATAGGACAGAAAGGCTTGTGTCTCCAGTTAAGGTGGTGGCTATTGACTCCTCTCTCACCCAAGAAGGAATCTGTTTCATGTCTGAGGCTTTCTCTGTAAGAGTAGGTCCGGCTCATGTGGAAAAATTAAGCTGTTTTGGTTTTAATAATTTGCCTGCAGGTCTGGTTTTAGGTATGCCTTGGCTTCAGTGCCATAACCCTATTATTGATTGGGTAACTGGGGAAATTGTTCAATGGGAGTTCAATTGTAACAGTCTGTGATTTAATTCTGTGCCATTGACCACCCCTTTAAAATCTCTATCTATGTCATCTGTCGGTCTGGAGGGTATTCCGGAGTACCTAAAAGACTTTGAAGATGTGTTCTCCGAACGCGAGGCTGAGGCGCTACCACCACATAGACCTTTCGATTGTGCTATTGACTTAGTTCCTGGAGCAAAACTGCCCAAGGCTCATCTGCTTAATCTGTCTGGGCCTGAGCACCATGCCATGAAGGAGTATATTACTGAGAGTCTCCGCAAAGGGCATATTCGTCCTTCTGTCTCACCTGTAGCAGCGGGGTTTTTTAATTAAGAAAAAAGGTGGTGGTTTGCTGCAGTGCCTCGACTTTCAAGAACTTAGCAAGGTTACCATGAGAAACACGTATCCACTCACCCTCATTCCGGATCTATGTAACCAATTTTCGGAGGCCAAATGGTTCTCCAAACTTGATTTACAGAGGGCCTATAAACTTATAAGGGTTCGTGAAGGGGATAAGTGGAAAACAGTGTTCCTCATGACCGAAGGACTGCTTGAAAACCTGGTCATGCCCTTTGGTCTGAATAACGCTCCTGCCATCTTCCAAAATTTTATTAATGTCATTTTTCTGCTCTAATTGGGTGCTTTGTGGTCATTTATCTTGATGACATTCTAGTGTACTCCAAACCCACTTGTACCATCTGCGATTGGTTCTTCTGAGACTTAGAGAAAACCATTTGTATGCTAAGTTGGAGAAATGTTCATTTTTTTGTACAGGAATTGTCTATTTTGGGCTTAATTGTCTCTGGGGAGGGATTTTGTATGGACCCGAAAAAAGTCCAGGCTATTACTGAATGGGTTCAACCTCATGATTTAAAGGGTTTGCAACATTTTTTGGGCTTTGCAAACTATTACTGAAAGTTCATTAAGGGTTTTTTGCAGGTGGTTAAGCCCCTGACTGAGCTTACACTCAAGGGGGCTGATGTGAAGAATTGGTCAACATCTGTGAAAAATTATTTTCTGACTTTAAAAAAGTGTTTTATTTTCGTCCCAGTGTTGGTCCAGCCAGATCCGTTGAGACCTTTTTTGTGGAGGTCGACGCTTAAATTGTGAGTGGGGGCAGTTTTGTCTCAGGGTCCCGCTACCCTGACCAACCTCAAAACTTGTGCCTTATTTTCTAGACAGTTCTCTTCTGTCGAGAGAAATTACGATGTAAGCAATAGGGAGCTTCTGGCAGTTAAGTTGGCCTTTGAAGAATGGAGGCATTTATTGGAGGGGGCTATTCATCCTGTCACTCTGATCACCGATCACAAAAATCTAACTTATATTGAGTCTACCAAAAGATTAACCCCCAGGCAGGCCCGGTGGTCGGTTTTTTTCCTGATTTCAATTTCCCATCACCTTCCAGCCTTCCAAGCAGATGCACTGCCCTGAAGCTTTGATTCTATGTCTCCTCCTGAACCCCCATCCTCCATTTTTCAGCCAGGGGTGGTGGTGGCCAAAATCTTGTCTTATCTAGAGAGAGAGATTTTTAAGGCCCAGGCACTGGCTCCCAGTAATAAACCCATGAGTAGATAGATTGCATCGGAACATTTCCATCTAAGACTTCTGCGGGAGTTTCATGTGTCTGCTTTGAGTGCTCATCCTGGGATTCCAACCACACGGGGGGCTGTTCCTACTTTTTATGGTGGCCCTCTTTGGTTTCAGATGTTAAAAAGTTTGTGTCTGCTTGTGGGGTTTTTGCTCATTCTAAAAAATCTCATTGATGGCCGGATGGGGAATTGGTGCCTTTACCAATTCCAGATAGACCATGGACACATTTGTCCATGGACTTTATCACTAACCTCCCTCCTTTCAGGGGCAACTCCGTTGTGTGGGTGGCGGTAGATAGATTTTCCAAACAGGCTCATTTTGCACCCCAGCTTTACCGTCTGCTAAAACCTTGGCCAGGTTGTTTGTGCAGCATGTGGTCCCACTGCATGGGGTACCTATGAATGTGGTGCCTGAAAGAGGTGTCCAGCTCATGGCCAAGTTTTGGAGGGCTTTTGGTAAGAAGTTGGGAATCACATTGTCTTTTTCCTCTGCTTACCATCCAGAGCCGAATGGGCAGACCAAATGCACTAATCAGTCCTTGGTGCAAATTCTGAGATGTTTTGCATCTTCCACACAGGATGACTTGTGTGAGGTAATGCCCATGGCAGAATTTGCTTTCAATGGTCGGGTGAGTCAATCTACAGGGATGTCTCCCTTCCTGGTCAACTATGGGTTTAACCCACTTTTTGGGGAGTTTTCGCACATGGACTCAGGTTGTCCAGGGGCAGAGGGTGCTGTACAACATTTGAAGGCCCTGTGGAGAGAGGTTCAGGGAAATATCTCCAAGGCACAGGAAAAGTACAATTTTTTGCAGATAAGAGAAGGGGATCAGGTCTTGCATTCTTAGTGGGCGAGAAGGTATGGTTATCCACCCGCAATATTAAGCTCAAGGGCCCCTTGGCCAAATTGGGGCTAAAGTTTTTTGGCCCATATAAAATTGTGGAGGTAGTCAACCTGGTGGCCTACAGGTTACAGTTTTCCACCTCCTTCAAAATATCCAGTGTTTTCCACAGATCCCTCTTAAAGCCATTGGCAGCAGTTGAGGAGGACTCCTCGTCCATCACTCCTCCGGTATTGGTGGAGGGACAGCTGGAGTATGAGGTGGGGCGCATCACTGACTCTCGGTGGGTGCGTCAGAATCTCCAATATTTGGTGCACTGGAAGGGGTATACTCTGGAGGATCGGTCTTGGGTCCCGGCCAGTTCAGTGCATGCCGATCGGTTGGTTGAGGCTTTTCATGCCAGGCATCAGGAAAAGCCTGGGGGTCCAGTGGCCCCCCTGTTAAGAGGGGGGTACTGTCATGGTTGAGGACAGGGTTCCTTTCCCTGTTCCCTCTCAGGGTTAATTTTGTGTGACCTCCTTTTGGATTTGGGAGGGATATATATACCCGCCCCCATCGGGTATATATACCCGCCCCATCTGTTCCTTTCCCTGTTCCCTCTCAGGGTTAATTTTGTGTGACCTCCTTTTGGATTTGGGAGGGATATATATACCTGCCCCCATCTGGGGTTCCTTGTCAGTTATACATTCATTCTGCCTGTGTGTCTGACCCCCTGGTGTGCTTGCATACTGTTTTTTTCTGATTGTCTCTCATGTATGACCTGCTCTGTTTTCTTATTTTGTGCTTTGCTCTGTGATTCTGTTATTACTGTCTCTTCTGGCTCTGACCTTCTGGCTTGATTGCTCTTACTCCGCACCCGCCTTCCACGCTTATACTGTACTGCTATCTCTGGTTCCCTGACCTTTGATTACGTCCTGACTTCCCTTTTTGTATCACTCTTCGGCACCTCATTGACCTCCTGGCTTGACTTTGGCACGTTCTGACTGATCTCTGACATCACCGGTCTCTGCTGCTGCCCGGCATCTGGTTCTGCCTCCAGCCACTACCCTGTAGGGACCACGTGTTAACAAATACCTCAATTTTTGTCTCATCTGACCACAGTGCTTTCTCCCAATCACTCACAGAATAATCCAGGTGTTCATTGGCAACTGCAGGATTTAAAACCTTTACATTTAATGTGTTAGCAATGGTTTTCCTGGTGACTGTGGACCCAGCTGCCTTGAGATCATTAACAAGTTCCCCCCGTGTAGTTTTAGGCTGATCTCTCGCCTTCCTCATGATCAAGGATACCCCACAAGGTGAGATTTTCGATGGTGCCCCAGATCGATGTCAGTTGACAGTCATTTTGTATTTCTTCCATTTTCTTACTATTGCACAAACAGTTGTCTCCTTCTCACCCAGCGTCTTACATATGGTGTTTAGTCCATTTCAGCTTTGTGAAGGTTTATGATCTTGTCCCTAACATCCTTAGGGTATGTGCATACGTTGATTTCCTGCAGATTTTCAGCTATTTTTCTGCTCAGAAACGCTGCAGATCCGCAAGTGATTTACAGTACAATGTAAATCAATGGCAAAAAAAATGCTGTGCTAATGGTGCAGAAAAATCCGCACGGAAAACGCAGCAGATTCAAAAAAGGACTGTGTCAATTCTTTGTGCAGGTCTGATGTGTTTCTGCACCCATTCCATAATAGAAATCAGCAGGAGTAAATAAGGAAGAAACCTGCACAAAAATCTGCAATGTGTGCACATACCAAAAAAAGGCGCAGATTCTCAACTGTGCTTTCTGCCAAGAAATGCAGAATCTGCACAGAAAATTCCACAGTCAAATCTGCAATGTGTGCATATAGCCTAAAGTTCTTTGGCCCATGTGGTAGAGGTTAGATCCTGACTGAACAATTGAGTCTGTGGACAGGAGTCTTTTATGAAGGTGACTATGTAAGACAGCTGTCTTTAGTGCAGGTAACGAGTTGTTTAGGAGCGTCTAACTGGTCTGTAGGAGCCAGAACTCTTAATGGTTGGTACAGGATCAAATACTTATTTCTCACTGCAAAATGCAAATAATTTTATATAATTCATACACTGTGATTTTCTGGATTTTATTTTTGATATTCAGTCTCTCAATGTTAAAATTGACCTACCCTTAAAATTATAGACTGTTCATGTCTGTCGGTGGGCAAATTTACAAAATCAGCAAGGGATCAAATAATTATTTCCCCCAGTGTATGTGTATATATATATATATATATATATATATATATATATATATATATATATATATATATATATATATATATACACACACACATGTATGTACATGTATATGCGCATGTGTAGATATATATATATGTATATATGTGTATGTCTGTTGATTAAACTAGAACAGAACAAGCCAAGTTTCACAGTCCTCAACAAATTCAACTATTAAATGACTTCTTTGGAATCTACCGTATATACTCGAGTATAAGCCGAGAATTTCAGCCCATTTTTTTAGGCTGAAATTGCCCCTCTCGGCTTATACTCGAGTCATTACCAGGGGTCGGCAGGGGAGGGGGAATGTGTTATGGTTTCCAATGGCAAGGAAACATCAGAAGCATAGAATAAACGGACAAGCTCTCGGGTGATGGAAACTAGAGCTGACCGCGATGCTAAACCTACACACCACACTAGAAGTAGCCAGGGGGCATTCCTGCGTTGTCTCTAGATGCCGCGCGCCAGCCGGAGAACTAACTACCCCTGGTAGAAGAAAACACAGTCCTGGCTTGCCTCCAGAGAATGTCCCCACAGGAGATAGCAGCCCCCCACATATAATAACGGTGAGAGCAGATGAAAAGACACACGTAGTATGAAAGCAGATTTAGCACAGAGAGGCCCGCTAACTAAATAGCAGAAAGATACAACAGAGGACTTCGCGGTCAGCTGCAAAACCCTTCAAAACACCATCCTGAAATTACCTTAACTCATGTGACAACTCATGCCACTGGAGTGGTAATTTCAGCCCAACAAGAGCTTCCAGCTGCAGAGATTCACATAAGTGCAAACTGGACAAAACATACAAAAATAGACTTAAGGACTAAAGTGTCCAACTTAGCTGAGCAGAAAACTGGGAGCAGGAACATGCAACAGAATCACTCTGGATACATTGATGGCCAGCATTAGAATGACTGAGGAGCAAGGTTAAATAGGATACTCCCACATCCTGATAGGAACAGGTGAACTGAGAAGGCAAAGCTTGCAGGACACCAGTACCACAAGAGACCACCGGGGGAGCCCACGAACCGAATCATAACAGTACCCCCCCCTTAAGGAGGGGGCACCAAACCCTCACAAGAACCACCAGGGCAATCTGGATGAGCCCTATGAAAGGCACGGACCAAATCAGAAGCATGAACATCAGAAGCTGTAACCCAAGAATTATCCTCTTGACCGTAGCCCTTCCATTTCACCAGATATTGAAGTCTCCGTCTGGAAACACGGGAGTCCAAGATTTTCTCCACCACGTACTCCAATTCACCCTCAACCAGCACAGGAGCAGGAGGCTCAACAGAAGGCACAAGTGGTACCTCATACCTCCGCAATAATGACCGATGGAAGACATTATGGATAGCAAAGGATGCTGGGAGGTCCAAACGAAAAGACACAGGGTTAAGAATCTCCAAAATCTTATAAGGACCGATGAACCGAGGCTTAAACTTAGGAGAAGAGACCCTCATAGGGACAAAACGGGAGGACAACCACACCAAGTCCCCAACACGAAGACGAGGACCAACACGACGATGGCGATTAGCAAAACGTTGAGTCCTCTCCTGGGACAACTCCAAATTGTCCACCACCTGCCCCCAAATACGATGCAACCTATCCACCATGGTATCCACTCCAGGACAATCCGAAGACTCCACCTGACCAGATGAAAAACGAGGATGGAACCCTGAATTGCAAAAGAAAGGGGAGACCAAAGTGGCAGAACTGGCCCGATTATTAAGGGCAAACTCAGCCAACGGCAAAAAGGAGACCCAGTCATCCTGATCAGCAGACACGAAACACCTCAAATAAGTCTCCAAGGTCTGATTAGTACGTTCCGTCTGGCCATTTGTCTGGGGATGAAATGCAGACGAAAAAGACAAATCAATGCCCATCCTGGCACAAAACGCCCGCCAAAATCTGGACACAAACTGGGATCCCCTGTCGGAAACGATATTCTCCGGAATACCATGCAGCCGAACCACATTCTGAAAAAACAGGGGCACCAACTCAGATGAGGAAGGCAGCTTGGGCAAGGGCACCAAATGAACCATCTTAGAAAAGCGGTCACACACCACCCAAATGACGGACATCTTCTGAGAAACAGGGAGATCAGAAATAAAATCCATAGAGATGTGTGTCCAAGGCCTCTTAGGAACAGGCAAGGGCAACAACAACCCACTAGCCCGAGAACAACAAGGCTTGGCCCGAGCACAAACATCGCAAGACTGCACAAAAGTACGCACGTCCCGAGACAGGGAAGGCCACCAGAAGGACCTAGCCACCAAATCTCTGGTACCAAAAATTCCCGGATGACCTGCCAACGCAGAAGAATGAACCTCCGAGATGACTCTATTGGTCCACTCATCCAGCACAAACAATCTACCAGGCGGACAACGATTAGGCCGATCCGCCTGAAACTCTTGTAAAGCACGTCGCAGGTCTGGGAAGACAGCAGACAATATCACCCCATCCTTAAGTATACCCGTAGGTTTAGAATCACCAGGGGAATCAGGTTCAAAACTCCTAGAAAGGGCATCCGCCATCACATTCTTAGTACCTGGCAGATACGAAACCACAAAATTAAACCGGGAGAAAAACAACGACCAGCGCGCCTGTCTAGGATTCAGACGTCTGGCCGACTCAAGATAAATCAAATTTTTGTGATCAGTCAAGACCACCACCTGATGTTTAGCACCCTCAAGCCAATGATGCCACTCCTCGAATGCCCACTTCATCGCCAAAAGCTCCTGATTACCGACGTCATAATTTCGCTCGGCGGGCGAAAATTTTCGAGAAAAGAACGCACAAGGTCTCATCACTGAACAATCTGAACTTTTCTGCGACAAAACCGCCCCCGCTCCGATCTCGGAAGCATCAACTTCCACCTGAAAAGGAAGAGAAACATCAGGCTGGCACAACACCGGAGCAGAAGAAAAACGGCGCTTAAGCTCCCGAAAGGCCTCCACAGCAGCAGGAGACCAATCTGCAACATCAGCACCCTTTTTAGTCAAATCAGTCAAAGGCCTGACAACTCTAGAAAAAACAGTTATGAATCGACGATAAAAGTTAGCAAAGCCCAAAAATTTCTGAAGGCCCTTAAGAGAAGTCGGTTGCGTCCAGTCACAAATAGCCCGAACCTTCACAGGATCCATCTCAATAGAAGAGGGGGAAAAAATGTACCCCAAAAAAGAAATCTTCTGAACCCCCAAAACACACTTTGAACCTTTAACAAACAGAGAATTGGTCCGCAAAACCTGAAAAACCCTCCTAATCTGTTGAACATGAGATAACCCAGTCATCCGAAAAAATCAAGATATCGTCCAAATACACAATCATAAATTTATCCAGATATTCACGGAAAATATTGTGCATAAAAGACTGAAAGACCGAAGGGGCATTTGACAGACCAAAAGGCATCACCAAATACTCAAAATGGCCCTCGGGCGTATTAAATGCGGTTTTCCACTCATCCCCCTGCTTAATTCGCACCAAATTATACGCACCGCGAAGATCAATCTTAGAGAACCACTTCGCCCCCTCAATGCGAGCAAATAAATCTGTCAGCAATGGCAAAGGATACTGATACTTGACTGTGATCTTATTCAAGAGTCTATAATCAATACAAGGTCTCAAAGAACCATCGCTTTTAGCTACGAAAAAGAACCCCGCTCCAAGAGTAGACGAAGAAGGACGAATATGTCCCTTTTCCAAGGACTCCCTAATATACTCTCGCATGGCAGCATGTTCAGGTACAGACAGATTGAATAGACGACCCTTAGGAAATTTACTGCCAGGGATCAAATCTATGGCGCAATCGCAATCTCTGTGAGGAGGAAGAGAATTAAGAGTAGATTCCTCAAAAACCTCACGATAATCAGACAAAAACTCAGGAATTTCAGAGGGAATAAATGAAGCAATGGAGACCAAAGATGTGTCCCCATGATTTCCCTGACATCCCCAGCTTAGTACAGACATTGTTTTCCAGTCAAGGACTGGGTTATGAGTTTGCAACCATGGCAATCCCAGCACCAACACATCATGTAGATTATACAGTACAAGGAAGCGAATCACCTCTTGATGGTCTGGAGTCATACGCATAGTCACTTGTGTCCAGTATTGTGGTTTATTACTAGCCAATGGTGTAGAATCAATACCCTTTAAAGGTATAGGAACTTCCAGAGGCTCTAGATCAAACCCACAGCGCCTGGCAAAGGACCAATCCATAAGACTCAAAGCGGCGCCAGAATCCACATACGCATCCGCAACAATAGAAGATAACGAACAAATTAGAGTTACAGACAAAATAAACTTGGACTGCAAAGTGCCAATAGCAGAGGATTTATCAACTTTCTTTGTTCGTTTAGAGCATGCTGATATAACATGAGTAGAATTTCCACAATAGAAGCACAAATGATTTTTGCGCCTATAAATCTGTCGTTCGCTTCTGGACAGAAAGCTATCACATTGCATACTCTGTGGTGCCTCTTCAGAAGACACCGCCAACTGGTGCACAGGTTTGCGTTCCCGTAAACGCCGATCAATCTGAATTGCCATTGTCATGGACTCATTCAGACCAGTAGGCACAGGAAACCCCACCATGACGTCTTTTACAGCATCAGAGAGACCTTCTCTGAAAATTGCCGCCAGAGCGCACTCATTCCACTGAGTAAGCACAGACCATTTTCGAAATTTTTGGCAATATATTTCGGCTTCATCTTGCCCCTGAGAGAGGGCTATTAGGGCTTTCTCAGCCTGAATCTCCAAATTTGGTTCCTCATAAAGCAACCCCAAAGCAAGAAAAAACGCATCCACATTGAGCAACGCAGGATCCCCTGGTGCCAATGAAAATGCCCAATTTTGGGGGTCACCCCGCAGTAAAGAAATAACAATTTTTACTTGCTGGGCAGGATCTCCAGCAGAATGAGATCTCAGCGAAAGAAACAATTTACAATTGTATTTAAAATTTAGAAAACAAGATCGATCTCCAGAAAAAAACTCCGGTATAGGAATTTTAGGTTCAGACCGAGGAGCATGTAACAAAAAATCTTGTATATTCTGAACTTTAGAGGCAAGATTATTCAAATTGGTAGCCAGACTCTGGGGATCCATATTTCAACAGATAAAGTCTGAGCCATTCAGGGGTTAAGAGGAGAGGAAAACAGAAGACTGCAATTAGAGCTGGAGTGCAACTTCAGAGGAAGGAAAGAAAAAAAAAAAAAAAAAAAGGTTTCACACAGTTCCTTTTCTCTCCTGCTTCAGCCTATAGATTAAACATTTGGGCTGGCCATACTGTTATGGTTTCCAATGGCAAGGAAACATCAGAAGCATAGAATAAACGGACAAGCTCTCGGGTGATGGAAACTAGAGCTGACCACGATGCTAAACCTACACACCACACTAGAAGTAGCCAGGGGGCATTCCTGCGTTGTCTCTAGATGCCGCGCGCCAGCCGGAGAACTAACTACCCCTGGTAGAAGAAAACACAGTCCTGGCTTGCCTCCAAAGAATGTCCCCACAGGAGATAGCAGCCCCCCACATATAATAACGGTGAGAGCAGATGAAAAGACACACGTAGTATGAAAGCAGATTTAGCACAGAGAGGCCCGCTAACTAAATAGCAGAAAGATACAACAGAGGACTTCGCGGTCAGCTGCAAAACCCTTCAAAACACCATCCTGAAATTACCTTAACTCATGTGACAACTCATGCCACTGGAGTGGTAATTTCAGCCCAACAAGAGCTTCCAGCTGCAGAGATTCACATAAGTGCAAACTGGACAAAACATACAAAAATAGACTTAAGGACTAAAGTGTCCAACTTAGCTGAGCAGAAAACTGGGAGCAGGAACATGCAACAGAATCACTCTGGATACATTGATGGCCAGCATTAGAATGACTGAGGAGCAAGGTTAAATAGGATACTCCCACATCCTGATAGGAACAGGTGAACTGAGAAGGCAAAGCTTGCAGGACACCAGTACCACAAGAGACCACCGGGGGAGCCCACGAACCGAATCACAACAGGAATGGCAGCTGTGTAATAATACTCACCTGCTTCTGGCGCAGTCCCTGCACATTCCTGGTTCACGGGCACCGGCAGCTTCTTCCTGTAGTGAGCGGTCACATGGTAACGCTCATTACAGTAATGAATATGGACCCGACTCCACTCCCATAGGGGTGGACCGCATATTCATTACTGTAATGAGTGGTACCATATTACCGCTCACTACAGGAAGAAGCTGCTGGCGCCAGGGAACAGATGTGCAGGGACCGCGCCAGGAGCAGGTGAGTATAATGCAGTGCGCGATATTCACCTGTTCCCCTTTCCACCGCCGGCCTTTTGCTGCGTTTTCCCCATCCTCTGCAGTGACGCTCAGGTCAGAGGGTGCGATGACGCAATTAGCACGCTCCGCCCTCTGCCTGAACAGTCAGTGCAGAGGACGGGGAAGAAACAGCGGCGCCCATCGGTGGAACGGGGAGCAGGTGAATATAGCAAGTGCCGGGGGCCTGAGAGGTGAGTATGTCATTTTTTTAATCGCAGCAACAGCATTTGGGGCAAATGTCTGTATGGAGCATCTTATGGGGCCATGTGCAGCATTATATGGGGCAAATATCTGTATGGGGCCATGTGCAGCATTATGTGGGGCAAATATCTGTATGGGGCCATGTGCAGCATTGTAGGGGCAAATATCTCTATAGAGCATCTTATGGGGCCATGTGCAGCATTATATGGGGCAAAAATCTCTATGGAGCATCTTATGGGGCCATGTGCAGCATTATATGTGGCAAATATCTCTATGCAGCATCTTATGGGGCCATAATCAGCATTTGTGGAGCATTATACGGGGCAAATGTGTCTATGGAGCATCTTATGGGGCAATAATCAGCATTCGTGGAGCATTATATGGGGCAAATGTCTGTATGAAGCATCTTATGGGGCCATAATCAGCAATTGTGGAGCATTATATGGGGCAAATGTCTGTATGAAGCATCTTATGGGGCCATAATCAACATTTGTGCAGCATTGTATGGGGCATATTTTAATATGGAGCATCTTATGGGGCCCATCATAAACTGTATGGAGAATTATATGGGAAGTATTTTGTATGGAGCATCTTCATATATACGAAGAACGAGGCAGCACATCCAGTGAAAGAATCATTTATTCACCCATGCATAAAACATTTATTTCACTGCTTGTTCTGCCTCACTCTCTGTATTTTCTAACTATTGATGACTGTTTGATAAAGTCCTTAGAGGCGTTCACCCAGATTGCCTGTGCTGATGCCTTTTCGTTAACAAATATATAGTTTAAGCACTCTTTTGTTAAATTAATACTTAACAAGTCTAAATAATAACTTGTGCCAATTTACACTTGAATAAGGACAATATAAGATTATAGTTAAGAATGAAATAAGTATAAATACTACGTGAAAATAAAAATTCCCTAAGCAAAGTGTTATTTGATAGTACAATATTCCTGACATAAAAGAATGGCAATGTGATAATGTATTGTTTTAGATAGTTAAAGAAGTTAGAGTGGATTGGAGCCAGAAAATGATAAAAACTACCAAAAATGTACAACAAGATCAATATTTTCTCTACATGTCACAAAACTAAAATAGTAATTTGCAGCAAATTGAGGCTAAAATAGAGCTAACATTCAGTGATCCTAAATGCAAGTAGTGTTCAGTATGAAAACAAGTATACAATAATTCTTCCGTCTGGCTTACATCCAAAGTATAGCTGTGTGGCTAAATGATTATAAAAAGCATTAACTTGTCCATTTTTTTCTGACAGACTAGTAAAATCAGCATGCAAATATCTTTTTTTGGGTAATGTAATACACTTAGCATATTACATTCATTGCTAGAGTCCCTCAAAGCTGTTTAATGATAATTATTTCACATTGCTTGAGCTAGTTCACGTATTTTTACCTCATACAAATTTCATGTAGTCTGATCGTATTTCTATATGCTTTAACACGGTTTATAAAGTGGTAGCGGCAATACACCACCACGCTAATAGACAAAATCACAAAATGTAGAAGTTGGGGAAAAAAGAAGGTTTCAATTGCTGAAGTAGAAGACAGACGTAGTGCCCTAGCCAAGTAAGCAAACATATAAGTACTAGCAGCAAACACGCTAATAAAATCAGTGTTATATATTGTGTAAGAAAAAGCCCAGTGCATTATAGTAAGAATATGTTATCCAGATTAAATTGAGTGTATTTAGATTTGAAAAAAAATTACAGAAATTCATATGCATTCATGTGCAAATGTAGGACTTCATATAGCTACCGTATATACTTGAGTATAAACCGACCCAAGTATAAGGCACCTACTTTTGCCACGAAAAACTGGGTAAGCTTATTGACTCGGGTATAAGCCTGGTATGCATTGTCCCCCTCATCCCTGTCCTGCTATGCTTGGCTCCCCCTGTCCTGTCCTGGAATGTGGCTCCACCCGGCCTGTCCTGTGGCTCCCCCATCCTGTCCTGGTATGTGTCTCCTCTCGTTCTGTCCTGGTATGAGGCTCCCCACCTTCTGTCCTGGTATGTGGCTCCCCATCTTGTCCTGGTATGTGTGGCTCCCGATGAAGTATGCATGGCTCCCCCGATCCCGCACTGCTCAGCTCCTCCAGTCCCGCATTGCTCAGCTCCCCTGGTCCAACATTGCTCAGCTCCCCCGGTCCCACATTGCTCAGCTCCCCCGGTCCCGCATTGCTCAGCTCCCCTGGTCTGCATGGCTCGGCTCCCCCCCTCCCCTGGTTGTATGCATGGCTCACATTGCCCCCCTCCCTGTCATACTCACCCTCCTCGTGCCTGCATCTGCGTCCCTGCATCTCCATTGTCCTGGCGCCAGCGGCTCTCCTTTTCTCAGCGGTCACGTGGTACCACTCATTAAGGTAATGAATATACGCTCCACGCCTATGGGATTGGAGATGCGTCCATATTCATTGTCTTAATGAGTGGTACCACGTGACCTCTCAGCACAGGAGAGGAGAGCCGCTGGTGCCTGGACAACGAAGATGCAGGGACAGAGATGCAGCAACGGAGGGTGAGTATGATGTCTTCTGTTAGCCGGCGGCTGCAGCTGCAGCTGTCACTGTGCCATAGCCGCTGGCTCCTGCGCCGCTTCCCCTCCCCTGCCACCGTTCTGGACAATTGACTCGTGTATAAGCTGAGGGGGGCGATTTCTGCATAAAAAATTGTGCTGAAAATCTTGGCTTATACACGAGTATATATGGCAATTTATAAAGTGCAAGTGCATAAATCCTAGAGTGGGAATCCAGCTCACAATACAAATATTTCTAGATCTGGATGAGATAGTCGTATAATTGTAGATGATCTGTAACATCACCATTGAATAGGTGAGAAGGGGGAATGAAAAGTTTATCAACCTATAGAGCATGAAGGACACATAAGGAAAATACTTACAAAGTGACTGGCGCCTTGCTGGTGTTGTGCAGCACGCTACCACAACGACGACGCTTTTTTGCCTATGCTTTTTCCAAAAAGGGGGTTTGATTCCCACTCTACGATTTATACACTTGCACTTTATAAATAAGCTATGTGGAGTCCTATATTTGCATATGAATGCATATGAATTTCTGTAATCTTTTTTCAAATCTCAAAACACTCAAGTTACTCTGGATAACATAGTCTTACTATAATGCACTGGGCTTTTTCTTACATAATATATGACACTGATTTCAGTTATGTGATCGCTGCTAGTATTTATATAATGTTTACTTACTTGGTTACATTGTCAGCGCACCACATCTGTCCTTCTTGCTTGAATTTTTAAACATTTTTTAAAACTTGATTCATTAAAAATTCAGTTTTTAAACACTGCGGTAATTGAGACCTCCTTTGTTCATCAAACTTCTACATTTGGGATTGTGATTATACGTATTTCTATATGGCAGGCGCAACTGGTATATTGGGAAGAAATTCTACATATTTTATGATAATTGTCTTTTTCTCAGCTAAGGTAAAATATGGTGAAATTACGTTTGGGACACCAACAATTAGCTCAGTAAAGGTCCCTATACTCATTAGTCTAATAATGGTAAATCCCACTACTGTTGAGGGGTTCAGCCATCAGTTTCATGTGTATGGGGGACCTAAACAACCGATTGTTGAGCGAGATGTTGATTGGTGTTTATCGGGCATGTCTGATTTTGGACTGCCGATCACTTTGTTCTCCCAGAGACAAGTAACCCCCTGATATGTCTGTTGAAATGTCTCTCATAGACAACACAGGATCACTCTGCCAAAAGAGTGTTCCAGGGTATGGAAATGCCAGCAGAATGATAGGCTGAACCATCGTTCAGCAGATAGCCATCTAATGTGTATGTAAACATACCTTATGTCCGTTACAGCTTTAACAGGCCATAATGGGTACTATAGACTTTGAAACTTTGGTCTCTTTCTTGACCTTAGTAACATGACCCTATCATCCTGATACTAGTATAATACATCACTCTGTATACTTACTTTGTCAGCTCTAGATATATTCTAGGCATCATATCTATTTTTTTACATTTACATATACTTACCTGGCATGATTCACACCAAGAGGTTTCTGTTGTGTTTTATTACATTTACTTTCACTATTATGTTAAATATCTTATTTAAATTTATGGATCTTTCAGTACATTACATGACACATTTACTTCTTTATAGGAGGCAATTATCATTTCTACATACAATGTTCATAAGATATAAACCCCCATGTAGAATGCTACTTACCTACTTAATGTTTTGATACTCTCCCTAAAAAAAGCGCTATAAGAGTTTTTACCACACTTAAACGAAATCTGTCAGTAGAATCATACCTCCTAAGCTGTGTATATGGACTCATAGTTCATTGGAAGCTGAATATAATTATATCTTGATATCTACAATTCGATGTCTTATTCCAGAGAAATCCATGTTTTTATTCATTTTTGTTCAAAACCCTTTTATTTCTTACTGCTCGTTTAACAGTTGTAATCATCTGTAGCAGCCTCATTGTGTGTTGTGGTTCACAACCTGCCCAGGTGAGTAATTCCCTGTACCCTAGTGTTCCTGTCTCTTGGATAAGACACTATTGCACCAAGTTTTTTTCCTGTTCTTCTACATTGCACTCCTGATCTACCTGTCTCATACTGGCTGCTCTTTCATTAAAAAAAAGTAAAACCTATGGAGACAGATTCTTTGGGAGGTCTATGTCTGACCCATAGATCTAAGGAGCACATTTACTTATTAAGTAAAATGTTGATTACTCTTGAATAAGACATTGAATTGAAGATATCAAGATATCATTTTTTTCAACTTTCTATGACCAATATGCCATACAGACAGCTTGGGAGGGGTGATCCTCCTGAAAGATTCCCGTTAAGATGACACTATGTAAATAATAGGAGTGGAGCATGCATGTGCTCTAGAGCGTTCCACTGTGGCTAACTCGGAGAGATGACATTCCTGCTTCTACCTTGATAAGGCTCAGTACACCTGTATAGATGCTGAGCTCGCTTACAGCATGGAGGAGTTGGAGGAGCATGATTTTAATATACTGTATCACACTTGGGAAACACACTTGTGTATACTTTAGACAAATGAGTCTGTGTCTATAATAATTTGTTATTATATGATGATGCACATGATCTTGTTACACAGATAGATTGGGTGATTATATGCACATAACATGACGTAATGTACAACATAACATACTTGTGTAATGTGACATTTATTGATCACTCTAGGATTTATTGACTTTTTTGCAGCACTATATTTCATTTGATACACTGTTGTAATCACATGAGAAAGGCTCTTTCCAATCTAAAATGTTTTGCATTGGTTGATTAAAACTTTTTTTTACCATAATCAACCAGAAATGCTGTCATATTTTTATGTAGATAGACAAATAGTATTGTTTCATTGGTAGAATGAGTAAATACTTTAATGAAAGTAATCTACTGCATTTTTGGATTATAAGACGCACTTTTTTCACAAAATTTTTTGGGAAAAATAGGGGTGCGTTAAGGCGTTGTGATGCAGTGACCCACGCTGCAGCCAGGGGGTGCTGTGTGGGCTCCTCAGGATACGCATGGAGGTGTAACGGGATTTGTAAAACAGGGTCCGGCATGATTGTAAATGGCAGGTATGTGTCACAGAGGGAGTCTGTGCTATAAGCCAGTATTGTTGTTCTGGGACTTGTAGTTCCATAAGAGTTGTGTTTGTGTAGCTTTAAAGGGGGGCTTATAGGATTAGTTGGAGAGCTAGGCGGGACTGTACTAACCACACACACCTCCCACCTATGGGGGTGGATACATGTACATAATGTGACCAGGGTTTGGGTCACATGTTCAGAGTGTATGGGCCTGAATGGTCAGTGTGTGAGGTCCTGGATGGCCTGTGTGTTGGAATGTCCTGGAGTGGACTGGATTCTTGGAACAGAACAGACTGTCGGTGGTTATTGTGTTCCATTGATGCATATAATGAACTGTTTGTGACGCAGTTTATGAGTCTAAATAAACCGGAATAGACTCCGAATGGACTGTTTTTGTGAGAAACCATGCCTGAGTGCTTTAATCCCATTTCTAAGCGAGTGTGCCCCAACACACTCAGGAAGCGCTAGCTCACATATGATGCTTGACTGTGGACAGCGGTCCAGGAGGCATGTGTGGAGGTGATTGCTGTAAGTTGACGGGGTTGCGAAGTTTGCTGTGGATCGGCGGGTCCACAAATTTTACAAGTGTCTTGCTGTAACTTGGCGGGGTTACGAAGAGTTGCTGTGGATCGGCGGGTCCACAAAGCCTGCAGTGCAGAGCCGTGCAGAGCTGTGTGTTGGAATGTCCTGGAGTGGGCTGGATTCCTGGAAGCACATGGTGAGGCCAACGACTGATGGCCTGTGTGCTGGAATGTCCTGGAGTGGACTGGATTCCTGGAAGCACATGGTGAGGCCGTACATGCAGAGTCTGTGACAGCACTGCATTGGGGAAGCTACCATTCCTTCTGCGGGTCTGGACTATCTGAATTGCCCTGGTCACAAGGACGGTGATCCCAGTTAGGCAGCTTCCCTGGGAACCAGGACTGACAGGAGTCAGTGTGTGGAGCAGGAGTTCCTGTAAGGTAACTCCAGATAAAGGGGGTTAAGGGCAGAGAAGTATCTGCCATTGGAACAGACTGTTGGTGGTTATTGTGTTCCGTTGATGTATATAATGAACTGTTTGTGACGCGGTTTATGAGTCTAAATAAGCCAGAATAGACTGTTTTTGTGAGAAACTGTGCCTGAGTGCTTTAATCCCATTGCCAAGTGAGTGTCCCCCAACACACTCAGGGAGCACTATCTCAGATATACGTTACCGGCTGTGGTGGAGCAGGGTCCCAGAGTCGCTGCTGGAGGAGGCAAGAGTGGAGTGCTGCTGCAGACCACAGGCTGGGATGAGGGGATGTTCGGATGTACGGCGCGCTGCTGCGGGTGTTCGGTGCAGGAGTTCTGCTGACATTTTGTGAAAGCCAAGAGCCCCCGAAGTCACATGATTTCCTATATAGTGGACTCCGGGAAAATGGCTGCCAGGGGGTGACGCTTGCGCAGATGGAGATCTTGGCACCAAGATCTTGCAAAATGAGATCTCAGCGCTGAGTCTTGCACCTGTATAGTGTTTCTATTTTGAAGATAGATAGATAGATCGTAGATACAGTTGTGTGAAAAAGTGTTTGCCCCCTTCCTGATTTCCTATTCTTTTGCATGTTTGTCACACTTAAATGTTTCAGATCACTAAAAAAAATTAGACAAAGATAACACAAGTAAACACAAAATGCAGTTTTTAAATGAAGGTATTTACTATTAAAGGAAGAAAAAACCAAACCTACAGGGCCTTGTGTGAAAAAGTGATTGCCCATTAATCCTATTAACTGGATGGGCCACCCTTACTAGCAACAACTGCAGTCAGCATTTGTTTTAATTGGCAGTGAGTCTTTTACAATGCTTTGGATGAATTTGGGCCACTTATCTTTGCAGAATTGTTGTAATTCATCATTGGAGGGTTTCTCAGCATGAACCAACTTTTTAGGGTCATGCCACAATCAGATTAAGGTGAGGACATTTTCCTTCAGGATTTTTTGGTATACAGCATAATTCATGGTTCCATTTACCACAGTAAGTTTTCCAGGTCCTGAAGCAGTAAAACAGCCCCAGGCCATCACACTACCAACACCATATTTTACTGTTGGTATGATGTTTCTTTTCCGAAATGCTGTGTTACTTCTATGTTGGATGCAATGGGACATACACCTTTCAAAAAGTTCAACTTTTGTCTCATCAGTCCAAAGAGTATTCTCCCAAAAGTCTTGGGGATCATCAAGATGTTTTCTGGAAAAATTGAGACAAGCTTTTATGTTCCCATGGCTCAGCAGTGGATTTTGTTTTTAAACTTTGCCATGTGGGCAATTTTTGCCCAGTCTCTTTCTAATTGTGGAGTCATGAATACTGATTTTAATTGAGGCAAGTGAGGCCTGACGTTCTTGGATGTTTGTTGGGGGGTCTTTTGTGACCTATCGGTGAGTCGTCGCTGCGCTCTTGGGGTAATTTTGGTCGATCGGCCACTCCTGGGAAAAAGTTCCTTGCTTTTGCCATTTGTGGATAATGGCTCTTACTGTGGTTCACTGGAGTCCCAAAGATTTTGAAATGGGTTTAGAACATTTTTCAGGCTAATAGATCTCAATTACTTTGTTTCTCATTTGTTACTGACTTTCTTTGGATCGCATCATGATGTCTAGCTTTTCAGGAACTTTTGGTCTACTTCACTTTGTCAGGCAGGTCATATTTAAGTGGTTTCTTGATTGAGAACAGGTGTGTCAGTAATCAGACCTGTGTGTGGCTAGGGAATTTGAACTCAGGTTCTCAAAGTTGTGATAAACCACAGTAAATTTATGTTTTAAGGGGGGCAACCACTTTTTTTTTTACACAGGGCCCTGTAGGATTGGATTTTTTTCCCTTAATAAAAAATACCTTAATTTAAATACTGCATTCTGTGTTTACTTGTGTAATCTTTGTCTAATATTGATAGATATAGATTTAGATATTGAACTTGAAGCAGCTCAAGTTCCAGCAATAGTGGGTGCAGGTCTCCGGATATTCACCCAGTTATCTTATTATATAAACCCCCAAAAAATAGCTGGCAGAACGTCAATTGATGTTTGTAGTCTGACCATTGTGTCAAGCTTCAAAACGCTTTAAGCAAAATATTACTGAGCGCAATGGGCAAGTAAAAGCTCTGTTTTGGTTCATAAATATTTACTGAAGTGCTTCTATCTATTCTCTAGAAAAGAAGATAGGTATGGATACTTTTGATTACTTACCTTACAGTTGCACTGTCCTGTCTCTTCAGCACAAGGACATTTTTCAGTTTCACGGTCACAGTTCTCAGGTTTACTTCCGGCTAAAGAACAGTCACAACTGACACAATGGGGATAATTTCGGTATCCTACTCTACAACTTGTGCACTTGTCTCCTGAGAAATTTGGACGGCAGAAACAGCAACCTGTGTCTGGATTACACTGTGTGCTCAGCGATCCTGCGCCACCACAATCACATGCCTGAAGGAAAAAATAATAAAAATGTCACCGTTCATGTACTTTAGCAGTAGATTTGGAGAGTAGTTGAATAAATATTAAATAGTGAATATACAATTTAGGTTTCAACTATACATTTGGATTTTTTTTTTTTATAATTTACAGTACTTTAGTATACAGCATTCTGACAGTTACACAATCAAAAGGTTTAAGGGGCATTCACCACCAAATGTGTATGAAAGATAGCTTTCTTATATATAATCCCAGAGAATACAAAAACAAATAGGCTAACAGTCATTTTGTATGTATCTCATGCTTAGAGGAAGATATACGCAAAATGGTTGTTCGCCTCATCATTCCTTTATTCCTGTATTATGTGTATCTGAGAATAAAGTTATTTTTTGTTCACATGTGATGGTTAGTGCCCCTTATCAAAAAACACCTAATAAGAATGAAAAAAAACATAGAAAAAAGGCCCTATAAAGTATAACTTTTATTACTACTTTTAAAAGGACTTTCCAAAAAAAAGGACCACGCAATCACTACAACAATCATATCACAAGCAGGAATGGGATGTAAATGATTAGCAGTTTACAATTCCCTACTCACTCAGTAAAATAATAGCCAATTGGGTTGTTATGGGCACATATATGAATAAAATACTTAATGAGTTTGGAATTGAAACCAGGGAGAGATAGGGGACTACATTACCTTAATGCAAACTATTAGCTCTCCCTGCCTGACTGCGGAGGTTGGCACCCTACTGTGAAATGGTATGGCACCCCCGCTCAACGTCGGCAGCCCTAAATACCCTAGTATGGCCTTAAACAAATATTCACACAATGGTAGATCACCCCTAGAAAGGCCACTATACAAGAAAGGTAAAAATTAATGGATATTACAATCACTACTTCAATCAGATGGTTAGTATATACAGACAAATAGAATAGTGTTTCATATAAATATAAATATCCACAATGGATTCAGAGATTCATATAGTCATTAGTATTCATATGAAAAACATAGATTGCTCCCCAGTCAGGGCAAACATAAGATGATATCCAATGACACAAAATTCCAGCCAAATGAATCCATAATAAATGTACATGTTTTACAGTCAAAGCATAATAAATGTATGACACTTTTCATGGGCAGCAGCTCGTCCAATTTGTCCCAACGCGTTTTCCCCCTGTGTTTTCCAGGGTTCCTCAGATGGGAAACATCAATCTCTCTCCATATAGATAACAATATATGACCGCCGTGCTTTTTTTTTTTTTAAACACGGTGGTCATTAGTGTTGAGCGATACCGTCCGATACTTGAAAGTATCGGTATCGGAAAGTATCGGCCGATACCGGCAAAGTATCGGATCCAATCCGATACCGATACCCGATACCAATACAAGTCAATGGGACTCAAGTATCGGACGGTATTCCTGATGGTTGCCAGGGTCTGAAGGAGAGGAAACTCTCCTTCAGGCCCTGGGATCCATATTAATGTGTAAAAGAAAGAATTAAAATAAAAAATATTGCTATACTCACCTCTCCGACGCAGCCTGGACCTCACCGAGGGAACCGGCAGCGTTGTTTGCTTAAAATTCGCGCGTTTACTTCCTTACGTGAAGTCCCGGCTTGTGATTGGTCGTGTGCCACCCATGTGGCCGTGACGCGACCAATCACAGCAAGCCGTGACGTAATTTCAGGTCCTTCAGGATTTTAAAATTACGTTCTGGCTTAGGATTGGTCGCGTCGCGGTCACATGGGCGACGCGACCAATCACAAGCCGCGATGTCACGGGAGGCTGGACACGCGCGCATTTTAAAATGCGCGCGTGTCCTGCCTCCCGTGACGTCCCGGCTTGTGATTGGTCGCGTCGCCCATGTGGCCGCGACGCGACCAATCACAGCAAGCCGTGACGTAATTTTAGGTCCTTCAGGATTTTAAAATTACGTTCTGGCTTGTGATTGGTCGCGTCGCGGTCACATGGGCGACGCGACCAATCACAAGCCGTGACGTCACGGGAGGCTGGACACGCGCGCATTTTAAAATGCGCGCGTGTCCAGCCTCCCGTGACGTCACGGCTTGTGATTGGTCACGTCGCGTCGCGACCAATCATAAGCCAGAACGTAATTTTAAAATCCTGAAGGACCTAAAATTACGTCACGGCTTGCTGTGATTGGTCGCGTCGCGGCCACATGGGCGACGCGACCAATCACAAGCCGGGACGTCACGGTAGGCAGGACACGCGCGCATTTTAAAATGCGCGCGTGTCCAGCCTCCCGTGACGTCACGGCTTGTGATTGGTCGTGTCGCCCATGTGACCGCGACGCGACCAATCATAAGCCAGAACGTAATTTTAAAATCCTGAAGGACCAGAAATTACGTCACGGCTTGCTGTGATTGGTCGCGTCGCGGCCACATGGGCGGCACGCGACCAATCACAAGCCGGGACTTCACGTAAGGAAGTAAACGCGCGAATTTTAAGCAAACAACGCTGCCTCCCTCGGTGAGGTCCAGGCTGCGTCGGAGAGGTGAGTATAGCAATATTTTTTTATTTTAATTCTCTCTTTTACACATTTTTACATTAATGTTGTTTCGATACCGATACCCGATACCACAAAAGTATTGGATCTCGGTATCGGAATTCCGATACCCGCAAGTATCGGCCGATACCCGATACTTGCGGTATCGGAATGCTCAACACTAGGGTTGAGCGAAACGGGTCGATCATTTTCAAAAGTCGCTGACTTTTGGCTAAGTCGGCGTCTCATGAAACCCGATCCGACCCCTGTGCTTGTCGGCCATGCGGTACGCGACTTTCGCGCCAAAGTCGCGTTTCAATGACGCGAAAAGCGCCATTTCTCAGCCAATGAAGGTGAACGCAGAGTGTGGGCAGCGTGATGACATAGATCCTGGTCCCCACCATCTTAGAGAAGGGCATTGCAGTGATTGGCTTGCTGTCTGCGGCGTCACAGGGGCTATAAAGGGGCGTTCCCGCCGACCGCCATCTTACTGCTGCTGATCTGAGCTTAGGGAGAGGTTGCTGCCGCTTCGTCAGAAGCAGGGAGAGCGTTAGGCAGGGTCCACTAACCACCAAACCGCTTGTGCTGTAGCGATTTCCACTGTCCAACACCACCTTCGGTGTGCAGGAACAGTGGAAGCTATTTTTTTTTTTTTTTTCCTCAGCGCTGTAGCTCATTGGGCTGCCCTAGAAGGCTCCGTGATAGCTGTATTGCTGTGTGTACGCCACTGTGGAAACCAACTGTTTTTTTCAAAGCACATATCCTCTTGTTCCTTTCTGCACAGCTATCTTTTTTGTTTGTCCACACTTTTTATTTAATTTGTGCATCAGTCCACTCCTATTGCTGCCTGCCATACCTGGCTTAGATTACTGCAGGGAGATAGTAATTGTAGGACAGTCCCTGTTTTTTTTTTTTTTTTTTTTTTTTTTGTGGGAGATTAAGATTGGCATTTCTGCTACAGTGCCATCCCTGTGTGTGCCATCTCTCACTGAGTGGGCCATAGAAAGCCTATTTATTTTTTCCGTGATTTGTGTTCTAAATTCTACCTCAACACAAAAACACTACATCAATCAGTGGTAGAAAAATATTGGCCTCAGTCAGGGCTTGTGTGCCACTGCTGTGTGTGCTATCTCTTATTCAGTGGGCTATAGAGAGCCTATTTATTTATTTATTTATTTATTTTCTTATTATTTGGTTTCTAAAGTCTCCCTGAAAAAAAAATAAATAAATAAAAAAACAGTGGGAGAGTAATATTGCCCTTTCAGCTTGTGTGCCAGTCTTGACTCCTGGGTGTGCCACCTCTCTCTCTCATTCAGTGGGCCATAGAAAGGCTATTTATTTTTTTGGTTTTTTTAATATTATTTGGTTTCTAAAGTCTCCCTGAAAATAAAAAAAAAACTTAAAAAAACAGTGGGAGAGTAATATTGCCCTTTCAGCTTGTGCGCCAGTCTTGACTCCTGGGTGTGCCACCTCTCTCTCTCTAATTGTGGGCCATAGAAAGCCTTTTTTTTTTTTTTTTTTAAATATTATTGGGTTTCTAAAGTCTCCCTTAAAAAACAAAAAATACATAAAAAAACAGTGGGAGAGTAATATTGCCCTTTCAGCTTGTGTGCCAGTCTTGACTCCTGGGTGTGCCACCTCTCTCTCTCTCATTCAGTGGGCCATAGAAAGGCTATTTATTTTTTTGGTTTTTTTAATATTATTTGGTTTCTAAAGTCTCCCTGAAAATAAAAAAAAAACTTAAAAAAACAGTGGGAGAGTAATATTGCCCTTTCAGCTTGTGCGCCAGTCTTGACTCCTGGGTGTGCCACCTCTCTCTCTCTAATTGTGGGCCATAGAAAGCCTTTTTTTTGTTGTTTTTTTTTTAATATTATTTGGTTTCTAAAGTCTCCCTTAAAAAACAAAAAATACATAAAAAAACAGTGGGAGAGTAATATTGCCCTTTCAGCTTGTGTGCCAGTCTTGACTCCTGGGTGTGCCACCTCTCTCTCTCATTCAGTGGGCCATAGAAAGGCTATTTATTTTTTTGGTTTTTTTAATATTATTTGGTTTCTAAAGTCTCCCTGAAAATAAAAAAAAAAAAACTTAAAAAAACAGTGGGAGAGTAATATTGCCCTTTCAGCTTGTGCGCCAGTCTTGACTCCTGGGTGTGCCACCTCTCTCTCTCTAATTGTGGGCCATAGAAAGCCTTTTTTTTTTTTTTTTTTTTTAAATATTATTGGGTTTCTAAAGTCTCCCTTAAAAAACAAAAAATACATAAAAAAACAGTGGGAGAGTAATATTGCCCTTTCAGCTTGTGTGCCAGTCTTGACTCCTGGGTGTGCCACCTCTCTCTCTCATTCAGTGGGCCATAGAAAGGCTATTTATTTTTTTGTTTTTTTTAATATTATTTGGTTTCTAAAGTCTCCCTGAAAATAAAAAAAAAAAAAACTTAAAAAAACAGTGGGAGAGTAATATTGCCCTTTCAGCTTGTGCGCCAGTCTTGACTCCTGGGTGTGCCACCTCTCTCTCTCTAATTGTGGGCTATAGAAAGCCTTTTTTTTTTTGTTTTTTTAAATATTATTGGGTTTCTAAAGTCTCCCTTAAAAAACAAAAAATACATAAAAAAACAGTGGGAGAGTAATATTGCCCTTTCAGCTTGTGTGCCAGTCTTGACTCCTGGGTGTGCCACCTCTCTCTCTCTCATTCAGTGGGCCATAGAAAGGCTATTTATTTTTTTGGTTTTTTTAATATTATTTGGTTTCTAAAGTCTCCCTGAAAATAAAAAAAAAACTTAAAAAAACAGTGGGAGAGTAATATTGCCCTTTCAGCTTGTGCGCCAGTCTTGACTCCTGGGTGTGCCACCTCTCTCTCTCTAATTGTGGGCCATAGAAAGCCTTTTTTTTTTTATTTTTTTTTTAAATTATTTGGTTTCTAAAGTCTCCCTTAAAAAACAAAAAATACATAAAAAAACAGTGGGAGAGTAATATTGCCCTTTCAGCTTGTGCGCCAGTCATGACTCCTGGGTGTGCCACCTCTCTCTCTCTAATTGTGGGCCATAGAAAGCCTTTTTTTTTTTTTTTTTTTTAAATATTATTGGGTTTCTAAAGTCTCCCTTAAAAAACAAAAAATACATAAAAAAACAGTGGGAGAGTAATATTGCCCTTTCAGCTTGTGTGCCAGTCTTGACTCCTGGGTGTGCCACCTCTCTCTCTCTAATTGTGGGCCATAGAAAGGCTATTTATTTTTTTGGTTTTTTTAATATTATTTGGTTTCTAAAGTCTCCCTGAAAAAAAAAAAAACTTAAAAAAACAGTGGGAGAGTAATATTGCCCTTTCAGCTTGTGCGCCAGTCTTGACTCCTGGGTGTGCCACCTCTCTCTCTCTAATTGTGGGCCATAGAAAGCCTTTTTTTTGTTGTTTTTTTTTTATATTATTTGGTTTCTAAAGTCTCCCTTAAAAAACAAAAAATACATAAAAAAAACAGTGGGAGAGTAATATTGCCCTTTCAGCTTGTGCGCCAGTCTTGACTCCTGGGTGTGCCACCTCTCTCTCTCTCATTCAGTGGGCCATAGAAAGGCTATTTATTTTTTTGGTTTTTTTAATATTATTTGGTTTCTAAAGTCTCCCTGAAAATAAAAAAAAAACTTAAAAAAACAGTGGGAGAGTAATATTGCCCTTTCAGCTTGTGCGCCAGTCTTGACTCCTGGGTGTGCCACCTCTCTCTCTCTAATTGTGGGCCATAGAAAGCCTTTTTTTGTTTGTTTTTTTTAAATATTATTTGGTTTCTAAAGTCTCCCTTAAAAAACAAAAAATACATAAAAAAACAGTGGGAGAGTAATATTGCCCTTTCAGCTTGTGTGCCAGTCTTGACTCCTGGGTGTGCCACCTCTCTCTCTCATTCAGTGGGCCATAGAAAGGCTATTTAGTTTTTTGGTTTTTTTAATATTATTTGGTTTCTAAAGTCTCCCTGAAAATAAAAAAATAAAAACTTAAAAAAACAGTGGGAGAGTAATATTGCCCTTTCAGCTTGTGCGCCAGTCTTGACTCCTGGGTGTGCCACCTCTCTCTCTCTAATTGTGGGCCATAGAAAGCCTTTTTTTTTTTTTTTTTTTTAAATATTATTGGGTTTCTAAAGTCTCCCTTAAAAAACAAAAAATACATAAAAAAACAGTGGGAGAGTAATATTGCCCTTTCAGCTTGTGTGCCAGTCTTGACTCCTGGGTGTGCCACCTCTCTCTCTCTAATTGTGGGCCATAGAAAGGCTATTTATTTTTTTGGTTTTTTTAATATTATTTGGTTTCTAAAGTCTCCCTGAAAAAAAAAAAAAACTTAAAAAAACAGTGGGAGAGTAATATTGCCCTTTCAGCTTGTGCGCCAGTCTTGACTCCTGGGTGTGCCACCTCTCTCTCTCTAATTGTGGGCCATAGAAAGCCTTTTTTTTGTTTGTTTTTTTTTTAATATTATTTGGTTTCTAAAGTCTCCCTTAAAAAACAAAAAATACATAAAAAAACAGTGGGAGAGTAATATTGCCCTTTCAGCTTGTGTGCCAGTCTTGACTCCTGGGTGTGCCACCTCTCTCTCTCATTCAGTGGGCCATAGAAAGGCTATTTATTTTTTTGGTTTTTTTAATATTATTTGGTTTCTAAAGTCTCCCTGAAAATAAAAAAAAAAAACTTAAAAAAACAGTGGGAGAGTAATATTGCCCTTTCAGCTTGTGCGCCAGTCTTGACTCCTGGGTGTGCCACCTCTCTCTCTCTAATTGTGGGCCATAGAAAGCCTTTTTTTTTTTGTTTTTTTTTAAATATTATTTGGTTTCTAAAGTCTCCCTTAAAAAACAAGAAATACATAAAAAAACAGTGGGAGAGTAATATTGCCCTTTCAGCTTGTGTGCCAGTCTTGACTCCTGGGTGTGCCACCTCTCTCTCTCATTCAGTGGGCCATAGAAAGGCTATTTATTTTTTTGTTTTTTTTAATATTATTTGGTTTCTAAAGTCTCCCTGAAAAAAAAAAAAACTTAAAAAAACAGTGGGAGAGTAATATTGCCCTTTCAGCTTGTGCGCCAGTCTTGACTCCTGGGTGTGCCACCTCTCTCTCTCTAATTGTGGGCCATAGAAAGCCTTTTTTTTTTTGTTTTTTTTTAAATATTATTTGGTTTCTAAAGTCTCCCTTAAAAAACAAGAAATACATAAAAAAACAGTGGGAGAGTAATATTGCCCTTTCAGCTTGTGTGCCAGTCTTGACTCCTGGGTGTGCCACCTCTCTCTCTCATTCAGTGGGCCATAGAAAGGCTATTTATTTTTTTTGTTTTTTTAATATTATTTGGTTTCTAAAGTCTCCCTGAAAAAAAAAAAAAGCTTAAAAAAACAGTGGGAGAGTAATATTGCCCTTTCAGCTTGTGCGCCAGTCTTGACTCCTGGGTGTGCCACCTCTCTCTCTCATTCAGTGGGCCATAGAAAGGCTATTTATTTTTTTGGTTTTTTTAATATTATTTGGTTTCTAAAGTCTCCCTGAAAATAAAAAAAAAAAAACTTAAAAAAACAGTGGGAGAGTAATATTGCCCTTTCAGCTTGTGCGCCAGTCTTGACTCCTGGGTGTGCCACCTCTCTCTCTCTAATTGTGGGCCATAGAAAGCCTTTTTTTTGTTGTTTTTTTAAATATTATTGGGTTTCTAAAGTCTCCCTTAAAATACAAAAAATACATAAAAAAACAGTGGGAGAGTAATATTGCCCTTTCAGCTTGTGTGCCAGTCTTGACTCCTGGGTGTGCCACCTCTCTCTCTCTAATTGTGGGCCATAGAAAGGCTATTTATTTTTTTGTTTTTTTTAATATTATTTGGTTTCTAAAGTCTCCCTGAAAATAAAAAAAAAACTTAAAAAAACAGTGGGAGAGTAATATTGCCCTTTCAGCTTGTGCGCCAGTCTTGACTCCTGGGTGTGCCACCTCTCTCTCTCTAATTGTGGGCCATAGAAAGCCTTTTTTTTGTTTGTTTTTTTTTTAATATTATTTGGTTTCTAAAGTCTCCCTTAAAAAACAAAAAATACATAAAAAAACAGTGGGAGAGTAATATTGCCCTTTCAGCTTGTGTGCCAGTCTTGACTCCTGGGTGTGCCACCTCTCTCTCATTCAGTGGGCCATAGAAAGGCTATTTATTTTTTGGGTTATTTTAATATTATTTGGTTTCTAAAGTCTCCCTGAAAATAAAAAAAAAAAAAACTTAAAAAAACAGTGGGAGAGTAATATTGCCCTTTCAGCTTGTGCGCCAGTCTTGACTCCTGGGTGTGCCACCTCTCTCTCTCTAATTGTGGGCCATAGAAAGCCTTTTTTTTTTGTTTTGATTTTAATATTATTTGGTTTCTAAAGTCTCCCTGAGAAAAAATAAAAAATAAATTAGGTGGGAGATTAATATTGACATTAGTGCTTGAGTGACAGTCCTGCGTGTGTGTCATCTCTGTGATTTTGTGCCACAGAAAACAGAGTGTGTAACATTGTGCCTGATTTTCCTTGTGGTCTCACCAACCTGTTAAGGGATATTGAAATCATACTGAAGTTATAGCTCACCGTGTAAGTTGTTTGACAGCAACAAATAAAGTTACTTTGGTTAAGATTTTAAAACAATGAGGAAGTCTGGTGCAAGAGGTCGTCGTGGGCGTTCATTGTCAGCTGGTAATGATGGTAGTGGTAGTGGAGCATCAGGTGGTCGTGGGGATAAAAATATTCCACCTAAGTCTGGAGCTGTGGAGCCAGTTTCGTCGTCAGGCTACACAAGGCCTCGAACGCTCTCTTTTCTGGGAGTAGGAAAACCGCTTTTAAAGGCGGAGCAGCAACAGCAAGTTTTGGCTTACATTGCAGACTCAGCCTCTAGCTCTTTTGCCTCCTCTTCCGAAACTGGTAAATGTAAAAGCAGCGCGTCGCTTGTGGATGTTCACGGTCAGGGACAAGTCGCTTCCTTGTCCTCCTCAGCAAAAACTACAACAAGAGAGAAGGATGCAGCAGGCAACACAATGGGTCACTCCATGGAGCTCTTTACACATACCGTCCCTGGCTTAGAAAGTGAAACATTTAACAGGCCATGCCCATTACAAGTAGATTCTGACATGGAGTGCACTGATGCACAGCCACAGCCAGAGTACTATGCTGCTCCTTTGACTCAGACCACCACATTGCCCTCTCAGGGTACAGATCCACAATCAGACCCTGATGAGACTATGTTGCCCCGCCACGAACGCTATACCACCGACCGACACAGTGACACAGACGAAGTTGCACACGAGCTCGAAGAGGAGGTAATAGATGACCCAGTTATTGACCCCGATTGGCAGCCATTGGGGGAACAGGGTGCAGGCGGCAGTAGTTCAGAAGCGGAGGTGGAGGAGGGGCCGCAGCAGGCATCAACATCGCAACAGGTTCCATCTGCCGGGCCCGTATCTGGCCCAAAACGCGTGTCAAAGCCAAAACCTGTTGGAGGACAGCGTGGCCATCCGGTTAAAGCTCAGTCTGCAATCCCTGAAAAGGGATCCGAGTCTAGGAAGAGTGCAGTCTGGCATTTTTTTAAACAACATCCAACTGATCAGCGCAAAGTCATCTGTCAAAAATGTTCAACTAGCTTAAGCAGAGGTCAGAATCTGAAAAGTCTAAATACTAGTTGCATGCATAGACACTTAACCACCATGCATTTTCAAGCCTGGACTAACTACCAAACGTCCCTTAAGGTTGTAGCACCCTTGGCCAATGAAGCTAGTCAGCAACGCAACATCCCTTCCGTCACTGTAAGGCCACCATTTTCCGCACCACCGGCAGTATCTGTGCAGGTTTCTTTGCCAGCCAAAAGCAGTCAGGGTCAGGGAACCACCAGTTTTGTAGGAGGAAATATTGCATCTAGGGCACCGGCGGAAACAATACCGTCTCCAACCGTCTCTCAGTCTGCCATGTACACCGGCACACCCGAAAGTTCCACGATCTCCAGCTCTCCAGTCCAGCTCACCCTACATGAGACTCTGGTTAGAAAAAGGAAGTACTTATCCTCGCATCCGCGTACACAGGGTTTTAACGCCCACATAGCTTGACTAATCTCGTTAGAGATGATGCCCTACCGGTTAGTTGAAAGCGAAGCTTTCAAAGCCCTGATGGAGTACGCTGAACACTGCACATGCTTCAGAGACTGTGCGAACAGAGGCGTGCTGGTATTTATTTGTGGGAGGATACACGGGCAGGCAGTAGGATGGCAGACATGGAGTTGTCAGGTGTGCAGTGGTCTAAGATACAAGACATGTGTCAAGTCCTTCAGTGTTTTGAGGAATGCACACGGCTGGTTAGTGCAGACAACGCCGTAATAAGCATGAGCATCCCCCTAATGCGTCTGCTGATGCAAAGTTTGACGCACATAAAGGAGCAGGCGTCTGCACCAGAGGAAGAGGAAAGCCTTGATGACAGTCAGCCATTGTCTGGTCAGGGCAGTGTACAGGACGAGGTAGCGGGCGAAGAGGAGGTGGAGGACGAAGAGGATGATGGGGATGAGTATATTTTTAATGCCGAACCTTTCCCGGGGGCACAGGAAATTGGTTGCGTGTCACGGCCGGGTTCTGGTTTTTTGAGGGACACAAGTGACGTAGATTTGCCTGCAACTGCCCCTCAACCAATCACAACCGGAGATTTGACAACTGGAACTTTGGCCCACATGGCGGATTATGCCTTACGTATCCTAAAAAGGGACACACGCATTACGAAAATGATGAACAATGACGATTACTGGTTGGCCTGCCTCCTTGATCCACGCTATAAAGGCAAATTGCAAAATATTATGCCACATGAGAACTTGGAACTAATATTAGCAACCAAACAATCAACTCTTGTTGACCGTTTGCTTCAGGCATTCCCAGCACACAGTGCACGTGATCGTTCTCACACGAGCTCCAGGGGGCAGCAGACTAGGAGTGTTAGGGGTGCACACATCAGAAGTGGCGTTGGACAGAGGGGTTTTCTGACCAGGTTGTGGAGTGATTTTGCTATGACCGCAGACAGGACAGGTACTGCTGCATCAATTGAAAGTGACAGGAGACAACATTTGTCCAGTATGGTTACTAACTATTTTTCATCCCTTATCGATGTTCTCCCTCAACCGTCATTCCCATTTGATTACTGGGCCTCCAAATTAGACACCTGGCCAGAATTGGCAGAATATGCATTGCAGGAGCTTGCTTGCCCGGCAGCAAGTGTCCTATCAGAAAGAGTATTCAGTGCTGCAGGTTCAATATTAACCGAAAAAAGGACTCGTCTGGCTACCCAAAATGTTGACGATCTAACATTCATTAAAATGAACCACAACTGGATTTCGAAATCTTTTGCCCCACCTTGCCCGGCCGACACCTAGCTTTCCTATGAAAAGCTCTTGCCTGTGAATTACTTTTCTAATGTCTAATTTGCTGCAGCTGATTGTACAGCATACGACATGTTTACACCTCCCTAAATGGCAAAACTCCCCACACGGGGCCGTGGTATCGCGACTTGGCGCAAGCACCCGTGAGACTGCTGTTTGTCTGAAGAGGTGGGTGTGCTCGCTTTTGGTTGACGGCATTGCTACTGGGTCCCTCATAGTACAATGTAGTGTCTCTGGCGGTGGCGGTGCGCACCCAACGTCAGACACACCGTTGTAACATGAGGGGCCCTGGGGTGGTCCCGCCGGCCTCAAGAGAGTTCCCCCCTACCCCAGCTCAAAATGTGCTCTACCACGTGCAAAATTATGTCGCACAGCTCCACCAATCTTTAGTCTATTCGCTGACATCATTCAATGTCTGGCACTGACAATACAAATTTGTAGACATCTATGATGCAACTTAAAGTAGTCTGTGTCTGTGTCCTATATTGGCACCATTAAATAGTTACTGCCAAATTACTATGTCAGAAACTCAGTAGATGAGCCCACCCCTGTACCTAAGTATGCCACCTTTTTTTTTGTTTTGGTTGTTTTGCGAGACATTAACATCTATTTATATTTTGGGAGTACTGGGACAGACACTCCTTGCACTACTCCTCCACTCACCACCAAGCTGCCTGTGTATCCATGTAACCGCTGTAAAACTGCCATGAGCCTATTGTTTGTTATTTTAGGCCTTTGATAGCCTGTCTGCGGTCCCTACTTTAAATACTCCTCCACTCATCACCAGCTGCCTGCCCGTGTATCCATGTAACCGCTGTAAAACTGCCATGAGCCTATTGTTTGTTATTTTAGGCCTTTGATAGCCTGTCTGCGGTCCCTACTTTAAATACTCCTCCACTCATCACCAGCTGCCTGCCCGTGTATCCATGTAACCGCTGTAAAACTGCCATGAGCCTATTGTTTGTTATTTTAGGCCTTTGATAGCCTGTCTGCGGTCCCTACTTTAAATACTCCTCCACTCATCACCAGCTGCTTGCCCGTGTATCCATGTAACCGCTGTAAAACTGCCATGAGCCTATTGTTTGTTATTTTAGGCCTTTGATAGCCTGTCTGCGGTCCCTACTTTAAATACTCCTCCACTCACCACCAAGCTGCCTGTGTATCCATGTAACCGCTGTAAAACTGCCATGAGCCTATTGTTTGTTATTTTAGGCCTTTGATAGCCTGTCTGCGGTCCCTACTTTAAATACTCCTCCACTCACCACCAAGCTGCCTGCCCGTGTATCCATGTAACTGCTGTAAAACTGCCACGAGCCTATTGTTTGTTATTTTAGGCCTTTGATAGCCTGTCTGCGGTCCCTACTTTAAATACTCCTCCACTCATCACCAGCTGCCTGCCCGTGTATCCATGTAACCGCTGTAAAACTGCCATGAGCCTATTGTTTGTTATTTTAGGCCTTTGATAGCCTGTCTGCGGTCCCTACTTTAAATACTCCTCCACTCATCACCAGCTGCCTGCCCGTGTATCCATGTAACCGCTGTAAAACTGCCATGAGCCTATTGTTTGTTATTTTAGGCCTTTGATAGCCTGTCTGCGGTCCCTACTTTAAATACTCCTCCACTCATCACCAGCTGCCTGCCCGTGTATCCATGTAACCGCTGTAAAACTGCCATGAGCCTATTGTTTGTTATTTTAGGCCTTTGATAGCCTGTCTGCGGTCCCTACTTTAAATACTCCTCCACTCACCACCAAGCTGCCTGTGTATCCATGTAACCGCTGTAAAACTGCCATGAGCCTATTGTTTGTTATTTTAGGCCTTTGATAGCCTGTCTGCGGTCCCTACTTTAAATACTCCTCCACTCACCACCAAGCTGCCTGCCCGTGTATCCATGTAACCGCTGTAAAACTGCCATGAGCCTATTGTTTGTTATTTTAGGCCTTTGATAGCCTGTCTGCGGTCCCTACTTTAAATACTCCTCCACTCATCACCAGCTGCCTGCCCGTGTATCCATGTAACCGCTGTAAAACTGCCATGAGCCTATTGTTTGTTATTTTAGGCCTTTGATAGCCTGTCTGCGGTCCCTACTTTAAATACTCCTCCACTCATCACCAGCTGCCTGCCCGTGTATCCATGTAACCGCTGTAAAACTGCCATGAGCCTATTGTTTGTTATTTTAGGCCTTTGATAGCCTGTCTGCGGTCCCTACTTTAAATACTCCTCCGCTCATCACCAGCTGCCTGCCCGTGTATCCATGTAACCGCTGTAAAACTGCCATGAGCCTATTGTTTGTTATTTTAGGCCTTTGATAGCCTGTCTGCGGTCCCTACTTTAAATACTCCTCCACTCATCACCAGCTGCCTGCCCGTGTATCCATGTAACCGCTGTAAAACTGCCATGAGCCTATTGTTTGTTATTTTAGGCCTTTGATAGCCTGTCTGCGGTCCCTACTTTAAATACTCCTCCACTCATCACCAGCTGCCTGCCCGTGTATCCATGTAACCGCTGTAAAACTGCCATGAGCCTATTGTTTGTTATTTTAGGCCTTTGATAGCCTGTCTGCGGTCCCTACTTTAAATACTCCTCCACTCATCACCAGCTGCCTGCCCGTGTATCCATGTAACCGCTGTAAAACTGCCATGAGCCTATTGTTTGTTATTTTAGGCCTTTGATAGCCTGTCTGCGGTCCCTACTTTAAATACTCCTCCACTCACCACCAAGCTGCCTGTGTATCCATGTAACCGCTGTAAAACTGCCATGAGCCTATTGTTTGTTATTTTAGGCCTTTGATAGCCTGTCTGCGGTCCCTACTTTAAATACTCCTCCACTCACCACCAAGCTGCCTGCCCGTGTATCCATGTAACCGCTGTAAAACTGCCATGAGCCTATTGTTTGTTATTTTAGGCCTTCGAAGCCTGTCTGCGGTCCCTCCTTCCACTAGGCCTCCACTGACCAGACCACTGCTGCCCGTGTACCCCTGGAACCAATTTTAAAGTGCCTACAGCCAGCCCATTTTATTGTGTTAGGACTTCGAAGCCTGTCTGCGGTCCCTCCTTCCACTAGGCCTCCACTGACCAGACCACTGCTGCCCGTGTACCCCTGGAACCAATTTTAAAGTGCCTACAGCCAGCCCATTTTATTGTGTTAGGCCTTCGAAGCCTGTCTGCGGTCCCTCCTTCCAATAGGCCTACACTGACAAAGGTACACCTGACAACAGACACATGGACCTGTAGGCATGGCCACGGAAGGTTACGTGTCCTTTGTGGCTCAATGGGTTAATGTATTGGATGCATGGTCCACACAGGGGACAGCCTGCTAAGTCTGTATGCAGTCCCTAATTCAAGTTGTCCTCAACTGAATAAAGCTGAGCTTCTACCTTCTGGCTCTCATTAAGTGTTTTTTAAAAAACAAAATGGTGGTTCCGGCCTACTAACGGTGTCTGCCCCTGCCTGGTGTTGCCCTCAACTGAATAAAGCTGAGCTTCAACCTTCTGGCTCTCATTAAGTGTTTTTTAAAAAACAAAATGGTGGTTCCGGCCTACTAACGGCTTCTGCCCCTCCCTGGTGTTGCCCTCAACTGAATAAAGCTGAGCTTCTACCTTCCAGCTCTGATTAACTGCTGTTTTTAAACACATTGCTGGTTCCGGCCTACTAACGGTGTCTGCCCCTGCCTGGTGTTGCCCTCAACTGAATAAAGCTGAGCTTCAACCTTCTGGCTCTCATTAAGTGTTTTTTAAAAAACAAAATGGTGGTTCCGGCCTACTAACGGTCTCTGCCCCTCCCTGGTGTTGCCCTCAACTGAATAAAGCTGAGCTTCTACCTTCCGGCTCTGATTAACTGCTGTTTTTAAACACATTGCTGGTTCCGGCCTACTAACGGTGTCTGCCCCTGCCTGGTGTTGCCCTCAACTGAATAAAGCTGAGCTTCAACCTTCTGGCTCTCATTAAGTGTTTTTTAAAAAACAAAATGGTGGTTAGGGCCTACTAACGGCTTCTGCCCCTCCCTGGTGTTGCCCTCAACTGAATAAAGCTGAGCTTCTACCTTCCGGCTCTGATTAACTGCTGTTTTTAAACACATTGCTGGTTCCGGCCTACTAACGGCTTCTGCCCCTCCCTGGTGTTGCCCTCAACTGAATAAAGCTGAGCTTCTACCTTCCGGCTCTGATTAACTGCTGTTTTTAAACACATTGCTGGTTCCGGCCTACTAACGGTGTCTGCCCCTGCCTGGTGTTGCCCTCAACTGAATAAAGCTGAGCTTCAACCTTCTGGCTCTCATTAAGTGTTTTTTAAAAAACAAAATGGTGGTTCCGGCCTACTAACGGTGTCTGCCCCTGCCTGGTGTTGCCCTCAACTGAATAAAGCTGAGCTTCAACCTTCTGGCTCTCATTAAGTGTTTTTTAAAAAACAAAATGGTGGTTAGGGCCTACTAACGGCTTCTGCCCCTCCCTGGTGTTGCCCTCAACTGAATAAAGCTGAGCTTCTACCTTCCGGCTCTGATTAACTGCTGTTTTTAAACACATTGCTGGTTCCGGCCTACTAACGGTGTCTGCCCCTGCCTGGTGTTGCCCTCAACTGAATAAAGCTGAGCTTCAACCTTCTGGCTCTCATTAAGTGTTTTTTAAAAAACAAAATGGTGGTTCCGGCCTACTAACGGTGTCTGCCCCTGCCTGGTGTTGCCCTCAACTGAATAAAGCTGAGCTTCAACCTTCTGGCTCTCATTAAGTGTTTTTTAAAAAACAAAATGGTGGTTCCGGCCTACTAACGGCTTCTGCCCCTCCCTGGTGTTGCCCTCAACTGAATAAAGCTGAGCTTCTACCTTCCGGCTCTGATTAACTGCTGTTTTTAAACACATTGCTGGTTCCGGCCTACTAACGGTGTCTGCCCCTGCCTGGTGTTGCCCTCAACTGAATAAAGCTGAGCTTCAACCTTCTGGCTCTCATTAAGTGTTTTTTAAAAAACAAAATGGTGGTTAGGGCCTACTAACGGCTTCTGCCCCTCCCTGGTGTTGCCCTCAACTGAATAAAGCTGAGCTTCTACCTTCCGGCTCTGATTAACTGCTGTTTTTAAACACATTGCTGGTTGCGGCCTACTATTGGCTTCTGCCCCTCCCTGGTGTTGCCCTCAACTGAATAAAGCTGAGCTTCTACCTTCCGGCTCTGATTAACTGCTGTTTTTAAACACATTGCTGGTTCCGGCCTACTAACGGTGTCTGCCCCTGCCTGGTGTTGCCCTCAACTGAATAAAGCTGAGCTTCAACCTTCTGGCTCTCATTAAGTGTTTTTTAAAAAACAAAATGGTGGTTCCAGCCTACTAACGGTGTCTGCCCCTGCCTGGTGTTGCCCTCAACTGAATAAAGCTGAGCTTCAACCTTCTGGCTCTCATTAAGTGTTTTTTAAAAAACAAAATGGTGGTTAGGGCCTACTAACGGCTTCTGCCCCTCCCTGGTGTTGCCCTCAACTGAATAAAGCTGAGCTTCTACCTTCCGGCTCTGATTAACTGCTGTTTTTAAACACATTGCTGGTTCCGGCCTACTAACGGTGTCTGCCCCTGCCTGGTGTTGCCCTCAACTGAATAAAGCTGAGCTTCAACCTTCTGGCTCTCATTAAGTGTTTTTTAAAAAACAAAATGGTGGTTCCGGCCTACTAACGGTGTCTGCCCCTGCCTGGTGTTGCCCTCAACTGAATAAAGCTGAGCTTCAACCTTCTGGCTCTCATTAAGTGTTTTTTAAAAAACAAAATGGTGGTTCCGGCCTACTAACGGCTTCTGCCCCTCCCTGGTGTTGCCCTCAACTGAATAAAGCTGAGCTTCTACCTTCCGGCTCTGATTAACTGCTGTTTTTAAACACATTGCTGGTTCCGGCCTACTAACGGTGTCTGCCCCTGCCTGGTGTTGCCCTCAACTGAATAAAGCTGAGCTTCTACCTTCCGGCTCTGATTAACTGCTGTTTTTAAACACATTGCTGGTTCCGGCCTACTAACGGTGTCTGCCCCTGCCTGGTGTTGCCCTCAACTGAATAAAGCTGAGCTTCAACCTTCTGGCTCTCATTAAGTGTTTTTTAAAAAACAAAATGGTGGTTCCGGCCTACTAACGGTGTCTGCCTCTGCCTGGTGTTGCCCTCAACTGAATAAAGCTGAGCTTCAACCTTCTGGCTCTCATTAAGTGTTTTTTAAAAAACAAAATGGTGGTTAGGGCCTACTAACGGCTTCTGCCCCTCCCTGGTGTTGCCCTCAACTGAATAAAGCTGAGCTTCTACCTTCCGGCTCTGAATAACTGCTGTTTTTAAACACATTGCTGGTTCCGGCCTACTAACGGTGTCTGCCCCTGCCTGGTGTTGCCCTCAACTGAATAAAGCTGAGCTTCTACCTTCCGGCTCTGATTAACTGCTGTTTTTAAACACATTGCTGGTTCCGGCCTACTAACGGTGTCTGCCCCTGCCTGGTGTTGCCCTCAACTGAATAAAGCTGAGCTTCAACCTTCTGGCTCTCATTAAGTGTTTTTTAAAAAACAAAATGGTGGTTCCGGCCTACTAACGGCTTCTGCCCCTCCCTGGTGTTGCCCTCAACTGAATAAAGCTGAGCTTCTACCTTCCGGCTCTGATTAACTGCTGTTTTTAAACACATTGCTGGTTCCGGCCTACTAACGGTGTCTGCCCCTGCCTGGTGTTGCCCTCAACTGAATAAAGCTGAGCTTCAACCTTCTGGCTCTCATTAAGTGTTTTTTAAAAAACAAAATGGTGGTTAGGGCCTACTAACGGCTTCTGCCCCTCCCTGGTGTTGCCCTCAACTGAATAAAGCTGAGCTTCTACCTTCCGGCTCTGATTAACTGCTGTTTTTAAACACATTGCTGGTTCCGGCCTACTAACGGCTTCTGCCCCTCCCTGGTGTTGCCCTCAACTGAATAAAGCTGAGCTTCTACCTTCCGGCTCTGATTAACTGCTGTTTTTAAACACATTGCTGGTTCCGGCCTACTAACGGTGTCTGCCCCTGCCTGGTGTTGCCCTCAACTGAATAAAGCTGAGCTTCAACCTTCTGGCTCTCATTAAGTGTTTTTTAAAAAACAAAATGGTGGTTCCGGCCTACTAACGGTGTCTGCCCCTGCCTGGTGTTGCCCTCAACTGAATAAAGCTGAGCTTCAACCTTCTGGCTCTCATTAAGTGTTTTTTAAAAAACAAAATGGTGGTTAGGGCCTACTAACGGCTTCTGCCCCTCCCTGGTGTTGCCCTCAACTGAATAAAGCTGAGCTTCAACCTTCCGGCTCTGATTAACTGCTGTTTTTAAACACATTGCTGGTTCCGGCCTACTAACGGTGTCTGCCCCTGCCTGGTGTTGCCCTCAACTGAATAAAGCTGAGCTTCAACCTTCTGGATCTCATTAAGTGTTTTTTAAAAAACAAAATGGTGGTTCCGGCCTACTAACGGTGTCTGCCCCTGCCTGGTGTTGCCCTCAACTGAATAAAGCTGAGCTTCAACCTTCTGGCTCTCATTATGTGTTTTTTAAAAAACAAAATGGTGTTTAGGGCCTACTAACGGTGTCTGCCCCTCCCTGGTGTTACCCTCAACTGAATAAAGCTGAGCTTCAACCTTCTGGCTCTCATTAAGTGTTTTTTAAAAAACAAAATGGTGGTTAGGGCCTACTAACGGCTTCTGCCCCTCCCTGGTGTTGCCCTCAACTGAATAAAGCTGAGCTTCTACCTTCCGGCTCTGATTAACTGCTGTTTTTAAACACATTGCTGGTTCCGGCCTACTAACGGCTTCTGCCCCTCCCTGGTGTTGCCCTCAACTGAATAAAGCTGAGCTTCTACCTTCCGGCTCTGATTAACTGCTGTTTTTAAACACATTGCTGGTTCCGGCCTACTAACGGTGTCTGCCCCTGCCTGGTGTTGCCCTCAACTGAATAAAGCTGAGCTTCAACCTTCTGGCTCTCATTAAGTGTTTTTTAAAAAACAAAATGGTGGTTCCGGCCTACTAACGGTGTCTGCCCCTGCCTGGTGTTGCCCTCAACTGAATAAAGCTGAGCTTCAACCTTCTGGCTCTCATTAAGTGTTTTTTAAAAAACAAAATGGTGTTTAGGGCCTACTAACGGTGTCTGCCCCTCCCTGGTGTTGCCCTCAACTGAATAAAGCTGAGCTTCAACCTTCTGGCTCTCATTAAGTGTTTTTTAAAAAACAAAATGGTGGTTAGGGCCTACTAACGGTGTCTGCCCCTCCCTGGTGTTGTCCTCAACTGAACAAAGCTGAGCTTCCACATTCTGGCTTTCGGCCTATACTATCAGATATTAAACTGCATTTGGCCTACTAGTGTGGTTAGGCCCTTGAAACAGTGTCTGCTGCTCTTGGGTTTGCTACTCCACTGAACAAAGCAATGCCGCCTGTTTAGCCCTGTTACCAATTTTGATCTGCATTTAGCCTACTTTATTCTTTGGCCCTATATCTGTTTCCTCATCATCCTGCCCATTGCCCAGCCACTGCTAGATGAGTCTGCTGGTACATTGACCTAGACCACTACATTCCCCTTGTACTCTACACAGCCAGAATCTGACCCTGCTGAAAGTAAGGTTCCCCTTCCCGCATATTATACCACCTTACACAGGGACAAAGAGGAAGGTGCAGATGAAAGTGCAGGTTCCTTCATCAGGTGGGGGGGCATACTCGTTGGCGACGTCACTGGCACAGGGCCACTCAGAGTACGCAAAAGTGTCGCTGCTGGTGGGAGGCGCCCCCGCCATGCAAACACACCGCCGTACTTTGAGGGGCCCTGTGCCAGTGCCAATGCGAACGAGTGGGCCCCCCCTGCTTGCTCAGGATCACAGCACTTGCAACATTGAAATACTTACCTCTCCCTGCTCCACCGCCATGACGTAGTCCATGTTTCCTGGGCCCACTAAAACCTTGAACCAGCCCTACCCCCACAACTTTTGCCAAATGACCCCCAATTTCCAGTGCCCAACTATTATTATAAAGTTAATTAAGATTGACAAGCTTCAGAAAACAAGAATGGATGTTTTTGGCAGTAAAATGTGCACTGTAGGTGTTTTCCTGGCCTCCACTCACTGCCGGCTATGCTTCCCCATTGACTTGCATTGGGTTTCGTGTTTCGGTCGATCCCCGACTTTTAGCGATAATCGGCCGACTTCACTCGACTCGACTCTGGACTAAATCGGGTTTCACAAAACCAGACTCGATCTTAAAAAAATGAAAGTCGCTCAACCCTACTCAACACTAGTGGTCATATATTGATATCTCTATGGAGAGAGATTGATGTTTCCCATCGGTCCACTGAGGAATCCTGGATAAAGCGGAACCATCCGAATACATTATTTCTGCACAATTTGATATGCAAGTTAAGTTCTGGCACAACTTTTAAACTATTTTGTTGGAGTATAACAATAGCTTTTGTAAACACTTATAAGAATACTGGAATAAAGATGAAGAAAATTCTATTTTTTTCTAGTTTAATAAAGATCAAAACAGCTGAAAATACCTTTTACACTGATAAAGACTATCCTGTAAAATGCGAAAATGATTAAATCTGATAAGATCACAAAAAAATCACTTTCTGTTCCTTGCTAGAAAATAGACGTATCGAAAATAAATATTTCTAGTAAATAAAAACTGATACTGTTGCATAAGAAATTAAATAAATGGCAATTATGGGACTGAAGAAATGATGGAATGCGTGTCTCATATTTTTGCTAGATGTTAGGGGATAGGTTTAGAGGAGGGTAGGTTCATGTCACTTTGACAAACTATGGGCTTTATGTGTTACATTATTACAAAATAAATGAAAGATTGTTGTTAAAAAAGATTAGAACATAGATAGAAAATAGTTTTCTAAGACACTAGACCCTCACTGATACCTAGCACTAGGGGTGCTTGCCCCGATATAACTATTTTCATAGCCAACCACATGTGATTTTGTCATTCACTTATGCAATGTGTTTTATACCCAATTTCACCTGGCTATCATTGATAATTTGAAACCCTGATGTAAAAGTACTATTTACGATAGAATATGATTATAGCTCATTATTCCCATTGTAAGAGATCAGCTCTCTGGTAGACACCGTTGCACACACAAGGATCCAGATCTTTGGTTAAAAACAAATCTATGGTTTATTAAATGTCTATAAACTGTCCAGATTAATAAAACAAAACCCATTCTGGGTACAACAGGTTATAACAGAACCAAAACAGAAAATTAACACTCCATATATTGCACGGACTCACCCGCTTAAATGTCAGACCTTCACTCGGCCTCTAGCAGACTGAGCCATCCAAGCAAGGTCTTTTCACCTTGCACACACCACATTAAGGCTATGTGCCCACAATCCAGAAGTAGGAGCACTTTGGGAGACACTAAATGTGCATTTAGAAAGCTATGAGGAGTAGAGAGAAATTGTCGAAGGAGTGTGTGTTCAAATGCGTCCAAGGAAGAGGACAGGTTTAGAAGGACAAGAATAGAGAATTGCCTGTTAGCTTTTGCAGTAAGTAAGTCGTTCCTAATTTTGGTCAGGGAAGTTTTGGTGGAGTAATGTGGACCAAAGCCGGTTTGTAGGTTGTCAGAGAGTGAGTTAGATTAGAGGTAGGAGGAAAGTTCAGCATGGGCATGATGTTCAACAAGATTGGAGGCAAATGGGAGCAGCAATAATGCACAGTAGCTGGATGTAGATGGTTTCTTCAGAGTAGATGAGTTTGTGGCATGTTTGAAAGCAGAAGGCAAGGTATCAGAAGTTAATGATAAGTTGAAGAGATGGGTTGCTTTTCTAAGATTCCAGAATTAACAGATTCCATTTAAGGAGATAAATTGCCATTAGAAGAGTCTGGCAGTGACTGTGTGAAAAGAAACTCAGGAGCACTCAGCAGAATGAGATCTCCATGTATGGATGAGTCTGGAGAGAAAGCTGTTGAAAAACTGAACCATTTGTTTTGTATGACGCCCCTTAGTACTTACTGAGGATATTATACTTTTTCAACCTGTCTCAGTCAATATCTTAAAATGAATATAATCCAGTTTCATTTCTGGAGCAATGATATTTTATACGTTTATCTGAAATTTATAAAGTGAGATCATTTTGGAGTAGTGCATACTCGTAAGAAATGAAGGCATCATCACTAATTTGACTTGTGTGACAATAACAGCTGGGAGCATTTCCAAACAATAGATCTCACAGTCCTTCGGAATACTGCAGCCAGACCTCCTTCTGTTATGTGTACAGCTTCCAGCTTGGCATGCAGATAAAAAGAAGCTTTTGACAATAAAAGCGCTTCTCTCTACAAATGATTGTTCATAGATTTTCTATAGTAATCATTTTAAGCATTTTATATGCCTAAAGGGTAAATTCAAGGTCAGTACTGTAATTTGTTTGATGTGGGTGCTACATGTTCTACATGTTCTAAAGCAATTTATATTACAAGCATTCTATATAAAATAGTGACAAGATGATAAAATGATGAAGGTGAGCACTGCATAATGCAAAGTCTGTAGAATTGAATATGTTTTGTACAAGGTATTCAGAAGAATATATAGAACTTCAAAGGAAGAGAGTTCTGAAAGATGCAATGTACACAACACAGTATAACTTGTTCATCATCTCTATAGTAACAATTTATTTCATATAGTTTCCCCAATGGCATTTATATTAAATGCACTGTATAGCTGACAGTTATATATATACCAAGAGTCTTGCATTTTGATATTTGTTGGTACTATTTTAGAAACTTTTTGTTATGTATTATTAAGTATTGTTTTTTGACCCATGGTACAGCATCTCAAGTATGGGGTCCTCATACAGTCCTGCCATTTTAAGAACTGGCTATGAAGATGATACACAGTGACAATTGATCATCACTTAAAGCAAGACAGTCAGCAGGAATGTGCTCAATGAACTACAGACAGTGTCAGGTTGGCGCTGTTATCCTGATTAAAATGATACCGTAGTTGATGAAATCTATCATGTGGTTGTTGTTTAATCTGTATTTGTAGTCTTCAGTTAATTAGTTTCACGAGGCTTGGGGGGTGGCCTGTGGGCAAAACTTTAAGTGGTGATCTGCTTACATATTCACTAATCCATCAGTGACTTGAATCCTATTTTACATACTCCAATGGTGCCGGTGCCTGTGCGGTAGCATCTATCAAATTCCGATAGATGCTTCTGCACAAGCGTCGGCGGCACCATTTTGATGGAGCCAAATTCTTTGATTAAGTTCATTTTTTTTATTTACCCCACAATAGTACAAGCATAAAGTCATACATGCTATAGAGCACGCGCCACTGCTGGCATCATTTTGCTGAAGTTACGGATCCGCCCAGAACTACTAACAAATAAAGGGAAAAGTAAAAAAAAAAAAAAAAAAAGTTTGGAATTATTTTTCACCACTTAGGTAAAAAATAACCTAGACATGTTTGATGTCTATGAACTCGCAATGACCTGGAGAATCATAATGGCAGGTCAGTTTTAGCATTTATTGAACCTAGTAAAAAAGCCAAACAAAAAACAGTTGTGGGATTGCACTTTTTTTGCAATTTCACCGCACTTGGAATTTTTTTCCAATTTTCTAGTACATGAAATGGTAAAACCAATGGTGTTGTTCAAAAGTACAGCTCGTCCCACAAAAAGTAAGCCCTTAAATGGCCATATTGATGGAAAAATAAAAATGTTTTTAAAAAAACGAAAATGCAAAAAGGAAAACACCTCCAGGGTTAAGGGGTTAAGGGATTAATAATGTACAATTGTACACAAGATGTAGAGCTGGATTTTGTGTTGGAAAACAATTGTAAAAATCTACAAAAATATAAATTAGAAAAAATGTAAACTTCCAATTGTATAAAGTTAGGATACTCAGGGTTTTTCAGAATAATCTATATACAGTAATTTGTTAAATCCCTACCCTATCATAGTAAAGGCAACATATCTTCTCTAGTGATGAGCGAGAAAGCTCACCACTACTTGGTGCTCGCCACGAGCATCGCAGTGCTCGCAATGCTCGGAGCTCACTGAGTATTTTCGGGTTTGCTCGGCAGGAGCTGGGGTCCCTGCCCTACATGTTTGGCACTCTTTAGAGAGGCAATGAACATGCAGGGATGTTCTGCCACGCACTGTAATGCCACAGCCATGTTGGTTGTGGCATTACAGTGATTGGCTGGCCGCACAGTGTCATCAGGTCTATATCAGACCTGGCACCACCATGCTGTCACAGTCTTCTCTGGGATCAGGCAGTGTAGGGAGGGGTGCTGCAGAGCTAGGGAGAGATTTGTTTGCTTCGTACTTAGTGAGGGTATACCATCTATATATATATAAAAGGCATTGTGATTACTCGCTAATCCTGCCCCCTGCACAGTAGCTCCGCCCCCACACATCACCACACACAATCCTGCCCCCACCACATTACCACACACAATCCGCACCACATCACCACACACAATCCTGCCCCCCACAAATCCCGCCCCCCCACCACATCACCACACATAATTTTGCCCCCCACCACATCACCACACAATCCCGCCCCCCAACACATCACCACACATTCCCACCCCCCCAACACATCACCACACATAATCCTGTCCCCCACCACATCACCACACACAATCCTGCCCCACACGTCACCACACATAATCCCGCCCCCCACCACATCACTACACATAATCCCGCCCCCAACACATCACCACACAATCCCGCTCCCCCAACACATAACCACACATAATCCCACCCCCACCACATTACCACACATAATCCCGCCCCCACCACATTACCACACATAATCCCGCCCCACCACATTACTACACATAATCCCACCCCCCCACCACATTACCACACATAATCCTGCCCCCCAACACATCACCACACATAATCCCGCCCCCCACCACATCACCACACACAATCCAGCCACCCCACATTGCTACACATAATCCCGCCCCCCACCACATTACCACACATAATCCCGCCCCAACACATCACCACACATAATCCCGCCCCCCCACCACATCACCACACACAATCCAGCCGCCCCACATTACTACACATAATCCTGCCCCCCACCACATTACCACACATAATCCCGCCCCCATCACATTACCACACATAATCCTGCCCCCCCACCACATTACCACAGATAATCCCGCCGCCTCACCACATTACCACACATAATCCCGCCCCCCACCACATTACCACACATAATACCGCCCCCCACCACATTACCACACATAATCCCGCCCCCCCACCCCATCACCACACATAATCCTGCCCCCCACCCCATCACCACACATAATCCCGCCCCCCTACCACATTACTACAGATAATCCCACCCCCACCACATTACCACTGATAATTCTGCCCCCCACCACATCACACATAATCTCGCCCAACACCACATCACCACATAATCCCACCCCCACCACATTACCACACATAATCCCGCCCCCCACCACATTACCACACACAATCCTGCCCCCCACCACATGACCACACATAATCCCCCCACCACATTACCACACATAATCCCGTCCTCCCACCACATTACTACACATAATCCCGTCCTCCCACCACATTACCACACATAATCCCACCCCCCACCACATTACCACACATAATCCCGCCCCCCACCACATTACTACACATAATCCCGCCCCCCTACCACATTACTACAGATAATCCCGCCCCCCACCACATTACCACACATAATCCTGCCCCCCACCACATTACCACACATAATCCCGCCCCCCCACATTACCACACATAATCCCGCCCCCCACCACATTACTACAGATAATCCTGCCCCCACCACATTACCACACATAATCCCACCCCCCACCACATTACCACAGATAATCCTGCCACCCCACCACATCACCACAAATAATGCTGCCCCCCACCACATTACCACACATAATCCCCCCACCACATTACCACACATAATCCCCCCCACCACATTACTACAGATAATCCCACCCCCACCACATTACCACACATAATCCCGCCCCCCACCACATTACCACAGATAATCCGGCTGCCCCACCACATCACCACGAATAATCCCGCCCCCCAACACATCACCACACATAATCTCGCCCCCCACCACATCACCACACACAATCCTGCCCCCCAACACATAACCACACATAATCCCGCCCCCCACCCCATTACCACACATAATCCCACCCCCACCACATTACCACACATAATCCCACCCCCCACCACATCACCACACATAATCTCGCCCCCCACCACATCACCACACATAATCCCTCCCCCAACACATCACCACACATAATCCCGCCCCCCACCCCATTACCACACATAATCCCGCCCCCCACCACACATAATCCCGCCCCCCACCCCATTACCACACATAATCCCGCCCCTCACCCTATTGCCACACATAATCCCGCCCCCCACTCCATTACCACACATAATAACGCCCCCCACCCCATTACCACACATAATTCCGTCCCCCCACCCCATTACCACACATAATCCTGTCCCCCCACCCCATTACCACACATAATCCCGCACCCCCACCACATCACCACACATAATCCTGCCCCCAACACATCACCACACTATTGTTATTAACTTCATTTTAAGTTAATTTACCACCTGCGTAAGGGCTATTGAATGTTGTCATTATTTACTTTACTTTAATCACCAGCAGCGTTAATTAGATAGCAACGAGCATGCTGAGCATTAGCTGGCTGGAAACATCTAGTATATTATACAGATATCCATCTCAACTAACAGTCCTTTTGAGAACTAAGGGTACCGTCACACATTGAAATTTCCATCGCTACGACGTTACGATTCGTGACGTTCTAGCGATATCGTTACGATATCGCAGTGTCTGACACGCTACTGCGATCAGACACCCTGCTGAGAATCGTACGTCGTAGCAGATCGTTTGGAACTTTCTTTCGTCGCTTGATCACCCGCTGACATCGCTGGATCGTTGTGTGTGACAGCGATCCAGCGATGTCTTCGCTTGTAACCAGGGTAAACATCGGGTAACTAAGCGAGGGCCGCGCTTAGTAACCCGATGTTTACCCTGGTTACAAGCGTAAACGTAAAAAAACAAACCGTACATACTCACCCGTCGGTGTCCTTCAGGTCCCTTGACGTCTGCTTCCTGCTCTGAGTGCCGGCCGGAAAGTGAGAGCAGAGCGCAGCGGTGCTGCGATCTGCTCTCACTGTACGGCTGCACTCAGAGCAGGAAGCAGACGGCAAGGGACCTGAAGGACACCGACGGGTGAGTATGTACTGTTTGTTTTTTTACGTTTACGCTGGTAACCAGGGTAAACATCGGGTTACTAAGCGCGGCCCTGCCATGTCCAGGCTTTGATGCGGGCTCACCGCGGAGCCCTGCATCAAAGCAGGGGATCTGACCTCGGACGTACTATCCCGTCCGAGGTCAGAAAGGGGTTAAGTGACAAACCGCACAATGCTGAAGAGTTGAGGACAGCTCTGAAAGAGCAGGCAGATCTGTGGCTGACACCGCTGAACCTACAGCCAGGCATGGTCTTGTGTGACAATGGCCAGAACCTGGTTGCGGCTCTGAGGCGAGGTGAGCTCACACACGTACCATGCCTGGCCCATGTGCTCAACCTCAAGGTTCAGCGTTTTCTAAAAACCTACCAGGAGCTGCCAGATCTGCTTGTGAAAGCATGCCACCTGTGTGCCCATTTCAGAAAGTCAGCTACAGCTTCCGCCTCTCTTGCCATGCTTCAGCAGCGTTTGCATTTTTTGGCTCACTGACTGGTGTGTGATATTTTGGAACTCTACACTGCAGATGTTGGAAAGGATTTGTGAGCAGAAGCGGGCAGCTGTAGACTACCAGCATCAGCAAGGCCATCGTTATTCAGTTCAGACTCCACACATAAAACCTCAGGAGTGGAAATGGATGTCAGACATACAGTATGTACCATCCTACAAAAACTTGAGGACTCTACCAAGATGGTGAGCGGTGATGATGATGCCATAATTAGCTTCACCATCCCACTTCAGTGTTCTGAAACGCTCTCTGCTCACAATGAAAGAGGATGCATTTCAGGCGGAGCATGATGAGATGGAGCAAGGAACCATGCAGGGTGATTACACACAATCCAGCCTCATCTCACCCCAATATGGATTGGGTGACAATGAGAAAGAGGAGGAAGAAGAACAGGAGCTACTTTCATGCGCTATAGATGGTAATACCTGCACAACTGTCACACTGTCTGTTCAGCATGGATAGCCTGAGGACAGGGAGGAGGAGGAGAGCATGGTCAGTTGTCCTCTTGGTGAGGACACGGAAGTCTTGCCTGTTAGCAGTCTGGCGTGCATGGTTGAGTTTATGTTACACTGCCTTTCCTGTGACCCTCGCATTCTCCAAATTTTGAGGGACAGTCATTACTGGTTGGTGACACTTCTAGACCCACGCTACAAGGAAAACTTTCTATCTCTTATTCCCGAGGTGGACAGGTCTACTAAAATAGGGCAGTACCAGAGGGCCCTTGTTACAGAATTATTAAAAAAAAATTCCCTTCTGAAAACTCTGGTGGCAGAGGTCACAGTTTGTTGGACAACCAAGGAGTACAGGCGAAAGAGACACAACTCCAATCCAGCAGAGGCAGGGGATCACTGGCAAAGTTCTGGGAGAGTTTTCTCAGACCCTCCCATTGTACAGGCCCTGAGGCGAGGGGTACTCTCACAAGGAGTGCAAAATTTTGGAAGATGCTGAGGGAGTACCTTGCTGACCGTACCAACATCCTCCTTAATTTTTCTGTGCCTTATAATTATTAGGTATCCAAGCTGGATGCGTGGCATGAACTGGCTCTCTATGCCTTGAAGGTCCTGGCCTGCCCTGCCGCTAGCATTTTGTCAGGGAGGGTTTTTAGTGCCGCTGATGGAATTATAACTGATTAGCGCAACCGCCTGTCAACTGAAAATGCTGACAGGCTGACTCTTATAAAAATGAACATGGGATAGATTGGACCAGACTTCTCAACACCACCGAATGATAGCAGCATAACATAAACTCAAATCCAATGTTTTTTTGGGACGTCTATTCCGATGCACCTCTTCACACGCTCGCATGGGTATACGTTTCCTGATTTTGGCTATTTACTGCTGTCCTCCTCCTTTTTCTAATCCTCATCCTCGACCACCATATCATCAGGGTGACTGTGATGCAATACCCACATAATTTTTAAAGGGTGTTCATGATGTTCATAAAAAAATTGTTTTACAGTATGTTCATGTGTACCCCAGGGGTAAATGTTCATCACCCCGTACACTTAGTTCATTGGCATTACAAGTAAAGGATACCAGCTCCTTTCTGCATCTCTTCAAAGGGGCATTGGAGTGCCTCCAAATTTTTTGACAGCCCTTGCATTCACTGCATAGGCAAACAGTATGGGAGACCCACTTCCTAATAGTGGGAACATTATTTTCACGAGGCTCTCCTGTACGTCTCTTCAAAGGGGTATTGGGGTGCGTTTAAATTTTGGGCAGGCCTTGCATTCATTGGATAGGCAAATAGTATGGGAGAACCACTTCCTAATAATGGGAACATTGTTTTTAGGAGGCTCTGCTGTGCATCTCTTCAAAGAGGTATTATGGTGTGTCCAAATTTTTGGTAGCTCTTGCATTCACTGCATAGGCAAACAGTATGGGAGACCCACTTCCTAATAGTGAGAACATTGTTTTCATGAGGCTCTCCTGTACGTCTCGTTAAAGGTTTATTGGGGTGCCCCTAAATTTTTGGCAGGCCTTGCATTTACTACATAGGCAAACAGTATGGGAGACGCACTTCCTAATAATGGGAACATTGTTTTCAGGATGCCCTGCTATACGTCAGTTCAAAGGAGTATTACGGTGTGTCCACATTTTTGGTAGCTCTTGCATTCACTGCATAGGCAAACAGCATGGGAGAACCACTTCCTAATAATGGGAACATTGTTTTAAGGAGGCCCTCCTGTATGTCTCTTCAAAGGGGAATTGGGGTGCATCCTAATTTTTGGCAGCCCTACCACTCACTGCAAACGCAATAAAAGTGTATGATACACACTGGTTAATAATGGGAGCAACAAAGCATAGTCGGCTGATGGATCTCTAAGAATAGTGAGGGCCGACTGCTGGCCCTTTAAGAATAGTAAAAGGACGCCTGATAGGCTTTGTGACTTTCAGGGTTCCTTCTTCATAAATGAAACAGGATGTGTCTGATGATGTGTCATGCACCACATGGCCAGATAAGGTTGTAAAATGTTTAAATGACATTTCCCAGTGAATGCATTTGCCTTAGTTGAAAGCATTGCTGAAGTTGAAAAATGAATCAAAAACGCTGCCCAAGGTGTGGAGGAACATTTTTGTTTTTGCTTATTTATTTTACCTTACATACAAGTCATTACCCTGGAAAGGATGTTCCTTAACATATTTCCCAGGAAAATCCATTTTGGTTTTGTTTTTGTATGTTTTTTTGTGAGTCTGTAAAAGTGGCATAAGACTCCGACAACGTTGTTCACAGCAGTGACCTGGGAGTCAGAAATGCTTCCAGGGGTCTTCCCCATGCTGTTTCCATGTCATTTGAGAACTGTTCCCATCGATTTCTGCAATTTCTAGTCCCTCTGCAGACTGCCGGGGGGGAAGGGGGGCGCCGGAAAAATACTCGGGTTTCCCATAGACTTACATTGGGCTCATTGCTCGGGTTGAGTACACCCGAGCATTCCAATTTGCTCAACCCGAGCAACGAGCACCCGAGCATTTTAGTGCTCGCCCATCACTAATCTTCTCATGTTTCACCACCCAATTAAATGACTTTAAATGAGAAGAAACGCTGCTGCTTAATTATGCATTTCTTCTTCTTCGAGTATGATTGATGACTACAAAAGTATTGCGTATTAAACATTTGTGAATGTCTATTTCCCACTTCAATAGTGACCTTTAAATGATTCAATTTCCTTTTTATAAAAACATGTTTGTCAGTGTAGAGCACGATTTAGGGAAGCTTTTGAGGCTTCTTGACATTATGTTTAATATTGTGAACATATGTAGTGACATTTGTACTGGAATGATAAAGGACTTTTTCGCATCACGTGTGTGTGTACACACATTATACTGTAAATTCCACTCTGTATGAGAAATCTAACAAAACTCAATTACTTACAGAAAGCTAATAACTGCAGTCATGTCAGCAAAAGACAGACAAACATGAAGGTTAATTCACCCTTCACTCATGCAGTTCTGTGGTATAGCCTTTATGGATTCAATATTCTGAGGACTTGTGAACATATAGCAGCAAACGCTAAAAAAAGTGTATACCTGCTCAGTAAAGTTAAGATTTTGGTATGTTTAGTTTATAGGTTTATATTTTTGGAATAGTGAGACGGTTGGAGGTATACTGCCATACCGCCCATCCAGTAAAGAATTTAGGGAGGACGATCAGTTAGCGCAGGAGATGCTGTTGGTATCATTTTACAGGTATACAAAAATATCTACATTCTGAGGTAGCGAAGCACGAAAAGTGCCAAGGGGTTGAATACTTTCAAAAGCCACTGTGTGAAGTAATGTTTGAACTGAGATTCTTTTTGTGAATGAGGCAATTTCAGCTCCTTTTTATTTAAATTCTAAGCTTAGTATTTTTTCACTTTTAAAATGTGCCAAGAATTGGTCATTTTTTTAAATAAAAATTTTGCATAAAGAATGCTGACCATATAAATTATTTGTTTCCTCACATTCAAATAAATGGGGCTGTTATTGTATGGAACTCTTATTCAGATTTTGTCCGAAATTCCTTATTAAAACCTTGGTAAAAAAATGCAAACCCAACTTATATTTCTGCTTTAATTTTAGATCTCATTCTGGTTTTGGCACACAAAATGCATATATTTTTAAGCCTTAAAAATGCATTAATGTAGGTGATTGTTAAATGGAGGTTTATATACAGTATGAGACAGTTTAAATAGATTAGATCCAATGGGCCTAATTTATCTAAACATGCCAAGCAGAAAACAAGTCCTTGTTGCCCATGTCAGGTTCTTATCCCAATATATACAGGTCCTTCTCAAAAAATTAGCATATAGTGTTAAATTTCATTATTTACCATAATGTAATGATTACAATTAAACTTTCATATATTATAGATTCATTATCCACCAACTGAAATTTGTCAGGTCTTTTATTGTTTTAATACTGATGATTTTGGCATACAACTCCTGATAACCCCAAAAACCTGTCTCAATAAATTAGCATATTTCACCCGACCAATCAAATAAAAGTGTTTTTTAATACCAAACAAAAAAACCATCAAATAATAATGTTCAGTAATGCACTCAATACTTGGTCGGGAATCCTTTGGCAGAAATGACTGCTTCAATGCGGCGTGGCATGGAGGCAATCAGCCTGTGACACTGCTGAGATGTTATGGAGGCCCAGGATGCTTCAATAGCGGCCTTAAGCTCATCCAGAGTGTTGGGTCTTGCGTCTCTCAACTTTCTCTTCACAATATCCCACAGATTCTCTATGGGGTTCAGGTCAGGAGAGTTGGCAGGCCAATTGAGCACAGTAATACCATGGTCAGTAAACCATTTACCAGTGGTTTTGGCACTGTGAGCAGGTGCCAGGTCGTGCTGAAAAATGAAATCTTCATCTCCATAAAGCATTTCAGCCGAGGGAAGCATGAAGTGCTCCAAAATCTCCTGATAGCTAGCTGCATTGACCCTGCCCTTGATGAAACACAGTGGACCAACACCAGCAGCTGACATGGCACCCCACACCATCACTGACTGTGGGTACTTGACACTGGACTTCAGGCATTTTGGCATTTCCTTCTCCCCAGTCTTCCTCCAGACTCTGGCACCTTGATTTCCGAATGACATGCAAAATTTGCTTTCATCAGAAAAAAGTACTTGGGACCACTTAGCAACAGTCCAGTGCTGCTTCTCTGTAGCCCAGGTCAGGCGCTTCTGCCGCTGTTTATGGTTCAAAAGTGGCTTTACCTGGGGAATGCGGCACCTGTAGCCCATTTCCTGCACACGCCTGTGCACGGTGGCTCTGGATGTTTCCACACCAGACTCAGTCCACTGCTTCCTCAGGTTCCCCAAGGTCTGGAATCGGTCCTTCTCCACAATCTTCCTCAGGGTCCGGTCACCTCTTCTCGTTGTACAGCGTTTTCTGCCACATTGTTTCCTTCCAACAGACTTACCATTGAGGTGCCTTGATACAGCACTCTGGGAACAGCCTATTTGTTGAGAAATTTCTTTCTGGGTCTTACCCTCTTGCTTGAGGGTGTCAATGATGGCCTTCTTGACATCTGTCAGGTCGCTAGTCTTACCCATGATGGGGGTTTTGAGTAATGAACCAGGCAGGGAGTTTTTAAAAGCCTCAGGTATCTTTTGCATGTGTTTAGAGTTAATTAGTTGATTCAGAAGATTAGGGTAATAGGTCATTTAGAGAACCTTTTCTTGATATGCTAATTTATTGAGACAGGTTCTTTGGGTTATCAGGAGTTGTATGCCAAAATCATCAGTATTAAAACAATAAAAGACCTGACAAATTTCAGTTGGTGGATAATGAATCTATAATATATGAAAGTTTAATTGTAATCATTACATTATGGTAAATAATGAAATTTAACACTATATGCTAATTTTTTGAGAAGGACCTGTAGTAGGTGTAATAATAATAATAATAATAATAATAATAATAATAGCAAATACTTCCAATTAAAAATCTAGTATAGTTCTTCTGATTCGCTATATCGCTTTCCCCATGTGCAAGGCATTGCAGTGGCTTAGGCATACATGGTTACAACCACCAATAACTAACTGACAGTCACTATATGAGTGGTTGTAAACATGGATACCTAAATTACTGCAATGCCCTGCACATGAGTAAGCAACATAGCTAATTAGAATAACAATACTATATTTCTAACTGGAGTTACAGTATATGCTAATATTATGATTCTTAAACCTACTAAATATTGGGATAAGATCTTGAAGATGGGAATACCTATTTAAGGAGTCAAATCTCAGCTGTGATCAATTTACAGGCAGCAAAGCATAAAAATGCTTAAATAGATTTTACAACATTAATAAAAAAGCCTTTTTTTCTAGAAATGCCTATGTCTCTTATTGCAATCTGTGTTATGATGTGACAAAGAGCCACCACACAACTACATGTGATTATGTTTTACCTTGGTATTATTTCTCTGCAGGAGAGGCTTATTTAGCTCTGGGTATATGCTCACTAGGTCTTTTCAGTTGGGTTTCACTCCCAAAATCACCTGAAAAAGTGCTAAGTGCTCAAAAAGAATGAACCATGGGCAGATATACCGCATGTGCAGCCGCTACAGGCTGCACGAGGGCCCAGAGGCTCTGGGGGGCCCTGCAGGGGCAATCTGACCTGTTTATCCTACAACAAGGCTCTGGGGGGCTCCTGGCCAGATTGCCTTCATGTGCGGCAGGCAGCATTCAGCGTGCTTCTGTGCCAGAGAAAAAGCTGCCAGCAATGTCGATGCTGTGGCTGTGGGGAACATGCGGAGAGGTGAGCGGTGTGTGTGTGTTTTTTGTCTGTCTGCGAGGGAACATGCAGAGAGGTGTGTGTCTGTCTTTCTGTGGGGGAATGTGCAGAAAGTTGTGAGTGTATGGCTGTGGTGGAATGTGCAAAGAGATGAATGGTGCTGTGTGTGTGTATACATGTGTAGATGGTGGAGATGTCTGTGTGTCTGTGTGTAGGTGGTGGAGAGGGCGATGATGGGGTGATGGAGAGGGCATTAATGGGGTGGTGGGGGAGAAAGCTATGATGGAGGTGGTGGAAAGGACAATGATGTGGGTGGTGGGGGTGAAGGCAATGATGGTGGTGGTGTAAAGGGCAATCATGGGGGAGGAGGCAATCATGGAGGTGGTGGAAAAGGCAATGCTGGGGATGTTGGGGAGAAAGCAATGATAAAGGTGGTGGAAAGGGAAATGATGGGTGTGGTGGGGAGAAAGTAATGTTAGAGGTGGTGGAAAGGGCAATGATGGGTGTGGTGGGGGAGAAAGCAATGATAGAGGTGGTGGAAAGGGCAATGATGGGTGTGGTGGGGGATAAAGTAATGTTAGAGTTGGTGGAAAAGGCAACGATGGGAGTGATGGGGGAAAGCAATGATAGAGGTGGTGGAAAGGGCAATGATGGGGGTGTGATGGGAAAGAAGGCAATGATGGAGTTGATGGGAAGGAAGGCAATGATGGAGGTGGTGGAGAGGACAATGATGTAGTGGAGGGGGAGAGCAATGATGGAGGTGGTGGAGAGGGTAATGATGTAGTTGATGGAGAGGACAATGAAAGCGGTGATGGAGATGGCAATGATTGGAGTGGTGGAGAGGGCAATGATTGAAGTGGTGGAGAGGACAAAGATGGGATGCGGGGTGGAGAGGATGGCAATGAGTGTTGTGGGGGATTCGTATTGGAGGAAAGGGGACTTACACTCACCGGCCACTTTATTAGGTACACCTGTCCAACTTCTTGTTAACACTTAATTTCTAATCAGCCAATCACATGGCGGCAACTCAGTGCATTTAGGCATGTAGACATGGTCAAGACAATCTCCTGCAGTTCAAACCGAGCATCAGTATGGGGAAGAAAGGTGATTTGAGTGCCTTTGAACGTGGCATGGTTGTTGGTGCCAGAAGGGCTGGTCTGAGTATTTCAGAAACTGCTGATCTACTGGGATTTTCACGCACAACCATCTCTAGGGTTTACAGAGAATGGTCCGAAAAAGAAAAAAAATCCAGTGAGCGGCAGTTCTGTGGGCGGAAATGCCTTGTTGATGCCAGAGGTCAGAGGAGAATGGGCAGACTGGTTCGAGCTGATAGAAAGGCAACAGTGACTCAAATCGCCACCCGTTACAACCAAGGTAGGCCTAAGAGCATCTCTGAACGCACAGTGCATCGAACTTTGAGGCAGATGGGCTACAGCAGCAGAAGACCACACCGGGTACCACTCCTTTCAGCTAAGAACAGGAAACTGAGGCTACAATTTGTACAAGCTCATCGAAATTGGACAGTAGAAGATTGGAAAAACGTTGCTTGGTCTGATGAGTCTCGATTTCTGCTGCGACATTCGGATGGTAGGGTCAGAATTTGGCGTAAACAACATGAAAGCATGGATTGTATGGAGCATCTTTGGGATGTGCAGCCGACAAATCTGCGGCAACTGTGTGATGCCATCATGTCAATATGGACCAAAATCTCTGAGGAATGCTTCCAGCACCTTGTTGAATCTATGCCACGAAGAATTGAGGCAGTTCTGAAGGCAAAAGGGGGTCCAACCCGTTACTAGCATGGTGTACCTAATAAAGTGGCCGGTGAGTGTATAATGGACTTAAGAACAGGGGGAGGTGGAAGAAGACATTAGATATGCATGTAAAATGAATTGGGTAGTGGAGGAGGGTGCTAAGCCCCTGATATTGTCCTCCACATTTCACAATTCTTTGTGATGCTATCGGGGACTTAAAATTTATTAGGGATTGAGAGAGGAGGCGATAAGGTGCATAAGACCCTTTATAATGAACTGAAAGGTGGGAGATTTCGCTGTGTTGAACTTGTAATTAATTGGGAGGTGGCGGAGGATGCTCAGTACAAGATAATGTCTTCTTCCCCGCCCAAATTCATTTTGATGCTCTCAAGTACTTACAATGAATGATGGGGACACAGGACAGGGACTAAGGCTATGTGCACACGTTCAGGTTTTGCAGGAGAAAATTCTGCTGCATATCCCAATGTGTTGGCAGGAAGAAAGTTGCATAAAATGCATTCATTTTTCCACATTTTTGCCATGCTTTTGTTATGTCTTTTTCCCATTAGTACGGGTGAAATATGCTGCAATAATTAATATTATACAGATTTTAATCTGCTGCAAATCTGCAAGGAAAAATTAAGCAGCATGTGCATGAGACTTCAGGGGTTTCATTCACTTTGCTTGTACTGTAAAACCTTACATATTTTCCATATGCACGTAGCCTTACAGTTAATTGAGGAGAGTCATAGACTGATTAATTTATATTATTTGATGCCATAAAAAGAGGGGGGCCCAGACACATTTCTTGTGCAGGGGTCCCAAGGGGTCCCAAGCTGTCAGTGTCTGCCCCTGGAATGAACATATGTATTTCCAAGTAAAAATAACTTGCTGTTTATATATAGTGGGTACAGAAAGTATTCCTACCCCTTTAAACTATTCACTCTTTGTTTCATTGCAGCCATTTGGTAAATTCAAAAAAGTTCATTTTTTTCACATTATTGTACACTCTGCACCCCATCTTTACTGAAATTTTAGCAAATTAAAAAAAAAGAAAAACTGAAATATCACATGGTCATAAGTATTCAGACCCTTTGCTCAGACACTCATATTTAAGTCACATGCTGACAATTTCCTTGTGATCCTCCTAGAGATGGTTATACTCGTTCATTGGAGTCTGGCTGTCTATATAAGACCTCATAGCTCACAGTGCATATCAGACCAAATGAGAATCATGAGGTCAAAGGAACTGTCCAAGGTGCTGAGAGGCAGAATTGTAGCAAGGCACAGATCTGGCCAAGGTTGAAACAGAATTTCTGCAGTACTCAAAGTTCCTAAGAGCACAGTGACCTCCATAATCCTTAAATGTATGAAGTTTGGGACCACCAGAAGTGTTCCTAGACCTGGCCGTCCAGCCAAACTGAGCAATCGTGGCAGAAGAGCCTTGCTGAGAGAGGTAAAGAAAATCCCCAAGATCACTGTGGCTGAGCTCCTGAGATGCAGTAGGGAGATGGGAGAAAGTTCCACAAAGTCAACTATCACTGCAGCCCTCCACCAGTTGTGCCTTTATGGTAGAGTAGCCCGACAGAAGCCTCTCCTCAGTGCAAGACGTATGAAAGCCTGCATAGACTTTGCTAAAAACACATGAAGGACTCCCAGACTATGAGAAATATGATTTCTCATCTGATAAGATGCAGATAGACTTTTTTGGTGATAATGCTAAGCGGCATGTGTGGAGAAAACACGGCACTGTTCATCACCTGCCCAATACAATCCCAAAAGTGAAACATGGTGGTGGGAGCATCATGCTATGGGGTGTTTTTCAGCTGCAGGGACAGGATAACTGGTTGTAATTGAAGAAAACATGAATGCGGCCAAGTTCAGAGATATCCTGGATGAAAACCTCTTCCAGAGTGCTCTGGACCTCAGACTTGGCCGAAGGTTTACCTTCCAACAAGACAATGATCCTAAGCACACAGCTAAAATAACAAAGGAGTGGCTTCAGAACAACACTGTGACCACCCTTGAGTGGCCCATCCAGAGCCCTGACCTAAACCCAATTGAGCATCTCTGGAGAGACCTGAAAATGTCTGTCCATCAATGTTCACCATCCAACCTGATGGAATTGGAGAGGATCTGCAAGGAAGAATGGCAGAGGATCCTCAAATCCAGGTGTGAAAAACTTGTTGAAATGTTACCAAGAAGACTCATGGCTGTACTAGCTCAAAAGGGTGCTACTACTCAATACTGAGCAAAGGGTCTGAATACTTATGACCATGTGATATTTCAGTTTTTCTTTTTAAATAAATTTGCAAAAAATTACTACATTTCTATTTTTTTCAGTCAAGATTAGGGATGTGCGAATATATTCACAAGTATTCGGTACTCGGCAAGAAATGCAGTATTCGCAATACTCGGAACATAGCGTTCAGTCAGTCACACACTGTAATCCATATCTGGGGGTATATACTGTAGTTTACACCAGGAGTGGAGCTACTGCGACCATCCTGGCTGTAAACCACTGATGAATGAATGAGAAGCTGCCGACGCAGCATCAGTGATTGGCGCTGACTTCACTGATGCTGCGCTGCCTCACAGCCTGACCCACGGTTAACTCTTGAGCGTGGGAAAATGATCCATCATTTTCCCATACTCCAGAGTTCAGTGCAGGTCAGCTGTGAGGATATGTAGCATTAGCGGCATCACCGCTAAACACTGATGCTGCCAACGGCAGCTTCTAATTCATTCATCAGTGGTTTACAGCTCGGGTGGTCGCATTAGCACCACTTCCGTGTGTAAACTATATATCCCCCAGATATGGATTATGGCGTGGGACTGACTGAACACCAGACAGGTATGGTATATTTTTGTTTTTATATTTTTTATTTTTTACAGGAGATTGAGGGTGTCACATGGATTAGGAGAACAATAAAAATGGCTATTAGGGTTTGCGGAACGCACCGAATATATTTATTGATGTGATTGGTGCGTTCGCAACCCGGGGTCCACCGTGCAGTAAATATCCTGCCGCTAAGTGAATGGTGGCTCAATATGGTGGTATTAACCAGCTCTATTAGCTTCACAGAGCGGCCGAGAAAGCAAAGCTCTGTGCCCTGTTAACTCTCACAGAGACACAGGCTAACTACTTAGAAGAGAGCAGTCAGTGGTCATGCATGCACACAACACTCCTCGCCGGAGGTGCCAGCATTCTAGGGGCTTATTTCAGCCGGGTCCCTGAATACTCTCATACACAATCTCCTCGCCAGAGGTGCCAGCATTCTAGGGGCTTATTTCAGCCGGGTCCCTAAACACATTCACGCATATAACCACAGTGGCGCAAAGCATGTAACTTTAGAAGATACTAGCGCATGGCCGTGCGGCCATGCGAGCCTTAAATAGCAACAGCACGTACAGGACCTTCCAAAAGAGGACCAATGAGAAACTGCTACAGAGCCTGCGTACCTACAGGACCTTCCTAGAAAGACCAATAGATTTGGCAGCAGTACCTGAACATGTGACCCTTGATCTCCAGTGAGAGATCTTACCCTGGGCATGCTCAGTGTGTGCAAAGCAGGACTTAGTCCCAGAAAAGCCTGTTCGCCGTAGATTAGTGCAGGGTACAATAGCAGAGCCTGGAGAGGCAGCAATAACCCTTTGCACTGAATCAGACTCAGTGAGACGCTGGGACCGACGTCTCCGCTGAGCAGGCTCCACTGCGGCCGATGGAGAATGGGAGACCCGGATCAAGATTCCCCCTGTGCAGCAGAGGAAACTTGACTCCTAACATTACCCCCCCTCCTAGGGCCCCCCTCCTTGAGCCTCGCTATGCTCAAAAGCTGAAATGAGCAGTGGAGCCCGAATGTGCTCCACAGGCTCCCAGGTTCTATCCTCTGGACCGTAACCCTTCCAATCCACCAGATAGAATTTCTTGCTACGTACCACCTTGCACCCCACGATAGCATTCACCTCAAACTCATCCGTGGATGAACCCGATGTCCCAGCAGATGACTCAGAAAACTGGGACAAAAGAACGGGCTTTAAGAGGGAAACGTGAAAGGTATCGATGATACCAAGGCGTGGAGGAATAGCCAAACGGTAGACCACAGGGTTCACCTGTTCCAGAACCTTGAACGGGCCAATGTAGCGAGGCGCAAACTTAGTGGACTCAACTTGCAGCCTGATGTTACGGGCGGAGAGCCACACTAAGTCAACAGGAGCAAAGGTCGGAGCGGGGCGCCGGTGTGTATCAGCCGAGACCCTCATTCTCTCCTTGGAGGCCCGGATGGCATCCTGTGTTCGGTCCCAGATGTCACGTGCCTCCACCGCCCAGTCTGCCACCCTAGAATCGGTGGATGACATGGGCATGGGCACAGGGACACATGGATGCTGGCTGTAATTAAGGAGAAAAGGATTCTGACCAGTGGAATCGGCTACGGCGTTGTTCAAGGCAAATTCCGCCCAAGGTAGCAAAGATGCCCTGTCATCCTGCCTAGCAGAGACAAAATGACGTAAGTATGTCACCAGAGTCTGATTGGTTCTCTCTACCAACCCATTCGTCTCGGGATGATATGCAGAGGAGAGATTCAGCTCTATGGTGAGTAAACGGCAGAGCTCTCTCCAAAACCGAGACGCAAACTGGGGGCCCCGGTCGCTGACAACTTTATCAGGCATTCTATGTAAGCGGAAGATATGTTTAAAGAACAACGCCGCCAAGGCCCGTGCAGAAGGTAACCGTGGTAGCAGCACCAAATGCACCATTTTCGAGAAATGATCGGTTTTGACCCAAATGATGGTACAGCCGCGAGACTTGGGCAAACCCACTACAAAGTCCATCCCGACCATCTCCCAGGGCCTGTCTGCCACCGGCACGGGGTTAAGTAACCCAGCAGGCCATTGTCGTGAAGACCGATTCTGGGCGCAGGAGACACACGCCCGAATATAGTCCCCGATGTCACGGGCCATATGCGGCCACTAGTACGTCCTCGCCAAAAGCTCAGATGTCCTCTTGGTTCCAAAATGTCCACCCACTCTGGACGAGTGAGCCCAAGAGAGAACCTCCGGTCGCAAATTCGCTGGTAAGAAAGTCTTGCCCTGGGGCACAGACTCTAGCGAAACCGGAGCCACAGTTCTCAGGCTCTCAGAGGGGACAATAAGCCGAGGCTCCTCATCCTCCTCCTCAGATGACACTACGGAGCAGGAGAGAGCGTTGGCACGAATGTTCTTCTCCCCAGAGAGAAAGTGGAGAGTAAAATGGAACCGGGAGAAGAACAGGGACCATCTGGCCAGGCGAGAATTCAGCCGCTGGGCCGTCTGTATGTACACCAAGTTTTTGTGGTCGGTGAATACTAGGAAGGGAAAGCGAGCTCCCTCCAAGAGGTGTCTCCACTCAGAAAAAGCCAACTTCATTGATAGCAACTCCCTGTCCCCGATGGAATAATTCCTCTCCGCTGGTGTGAAGGTCTTGGAGAAGAAGAAGCAAGGATGCTTCTGACCTTGAGCCTCCTTTTGGAAAAGGACTGCTCCAGCACCAATGGATGAGGCATCCACCTCCATAATAAATGGCTTATCTACATTGGGGCGATGTAGAATAGGAGCGCTAGCGAAGTGTGACTTAATCGAAAGGAATGCCTTAGAGACATCCTCCGACCACAGCTTGGGATTTGCTCCCTTCTTGGTGAGAGCAACCAAGGGAGCTACCAAAGTTGAAAAGTGTGGAATGAACTGGCGATAGTAATTGATGAACCCCATAAAGCGCTGCACCGCTTTAAGTGAATGAGGTTCCTGCCAGTCCATCACAGCCTGTAGTTTGGCAGGATCCATAGCCAATCCCTGGGCAGAGATGATATAACCAAGGAATGGCAAGGACTCCTGCTCAAACACACACACTTCTCCAACTTAGCGTAGAGGGAGTTTGCCCGTAAGAGGTCGAAGACTTTGCAAACATCTCTCCGGTGGGAGTCAATATCTGGAGAGTAGATGAGAATATCATCCAGATAGACTACGACCGAGGTGGTGAGCATCTCCCGGAAGATGTCGTTCACAAAGTCTTGGAAAATGGGCTAACACAGGCTAACTACCCAGAAGAGAGCAGTCAGTGGTCATGCATGCACACAACACTCCTCGCCGGAGGTGCCAGCATTCTAGGGGCTTATTTCAGCCAGGTCCTTGAATACTCTCATACACAATCTCCTCGCCGGAGGTGCCAGCATTCTAGGGGCTTATTTCAGCTGGGTCCCTGAACTGTTATGACCCCAATGGCAGAGGGTCTCAGAAGTAATTACCAAGTCTGCAAACACAAAAAACCAGCTCATAGGACAGTGGTAACTGGGCTGACCGTATAACTAATCCTAGCACCACAAATAGCAGCAGCCGGGGAACGTGCCTACGTTGGTTCTAGACGTCTCGCGCCAGCCGGAGAACTAACTAACCCTAGAAGGGAAAAGATAGACCTTTCTTGCCTCCAGAGAAAAGACCCCAAAAGTTGGATACAAGCCCCCAACAAATAATAACGGTGAGGTAAGAAGAAAAGACAAACGTAAGAATGAACTAGATATTTAGCAAAGAGAGGCCCACTGACTAATAGCAGAATATAGTAAGATGACTTATACGGTCAGCAAAAACCCTATCAAAATTTCCACGCTGGATATACAAGAACCCCCGAACCGTCTAACGGCCTGGGGGCAGGATACCAGCCCCCTAGAGCTTCCAGCAAAATCAGGAATCACATTTAGTACAAGCTGGACAAATAAATAAGAGCAATGCAAATAACCAAAAAACAAGGAAGCAGGACTTAGCTTAATTTTGCAAGAACCACGACCAGCAGACAGGAGCAAACAGAAAGGAACTGATTACAACGATGCCAGGCACCAGACTGAGAATTCAGGAAGTTTATATAGCAACACCCCTGGACTAACGACCCAGGTGGGTGCCAAACTAGGGAAAGACAATCCCAGAGTCATATCACTAGTGACCACAAGAGGGAGCAAAAAAAGTCTAATTCACAACAGTACCCCCCCTTTAAGGAGGGGTCACCGAACCCTCACCAAGACCACCAGGGCGATCAGGATGAGCAGCGTGAAAGGCACAAACTAAATCGGCCGCATGCACATCAGAGGCAACCACCCAGGAATTATCCTCCTGACCATAGCCCTTCCACTTGACCAGATACTGAAGCCTCCGCCTGGAGAGACGAGAATCCAAGATCTTCTCCACCACGTACTCCAACTCACCCTCAACCAACACCGGAGCAGGAGGCTCAACAGAAGGAACCACAGGTACAACGTACCGCCGCAACAAAGACCTATGGAACACGTTGTGAATGGCAAACGACACAGGAAGATCCAAGCGAAAGGACACGGGATTAAGGATTTCCAATATCTTGTAAGGACCGATGAAGCGAGGCTTAAATTTAGGAGAGGAGACCTTCATAGGAACAAATCGAGAAGACAGCCATACCAAATCCCCAACACGAAGTCGGGGACCCACACCGCGGCGGCGGTTGGCAAAACGCTGAGCCTTCTCCTGTGACAACTTTAAGTTGTCCACCACATGATTCCAAATCTGCTGCAACCTATCCACCACAGAATCTACCCCAGGACAGTCAGAAGGCTCCACATGTCCCGAGGAAAAACGAGGATGGAAACCAGAGTTGCAGAAAAATGGCGAAACCAAAGTAGCGGAACTAGCCCGATTATTAAGGGCAAACTCAGCCAACGGCAAGAAGGTCACCCAATCATCCTGATCTGCAGAAACAAAACACCTCAAATAAGCCTCCAGAGTCTGATTAGTTCGCTCCGTTTGTCCATTAGTCTGAGGATGAAAGGCAGACGAAAACGACAAATCAATGCCCATCTTAGCACAGAAGGATCGCCAGAACCTGGAAACAAACTGGGATCCTCTGTCAGACACGATATTCTCAGGAATGCCGTGTAAACGAACCACATTCTGAAAGAACAAAGGAACCAGATCGGAAGAGGAAGGCAGCTTAGGCAAAGATACCAAATGGACCATCTTGGAAAAGCGATCACATACCACCCAGATGACAGACATGCCCTGAGACACCGGAAGATCTGAAATGAAATCCATGGAAATGTGTGTCCAAGGCCTCTTCGGGACAGGCAAGGGCAAGAGCAACCCGCTGGCATGAGAACAGCAAGGCTTAGCTCGAGCACAAGTCCCATAGGACTGCACAAATGACCGCACGTCCCGTGACAAAGAAGGCCACCAAAAGGACCTAGCCACCAAATCTCTGGTGCCAAAAATTCCCGGATGCCCTGCCAACACCGAGGAATGAACCTCGGAAATGACTCTGCTGGTCCACTTATCAGGAACAAACAGTCTGTCAGGTGGACAAGAGTCAGGTCTACCAGCCTGAAATCTCTGCAACATACGTCGCAAATCCGGAGAAATGGCTGACAAGATTACTCCCTCTTTAAGAATACCAACAGGTTCTGCGACTCCAGGAGAGTCAGGCACAAAGCTCCTTGAAAGAGCATCAGCCTTCACATTCTTTGAACCTGGTAAATACGAGACCACAAAGTCAAAACGGGAGAAAAACAATGACCAACGGGCCTGTCTAGGATTCAGGTGTTTAGCAGACTCGAGATACATCAGATTTTTGTGATCAGTCAAGACCACCACACGATGCTTAGCACCCTCGAGCCAATGACGCCACTCCTCAAATGCCCACTTCATGGACAACAACTCCCGATTGCCAACATCATAATTCCGCTCAGCGGGCGAAAACTTCCTAGAGAAAAAAGCACATGGTCTCATTACAGAGCAACCAGGGCCTCTCTGCGACAAAACGGCCCCTGCCCCAATCTCAGAAGCATCCACTTCAACCTGAAAGGGAAGTGAGACATCAGGCTGGCACAAAACAGGCGCCGAAGTAAACCGGCGCTTCAACTCTTGGAAAGCTTCCACGGCTGCAGGAGCCCAGTTAGCAACATCAGAACCTTTCTTGGTCATATCCGTCAAAGGTTTAACAACGCTAGAAAAATTAGCGATAAAACGACGGTAGAAGTTAGCAAAACCCAAGAACTTCTGAAGACTCTTAACTGACGTGGGTTGAGTCCAATCATGAATAGCTCGGACCTTGACTGGGTCCATCTCCACCGCAGAAGGGGAAAAAATAAAACCCAAAAAGGGAACCTTCTGTACTCCAAAGAGACACTTTGAGCCCTTAACAAACAAAGCATTCTCACGCAAAACCTGAAACACCATCCTGACCTGCTCTACATGCGAGTCCCAATCATCAGAAAAAAACAGAATATCATCCAGATAAACAATCATAAATTTATCCAGATACTTCCGGAAAATATCATGCATAAAGGACTGAAACACTGAAGGAGCATTAGAGAGCCCAAAAGGCATCACCAAGTACTCAAAATGACCTTCGGGCGTATTAAATGCAGTTTTCCATTCATCTCCTTGCTTAATGCGCACAAGGTTGTGTGCACCACGAAGATCTATCTTGGTGAACCACTTGGCACCTTTAATCCGGGCAAACAAGTCCGACAACAGAGGCAAAGGATACTGAAATTTAACAGTGATTTTATTCAGAAGCCGATAGTCAATACAAGGTCTCAAAGATCCGTCCTTCTTGGCCACAAAAAAGAATCCCGCACCAAGAGGGGAAGAGGATGGACGGATATGCCCCTTCTCCAGAGATTCCTTGATATACGAACGCATTGCGGTATGCTCAGGTACAGACAGATTAAATAATCTTCCCTTAGGAAATTTACTACCTGGAATCAAATCTATAGCGCAATCACAGTCCCTATGAGGAGGGAGAGCACTGGACCTGGACTCGCTGAATACATCCTGATAATCAGACAAATACTCAGGAACTTCCGAAGGAGTAGAGGAAGCAATAGACACCGGGGGGGAATCACCATGAATTCCCTGACAGCCCCAACTTGACACAGACATTGCCTTCCAATCCAAGACTGGATTATGGGTCTGTAACCATGGCAGACCCAAAACGACCAAATCATGCATTTTATGCAGCACAAGAAAACGAATCACCTCCCGATGTTCAGGAGTCATGCACATGGTTACCTGTGTCCAAAACTGCGGTTTATTTTCCGCCAATGGCATAGCATCAATACCTCTAAGAGGGATAGGATTTACCAACGGCTCAAGAACAAAACCACAGCGCTTGGCAAATGACAGATCCATAAGACTCAGGGCAGCACCTGAATCCACAAACGCCATAACAGGGTAGGAGGACAATGAGCAAATTAAAGTCACAGACAAAATAAATTTAGGATGCAAATTACCAATGGCGACAGGACTAACAACCCTTGTTAGGCGTTTAGAGCATGCTGATATAACATGTGTAGAATCCCCACAGTAAAAACACAACCCATTCTGACGTCTATGATTTTTCCGTTCATTTCTAGTCTGAATTCTACCACATTGCATTAAATCAGGTGTTTGTTCAGACAACGCCACCAGAGGATTAGCGGCTTTGTGCTCCCGCAAACGCCGGTCAATTTGAATAGCCAGCGCCATGGAATCATTCAGACTTGTAGGAACGGAGAAACCCACCATCACATTCTTAATGGCTTCTGAAAGGCCATTTCTGAAATTAGCGGCCAGAGCACACTCATTCCACTGAGTAAGCACGGACCATTTCCGAAATTTTTGGCAATACACTTCAGCTTCATCCTGGCCCTGAGAAATAGCCAGCAAGGCTTTTTCTGCCTGAATTTCAAGATTGGGTTCCTCGTAAAGCAATCCGAGCGCCAGAAAAAACGCATCAATATTTGCCAATGCCGGATCTCCTGGCGCTAGCGAGAAAGCCCAATCCTGAGGGTCGCCCCACAAAAAAGAGATAACAATTTTAACTTGCTGAGCTGAGTCTCCAGATGAACGGGGTCTCAGAGACAGAAACAATTTACAATTATTCCTGAAATTCCTAAACTAAAATCGGTCTCCAGAGAACAGTTCAGGAATAGGTATTTTAGGTTCAGACATAGGACTACTATAAAACAAAATCTTGTATGCCCTGCACACGAGCAGCAAGCTGATCTACACTTGTAATCAAGGTCTGGACATTCATGTCTGCAGCAAGCACAAGCCACTCAGAGGTAAAGGGGAGGAAGAAAGAAAAAAAAAACTCAGAATTTCCTTTCTTATTATCCCACTTCTGCAATGCATTAAACATTCAACTTTGGCCTGGCATACTGTTATGACCCCAATGGCAGAGGGTCTCAGAAGTAATTACCAAGTCTGCAAACACAAAAAACCAGCTCATAGGACAGTGGTAACTGGGCTGACCGTATAACTAATCCTAGCACCACAAATAGCAGCAGCCGGGGAACGTGCCTACGTTGGTTCTAGACGTCTTGCGCCAGCCGGAGAACTAACTAACCCTAGAAGGGAAAAGATAGACCTTTCTTGCCTCCAGAGAAAAGACCCCAAAAGTTGGATACAAGCCCCCAACAAATAATAACGGTGAGGTAAGAAGAAAAGACAAACGTAAGAATGAACTAGATATTTAGCAAAGAGAGGCCCACTGACTAATAGCAGAATATAGTAAGATGACTTATACGGTCAGCAAAAACCCTATCAAAATTTCCATGCTGGATATACAAGAACCCCCGAACCGTCTAACGGCCCGGGGGGAGGATACCAGCCCCCTAGAGCTTCCAGCAAAATCAGGAATCACATTTAGTACAAGCTGGACAAATAAATAAGAGCAATGCAAATAACAAAAAAACAAGGAAGCAGGACTTAGCTTAATTTTGCAAGAACCACGACCAGCAGACAGGAGCAAACAGAAAGGAACTGATTACAACGATGCCAGGCACCAGACTGAGAATTCAGGAAGTTTATATAGCAACACCCCTGGACTAACGACCCAGGTGGGTGCCAAACTAGGGAAAGACAATCCCAGAGTCATATCACTAGTGACCACAAGAGGGAGCCAAAAAAGTCTAATTCACAACACTGAACACATTCACGCATATAACCACAGTGGCGCAAAGCATGAAACTTTAGAAGATACTAGCGCATGGCCGTGCAGCCATGCGAGCCTTAAATAGCAGCAGGACCTTCCAAAAGAGGACCAATGAGAAACTGCTACAGAGCCTGCGTACCTACAGGACCTTCCTAGAAAGACCAATAGATTTGGCAGCAGTACCTGAACATGTGACCCTTGATCTCCAGTGAGAGATCTTACCCTGGGCATGCTCAGTGTGTGCAAAGCAGGACTTAGTCCCAGAAAAGCCTGTTCGCCGTAGATTAGTGCAGGGTACAATAGCAGAGCCTGGAGAGGCAGCAATAACCCTTTGCACTGAATCAGACTCAGTGAGACGCTGGGACCGACGTCTCCGCTGAGCAGGCTCCACTGCGGCCGATGGAGAATGGGAGACTGCAGCAGACACGGATCGAGAATCCCCCTGTGCAGCAGAGGAAACTCGACTCCTAACATTGGCAAACTGTGTTTATTGTTTTATTTCATTGATAGACTTTTTTCTGGCTGTGTCTTTTTTTTAACCCATTAACAACTATAGGATTAGTAATGGATAGGTGTCTTATTGCCAACTCTCCATGACTAAGCCAGCTTGATGTCAACTTTTAACACGAAAGTGACCTTAACCTGCTATTACCCCATATGCCACCACTACAGGGCAGTGGGAAGAGAGAGGCTAAGAGCCAGAATTAGCACATGTTACAGATGTGCCATTTCTGGGGCGGCTGTGGCCTGGTGTTTTCAGCCATAGAGGGGACAATAACCATGGTCCCTTCCTAGGCTACGAATATCAGCCTGCAGCTGTCTGCATAGTCTTTTCTGGCTATTAATTATAGGGGGCCCTATGTCATTTTTTTGGGTCCCCCTATTATAATAGCCAGTAAAGGCTAAATATACAGCTGCGGGCTGAGATTCATAGCCTGGGAAGATCCATGGGTATTAACCCCTTCCTAAGCTATAAACATCAGCCCCCAGTCACTGCCTTTCCATCTCTGGCACAGAAAATTGCGCAGGAGCCCATGCCATTTTTTTCCCAGCAAAGATTATTTTGTTAAATGCATACAAGTCCCATAATTTGCACACACAATATACTAATTGTACACACAGTTGTGAAGTTCAACGAAATTTATTGGTTATTTAAAATTTTTGTGGAAATTCAAAAACTGAAAAGTGGGGCGTGCAATATTATTCGGCCCCTTTAACTTGATACTTTGTTACGCCACCTTTTGCTGCAAGTACAGTTGCAAGTCGCTTGGGGTATGTCTCTATCAGTTTCGTAAATCGAGAGACTGAAATTCTTGCCCATTCTTCCTTGGCAAACAGCTCAAGCTCAATGAGGTTTGATGGAGATTATTTGTGAACAGCAGTTTTCAGCTCTTTCCACAGATTTTCGATTGGATTGAGGTCTGGACTTTGACTTGGCCATTCTGACACCTGGATATGTTTATTTGTGAACCATTCCATTGCAGATTTTGCTTTATGTTTGAGATCATTGTCTTGTTGGAAGACAAATCTCCATCCCAGTCTCAGGTCTTTTGCACACTTCAACAGGTTTTCTTCAAGAAGGGTCCTGTATTTGGCTCCATCCATCTTCCCATCAATTTTAACCATCTTCCCTGTCCCTGCTGAAGAAAAACAGGCCCAAACCATGATGCTGCCACCACCATGTTTGACAGTGGGGATGGTGTGTTCAGGGTGACGAGCTGTGTCAACATATTGTTTGGCATTGTTGCCAAAAAGTTCGACTTTGGTTTCATCTGACCAGAGCACCTTCTTCCACATGTTTGAAGTGTCTCCCAGGTGGCTTAATGCAAACTTTAAGCAACACTTTTTATGGATATCTTTGAGAATTGGCTTTCTTCTTGCCACTCTGCCATAAAGGCCAGATCTGTGCAGTGTACGACTGATTGTTGTCCTATGGACAGACTATCCCACCTCAGCTGTAGGTCTCTGCAGTTCATCCAGAGTGATCATGGGCCTCTTGGCTGCATCTCTGATCAGTCTTCTTCTTGTTAGAGATGAAAGTTTAGAGGGACGGCCGGGTCTTGGTAGATTTGCAGTGGTATGATACTCCTTCAATTTTTGTATGATTGCTTGCACAGTGCTCCTTGGGATGTTTAAAGTTTTGGAAATCATTTTGTATCCAAATCCGGCTTTAAGCTTCTCCACAACAGTATCACGGACCTGCCTGTTGTGTTCCTTGGTTTTTAAGAGGCTCTCTGTGCTTCAAACAGAACCCTGAGACTATCACAGAGCAGGTGCATTTATATGGAGACTTGATTACACACAGGTGGATTATAAATATCATCATTAGGCATTTAGGACAACATTGGATCATTCAGAGATCCACAATGAACTTCTGGAGTGAGTTTGCTGCACTGAAAGTAAAGGGACCGAATAATATTGCACGCCCCACTTTTCAGTTTTTAAATTTCCACAAAAATTTAAAATAAGCAATAAATTTCGTTCAACTTCACAATTGTGTTCCACTTGTTGTTGATTCTTCACCAAAAATTTACATTTGGTATCTTTATGTTTGAAGCATGATATGTGGGAAAAGTTGAAAAGTTCCAGGGGGCCGAATAATTTTGCAAGGCACTGTATGTATTCTATCTATTCTATTCTAATCTGTCAGTGTGATTTTACTGTAGCTGCATATGAATTGCCGGCTCGCTTTGTGTGAATGGTGTGCGATTTTTTCTTGCACCCATTAACTTCAATTTGACTTGCTGCTCGTTACGAATACCAGAGTATTAGGACCTACTCGTTACGAGTATAGCGAGTCCGAATATTTCACTACTCACTCATCCCTAGTCAAGATGGGGTGCAGAGTGTACATTAATGTGAAAAATAATGAACTTTTTTGAATTTACCAAATGGCTGCAATGAAACAAAGGGTGAAAATTTTAAAGGGGTATGAATACTTTCACTGTATGTTTTTGAGCATCTTTTAATGGATTAAGATGCCTAAAGGAGACAAAAGTTTGCTGCTCGTTCTTCTAGTGTTTTCTGCTCTGAAGATGTTCTAAAGTTTATAACAGAAGTCAATGTGAAGGCTCATAAGATGACCAAGCACCTTTTTGAGCATTGTGCCAGCGCTTTTTTGTTGAAAAACCTGTAGCGGTTTCTTCATTATTGAATGTAGCTTAAAAAATGACTAGAAAATGCCGGTAAATAAAATTTCACAAAAATTTTGGAAAAATCTGTAAAAACGGTGCCTGGAGTCAACAATGTCAGAAAAGAGCTAAGAAGATGACAAAATAACAAAACCTGTTAAAATAACACTAAAAATAAAATTGCTTGTGTTTCCTGCAGTGTCTTCCTCTTGTAAAGCTCAGTAGTTTCACCTGACTGAAAGAGACATTATGTGCACATACCGTTAAGCTGTTTAATGGTAAACCAGCATTAGAGACACATTTCAATGAAATGCTAACATTCACAAAAATGTAACATAAAAATATTTACTCTCATATAAACCCTGTTTCTTTTTCATCTTATTTATCATATTGGAATTATAACTTTATGTAAAATGAAGTCTTCTTCACATATACAAGGAGATCAGCCATTGTTCTCTCTTCTTCCTCATTATCCTGTATCTCGCAGCAAGGTCAGCACAATAAGCCTCATTTCATTAAGACTGGTATTGTTCATGATGGCCATGATGAGGGGGCATCCTGGAGTCATGGATGCCTGATTCATTTATTGGCTCATGCTTCTTAGAAGTGGTGTACGCCTCAAGAATTTGATGAGTAGGTGTCACCACACCTCATCATGCCCCTGTCGTACTCTCGCCTACCATTTTGGCACAATTGGCAGAAATTAATGGAAAAATTCCAAAAGAAACAAGATTTTTTCTCACCCTTGCAACACTTTTGTGATTATTCAAAAATATTCTTCAACATAATTCTAGTCTACTCAGAATTTTAGTTACTGAATGTACTCCAAAATTTTGCATCAAAATTAAATATCAGCTAAAAGATTGGAGTTTTAACAGCCTCCAGAGTCTGATTATAGATAACAAAATCTGTATCATCACTGAACTGTTGTGGAAATGCCTCAGATGCTTACATAATAATTAATAGTTGTAATGCCATCCATAGCTAAACTGCATCAGAATTCACAAAAAATGTATCATTTTAAGGGTAGGTGCAGATGGCCGTAGATTCTCTCAAAAGCAAAACTTCTCAAAAATTCAATGGACAGGTATATCAAATAGAATATGACAGAAAAAAAACAATGCAATACATTACCAGGTTTAAGATAAATGGATGTAAGAGGACATTTTGATATCTATAAATTCATAAATGTAAAAAATGAGAATAATAAACTTCAAATATGAAGACCTGGCAAGTTGTACATCAAGAACTGCTGAAGCTCCTGCTTTAAGAATGAAACTTTATGAGTTATTACCAGCCTTCATGTTCCGGTAACAACCAAATCGAAAAATGACTTGCAAACATCACAAACTATGAGCTGAAGCCTATACATCATTAGTAATTTAAAGGAAATGCTTCTCTGGGATATTACTGTCATACAGATATGATATTTTGTAAATTGAAAACAAAATTCTGCATAATGTTTGAGAGTACAGAGGAATATTAAAAGGCAGATCTTATACATAATTAAAATGAGCTCTTGGAATAAACTAGCATAATTGTTTAATTTGTTTACTCGTTCAAAACACGAAGCCTTTCCCACCATGCAGAAGACTCATCTTATTTCTTAAATATCAATATGTTTTTTCTTATACTGCAATTAAACTTTATAAAAGCGTTGATGTGGTATATATTTTTATCGATCTAGCGTAAAACATATGTCGTGTATTCACTTCTATGAGCAAAACAGAAATGCTGTGCAACAATAGCAGATGAAGAACAAAATCAAGCTCTGCAGTTGGGATTTGGTAAGCTATTTACATATATATGAGGGCATAATTTTGTAATTTCATAACAAATCCTACAGAGACCATTGTAATTCTAACTATGGGTGGAATCAGCTAATTGATATGTGTTAACAAGCTGCACTGTGCTGAGCGAAGCTACAATCTGAAGCATTTCTCAGGAGGAAATTTCATGTACTTAAATACCAGCTCCCTAACCGGAAACCACAGTATAGCTAGTTGACTAGCTATGTTAGCAGTGAGTATTTGATAATGTTGAATTTCTATAGCATTTATGAACCTATAGGCTATGTGTTCACAATGAGTTTTAGGTGAGTTTTTGTCGCTGCTTACTTTAGTTGTGTCAAAATTGGAATGTCTTACAGTTCCAGCAAAGTGGGTGGGGTTAATAGAATTCTCATACCCGCTGTGCTTCTTTTTAGGTAGTCAGGGCCGGCGTTAGGGGCAGGCAGACCAAGCAGCTGCCTGGGGCCCCCACTCCCCCAGGGGCCCCCACTCCCCCAGGGGCCCCCAGCTAGCGGCAAATCACGCAGCCGCTATGGGGCCCCTGTGAGGCAGGGGGCCCGCCTGCTGCCAGCGCTGACTCCCCCGCTGCATTGAACTGTACCGGCGTCTGCCGGTACAGTTCAAAGCAATGATGGAGGAGAGAGCGTGACACCCCCTCTCCCATCATTCCCCGCTCTGCCTCTGACACAGCGGGTGCGCGCGCACTCACTGTGTCCCAGGCAGAGCAGCTGCAGCCGCCGACACAGGAGCAGCGCGGGCACATGTGGAGAGGTGAGGAGCTTGTGTTTTTTTTTTTTTTTTTTCTTTTTACTGGACGGGGAGAGGAGAGGGGAGGAGAGGAGAGGAGAGGGGGGGATGTGAGCTGTGGTGTACACCACTGGGGGCTGTGCTGTATACTACTGGGGGCTCTGCTGTATACCCCTGGGGGCACTGCTGTACACCACTGGGGGCTGTGCTGTATACTACTGGGGGCTCTGCTGTATACCCCTGGGGGCTCTGCTGTATACCCCTGGTGGCTCTGCTGTATACCACTGGGGGCTGTGCTGTATACTACTGGGGGCTCTGCTGTATACCCCTGGGGGCTCTGCTGTATACCCCTGGGGGCTCTGCTGTATACCACTGGGGGCTGTGCTGTATACTACTGGGAGCTCTGCTGTATACCCCTGGGGGCTCTGCTGTATACCCCTGGGGGCTCTGCTGTATATTACTGGGGGCTCTGCTGTATATTACTGGGGGCTGTGCTGTATACTACTGGGGGCTCTGCTGTATACCCCTGGGGGCTCTGCTGTATACCCCTGGGGGCTCTGCTGTATATTACTGGGGGCTCTGCTGTATACCCCTGTGGGCTCTGCTGTATACCACTGTGGGCTCTGCTGTATACCACTGTGGGCTCTGCTGTATACTACTGGGGGCTCTGCTGTATACTACTGGGGGCTCTGCTGTATATTACTGGGGGCTCTGCTGTATACCCCTGGGGGCTCTGCTGTATACCCCTGGGGGCTCTGCTGTATACCCCTGTGGGCTCTGCTGTATACCCATGTGGGCTCTGCTGTATACCACTGGGGGCTCTGCTGTATACCACTGGGGGCTCTGCTGTATACTATATGGAGGACTATGGGGTGTGCATTTTACAATATGGAGGACTGTGGTGCACATTATAATATATGGAGGACTATGGGGTGTATTATACTAAACAAGCAAAATGCTGCATATTCATTGGGTGATTGGATTGTTTATGCCGGAATAAAAATCATTGTTCTCAGCAGCACATCGCCGGTGTAAACTGTAGATGTGCTGCTGATAACATGATACTGTATGGTGATCTGTTAGTGATCTATTAGTGATGGTTCTGTCCCATCATTCTTTCTCAGATGGTGGAAAGAGGCCGGGAAACAAGCGTCCAACGACTTCAGTATTGTCGATCACTCTCGTTTAGCGGCCTGAGATCAGCGCAGGTAAATACAACCGAAATGCTTCTGTGTGACGTGCAATATGTTAGCATTTGGGGCCCCATTTTAAACTTTGCCTAGGGCCCCACTTTGCCTAAAACCGGCCCTGTAGGTAGTATAAACTAACCTGTGGTGTGTGTTTCAAATCTGCATTTTTTCATTTTCTCTTGAAGGTTTGCGGAGTTTTATGTGCAGATTTTTGCCATAGACTTGCGTAAGATTTAAAGAAAGTCTGTAGGTAAAAAATGCACATGCATTTTCAGTGCATTTTGATGGAAGAAACGCATCAAAAATGCATGGAATCTGCTCATGACCACATCAATGAAATTTTGTCAAAGACAAAAACCAAGAAGTATCAAAAACAAAGCAGCTTTGTTTAAAACATGACATAACAGCAAAAGACAAAAATGTAGTGTCAAAAACACATAAATAAAAATTGTATTTTTGTTTCTTTTTGGTCTGTCATGTTTAAACTAAATTTGCTGCGACGATAGTAGTCACTACTCATGAACAAGCCATGAGGCAGGGTAGACAAGAGGTCCGGGGTCAAAAGCCAAAAGAGCTCATGGTAAATTAAGGGGAAAGACAAAGGCATAGTCAAGTAATGGTCTAAGGTTAGAATTCCAGGAAGATAGCAGATCAAGACAAAGGGGCATGGCAAACATAGTCATAGGCAAGATCCAAGGTCAGACATCAATAGATCAGAAACAGAGCACAGAAACAATAGGAACAAAAACACCACCAAACTAAGTCTACATCTGGCAGTAATCAGATACAGGCAGACAGCTAAATGGCCAGGTAATAGCCCAACACAGATGATACCTGGAGAAAACCCAGCATGCCCCTGCCCTGATTGGTCAGCTGTACTGTCACTCACAACAATAACAGCTCAACATGCCCCGGCCTCAGATTGGACAGGTGAACTGTCACTTACTGCATCAAAGACAAAATGAGTGGTGGAATCATTACAGTTGCTTTTGATACATCCTTTTATATTTGTTTTTTACATCAGAACTGCACTAAAAGGGCATATGTGTTTTTTTTGCCTGTGGATTTTCCGCATCTAATGCAATTCTATAGGGAAAAGCAGCATATAAAACACAGTGTAGTCACAAGAGAGATTATCATGTTACTAATTTCAAACACATACCGCAGGTCAGTTTATGCTCTGTAAAAAAAAGGACAGTGGGCATTAAATTTCTATAAATCCCATTCACTTTACTGGATGCATAACATGTAGTGATTTTGTGTAGAGAAAATACAAACTGTCGAAAACTCATTGTGTGAATTTAACCTAACATTAGATATACAGTAGCTCTGGGAAGTCAAATGAATCTCAATTCTCAGCTCTCCAGAATTTCCAGAATATAAAGATCTAAACCTGCGGAATTTTTCCCATTGCTTCTAGAAACATTTTTATTCCTAAAATTTAGTTTTATGACAGCCTGTAATATGTAGTATATATAACACATTGTTTGAACAGTGACAAGAAAAATACATGCAAAATAAAGAAGAGCAAATCAATTTGATGTCAATCGAATTCATATTGAAATTTTAGGAATTTGCTGAACCTGGTGAATGTGAACACTTTGCAATTTGCTTCTCGCAAATTGTCTAAAATAGCAGTACCATTTTGCACATTGTAGAAGATTGAATCAGCCAGAAAAGGATCACATGATCTCAGAAGGGCTTCCTGTAATGTTTTGCCTCTATTACATCACATGGCATGGCACAACTAATCAGGAGAGACTATCATATCATGTATAAAAGCAGAAGCAGGAACTGCTGAATCCATTTTGTGGTGAATCTGAATAGTGAGAGATCATTACAGCTCACACATTAGCTATTGAGATAGTTAGAGAAAGCTATAAATGAGTGAGGGAACTGTAAAGATAATGGGTGATAGTAAAGCAGTTAGTAAAATTGGTTGTATGAGGCAAAGAAAAAAGTATCAATATTTTTCAGTGCAGTTGGAGCTTATGTAGGTCTGATAATTGACTGTTAATTGACTCAATGGGAATCAAATTTCCTGGAGAAATTTGGTGAACCAAGCAAGTTACGAGCGGAGATGCCAGTAAAGTTACCGCAGTTCATCGGCGATGAACTTCGGTCACACATTATTGATGTCACCGCTCATCACTGCTGGTGCATCTTCACGCTATTGTTAGTGAACTATGGCTGGCATGCTCAGCGGTCCCACACTAATGGGACCGCTCAACACACCATTTGGATGTAGCAGAGGTGGGGATCGTCGTGGGACATCATCTGTATGGGTTATCTGCGGACAGGTGAGAATTACTTTTAATTTTTATTTTTATAGGGATTTTAATAAATGGGTAAAAGAGGGTCAAGGAGTGTTTCTTTCACATTAAGGACTTTCTTCTGTGTGAGTTTTTTTAACTTAAACTTATGGGGTTAGTAAATGGGATGTCTTACTGATGCCTCTCCATTACTAAACCCTGGACTTGATGTCAGCGAACATAAAACGGCTAACTTAAACCCCGAAACCATTACCAAACTTGCCTGCGCAGCAGGAAAAATGGGAGAAGCCTAGGCTGAGCACCAGAACTGGCACATCTAAAGGAGGCGCCATTTCTGGGCAGGCTGAGGGCTGATGTTATTAGTCTGGGAGGGGGCCAATATTCATTGTCCCTTCCCAACCTATTAATATCAGCCTGCAGCTGTCTGTTTAGCCTTTGCTGGTTATTAAAATTAGGAGGGACCCCACTTCATTTTTTTGAAGGGTACCCACTTTTTAATAACCAGTAAAGGCTAAGCAGACAGCTATGAGTTGTTATTAGTAATAAGCTGGGAAGATCTATGGATAGTGGTCATTTCCCAGAACAATAACACCAGCCCCCAGCTGTCTGCTTTCTCTCTGCTGGTTAAGAAAAATAAGGGGGGCAAAAACCATTTTTTCTTTTATTTATTTTTTATAGCTAAATACACGTACAGTATGCTATATACACTGCACTAATCATATATCTCAATGACATATTTCCATCTATCTATTCTATGTATATATCTGTTCAACCTATTAATTTATGACAGTTCACACTGTGAATTTACTGTACTTGGCTAATGAAATGCTCGGTTTCATATGACATGGGTGTGCAAAAATAGGACTGCACACTCATAGTCCATGTGAAGACCATTGAAACAGTTATATGGTCTTACTAATCTGCTTGGGTGGAATACTACAACTCGTTATGATCTAAGTGAAATTGAAAAATAAGAGAAGCAGTCTAATTAGTAATACTATAAGATTAGAGATTCAAAGGCTTATAAAACTATAGCTATTTTATTACGATAAATATCTCTTAGCAAAAGAATACTATGCTATGCTTTTTATATGTAAAATAATAAGATTATGCAGTAACAGTAATGCTGTCAATAAGGTTCCAGGATGAATAACATTAAATTATGTGAAAGATACCATATGCAACGTCAATCTCCCAGTGGAAAGGAGATTAATTAGCACAGCCAATGACTATCAAATCTCGATGTTCTGTGACCCCATAAGAGGATTGGCTACTTGTTATTTACACCACTGATAAAATACTGATTGGCTAACCTTGCATCCAGAAATAATGCTGTATCCCCAGTGGTTTGGTGTGCACTTGTCACACCGCTCTCCGATAGTGTTGGGAGGACATACACACTGACCAGTTTCTTCATCGCAATTATTCCCAACATGAGGGCAATCACAAGCTTTATAAAAGAAAAAACATATTACAGAATAGCAAAGCAATTTCATAGTTATAAAAAAACTGTTGTATGTAACATATATATATATATATATATATATATATATATATATTGTATTCGCAAGTTATATAATTAGCCTCCATAAGCTATGTTGTTGTGAATTTGTAGGCATTGTTCCATTAATTTTAGAAATAAATTGATACCTTAGATTATATAGTGTGGCGGTCCGAATTATTATTTTCAGCAAGAAAGTGTAATATTCCTTTGTGTAAAATATTAAGCTAAACTTTGATTGATACAGTAGATAGAATAATAACCAGCTTGACCATTACACTCAGAAAGGAAACTATTAACAAGTTGTAAGAGCATAAGATTACCTACAATATTCAGACATGACCTGCAATAGTTTTTGGTTTTCACTTCAATCATACCTAACAATTTCATATTATTGCTTTCTGGGATGCAAAGCAAGTAAAGTGAATAGTCTAATTAGAAAATGTCAGTTTTAACCCAAATTTTAGATACTCAGAGGGTAAGTTAGTCAACCCTAGCCATATGTGGCTCAGTGTTATATCACATAGTATTTCTATAGTAATTTAGTCACTGTAATATGATTCATCATTTAACCAGTTAAAAGATCTAAAAGTGAGATAAGTAGGATCAACAAAAAAATTTCACAGACAGGGCAGATGTGGGCTTTGGTACTTACGGGTACAACCACCTTCTTGGAAATCAAAAAATCCACGGTCACATCGGTCACATTTATCTCCAGTTACTCCTGGCTGACAACGACATTGCCCATTCTCATCACAGTCAAATGACTTTGATCCAAAAGAATTGCAGTTACAAGGGACACAACCCTGTGCGAATACAGGACCATATGTCTGTGGCTAAAATTGGGGAAAAAATTGTGAAATTGTTATACAATTTTGCAACATGTTAATGACTTCAATTTGCATTTAAATTCACAAATTTGGTAGTTTGGGGCACTTTTCTTGAATATAGTTTTAGAGCATATTTACTTAACTCAAACTTTTAGTGCAAAGGAACCAAAGGGTATACAAATTCATAAATCACCTTTTGCAACCATGTTACTCCTTGTCTGTTGCAGGTAACAACCATGTTTTAAATTGTACATCAGGTTTTCAGACATTCCACAAAACAGCTAATTATAAAGGGGTCCCATAAGGGAAGGCCTATTAACTGTTATTGCTGGGAGATGTTAAGAAATTTAGTTGTATAAAATAGGCAACATAATGTCTTCAAAAACAAAAGAAATAGCACATAAATTAATCAAACCAAGCATAAAAGTCACTCAAAAGAACATGCATTTCAAGACAAATTTAGTAAGTACGGCAATCCTTGAGAGATATCATTGTTGGTTAGTCATTCTGTATAAATGGGGCCAATGTTTTATATTACTTCTATATATTTAGGTAAATGGGGACATCAAAATAAAAAATTGCTATATTTTTAATAAAAGCCCTAATAGCATTTGTGCTTTAAGTGTTAATTTAGTACTCCATGGTTGAGCTTTGTTCACATGTACAAACTGTCTTAAGATATGGAATGGTTCTTAATTAGAAATTGCGTGGACCAGGCACAATTCAATTTTCAAAATGTAATTTTTTGCCATTTTTCTTATTTTTATAGAAAGACCTATTGTAAATAATGTTAGAAAAAATGTCATAGCTAGAGTACAATGCCAAAATGCAAGTAATGTACAGCAAAAAAAAGGCATTAAAACCTGTACCTGTTTACAATTTCCAAATAAACTATGAGCTAAAATCTGGTTGCAGCAGTTTCTGCAAAAAATAATAGTAAGAACACAGCAAAAAAAAGTTAATTTTCTCATAAAAAGAAGCTACATTTCAAATCACTATTTGGTGAGTTTTTTACATCAGTATTTGTAATTCAGAACCAGGAGTGGAACAATCAAAGGGAAAGTACAATAGAAACATATGCACCACTTCCACATTTTTTACCCACTTCTGATTTTGGCTTACAAATATTGAGGCAAAAAACTCACCAAATACTTAACATGTGCACATGGCCATAAAATGTGTGTAACCTGTGCATCAGCTGTCCTTGCTTATAGGGAATTCACCAGTGACCTAGTAGGGCTACGCTCCACCGTTGAGTATTTGGTGAGTTTTGAAGTTGCAGATTTTCTGCAGCATTTCTACACCTGACACTGGATTGAAATTTAATTTGACAGTTGTATTTCACTATTCTCGACACTTATAATATCAATGTTAATAGATATCGTGTGATAATACAGTGAAACTTGAAATGAGAAAACACATGCTCACACAGCTCTACACACATTTGTTACGTATCAACAATTAAAAAAATACAAATAATGCCATCACTATTAAAAAAAAAGAAAACTTTAAAAGCTGCACAACAAATTTAAATTTCATCTTCTTCACTCCATGCATAAAGGAGTGCACAGCCAATTACCGGAGTGGCTGGTTTGTAAGCCCCACGAGGACAGCCTCTTGATGTAGGATAGTTCCATCGCCTACTAGGTAAAGCTTGGATATTTTGGGATTTCCCTGTGGGATTTTTCCTTTCATATACTTGTCTTCTAAATTCACATCGTTTCCCAAAGTACTCAGGTTTACAAATACATCTCCCTGTAATGTCACAGCGCTGGGACATTGAGGCGCTGACGCTGCAGTTACAAGGTAGACATACCTGCTTGTCAGAATCCCACCAACAGTTTGGCTTTGAAAGCAGAAGAACAAAAGGAAAGTGTAAGAGAAACCAAAAGAATGAAAAAGAAATGAAAGGAAAAGAGATTGTTATGCAGCTGAGCTCTGACATTCATGCAACATGATGATATTACAAGATGGAACACAATGTCGTCTTGAAGAATATAACAAATGACAATATCCAATGAATATTTCATGCTTTTTCTACAGCACATCACACAGAAGATTATGCAGTAATTGTAATTAAATGATTGATGATTCTGGACAAATGTTGCTCCATCATTTATTCACTTGCACTTACAAATCACTGCATTAGTGGAAAATAAGAAAAAGAATATGATACATAAAAAAAGGCTAAACAACGTAAAGAAAATATATATTGTCAATCCTCATATTCTTTCTAAAAATACAAGTCTAATGTTAGTTTTGCATGTGTATGTGCTTAAATAAATTAAAGGAGTTATTCACAGCTTTTTTAGTGATTGCTTATCCATATGAATATCTGTTCATTGAGGGTGCGACACCCGGCATCCCCATTGATTAGTTGTTGCTGGTGCTGGAGATGTCCAGATGTGCTTATTTGTGGAGCTGTACACCATTGCTCCATCAACTGTATAGTGTCACGGCTGGGCACTGTACATCTACCACCTATTATAAGAAATCTTATAATCAAGTTCATGTGACTGAAATGTAGTGATATATATATATTTGCCCATCCAGAAGTAGAAGAAATTAGCCGCACAACACAAATCTTCCTTATCTTTAAAAACCTTTGTCCTTTATTGCAAACATTGTGATGTGGACATGGTTACAAAGGGCAGGACAGCTGCACATCAAGCTGATGTAATAAATGGATGATGGCCATTTCGCGTATTGTACGCTTCAAGGGGTCCATTGAAGCGTGTAATAAGCGAAACGACCATCGTTAGCTGAGTGCTCATATAATTTGGTAGACGTGGTTGCATGATAATAGACATCATAGGAAATAATTTCATTTTTAATTAGTTGAGCCTGATTTTTAATATTTTGAATTTAGTTAATACAATGCCTTGAAAAAATATTCATACCCCATGAATATTTCCACATTGTTTTAACTTTACAACCACAAATTTAAATATATTTTATTTGCATTTAATCTGATATACCAACACAAAGTAGCAGGCATTTATAAAGTTTAAAGGAAATTATGTAAGGTTTTCTAACTATTCTAAAAATACAAATCTGAAAATTGTGATTTGCATTTGTATTCAGCCCTCTGTAATGCGATACACCTAAATTAAATTCTGAGTGACCAATTGCCTCAAGAAGTCACATAATTAGTAAATTGAGTGAGTCCACCTGTAAGTAATCTATTCTCAATATAACTACAGCTGTTTTGCAAAAGCCTTAGATGTTAGGGATAAAGTTGTGGAGAAGTGTAAAGCAGGTTTAGGCTATAAAAAAATAGCCCATGCTCTGAACATCTCACGGAGCAGTGTTCAATCCATCTTCCAAAAATGGAAGGAGTATAGCATAACAGCAAACCTACCAAGACATTGCCATCCACCTCAACTAAGATCCCAAGCAAGGTGAGCACTAACAAGAAAAGCTGTTAAGCGGCCCATGGTTATGCTGAAGGAGCTGCAGAGATTAACAGCTCAAGTGAGACAATCTGTCCAAAGAACAACTTCTAGTCATATACTCCACAAATCTAACCTTTAAGAGTGGCAAGAAGAAAACCATTTATGAAAGCAAGCAATAAAAAGTTAAGTTTGCAGTTTGCAAAATTCATGTGAGGGACACAGCTAGTATGTGGAAAAAAGTGCTCTGGTCAGATGAGACCAAAGTAGAATTTTTTGGGTTAAATGCAAAGAGCTATGTGTGGCGGAAAGCTAAAACTGCACACCACCCTGAAAACACCATCCCCATCGTTAAACATGGTGGTGCCAGCATCATGCTGGGGGATGCTTTTCTTCAGCAGGGACAATGCAACTGGTCAAAGTTGATGGGAAGATGGATGGAGCTAAATACAGGGCAATTGTGGAGGAAAACCTGTTAAAGGCTGCAAAAGACTTGAGAAAGCTGGTCCTACAAAGTATTGACTCAGTTACACCAGCCACTCGCACACTTTCTAAGCACTGGCCTGCTCATTCCTTGTTTTGATCTGCTTAACCCAGTACATAGTACATGGTAAAAGTCTGCAAGAATTTGTATCCATTCTGTCCTAAAGAAATCTGCTTCCCTGCCCTATCACCTGTCATAAGAGAATATATCAGACAACTCCACACTACATTCCTTGGCTGAGCTTAGATTCTAGTAGCTAAAACTTTAGCTTCCTGTATTGGCGTGTTCATGTTTTGTCTCTCCTGATATTGCCCCAACTAGCCTTCTCATTTATACAACACATCCACCCTGGTGCATAATTACACTTGGGTGGAAAAAAGGAAGAGCTACAATGTCCATGATAAAAAAATCAAGTTTATTGATATAATAGTAAGAAATAATATTAAAATAAAAAAAGGTACAGGAATAGAATGAGGGACTGACACTGATATAAATTGCAAGCGTGCCAGGTACATCATTAACTTTTTAACCATAAAATATTAACTTCCGTATTAATGGTTGTGAGGACTCAGCATTATATCTTAATTAGCCAGACATCTATTTTAACCAGACCAAGAAGACGTATCTATATGTTGACTTTTGAATGTATGTGTTTCTTTCTGGTTTGTCAAGAAAACAGACTTTTGATTGTGTAAGTCTGTAATATTAACTTATAAGTTGACAATGTGTTGTAACATATTGTGCTCTTATGCTAGATGACTAGTGATTTTTGCTAATTACACATTGTCCAGGCCGACTAGCTTGTAGACTTTTAAAACAGAGGTGCAAAATCTATGCAAATAGATTAAATAATCAAATAATGTGACTATCTCTTCACCATTTGTCCCCTTGTCTGTGAATGCTGAATTAAAAAGAGGTTATATGCTCCTGCAGGAAGAGACAGATATTTGCCAAGATATCCAGACATAAAAACATCCACAGGCACTCTACATTACAGTAGCTAAGAGATCATGGTTCCATCACGAGGGATACACATTTGCCATTCTACAGGATACCAACTTAGGAGACCATGGCACTTGCTGGAAGAATACAGATCTGCTCCATTGTTCATCGCTGACCATGGATACATTTGTGAAAGCCAGGTTCGGACCATCCGGTCACCTGGAACCTATGGATACATTTTGTGAAACCTAGTTGTGACCATCCGGTCACCTGACACCATGGATGCATTTGGAGAAACCAGGATGGGACAATCTGGTCACGTGGCACCATGGATACATTTGTGGAAACCAGGTTGGAACCATACTGTCACCTGGAACCTTTGGATACGTTTGGAGAAACCAGGTTGGGACCATCCGATCACCATACACCATGGATACATTTGGGGAAACAAGGGTGAGACCGTCCAGTCACCTGGCCACATACCTCAATGGACTATCACTTTTCTAAATTTGTTGTTACCCGCTCTCTGTATGTGTGCCACAGGTGGGGTAGTCGGGCCCTCAAAAGCTCTGAAGTTACAGCTGCTCTTATCCTGGTGAGTCAGCAGAAGAATGAGACTCTGTAATCTGCACCATCTTGGGTATTTTGCTGGGACTATTCTATGTGTTATCTGCCTGTTTTGTGGTTCAATACAGTATTGCCACACTGTTTTACCCTCACCCAGTGCCCGTCAACCCCCATGTCTCCACAGTGGCCAAGCATGCTTATTCAACAATAAAGTGCAATAAAGTGTTGGCATATTAAAGTGCAAAGTGCTAAAGTTAATATTTATAAATGTGGATTCTATTAAACATATCTTGTTCCATTAAATAAATGCACATAATCACAGTTAATTTTCTACCAATCAGTTAATTCTTTAGCTGGTTATTCAAAGGTTGACTGAATAAATACTAATGCTTGAAATGACCACTGCAAAATTAATTAATACAAATTAGGTGACCTTTAAGAAAAAATCATTAGGGAATATAAATTCCTTTATGTGAAGGCTGGAGCAGTTGATCAAACAATGCATATAAGTACTGAACTGAGTGAGCCAAAAAGCCAGACAAAGGCTGCCCGTATTTAAATTTTCATGACTTTTCTACAACACTGAGGTAGAAAGGTTTGAGGTAAAGTTAGACTGTAATGCAAACTATAAACCTAGTTATTTAACATTTACCTGGGTAAATTTAATGCAATAGACTAGTGGTGGAGTCTTGTCCCTCTGCCCTAGCTGTCTCCAGTAATAATATAAACTGATCATGAGAACAGAACATTATGCTGTCCACCCAATGGTTAAATCCTCATCAAGCGAAGTGGGCTTTTTTCTTCACTTATTTTGATTTAGAGCTACACTTACATCAACCGGAGAAGAATGTTAAAGCTGATGTTTATTCTCAATCTTTTGATGTGACTGATTCTGTGGAGGAGGCTCAGCACATCACAAGGAGAATACTGTCCTGGGTGACATGAATCCAAGCTAGCAATTGATGTGGGCATACGCAAGTCTACTGAGACAATTGACAGCAGCTATTGGTGGCTCTCACTGACCAAGTATGTTTGGGACTTTATGATCTCCTGTCCACAGTGTGCCAGGAACAAGTCTCCAAAGAATAAACCTGCTAGTCTCCTTTAGCCTCTGACGGTTCCTTTCACCTCCTGGCAACATATCGATATGGATTTCAGCATGAACCTGACCCTCTCAAAGGGTTACAACACCTTCTAGGTCGTGATGGACTAGTTCTTTAAGATGGCTCACTTTATCCCCTTGGTCGACCTGCTTGCCACACAATTCTTCCAGCATGTGTTTCATCTCAATGGTCTCCCCCTCCACATTGTCTCTGACCATGGAGTCCCAATTTGCATATCAATTTTGGAGGGTCTTTTGCAAGTTGCTGAATGTCCAGCTGGATTTCTCCTCTGCATATCATCCACAAACCAATGGGTAAGTGGAACTGGTAAACCAGACTCTTGAAAACTATCTTTCTCACTTTACTTCTGCCCATGAATATGACTGGGTACAATTACTGCCCTGGGCAAAGTTCTACAGCAATCATATTGAGGAATCTTACAGAGAATCACCATTATTCATTGTTTACTCCCAGTATCCTAAAGTGTCTTCTACTACATCGGCTTCTCCGTGGTACCAGCTGCTGAATCTTCTTTTGGCATCTTCCTCCAGACTTGGCAGCAAGCTCGGGTCTCCCTCTCTAAGGCCATGTCTAAGATGAAGACTCATGTGTACAGGAAGAGAGGTTCACCTCTTCAATACCAACCTGGCGTGTTCGCGAAATGTTCACCTGGAGATGCCTTCCAACAAGTTCACTCCTCTGTATCTTGCTCCACTCAAAATCATCAGACAATGCAATCCTGTAATGTACAGTCATCTACTTCCTCTAAATCTATGATCTCAAAATCCTTTCATGTATCACTCTTGAATCCTGAATCGCTTTTCCAAGGTCCATACTCCTGTTTCTACTTCTGTTACCGAGGGGCCTTCAGATGTGTTCAAGATCAAAAACATTCTGGATTCCAAGATGATTTTAGAGAAGACATTCTACTTGGTGGATTGGAAGGGCTTTGGCTTGGAGGAGAGGTTTTGGGAGCCGGCGGTGAACATCTGTGCACCTACCATTCTTCTAAGATTTCTCCTTCAGTCTGACCAAAAAAGGAGAGGGTGTAAAGGGTTGGGGTACTGTTACACCAGCCGCTTGAACGCTGTCTAATAGCTGCCCTACTCACCCCTTGTTTTTCTCATGTTCCACCCAGTACCGGAGAGCTGCATTGAGCTTCCCTCAAAGCTTCCCTTTTCATCTCTGCTGTTTGAGAGTTATAGGGGGCACGGCCAAACTCTGTAGGAATTTGTATCCATTCTGTCCTGCAGTGATCTGCTTCACCGGTCTATCACCTGCCAGCAGATTGTATATCAAGCGACTCCACCCTCCATTCCTCGCATGAACTTAGGTAGTAGCTCAGCTCTAGTAGCTCAGTCACTAGCTTTCTGTTTTGGCATGTTTCTGTTATCAACTCTGCTAGCTTTCTCATTTATCCTAGAGAGACCGACCTGTAATGCCAGGTTCAAGCAGCTTGCACTTGTGGCTCATTAGCAAAAAAATTGAAAAGAGAATTACGTTAACATAAAGAAGGATTACAAAATGCATGGATAAAATATGGATTGATTCTGGATCACAGCGACCTAACATAGATACTGTATGTTTGGTTTGAGGTAGTAAAGCCTGCTGACAGGTTCACTTTATATTAGAGTCTTACCTATAAAAGGCCAAAAAGATACAGTTGCTTTATAAAGGTCAGCAATCAATTTAAGGTTGCAGGGTGGTCTTTAATTGCTCTCGAAATTCAGTAAAATCATATGTTTCCAAATAAACACATTTGTTGGCTAACTTTGAGATCATCACTGTGATGCTATGGCTTTTTCCATTAAGCATGTTGAATCCCAGCAGATTCTAACTCCGTGAATTGCCACATGGTACCATATATATTGTAGCACTTCATTATGGATGTATGCTCTTATAAAAGCTATGTTGTATCCAAATACAGAATATTGTTGAGTATATTGATTTTCTAAAACAATTACAGCATGCTATATTCACAATTCTGCAGCCCATTGAACTGCAATCTATCAGAATCACTTGTTTTTTCTTTATATATTTTTTTTTTTCAGTGTAGTCTTCTTGACATAAGCATGACATGTACTTCTAATACGATTTAAATTGGGTGACTTGGAAAATGTAGAAAACAATATCTGGTGGCGCTAAGTATCCGTATGCCAGAGTCCTTGCAGCGACACCAACAAACCTCCACAAATGGTTTGTAAATGAAATATGTAGTAAAAATAGTATACACCTAAGGTATATAGGTGCGCGCTGGACAATAGCAGCTGTAAAAGTAGTACTGTTGAGTATACTTATATATATATATATATATATATATATATATATATATATATAGAGGGTATGCTAAAATGCCCAAAATGATAGTCCACTATAGAAACTCAATCGGTAACACTTATTAGATAAGCTGTATGATTCAGTACCGGTTTGTCAAAAAGAGAAAGGGAAAAAAGCACCTCTAAGGGGAACATACACAGGATGTGTCCGGCTGAAAGTCAATACTTAGAATAACAGGGATGCATATACATATGCCTACCTGAGTCCTTGAGGCGCTGAAGAACTGTGTAGATACTGTCGTTACTTTAAAAAATCCAAGTTGAGGACAGTCTAAGCAGGTGGCTGCTCCGGCCGGTAACAGCCACCTAGAAACTAGCCTCCGGGAGGGGGCGAGGACCTGTGAATCCGGACGCCGCGTGCGGTAAGAGCGGTAAGTCCGAATGAGCTGCAGGACCCTTCTGACGTCACAGAGCACGTGATCGCTTCCCCGAACCCGAAAGTGAAAGTGAATGTGAACGCGAGTACGGGGTGCAGTAAGGATCAATCTCTACGCGTTTCGGAGACAACTGTCTCCTTCCTCAGGAATGATCCCTGCTCCGTACTCTTCCTCCTTATATAGATTACTGGAATCCAAAAAGTTCAGTGCCCACATTCAGGCCTCTTGGCGCAATCGTATCCAAAATGAAGATCCATTTTGTTTCAATTCTAGACATAGCTTTAATGTAATCACCGCCCCTCCAGTGTCTAGCTACCGTGGCTATGCCAGAGACTTTCATTTGTCGTGACAGTCCCTTATGGTGTTCTACAAAATGCTGAGAGAGAGGGTGACCCATATACTTCTTATTGATGTTTCTAATGTGTTCATTTATTCTTGTTTTTAATGGTCGCTTAGTCCTCCCCACATACAATTTCCCACAGGGGCATTCTATGGTATAAATAACCCCTGTGGTGGAACATGTTATAAAATCCTTAATTTGAACCATCGTCTCTCCTTTTTTAATGTCAGTGCATTTCTGTGTGATAGTCTGTTTGCACATATTACATCTTTGGCACGGAAAGAATCCTTGTAGCTTCGTATGGGATATTGAGGACTGTTTTTTCAGAGAGACCTGTTTCTGTACTGTAGGGGCAATCAGATTTCCAAGATTTTGGGATTTTTTAAAAACAAAACGGGGCTTGTCCGTAATTTTCTCCCCCAGGATCTTGTCATTTTTTAGGATATGCCAATGTCTACCAACAATCTTGCGCAGAATATTTGAATTTGTGTTATATTTGGTTATGATGGGAATAAAATCCAAATTCTCTATATGTCTTGGGGCGGGATTAATTAGCTCTTTTCTTGATTTAGTAAGGGCCATTTCCTTCGATTTTTCTAACATTTTCTTATCATAGCCTTTTTCTAGAAACTTTTCTGTTAATGTCACTGCTTCCAATTCAAAATCCTGGGGCCTAGAACAGTTTCGATGGATCCTGGTGAACTGGCTTTTTGGAATATTAAGTAACCAACTGGGGAGATGACAGCTATCTAGAGGAATATAGCTATTGGTGTCAGTGAGTTTCGTGAAGGTACGCGTTTGAATTTTAAAATCATCAATAAAAATTTTTAAATCTAAAAAATTAATTTCAGTGGTGCTGGTGGTGGAGGTAAACTTTAAAAAATACTGATTTTTATTTATATCCGTTAAAAACTGATTGAGGGAATCCCAACCACCAGACCAGATAAAAACAATGTCATCAATAAAACGCCTCCAGAGGACCAGGTTCGCGCGTAGGTGACCCCCCGGGTATATGGCGTGTTAAGGTGGGAGGAACACGCCATATACCCGGGGGGTCACCTACGCGCGAACCTGTTAGAAAAATCGAAGGAAATGGCCCTTACTAAATCAAGAAAAGAGCTAATTAATCCCGCCCCAAGGCATATAGAGAATTTGGATTTTATTCCCATCATAACCAAATATAACACAAATTCAAATATTCTGCGCAAGATTGTTGGTAGACATTGGCATATCCTAAAAAATGACAAGATCCTGGGGGAGAAAATTACGGACAAGCCCTGTTTTGTTTTTAAAAAATCCCAAAATCTTGGAAATCTGATTGCCCCTACAGTACAGAAACAGGTCTCTCTGAAAAAACAGTCCTCAATATCCCATACGAAGCTACAAGGATCCTTTCCGTGCCAAAGATGTAATATGTGCAAACAGACTATCACACAGAAATGCACTGACATTAAAAAAGGAGAGACGATGGTTCAAATTAAGGATTTTATAACATGTTCCACCACAGGGGTTATTTATACCATAGAATGCCCCTGTGGGAAATTATATGTGGGGAGGACTAAGCGACCATTAAAAACAAGAATAAATGAACACATTAGAAACATCAATAAGAAGTATATGGGTCACCCTCTCTCTCAGCATTTTGTAGAACACCATAAGGGACTGTCACGACAAATGAAAGTCTCTGGCATAGCCACGGTAGCTAGACACTGGAGGGGCGGTGATTACATTAAAGCTATGTCTAGAAGTGAAACAAAATGGATCTTCATTTTGGATACGATTGCGCCAAGAGGCCTGAATGTGGGCACTGAACTTTTTGGATTCCAGTAATCTATATAAGGAGGAAGAGTATGGAGCAGGGATCATTCCTGAGGAAAGAGACAGTTGTCTCCGAAACGCGTAGAGATTGATCCTTACTGCACCCCGTACTCGCGTTCACATTCACTTTCACTTTCGGGTTCGGGGAAGCGATCACGTGCTCTGTGACATCAGAAGGGTCCTGCAGCTCATTCGGACTTACCGCTCTTACCGCACGCGGCGTCCGGATTCACAGGTCCTCGCCCCTCCCGGAGGCTAGTTTCTAGGTGGCTGTTACCGGCCAGAGCAGCCACTTGCTTAGACTGTCCTCAACTTGGATTTTTTAAAGTAACGACAGCATCTACACAGTTCTTCAGCGCCTCAAGGACTCAGGTAGGCATATGTATATGCATCCCTGTTATTCTAAGTATTGACTTTCAGCCAGACACATCCTGTGTATGTTCCCCTTAGAGGTGCTTTTTTCCCTTTCTCTTTTTGACAAACCGGTACTGAATCATACAGCTTATCTAATAAGTGTTACCGATTGAGTTTCTATAGTGGACTATCATTTTGGGCATTTTAGCATACCCTCTATATATATATATATATAAGTATACTCAACAGTACTACTTTTACATCTGCTATTGTCCAGCGCGCACCTATATGACTTGGAAAATGACCCAAACACTGAAGCTTCTCAGTACTCAGGATTTTGAAGTACCGTATGTTTCCCAGATTGTCCAACATGTCTACTTTATGCAGGAGATTAACAGAGTAAAAAATGCTAAAATACCACTTTGAAATTCAGGAAAATTTTCCCCACCAGCATAAAACTTGAAATTATGCTCTTGAATGTTCTAGGTTATCTGTGGCTTCCACCTAGGTAGCAATTGTGCCTGACACACTGGGGCACCTGTGACTGCTTGCAAAACAAGCACATTTGTGGCCTCATCTGCACATAAAGGCTTAGTCCTACATCAGTATTTGGTCTGTATTTTGCATCAATGTTTGTATGCCAAAACCAGCAGTGGAACTACAGGAAAAAACTATATATTAAACTATGTAATTGAAAGATTGACAATTGTTCTGTATTTTAGAGACACTCCTAGTATTGGTATACAAATACTGAAATAATGATCAAAAAGACTGATGTTTGAAGAAAGCCTAACAAGGATTCTTGGGTCCCTTTTTCCTTTTATGAAAAACCATTTTGGCATGCTTCTCTCTGCCAATATTACTCTGCTCTCAAATGAGGCAGCAAATACTTGCTGATAGATTCCCTTTGAAGGTTTATAACTAAAGATGAGCGAATATGTTCGGAAAACGATCGCCAAACATAAATTCAGCATGAATATGATCCATTCGGATTTGTGATCAGTAGCAAGAGCATTTTTTTTTCAAATCTGAAAAAGTCGGTAACATTCGGTAAAAGATAGAATAGAAGCCGGCAATTCATGTGCCGTGTTCAGTAAAATCACAGAGCGATAGGTTAGAATAGAATAGATAGGATAGATATATACACATAGAATACATAGATATATAGATGTCAGTGACACATATATATATATATATATATGTATATGCAGTATATTACATAAATGGATAGAAAAAAGAAAAGCCATTAGTTCATCTGCCGTATTCTGTAAAATCACTGCAGGAGCCGATAGGATAAAAGAGATGGATTACATATGATAAATACATACAGGAGTCTACAGATGTCTGTGACAAATACAATTAGTACAGTGTTTGTGCAGCTTACCGTGTGTGTATGTATTTAATTAATAACAGATTATTTTTCTGAAAAAAAAATGGCTTGGGCTCCCGCATAATTTTTGTAACTAGCAGAGGGAAAGCCAACTGCTGGGTACCGATGTTTATAGCCTGGGAATGGGGTAATACCCATGGAGCTTCCCAGGCTATTAATATCAGCTCACAAATGTATCCTTTGCCTCTACGGGCTATTAAAATGTGGGACCCTAAAAAACAATGACATAGGGTCCCCTTATTATTAATAACCTATGCAGACAACTGCAGGCTGATATTAATAGCCTAGGAAGGGGCACTCCCCAGGCTAAAAACATAAGCTCTCAGCCTCCCCAGAAAAGGTGCATCTCTAAGATGCACCAATTCTGGCACTTAGCCTTGCTCTTCCTACTTGCCCTGTGGCGGTGGCAAGTGAGGTGATAGTTGGGGGGTGATGTCACCTTAGTATTGTCAAATGACATCAAGCCCCGAGGTTATTAATGGAGAGGCGTCAATAAGACGCCCCCATTACTAACCCCATGGTCACATTGTATGAATACACAGGCACCCAGAAAAAAGTCCTTTAATCAAAAGAAAGACTCCTTTAATAATCTTAAGTAAACCATACTTACGACCTCGGTCATTCCCCCAATGCCCTCATCATCTGCAAAAGAGCTAAAAAAGCAAACAACAAAATTCCTCACCTTTCCACAGAGATGCTTTTAATCCATTTGTCCCACAACAGGTTTAGCTCTGCTGCATCTAGATTGCAGGCTACATGTTTGCATTAACACTGGGCCGAGCGCTTATAGACGCTTCTCCATTACTAATCTGTGGGCTTTATGTCACCTGACAATACAAAGGTGACATCAACCCCACAAATATGAACCCCACTTGCCACCGCTACAGGGCAAGTAGGAAGAGCTGGCAAAGCACCAGAAATGGTGCATCTAACAGCTGTGGGCTGCTACTTTGAGGCTGGAGGGGCCTATAGTGATGGCCCCTTACCAACCTGAGAATACCAGCCCCCAGCTGTCTGCTTTAGCAAGGCTGATTGTCAAAAATTGGGGGGGACCTCACACCATTTTTTTTAAATTATTTATTTAAATAATTAAAAATACGGCATGGGGACCCCTCTATTCTTAATAACCAGTCATGCTGAAGCTGACAGCTGAGGGTTGTAGCCCCAAGCTGCGAGTTTTGCCTGGCAGGTTATCACAAAAAACAGGGGAACTCACGCAGGTTTTTTTTTAAATTATTTACCTACAGCGCAGGAGTGGCTGATGAATACTCCCATCCATCGCTCCTGCTCTTACTGTTATTAGTGGTAGCAGGTGTCAGCTGATGGGAGCTGTAGTCCAATCAGCTGACAGCCTGACACCAGTGACTGGAGGTAAACTTTATACCTCTTATTACAGCTGAGCCCTCATGCTGTCTTTTGACAGCGTGGAACCACGGCTCTCTGACAGGCAGGGATGATTTCACCACCGATCAGAAATGCTATACTGGTGTTTCCCACACTGTCACACAGCATGAGAAACACCAGCTTTTGTGCTGTGTATGTTTGGCTATATTCAGCGATTAAATCGACGAATATTGCAAATTCGGCGATGGTGAGACAAACTGAATATTCAAATATTCGCTCATCTCTATTTATAACCACTCCTATAAACCCTTGGAGTATCTCCACAAGTGTACATAGGTCATTAAAACTTTGTTTTTGAGTGAATAAATTGAAGGAAGCACTTCAATTCCTTACACTAGAACTGTGCGCCAAGGCATGGTATTCTTGAATTAATAAAAGCATACTTTAAGTGAAAAGGCCCTGACTTAAGATGATGAATAGACTCTTCAAATGCTTTCAGTACAAGTGAATGGCACAGCAAATCAACAGAAAATCAACAGGATTTGTATGACAGAGTCTACCTTATATTAATCTGTGGTAGTAAAATGTTAGAAATGAAAGCATGCAGTTTATGCCAGAGGAAGCTAAAGTGCCTCTGAAATGTATTATGATAAGAAAACCATTTTGGCACCATAGTAAAGCAAAAATCAATGCATAAATCATATGTTCTGAGCCAGATTTGGATCAAAATACAGAAAAGGTATTTCTGAGATGGAGGCTGATGTGTTTTAGAAAGACTATCATTCTGCTTCTACCTACGTAATTTATGAAAATATCAGGTCTGTCTTGCTTCTTCTTTTTTTACAAATAAGTTTATATGATAAAAATTTCTTCTTTTTTAATTACTTCTTTAACAGAAACTAATGTGACCTTATTGAAAAAAAAGGAAAAATAGTTGATTAATGATACTGTTCCTATTCTCAGAGGTCAGATGGAATCTTTATAAAATGCTTATTATTGAGTTAAAATGTAGCAGACTGTGATTGTTGGATCACAGACAATCGTTTTCATAATTCAAATCACATTTTCTTCTCCCAATACAGGGTTGCCAACTTGACTTTTTATTTTTTTCTGGCTAGCTTATAAAAAAAATCACGAACAGACATTATTTTATATGTATACATACACAATGCATCAGCACAATGCAGATAATGAATACATGAACGCCAATATTGCTACAAACATTAAAAAAGTAAGGTACTTAGTGTTTTTTCATTAAAGAATGCAAAAGCCATCCAGCCACTTCAAGGTGACCTTTTAATATGGATGGTTCCTATCACTATATCACTGTCCTACCTCTCTGTGTCAAAACAGCCTCATGTGAATGGGAAGTAAAAAGGATACAAGGCATAGCTTAAAATTAAAACCTTGTGTGGGAAAAGTGGGTGGATAAGGGTGCTGGACCATGAAGGAGGCTACTGTTCCTGATATGTACTAAAGGCAAATAAAGGGTCGGCACTCCTTTAGTATTAAATTATGCAAAAATAAACTATATGGCCAATATACTAACATATACATACATGATGTATCAGCACACTGCGACTAAGGAATACATGAACTCCAATATTGCTGCAAAATATTAAAAGCATAAAAGCTACCCAACCACGTCAAGGTGACCCATTAATATGGATGTCCCCTATAAATAATGTCTTCCCTTTCTATGTGCCAGAACAGACATATTTGTTCACTTGTCCATTAATTTATTACTAAGGGTGTGCGGGCCTATTTTTTGTTTTTTTGCAGTACATATCTAGGGGTGTGGCCCCCTCCTGGACTCAGCACCCTTATCCACCCATCTTTCTCACACAAGGTTTAATTATGAGCTATGCCTGGCTTTCCTTTTATTTCCCCTTCACTTTAGGCTGGTTTGGCTCATGGAGAAATAGGTCATTAGTGATAGGGACCATCCATATTAAAAGGTCACCTTGACATGGTTACATGGATTTTGTGTTCTTTGATCAATAACGCTAACTAAGTACCTTACATTTTTAAAGTCTGCAGCAATGATGGAATTCATGTATTGATTAGTCACATGCATTAGTCAACAACCAGCATATATCAGACACTGGATGCATGATTTCAGCCATTTATGTTTGACTCTGAAAGGCTGTGGGTATTTCAGAGAAAAACATACTCTAAAGGACTAGTCGGGTCCCCGACAGCTTCTTTTCACCTGCTGCCAGTGACACATAGGTCTCTTCTCATATATGCACTCAGGGAGAGACCTGTCAATCTAGGAGATCGGGATGGGACCTGCCTATCCAACTAGTCACCCAAGAGGCTTGATTCCTGGCTGACTAATATCAAATATGATGATGTGCCTGTTGTGCAGCTGTGATGTAAGATATGAGAGTTCAGTTAGTTTATCAAGTAGAATATAGAGGCAAGTTGAATCACATGTTCCCATAGCAGATAGAGATGACACAGACTCTAGCTGATCATGTCATGCTGTGCTGTTGGTGCTATTGCAACATGAGATTTATTAGCAGAACAAAGATGAATGAAATTTAGGAATAAAGATGAAGAGTGAAGACAAGAAAACAGGAAGTGGAAACAAATGAAAGTATGTACACCATATATGAAAAAAGTTTCCGATTGTTGCCAATAAGATAAATTGTGCAATTATACACACACAAAAAAACCCGGGAGAACTTCATTAATTTAATTTTTTATAATATTAGTCGATATTATGTTTTATAAACTGTATACACAGTCTCAGGACCAGTATAATGCAGAAATATCCAGGAACTTACCAAGCATTCATCACACTGTCGACCTTTCACATTACTTCTGCACTCACACTGTCCATTCTGTAGATTGCAAACAGTAGATACAGATCCATTGATGTTACAGTTGCATGCTGGAAGACAAAATGATAATCAGGTTAGCATCGCTCAATGTTCCCTGAATACTTTGAATGCTATCATTTTTCAATTAACTACCCAGCTGGAAATATTTGAATATTACTCATAGGTAATTTTTAGCCAGCTATCAGCATTATCCCTTCTAAAATAGTGATATTAAGACTACACTTGGAGGAAAACAGACTGAGCACTTCATCCAACCCCCTACAAAAGATGATGCTATAGGAGAAGCTTGAGTGTATGTAAAGGTACCTACGGTACCTCACCTTATGGTAAGAATGACTAAGCCAGATACTAAGTGTGTCACTCAGAATGCAGAATAATCATTGCTAATATACAGTAATGCAGTGTTTCAACAGTTGGATTAGTGACAATTACATGTGACAGAGCAGTTGCAGACCACTACCCAAGCCCTAAAAGTTACTATGAACTTCAGTGCAAATTAAGGTAGCTGGTGTGAGTGCTCCTGGGAGAAAGTAGCTCTGGATCCTATGCGCGGTTGCAGGGCAATCTTTTACTGTTACTGGCATCTTGAGCTGGTAAAGGTTGTTGTGACCCTTTTGGCTTGTACAATGAGGAACATTGATGAAGAACGTTCAAGCTTTGACCATGTATGCCTGCCTGCCTCACAACCGCTTGAAGAGGAAAACACCTTTACCCTTTTCACGACATCTGCCATACATGTAAAGGAGGTGCATTCCTTCAAACCCATGTACGGCGGGATGATCACATTGACACTCTTAAAGAGCTGGCGTAATCATCAGCGGATATCAGCTATGTATTATAGCTGACACCCTGCAAAAACGCACACAGTCGGAGCTCGTGCCGATTGTGAGTGTTTAACTCCTCTGATGCCGCTGTAAATATTGACAGCAACATCGCTCGACATAGCAGAGGGAGGGGATCTCTCTCTGCTCCAGTTGGCACAACCCGATTGCACGGACCCAGTACAAAAAGATGACCACAGGGTCACCCACCTGTGGTGGGCTGTAAGTTCCTGCTGAAAGCAATACAAAAGCATTGCAGAGCATTAGACCAGCAGAGCAGTGAAAGTTTCTGTTCCAAGGTAAAAAAAAAAGTAAAGATAAAAGTTTTAAAAATTGTAAAAATATATATTTTTTAAATCACAAAAATAAAGAACAAAAAAATATTATACTATTTTTCCAATAAATAAATGTAATTTATATTTAATGTAAAAAGAAAACTAAACAAAGTACACATATTTGGTGTTGCAGACTCTGGAATGGCTAGATCTATACATTTGTCCTGCTAGCTAACCCCTTAAGTGATCATCACAGTAAAAAAAATAATAAAAAAGTAAAAACAGCGATCCTTTTTCATCATTCCACCGAACAAACAGTGGAATAAAACGTGATCAAAAAGTTGAATGTAACTAAAAATGGCATAATTGAAAATGTCATCTTGCCCCATATAATCAAGCCACCATACAGTTTTGTTAGCAGAAAATAAAAAAGCTATAGCTCTTGGAATATTAGCGATGCAAAAACAATTATTTTTTCTAAAAAATTGTTTACATTGTGTAAAAGCGGCAAAACATTCAAAAAAGTACACATCTAGAACAACCCGTTCCATAGAAGTAGAAACATAAACTTCAGAACAGAAACCATCTTCTTATTCCATATCACCCTAAAACAAGTGGTAAGGGGAGCCACAGTAGCACAAGGCACTCTTAAATAGCAATATAACACAACAGAAGGAAAAGAGCACAAAAGTCCCAGATAAAAATAATAATTTATTCAAAACACTTGTAAAGCCAAAACAAAAAAATAACAATAAATTGAAAGTTGAGTAGTTGAAACCACAGGTGTTGCACATAGAAACCACTATTAATTTAAGTGGATGGGAGTGCAATTTATGGCAACAAATTAAGAAAAAAGTGCCAGTGTATTAGATATGTGAAAACAGTACCCATGTAAATAACGCTGGTGGAAAACCTAAACAGCTCAGGATCTAATACTTAAAGGGACTCTGTCACCTGAATTTGGAGGGAACAATTTTCAGCCATAGGGGCGGGGTTTTCGGGTGTTTGATTCACCCTTTCCTTACCCGCTGGCTGCATGCTGGCTGCAATATTGGATTGAAGTTCATTCTCTGTCCTCCATAGTACACGCCTGTGTAAGGCAATCTTGCATTGTGCAGGTGTGTACTATGGAGGACAGAGAATGAACTTCAATCCAATATTGCAGCCAGCATGCAGCCAGCGGGTAAGGAAAGGGTGAATCAAACACCCGAAAACCCCACCTCTATGGCTGAAAATTGTTCCCTCCAAATTCATGTGACAGAGTCCCTTTAATAATGTAAAAAGTATTGGAAACAAGTAACAAAAGTATAAAAATATACAGCAGTAAAGACATAGAGCAGTATAGTTAATCCATACCAGCCATATAAGCAGTTAGAAAATATAGTGCATATCACTTTAAGGGACCAATATTATCACCAATAGCGCCAAATATTGCCCTTACCCATGGTCTCCACTGCAGTGGCCTATGTACGCAGCCCTGAAGCACGTTTTTGTGGGTTTGTGTGGGCTTCCGAGGCTCTGAAAAAGTGAAATGGCTTCCCTAAAAGAAAACCAGTGAATTCTGGACTCCTAAATGCAAATGGCCCTATCCCTTCTTATCCTCTGTGTGCTTAAACCACGTTTAATGTCCACATGTTTATTAGTACTGTAGTAATGTGATCCTACTTAATTTATGGTGTGCGTGTCCCCAGAAGCAGAAACTGGACACAGCAGATGAGCACGACAATGTATGTATAAAGAGATGGGCGGGCCCTTGGATGTTTGGCAAAACAGTTAAAGAAAAGTTTGGGTTTGAGCACCAGAACAGTACCAAGACCCGGACCCCATTCACTTGAAAGAGGGGCCTGAACATCCAGTGTTTGCAATGCTGTTTTGTGCATGACAGTGCGGCAAACACTTCTTCTGATTGGCTGTAAAATCAAATGACAGTGTGAGCCCACAGCTGCGATCGGAGGTAAAAAGTTTACCTCCGGTCACTGCCGTTGGCTGATAGGACTACTGCTCCCATCAGCCTATGCCTGATGCCGCTAATGACAGCAAGAGCAGGTGGCGACTGATGGGTTTATTCATCAGCTGGCACTGTAAACAAATAGTTTAAAAAAAAACAGCGTGGGTTCCCCTGCATTTTTAAATAGACAGCTGGGGGCTGCAACCTTCAGCTGTCAGTGCTAGCAAGGTTGGTTAACAAGAATAGAGTGGTCCCCACAATGTTTATTTACATTTTTTAAATAAATAATTAAAAAAATGACATGGGGTCCCCCCCAATTTTGACTACCAGTCTTGCTAAAGCAGACAGCTGGTGGCTGGTATTCTCAGGTTCATAAGGGGCCATTATTATTGCCCCCCAGCCTAAAAACAGGAGCCAGCAGCTACCCAGGAAAGGCGCATCTAATAGATAATTCTGGCACTTTGCCCGGCTCTTCCCACTTGCCCTGTAATGGTTGCAAGTGGGGCTCATATTTGTGGGGTTGATGTCATCTTTGTATTGTTCAGTGACATTAAGCCCATGGCTTAGTAATGGAGACGTGTCTATTAGACACCTCTCCATTACTAATTCTAGCTATATTGTAAATAAACACACAGCAAAAACAAAGTCCTTTAATTGAAAGAATGACACAGACTACTTTAATTATTCTAAATTGAACTATACTCACGTCATCGTCCATTTAATTGAACCCCTCGTCTACTGTAATAAAAAAAAATAAAAAACAACAATATTCCTCACCTGTTTTTCTGTCCCACGCCGTAATGCATGTCTGGGGATGAACAGTTTTCAACCTGGACAGTGCTAAGATGCGACCGTCCAGGCTGGGAACCACTGATGAACGAGCTGCTGCTAGCACAGCATCAGTGAGCAGTGGTGACATCATCGAGATTACCGCTGGTCACTATGGGTGGGCCAATGAACTGTGGTGACCTCGGTGAGATCACCATTCACACAGTGAGCTGCGGGCTGCTATTTTTAGGCTGGTGGGGCAATATCAATGGCCCTTTACCAGCCTGAGAATACCAGCCCCCAGCTGTCTGTCTTGCCAAGGCTGATTGTCCAGAATGGGAGGACCCCACATGGTTTTTTAAATTATTAAAATAATTTAAAAAAACAGCATGGGGACCCTTCTATTCTTGCTGACCAAACTTGCTAATGCTGCAGCCCACAGCTGTCAGTTTTAAGATATACATAAAGAAACTCAGATGTTTTAAATTCCAAAAAATAACAAAAAATAAAAAATAATAATCTATTTAAAAAATAATCACTAATGTCAAACAAATAACCATCAAAATAACTTTTATTAATACTACAAAATACAAGCTAGACAAAAAGTGCGTGTTTCGCCGCCGCTTCTTCGGGGGGCAGTGTGTAAGTGTGTACCATTTATGATTTAAATATCCCCTAGTAAAGGCAGGAACCAATCATCTGCCTAAATTGAGATTAGCTCCAGCCGCGTCTGATGAGAGCATGGGGGCGGAGCCCCCAACCAATCCTCCCGGCGAAACGCGCGTTGGGGCATCTGTGTGGTGGGTGTCTGGCGTCTATGGGTAAGACATGTTCTGATATGCACTAATTGCACTTTATTTTGGGATTCGTGGGAACTTGGTATTTTTTGCCACATGGCATATACCCTAGCACATTGGTTCCTATGATATATGATGCTTGTCTTGCCCATGTATATTAGGGTTACATTTGGCTACTCTTTTTTTCTATATGTACATGCAATATTGTGCCACCCAGCTTATAGTACATGGTTGCTGGGTATGTAGCTTACAAACTATTGAGTGCCCCCCTTTATATTGATTGCCTACCCATGTCAGTTTGCATCATCATTTATTAGACCTATCCAGTTATTCTTTTTGTATTGTATTGTATTTTATTATATGCACTTTTTGTCTAGCTTGTATTTTGTAGTATTAATAAAAGTTATTTTGATGGTTATTTGTTTGACATTAGTGATTATTTTCTAAATAGATTATTATTTTTTATTTTTTGTTATTTTTTGGAATTTAAAAACTCTGAGTTTCTTTATGTATATCTTATAATTGTATTGAGTTTTTTCCTTTGAAATATTGTCATTTTATATTATCAGTTCTGGTATGTCATTATAAGCTGTCAGTTTTGTCTGACTGGTTATCAAAAATACAGGGGAATCCTGTTGTTTTTTAACATTATTTATTTACAGCACTGGCATCAGTTGATGAATACTCCCAACAGTCACCACCTGCTCTAGCTGTTATTAGTGGCAGCAGGCGTTGGCTGATGGGAGCAGTAGTCCCATAAGCCGACACCAGTGACCGAAAGTAAACTTTTTACCTCCGATCACAGCTGCAGTCTCACGCTGTCATTTGACAGCATGGGGACCGTGCCTGTCTGACTGGCAGTAATGATTTTACTGCCGATTAGAAGCTTGGTTCATGCATGGGGCCGAATGACGCTGTCATGCATCATGCGGGGGGCCGAACTCAAACAGTATTACAGACTTCCTGATGAAGTCCGTGTTCAGTGTCTATGCCCGCACAGTAGGTATTTGGTATACCGAACTTTACCGTAGGGGTTCGTCCACCTCTGTACATGTATTACAACATACTCGGTCAGATTAGCAATTTTCACTCAGCAACATCTATTGCTGTTTAGTTTACAAGTAATTCTGTCGGACCACTAGATATGATGAAGGGAACGTTCATATCTAGTGGCGTGACAGTATTATTTCTATATTTATCTATCTCCATCTATGGGCTTTTATTCAGGACATGTTCTCTATCTGCAACCACTAGCTACTCCTCTCTTCTATTTACAGGGCGCTAGTGTATATATTTACTACTGCATATATTGCGGTTTGTTTCTGAAAACACCCATGAAATCAAATTTGTCACTACATCTATAGATAAATTCCCAGAGAGGTATAATTTCCAAAATGAGGCCAATTGAAGTGTGATTCTGCTCTTATGGCACTTGAGGGCTTTGTATGTGGAGTCAACAAACTGTTCTAGGAAAATCTGTGCTTCAACACTCAAACCCTTCTGAGCTTTGTATTGTGCCTCAAAAATACTTTTTAACCACATATGAAGTATTGGTTAACACTGAAGAAATTGTGCTACAAATTGTACAATTCATTTTCTCCTGTTTACCTGAAAATGAAAAATTTGGGGTCATGGCAACATTTTTGTGGGAAAAATGTCATTTTTTATTTTCAAGGCTCAATATTTATTTTCAAGGCTCAAAAACATCACTCCGTGCTTTCTGAGCTTGACAGTGTGCACAAACAGTCGTTTTGACTGACTGATGGACAAGGTCTTTCCTATTCAATTGAAAGTGGCTGAACTGTAATGTCAGAAGTATTACATTTTTTCTAAATAAAATTACCCCATTTTTAATTATGATCATGTATTTTGTTTAATATTTTCTTTAAAAAAAACAAAAGAAGCAGAGAGAGGATACTCACGCTGGCAACTTCTTGGTCCAAGAGCATCTCCAAAATATCCTTCTGCACATTTACTGCAATATTCACCAGTCACTCCTGGTTTACATATACGACATGCACCTGTTTCACTGTCACAACAACCTGGGGCTGAAAGGTCAAGGTTGTCATTGCACTCGCATGGCTTGCATGATCCTCCTGGTAGTAATGGTTGACCAAAATATCCATCAGTGCACCTAAGGGCACAAATATTCAGTCAAAAAATTCATTATGTATTAGACAGCGTTATAATATTGTACATGCAAATTATATTACTTATAAAGATTAGTGGCAATACAATAGTGTGTAACTTTGCAGTAAAGAAATCTTGTTTCTCACGTAAATGACTAAATAGTAGCGATGAGCGAACTTGCTCGGATAGGGTGTTATCCGAGCATGATCGGGTGCTGAGTGTCTTTGGCGTGGTCGAATAATATGTTTGATTCCCCGCAGCTTCATGTCTCGCAGCTGTTCGACTGCCGCAACACATGAAGGGATTGTCTAACAAACAGGCAATCCCTGCTTGTGTTGCCACTGTTGAACAGCCATGAGACATGCAGCCACAGGGACTCAAGCATATTATTAAAGCATGCAGAAGACACTAGGTTAGCACACGAACACGCTCGGGTAGCACCCTATCCGAGCACTTTCGCTCATCAATAATTATACTTCTGACTGCCAGAGAGGTCTTGAAAACATACAAGCAACTACATGTGGTTCTTAATTTATGTAGTGTGCTTTATGCCTCCTTTGATGTTACCTTTGCTACCTCCACAGGCTATTTACCATAGTTGGGACATCAACAGATGATTTAATTAGAAAAAAAGGTCAGCCGTATTGTAGAGCACATTACTGTGATATAAATGTTGAACTTTTGGATTATAAATGGTGCATCTAGTGAATATACTGAGCTTTCTAACTATTAGGAGTAGTATACTATATCTATGGAGCCCTGTAGTAAATTTTGTTCTTTTAAGTATTGTATTGTGCCTTCCCAATTATTTAATATAGAATAAATTTTATAATATATGGTTCAGGGGCTGGGGGCATTTGATTATTTTAATCTTTAACTTCATTGGTAAGATTACAGTTTTAGTATGGCACAAAACTAGTTAAGTTTTATAATAATTGTCAAACAGCCTTTTTCCCTTTGTGCAACTTACCACCTTGGAGTCCATTAAATAACAAATATTAGTGTATCAGTGGAATAGTCACACAAAGTAGTCTAAGAAGATTAAGAAATGTCCAGATATATTTGGATATAGTCAATTGATAGAGTGGACAGAATTAGTGATGAGTGAGTATACTCGTTGCTCGAGATTTCGCAAGCATGCTCGGGTTCTCCGAGTATTTGTAAGTGCTCGGAGATTTAGTTTTTGTTGATGCAGCTGCATGATTTACAGCTGCTAGCCAGCCCAGCATAAGTACATGTGGGGTTGCCTGGTTGCTAAGGAATCCTCACATGTAATCAAGCAGGCTAAAAGATGTAAATCATTCAGCTGCGGTGATGAAAACTAAATCTCCGAGCACTAGAAAATACTCGGAGGACCCCCAAATATAGACAGAATACATAAAAAATAGCCTTGCATATTAGACTAAAATTCAATGAATGCACCAAATTCAGCACAATCAAACAACCATAACAATCGAGGTCACACTTGTGAGTTCAATGTGAGAACCTCGCTCGAGTCTTTCTCATTAAGTCCCGAAACTGCCACCGGCACTCCGAACCGGAGCGTTCAGCTTCATAGAAATACATGCAGCCGCAAATTCCGGTCCCGAGTGCTGGAGGCAGTGCTGGGACTTGATGCGAGAGACTTGTGCAAGTTTCTAGCATTGAACTCGCAAGTGCGACCCTGGCCTAAATGTGTTCTTGATGTTCAACCAATATTATTTTGACAGATGTAGCAATAATAAGGATAGGGCATGTCAGATTTCTATACACCTGATGTTTTTGTTCTTATGGAAAATGTCAGAGGTTTCTGGCAGAAGCTTGTTTCACTTTCCCTATGATGTTAGAAAAAAGATGTAAGATGTGTTTTGCCGTTTTGATAATATTCCAAATTGGTTTACAGTGGTAAGTAGTCTTAACCTTATAATAATATGATTGACTAAAAAGGAAAAACAATGTTACTGCAGATCACCACTACCCACCAAAGTTCCTTATTGTCTCTACAATGAGAAATTCTCTTATACAAAGTACAATATTCTTTGAAAACAAGACATTTTGAATAAAGGTGTTGAATGAATGTCGGACAATTGCAAAATATCCTAATGTAGCAGCTACTGAGTTGCAGACAGTAATGATATTAATGTTCCATGATGATAAAGTACAGTAGATTCTGGAACATAATGCCTGAAGCAAAATTCCTAATTAACTCCCTGAAATATCTCCTCGTTTTGTTACAGTTGACTGGAAACATAGAACTTTTTAGTAGAATGCTGGCAGATACCATATATATTACTGCAATATTTATTAGGCAAATACATATAATGTCCATGAAACTCACAAAAAGGACAAACCAGATAATTTATAACATTTGAATAAATTGTATTTTATGAAAATATATTACATTATCTAAGGAAGTGTAGTAAATGGATAAACGTAGGCAAAAAATTATAATTCTACATGCAATTATGTAGAATATAATGATGGTATTTGCAGTATATAGGGATAAACAAACCTGAACGATAAAGTTTAGGGTCTGTAACGAACACCTAGTGTCCAGTAATGAACCCTGAGGACAAACTTTTTACTGTTTGTCAGGTTTCCTGTTTGCGTTTACCAGTCTAATAAAGCTTGTTGAAAGGTAGAGGTGCAGCCAATCACTGCAACCTTTGGGACATTTTGTACTTTTTTTCTTCTTTTTGGTATTTATCATGTCTTTGAGAGTTTCCCTGGCTATTTTAGTCTCCCTTATTACAACTTTGAGGGTGTGACTATATAAAAGAAATATGCTTTCTGATTTGAGGATTGTGTACATAGTGTGTACTCTGCAGCCCATATCTGTTGGAGTACTGTGCCAAAATAGATGCTTTGTGTACTCTGCAATCTCCACCTGTGGGAATGCTGTGCCTTTAGGCCACTGTATGTGCTCTGCACCCGCCGTCTGTGGGAGTAGTGTACCTTTAAACCGCTGTGTTTACACTGCCCTCTCACTTGTGTGGAAGTACTGTTCCTTTAAACCGCTGTGTGTATTCTGCACCCTCCACCTATGGGAGTACTCTGCATTTAAGCCACGGTGAGTACTCTGCCCCCTCCCCCGCCTTTGGGAGTACTGTGCATTTAAGCTGCTGTGTCTTCTCTGAACCCTCTGCCAATGGGAGAACTGTGAATTTAAGCCACTGTGTGTTCTCGGCACCCTTTGACTGTGGGAGTACTGTGCCTTTAAGCCGCTGTGTGTACTCTGCCCCTCAACCTGTGCGAGTACTTTGCTTTAAGCCGCTGTGTGTTTTATAGTTGTCTGGAAAATAAATAATTGGCATCAGCTCTCTTGTTGCTATTTCTAGGCCAAAGAATACATTTTTCTAAACTGGTGTGTGATTTCTAGTAGTGCTGCAAATAAATAACTGGAATCAGCCATCTAGTTGACATTTATAGATGAAAGAAAAAATATTCAGGACCACTGTTTGATTTTTAAGATTTTTGAAAATATACAATTGGCTTCAGCAGTCTCATTGCCATTTCTAGGCCAAAGTAATTAAACTAAATAGATAAGACCACAAAGAGGTCTCAAACTAATAGTTTACATATAAATAGACCCCTGTTTAAAATCATAAACTTTTATTAACCGACGATGCTAAAATAGGACTAACAACATTAAAAACACACACTTGACAAATTAGTGCATATAAAAGTTAAATATAGATGATATTTGACCCTATTAGCCTACCCTCAATAATTCCCAACCCTGATTACCTACCTACCAATGGACATTGGCACCTTTTGGATTGCGAAAATGGTGCCCCCACTCCTCAGCAACTCTCCCTTATATCCCTAGTATGTCCTTGTTAGGTCTGGCATAAATATAAACAGATAAAACCAGGTAGACCTATTGTATCAAAAGATACTGTATTCTGCTAGTAAATAAAGTGAAGGGTGTATCCTAACACAAACGTAGACAAAACCAGCACTGATGAAGTGTGGGTGCGTGGGCAAAGAGAAAGAAATGGGTATACAGCTGTGCAATGCAGCTAAGGCTTCTTTCACACTAGCGTCGGGCTCGGCCCGTCGCAGTGCGTCGGGCCGAGGTTACCGACGCTAGCGTTGTATACGCCGCACAATGGGGGCAGCGGATGCATTTTTCCAGCACATCCGCCGCCCCATTGTGAGGTGCGGGGAGGTGGGGGTGGAGTTCCGGCCATGCATGCGCGGTCGGAAAAAGCGGACCGTCGGCAGCAAAAAACGTTACATGTAGCGTTTTTTTGTGCCGACGGTCCGCCAAAGCACAACACGACGGATGCGACGTTTGGCAATCCGTCACAATGCGTCGCTAATGCAAGTCAATGGAGAAAAAACACATCCTGCAAGCACTTTTGCAGGATGCATTTTTTGTCCAAAACGACGCATTGCGACGGAGGACAAAAAATGCCAGTGTGAAAGTAGCCTAAGATGTTTAAGGGTAAGTGCACACTATCAGTAAACAATGCGGGTTGAACGCTGTGTACTTGTGCAGTGTCCACCCTGCAGAGGCCAGATGTTACAGCATGGTAACATAGCGTCCAGTGAATCTGCACGGTTCATTGAACACATGGAGATTCAGCTGTGTTCAATAGACGACAGGGCTTTGGACACAGCGAACATGCACTGCGTCCAAAGAGCTACCACTTTTGGATCATGGGAACATACCCTCACTGGAAAGTACTGACTACTCCATGATAATACTCTAAATTATGAATCTATGCCTGGCAGCATAGGTTGGATACTTTGCAACACAATTATGGTGTCCCAGCTCCATGGTGGCTATTCCTGGGACAGCCTACACTGTCCTAAACAAGGGTGTAAAGTGTATGTAATATGAACCCATAGACTTGATACTGACTATATGTCATTGATTGCAGACAAAATCAGGCAGAATCCTGATAACAAATATATATAAAAAATGTTTTGATATGGGTGGTAAATCAGTACGTATCTGAAATCATCTGCCTCGATGTGTTTCACCTGCCTGGCTCATCAGGAGGCTTGACAAGTTAGTATTAGATCATGACATTCAGCATAACGTGTCTTATAACTGCATGCCCTTATTTAAATAGACCACCTTGGTGAAGCTCCTTCCCAAACAAGCCCATGGTTTCAGCTTTAGAAAGGGAGTATCTCCTGATATATCAATAGTGCAATTTGTCTCAATGCTCATAGTGCGCCTGCACCAGATTCCTGGGCACTAGAGGTCCACCCCAATAATGCGCATGTCAGAGGCTAATTCCATCAGATGATGTACTACAGTAGTGGTGTAAGACTGGAAGTGTGTCTCTCCCTGAAAAGCAAGACCATTCCTGGTCATTGCAGGCACATCTTAGTCCAAGTCTCAATTGTGCATAATCGCGCATGTCCAAGGGAATGCGTCCCAGCATGGAATGCATGACACCCCCGGTGTCACACTGGGTACAAAGAGCACATAATATCGTGGTGGGAGATTATAGCTTTGGAAAATTACATAAAGAACTAAATTGTTTCTTTGGCCTGAGGATTAACCTTACTCCCTCTCCGAGAACATCTTCGCCTGAACTTCTTGCATTGTGATTGAACGAATCAGTTGAGACCTCATGGAAATGTATGCATTTATTACTAGAGGAGGAGAAAAAACTGTTTGAGAAATCGTCAACACATTTAAATAAATTCATTGAGAATATAATGAAATATAATTTAATAGGTGTGAAGGTCTCCTGCAGACTTCAGTTGAAAAATATCAGTCATATTTCAAGGAGAGAAATCAGATAAAGTTCCAGAGGGACCATAACATCTTTGGGGAAAATCAGGCCTATAATGTCCACAAAAAGAAACATTTAGATATTTCCTCATCAGATATTGATATGACTGACACTGAGAGGACAGACCCGGTGGTAAGGAGGACACAAGTCTATGGTGGAAGGTGACCCATGCAAAGATAGCATAAATTAAGAGGGAGATATGGCCTGAGTGGAACATTCAAAAATACAAATATAAATATGTCCCAACAGCTCCCAGTATAGGGGCTACCTCCTCTTTTGCATCTTCATTATCATCTTTTATAGAGCGTAATTCCGGAACAGGATACTATCTGAGGACAACAACCAATTAAACAAAGACCAGATCATTAATCTTTTATCATATTCACTGTCTAAAGAAGAGCACCATGTCCTGAAAAGAGGTCTTATTTTTGTCCCTACAAAATTCTTTAACTGTTTTGGATGGGTAAGACATCTAAATTTATTTTGTAGAAAACTTAAATGTATTTTTTTCATTGCATAATGACCATGAACAATGTCATAGATTAGGCCTATTGGAGGATGAACTTGAGGGGTATCATGCTCTTGTTGGACTATTCAAGGAGAATGAGATCATGAGGGGATTAGGTCCATTCACGGACCTTAGGAACAAAAGCACCAAAATGTCACCACAGGAGGAGGTTATAAATATTGACATTATTCTTAAATTGGTTGAAAGGGACCTACGTAAAATACATCTTCCAATCACACTGTAGAATCAAACTTTTCAAAGAATGAAAAACTGGCCCTGAGTAGTTTTATGACCACTACATCATCATCTCGCGAGACTGCAATGCATGCACCTGAGCGTCGTGAGGAGCAGGAAAGGCCTGGGCTGGATCCGGGGGCCGACAGAAGGTGAGTATATAATGATTTTTTATTTTTTTTTATTATTTGTAACATTAGATCTTTTTACTATTGATGCTGCATAGGCAGCATCAATATTAAAAAGTTGGTCACACAGGGTTAATGGCAGCGTTAACGGAGTCCGTGACACCGCAGCATAACGCAGTCCGTTAATGCTGCCATTAACCCTATGTGAGCGCTGACTGGAGGGGAGAATGGAGTGGGCACTGATGGCAGGGGAGTAGGGAGTGGCCATTTCGTGGCTGCACTGTGCCCGTCGCTGATTGGTCGTGGCTAGTGTTGAGCGATACCGTCCGATACTTGAAAGTATCGGTATCGGAAAGTATCGGCCGATACCGTCACAGTATCGGAATCCAATCCGATACCGATACCCGATACCAATACAAGTCAATGGGACTCATGTATCGGACGGTATCCCTGATGGTTCCCAGGGTCTGAAGGAGAGGAAACTCTCCTTCAGGCCCTGGGAACCATATAAATGTGTAAAAGAAAGAATTAAAATAAAAAATATCGCTATACTCACCTGTCCGACGCAGCCGGGACTTCAGCGAGGGAACCGGCAGCGTTGTTTGTTTAAAAATCGCGCTATTACTTGGTTACGTGAATTCCCGGCTTGTGATTGGTCAGGTCGGCCATGTTGCCGGGACGCGGACCAATCACAGCAAGCCGTGACGAAATTACGTCACGGCTTGCTGTGATTGGTCCGCGTCCCGGCAATATGGCCGCCCTGACCAATCACAAGCCGGGACGTCACGGGAGGCTGGACACGCGCTCATTTTAAAATGGGCGCGTGTCCAGCCTCCCGTGACGTCACGGCTTGTGATTGGTTGCGCCGCGATCAACCAATCACAAGCCGGGAGGCTGGACGCGCTCATTTTGAAATGGGCGCGTGTCCAGCCTCCCGTGACGTCACGGCTTGTGATTGGTTGCGCCGCGATCAACCAATCACAAGCCGGGAGGCTGGACGCGCTCATTTTGAAATGGGCGCGTGTCCAGCCTCCCGGCTTGTGATTGGTTGACCGCGACGCAACCAATCACAAGCCGTGACGTCACGGGAGGCTGGACACGCGCCCTTTTTAAAATGAGCGCGTTTCCAGCCTCCCGTGACGTCACGGCTTGTGATTGGTTAATGGCGGCCATGTTGCCGGGACGCGGACCAATCACAGCAAGCCGTGACGTATTTTCGTCACGGCTTGCTGTGATTGGTCCGCGGCCCGGCAACATGGCCGCCCTGACCAATCACAAGCCGGGACTTCGCGTAACCATGTAAAAGCGGGAATTTTAAACAAACAACGCTGCCGGTTCCTGCGCTGAGGTCCCGGCTGCGTCGGACAGGTGAGTATAGCGATATTTTTTATTTTAATTCTCTATTTTACACATTTTAACATTAATGTTGTTCCGATACCCGATACCCGATACCACAAGAGTATCGGAATCCCGGTATCGGAATTCCGATACAGCAAGTATCGGCCGATACCCGATACTTGCAGCATCGGAATGCTCAACACTAGTCGTGGCCGTTTGACCGCGACCAATCAGCAACTTGGGATTTGCGTGACAGACAGACAGACAGACGGAAGTGACCCTTAGATAATTATATAGTAGATACATTATCTAAAATGCAACTAATGTAATAAGATTAACTGAATCATTCCTGCGACTAATGGAATTTATTCAAGTAGAAGGCAAGGTAGTTGTGAAGAATTACAATTCAAAGAAGCACTCTAGGCAAAATTGGCACAGTAGGGGAAACTAGGTAAAGATGAAGCAGTAGAGTTTTCTCACAAACTGAACCAAAAAATTGAATTATAAGTATCCTATATTTTTTATGTATTTGCGATACTTTTTGCACCTTCCTTGAAAGTTATGAAAAGGGGCATGGTTAAGAAGATTCTTAAAATGTGCCAGATATATAACATTTTGTTCCATTTTGGGGGCAAAAAAGGAGCCAAGAGGTTCTCCAAAGAATAAGCCATAAACCAAAATAAGGATAATTTTCTATGTGTCCAGTCTAGTTTTATCTTGTATAATCTTAGGTTGTAAGCAAAAAAACTGTCTGAACGTAATCTTCCTCATATATGCAGTGCTGCCCCCAGTCCATGCATTAGGCATATTTGCCTGGTGTGATACTTCTACATTTCTCTAGTTTCTTCTTGTGCCATAGTAAAGGTAAAGCTTCATTTACAGATACAGACTGGTCTAATCAATATTTCCCAGACATATTTTGAAATGTCAATATTGTCCCCAAGTGCAGCTCAATTAAATAAAACAAACTATTCTTTGCGTATCACCTCCAAGTCCAGCGCTGTGTTTCCCCCACTAGCCCAGTCTCTGTTTCTTGTCTGCACTGACTTCATGTTAAGAATGCTGCAGCCAAACACTGTGCTGCTTTGCTGACTGAGATGGCATGAGCCATTGTTAACATGACATCACTATTGCAGTCAAACAACAAAGAAAGGGACAGTGGTAGAGATGCTGCATGGGACCAGGGGAGGGTAAGTAAAGAACAGCATGTAAAAACACTTTACTGTAGCTTCAGCCAAATGTGGATGTGTCATGTAAGTTATATCTCTAAGCTTAGTCTGAGCTGTATATTATAACTGAATAATAAGATTGTATGGACAGTATGTCTTTGGAAAGTGGGAGGAAACCAGAGAACCTGGAGGAAACCCACGCACACATGGGGAGAACATACAAACTTCGTGCAGATGTTGTTCTTGGTGGGATTTGAACCCAGGACCCCAGCGCTGCAAGTGCTAATAGCGCTAACCATTGAGTCACAGTGCGCTGCCACCATATTGTATGTACTATTACTATTTATTATTTTACTTACTACTGAGTATTATTATTATAATTCAGGTTGTCTGTTAAATGGACGCAGAGTGAATTTACACTTACATATTGCGCTTTTATTAACAAATGTTCCAACTCATGTTTTGGTTTTGCTTTAGTTCTTTGTACAAACAAAAGCAAGGTGTTAGGAGTTAAGTTCCCGCCTCTGCACAGGGGGAATCTCGGGCCATCTCCGCTGCGGTCTCCCATTCTTCTCCTGCCGCAGTGGAGCCTGCTCAGCGGAGATGTCGGTCCCAGCATCTCGCTCACTCTGACTCTGTACAGAGAGTTACTGCTGCTTTTCCTGCTTCTGCCATTGGAGTCAGTGCTGGGCAGCGGCGAGCAGACGCTTCTGGGACTAAGTCCTGCTTTTCTCATTCTGAGCATGCCCAGAGTAAGATCTCTCAGTGGAGATCAAGGGTCACATGATCAGACACAGCAGCTAAGGCCATTGGTCCTTCAGGAAGGTCCTGTAGGTGCTCACGCTCTGTGGCAGCCTCTCATTGGTCCTTCTAGGAAGGTCCTGTACGTGCTGCATCTATTTAAGGCTCGCATGGCCGCACAGCCATGCGCTAGTATTGTTCTATATTGTACTTTGCGCCAGTGTGGTCACGTATGATTGTGTTTAGGGACCCGGCTGAAATAAGCCCCTAGAATGCTGGCACCTCCTGCGAGGAGTTTGTGTGTTTGAGTATTCAGGGACCTGGCTGAAATAGGCCCTAGCATGCTGGCACCTCAGGCGAGGAGTTTTCTGTGCATGCATGACCACTGACTGCTCTCGTTTGGGTAGTTAGCCTGTGCCACTGTGAAGGTTAACAGGGCGCAGTGCTTTGAGTTCACAGCTACTCTGTGAAGTAACAGAGGTAGCTCATACCGCAATTTAGTTCCGCCATTTGCTAGCAGCAGGTTCTCCTGCACGGTGGACCCCGGGCTGCGAACACATATATTATAATAAAGTCTCTATATCCATTTGGTGCGTTCCGCTAGCCCTAACACATGGCTCCCCCCTTTTTGGGATGGGCATTTACCTATATAGCTTTCCATGGCCAGGTGTTTGAACATTCGGGACCCAGTCCTGCTCTGTTCCCAGCTATTTTGAGGTCTACTGAATGCTGTTACATAAAGAGGAGAACTACAGTAAAAGACATAAGGATTGTCCTGAATAGGTACATCTTGCCACAGTGGAATGGCTTTTATGCTTTTTGTGATCAAACTAGTGTTAACTATGTGCCCTATTTAATTTATATGTACTATAACTATATATTTACTTACTGCAGAATGTTTGCTCATTTGTTTTTCTTAAGTCTTGACAGTAAAGTACATACTAAATGCTTAATGCCTTAACTCCAACATACACATCTACTGACCCTCAAGCACAAGACAAGTTGATCCCAATATTCCCCAATATAAATAAGTTATATAAGTTTGGGAATTTTTTTTCTTTAGAGTGATGAAACAGCATTGGAAAGTGTTGGGTCTTTGCTTTTTTTAGATGACCTAGTGGAAGGCACGGTGAATTCAATCAAGTATCAGGAAATCTTACTAAAAGATATCATGCCCTCTGTGAGGATGCTGAAGCTTGGGCATACTTGAAACTTTCAACAGGCAATGATCCCAAATATACCTCAGAATCCAGCAAGGAATGGTATCAAATGAAGTTCTGGAAGATTCAATAGTCACCATCACAGTTGCCTGACTTGAACCAGCAGCATTGGTGACCAGCGGTGACGTCACTGAGGTTACTGCCGATCATTGAGGCTGCATTCCCAGCTGGGCCCCTGAACTGTGGTGATGTAGGTGAGATCACCGCCAGCACAGTAAAAGAAAAAGTCTCAAGGTGCCAAGGTAAGTTCACTGCAGTTCACAGGGAGAAATTCTCATTTCTTTCTGTGAACTCTCTGAGCTCAGCAATGCACCTCAAGACTTTTTCTCACTGTGCTAGCTGTGATCTCACCGAGGTCACCGCAGTTCAGGGGCCCAGATGAGAACGCAGCCTCAGTGACTGGCGGTAACCGGTAACCTCGATCACGTCACTGCTAGCCACTGACACTGCGCTCGCAGCAGCTCATTCCTCAGTTGATCTCAGCCTGGATGGTCGCATCTTGTTACCACCCAGGTTGAAAACCTGGTGAGGAATATTGTTGTTTTTTATTTTTGTTTTATTAAAGCAGACGAGGGCTTCAATGGAATGGGCTTTAGATGAGTATAACTGTGTTGGTTATTTTTAAATTAAAAGGAAAAGTGTCTTTTGTTTTTATTTCAAATACAAGATTTTATTCTTGCTGTGTGTTTATTTACAATACAACTATAGGTTTAGCAATGGATAGGAGTCTAATAGACTTTACTAAGCTGTGGGCTTGATGTCACCAGACAATATAAAGATGACATCAACTTACAAACAATCAAACTTACAAATATGAACCACATTTGCCACCACCACAGGGGATGTGGGAAGAGCAAGCTGGGTGCCTTTTCTGGGCAACTGCGGGCTACTATTTTTAGGCTGAGGGGAGAGAGGGGCAATATAACTAGCCCCTTACCAGCCACTACTTGTCTGCTTTAGTTTGGCTGGTAGTCAAGAATGGGGGAACCACAATCTGTTTTTTTAAATTATTTATTTAAATAATTAAAAAAACTGCATGGGGATCCATTTATTCTTGATATCCAACCTTGCTTAAGTAGACAGCTGAGGGTTGCAGCCCACAGCTATCAGTTTTTCCTGGCTGGTTATCAAAAACACAGAGGAACCCACGCCTCTTTTTTATTATTATTTATTTAAAATGCAGGCGGTAGCTGATGAATATTCCCATCAGCTGCCACCTTCTCCTGCTGTTTTTAACGGCAGCAGGTGTAGGCTGATGGGAGCAATAGTCCCATCTGCCGATGCCAGTAACCTCCGATCACAGCTGTGGGCTCATGCCGTCATTTGACAGCGTGAGAAAAGCGGCTGTCTGACCGGTGGTTATGATTTTACTGCCGATCAGAGGCAGTGATTGCTGTACTGTCATGCACATGACAGCGTGGCAAACACTGGATGTTCGGGCCCCACGTTCAAGTGACTGGGGTCCGGGTTCGAGCTTAGGTACTGTTCTGGTACTTTTCTGCTCTTTTATCTGTTTGGACGAACCCAAACTTTCAGGGGTTCACCCATTGATACTTAGGAGCATTGCCAGAAGCTGATGTCTGTCTATTTTTTCAGTAGGTCATAACATCAAAAGGATGATCTACTAAGTACTTAAGATGCTTATCTATACACCCTATACACCCTGCTTTAAGAGTTACACACAACAACAAAAAAAAAACAATAAGCAAGATTTGATGTCCAGTGGTGGTTTTCTGAATTAAAGAAACTGAATTCTTCGTAGTACTGATGTGACCAATTTCTAAAGTTATTAACATCACAGCCAGCCGCTTAGCTGGAGTATGAAGCAGACAGGAAAGGAAGGACAGAAATAGAATACAGTAACAGGAAGAGAAGCAACGGGTCTGATGAATGGGGACAGGTGACTGACTGCAGATTCACTCACATGGCTTGTCCATACCTCACACAGTGACCTCAGGGAAACATAATATATTTGCATGAATCTCTTTTTAGTGGTTAGCAAATAATAATATGTATAATTTTGTTTATTTCTCCAGTTTTTTAGCATCTCTTTTCTGAACATTCAAACAGGTAAGATTTACCAGGCTTTAGGAAAGGTTATGGTCAGTATCTGATCAAAGGTAAATAATCTAATATTCTGGGCTGATTAATTTCATATTACACCTTTGTATAAGGCTCAAAGCCCAGTTTATTATGATGCGCAAGTTCAAACCTCCTGCTTTTCTTTAGCCAAACATAGTTAAATGATACATTAACCTCCAAGGGAAAACTAAAAACTGATTTTTTTTTATAAAAAGGATGTCACTAGGTCAAAAGTGGTCAGTTTTGTATCTTATTTTATTAGCGCTGTCTCTCCATTATCTACTTTTTTAATTTGCCATAGTATCACATAGATATTGGACTTTTTATTTAGTGTTAGTTTTTATGGGATTTACCAAGGGGGCATTCCTCATAGGCTAATAATACAGTGCAGTCTACAGACAAGTTCTCCAAGAATACTGTGAGCAACGGCCCTTTGTAAAGAACAAAAAAAGCACTAAATAAAAAGGCCCATATCTCTGAAACTGTATAGTGGATTTTATTAAAAAAAGAAACAGAATACAGCGGGAATCATACAAGAGCAAAACTTGTCTAGCTTTGACCAGGTGGTAGGTAATTTTTATTTAAAAAATCTGTTATTATATAAGACCAATGAAAAGCGAGATTTCATGTTTTTATTTTTACTCCAAAAAGGACAATAAAAAATGTATTTGGTCTTTTTTATGTTGCAGATTTTCATTATTATGCCCCCCCCACATAAACACACACATTTCATGTAGTGATCATGTTGGAGATCTAGGAAGGGTGCTTTTTGACAGCTGAAAAAAATAAGAAACAATTTATAGAGGATGCTTTTTAATTTTTACAGGCTTAAGAATGTGACTACTACCCTCTCCCACGGGAAAGATGCATGCTGAGCAGAATCTATGGAGAATATAGTGGAAGTACCCTACCTACAGGATGAAGTCACACGATTATAGCTCTTCTAGGAGAGTGCAATATGGATGCTTTTAAGAAGGCTTCAATATTGATCTCATTAATGGGAAGCATATATGATCTCTTGTAACATGCTCCCCACTATCTGGTGGATGCAGAGAGTCAGAATGTTATCATTTTACTCTTTTATAGTTGGTATAAATAGGTTGTTGTTCTGAATGACAACTACATACATGCGGAAATATTGCCAACAGTTTGCAGTGCAATCTTTAGTGTTGATAGGGTCAAAACATATGGCACATGCCTACTTGAGCAGGTCAGATGCTTGTTACAAATGTCTTCTGATCGTACTTGACAATAAAAATAAAATAGCAAAATGTCTGATCAGCTTATTACGCAGATATCTTCTAGCAAATGTTTGCCGGTGTGGTTTTGCAAATTATTAGGATAATTAGTATTATGGCAAACTTTAGACTTACGCATGAATAATAATTTCCTTGATTTCTTAAGATTGATCAATTTATAGAGATTATCAAAAAGATTTGCAGAAAATTGGTGCAGTGGGCACATTGTAAGTCCACGGGTGTATGAACAGAGCACTCTGAACCTCTTTTTACCTGCCGACAACCCCTGGGCCTCTTCTTAGTAGTAGGCCTGGGACAATATTATGCCTGCACTGCAGAACAATGATGGTGTTGATCGAGACCTATTAATCAGAAGGGACGCAGAGGATGCCGGTGGGCCGAACACATGGTATTCACAGTGTTTTGGTCTGGCGGCCAATGACTGCGGACATAGCCACTGGGCTAGGGCTCTCTACTGCTTAGAATTCTAAATTTAGTAGGCTGCATTTCTAATAATATTAAATGTAGACTCTGTGAAATTACAGACTCAGGGATCATTCAGATATCAGGTTTTAACGCATGAGCACTCTCCATATTTTTCACGGATAGCAGTTGTACCTGTGATAGTCTATGGTATAGTTCACAAGTCCATTATTTTACTTGACCGAGTGATCTGTACAAAAGCATGGAAACTTCTCCGATACTGATCTGAGTGTTAGATTAAAGGGAATCTATCAGTAGAATCAACCCTCCTAAGCTGTCTACATGGGCATGTAGGTCATAGGAAGCTGAATACAATTATACCTTGATATCTGTGATCTGATGTCTTATTCCAGAGAAATCCTCGCTTTTCTTATATTTAAATGAGCTATTCAGAACTATGGACCGTACACTAATCTGTATGAGAATCTGCATCCAGAGATTATTTAAATTAAATGTGATGTTACCAGTGGGAGACATGTAATGACTGACAGTCTGCTCTCCTGATCTACACTGTGTCTTGCACTAGTAACAGCTCTATCATGTAAAATAAGCTGAGGAGGCAAATTATCAAGGAGATCTGTGTTAGGTGTCGAGTTCCCGCTGCTGCACAGGTTGGAATCTCGAACCATGTCCATTGCAGACTCCCATTCTCCTCCAGCCACAGTGGAACCTGCTCAGCAGAGATGTCGATCCCAGCGTCTGGCTCAAGCTGGTACTGTGTGCTTGGGTATGGCTGCCTTTCCAGGCTCTGCCTTTGCAGCCAGCACTGTTCAGCAGCGAGCAAGTGTTTCAGGGACTGTCCTGCTTTTCCCACACTGAGCATGCCCACGGGACGACCTCCCATTGGAGGTCAGGGGGGTCACATGCTCAGGTCCTATTGCGGATCCTATTGGACCATCATGAAGGTCCTGGAGCACTACTATTATAAAAGGTTGGCATGGCCGCTCAGCCATGCGCTCGTTTAAACTTGTTAACTTGTGTGTGTGGATGAATGCCTGTCGATGGATGAAAGCTCTGAATCATTCCCATCCCTAGTGTTGTTGCCTGCTCGCGAATGGTAGAGCTACCTAGCGCCCGACAGTGCTGTCTTGCACAATTGCACAAGTTACTGAATCTAGTTAGCAGCGACCGCCAGAGCAGCGCCATGCGCAGATAGTGCGCTTTCCTGGCCCTAGTTAGGGGGGTTAGTGGTGTCTGCCAGAGCGGCGCTGTACGCACTCCTGTGTGGTAAACATTTAGTATAGTTGATTCCCTCGCACCACAGTAGCAGTGTCAAGCGCAAGAGATCTAGAGTGACTCTTACCCTGAGTCTGGGGGCAGAGTTCTGTGTCGCCTTGCTTGCACTCTCTGTGCGGTATCGTGGCCCTGTGACGCAACAGGGTTCGCTTCCTTCATCCCGGGTGAAGCTAACCTGTGTGTACTCACATTATACCACCATATAGTCCGTCATTACCAAGCAGCAGGTGTCTTAGCTGCACGGTGGACCCCGGACTGCGAACACACCTTATATCATCAATCATTTTTATATGGTGCGTTCCACCAGTCCTAAAAATCTGTATCTAGCCCATAGATCTTAACGGCTCATTTACATACAAGAACAATATAGATTTCTCTCGAATAAGACATTGGATCACAGATATCAAGATATTATTTTATTCAACTTTCTAAGGGTTGATCCAAGTGACAGATTCTTTTTAAATTAGTCAATGTAAGTCTATAGATTTATCTAAAAATTTTGGACTGTTCTCATGTGAAAGCATGTGCTCTCCGTTTGTCCTATTGGTTTATAGGACAAGCTGAATTACCTTTTTTTCTCCATCAAAGAAAAACTGATGAAACTCCAAACTTCAAACTCTAATCTAAGAAAATCTAATTAAACTATGCTGAAAAATACAGATGAAAAGTTCTGTCTTTTTAGTGTAGCTTTGGCAAATAGACCCAGCAAAATACAGCACTCACATGCATAGATTTGGATTGATTTTGGGAATATTAAAGGAAAGGAGTAAGGACTTTTTCTTTCTTTCTGAACCAACTAGTGATATGTGTTCAATTTTAGCTAATATACATTGAAAATATTTTTTGGACTATAAGACACACTGGACCTTAGGATGCACTCCAAATTTTCAGAAGGAAAATAGGGGAAAAATTTAATGCGTCAAATGGTGGTCCGTCTTACAGTCCGAATTCAGCTTATCGGGGGGGAATCAGCAGCACTGGTGGAGCGGGTTCACAGGGGGTGTTTGGTGGTCTGGCGATGATATGACTCCCATCCTAGACTGATGCGGCAGGTTCGGCAGTGCTCAGTGGCCTGAGCTCCTTTGCCCGTTCCTTTGACCTCATGATTCTCACTTAGTCTGACATGCTCTGTGAGCTGTGAGGTCTTACATAGATAGGTGTGTGGCCTTTCCAAATCAAAGCCTACCAGTTTAATTAAACACAGCTGGACTCCACTGAAAGAGTAGAACCATCTCAATGAGGATCACAAGGAAATGGACAGCATGTGACTTAAATATGAGTGTCTGAGCAAATGGTCTGAATGCCTATGACCATGTGATATTTCAGTTTTGCAAACATTTCTATATTTCTGTTTTTTTCAGTCAAGATGGGGTGCAGAATGTACATTAATGAGGAAAAAAATGAACCTTTTTGAATTTACCAAATGGCTGAAATGAAACAAAGAGTGAAAAATTTAAAGGGGTCTGAATACTTTCCGTGCTCACCGTATATTTGTACATTATATATATATATATATATATATATATATATATATAAATACAGTATATATATTACTCTGTAAAATTCTCAGGCCCCTGTCAAAAACATTCTGAAGAATGTTTTCAAAAATAGAAGTATTAATAGTATATTTTTTATTAATTAACAAAATGCAGCTTTCCAGCTGCCCCCACTACTAACTGCCCATTGTCCAATCTCCTGCTTCATCCTATCTCTGATCCAATGTTCACGCTAGGCCACAACTTAGGGTTGCGAGTAGTGTTGAGCATTCCGATACTGCAAATATCGGGTATCGGCCGATATTTGCTGTATCGGAATTCCGATACCGAGTTCCGATATTTTTGTGATATCGGAAATCGGAATCGTAAGTTCATATAAGTTCCCAGGCGTGTGCGGTGCATATGGTTCCCAGGGTCTGGAGGAGAGGAGACTCTCCATCAGGCCCTGGGATCCATATTCATGTAAAAAATAAAGAATAAAAATAAAAAATATGGATATACTCACCCCTCCGACGGACCCTGGACCTCACCAGTGCAAGCGTCTGCCTCCGTTCCTAAGCATGCAGTGAGTGTAGGACCTGCGATGACGTCGCGGTCTTGTGATTGGTCGCGTGACCGCTCATGTGACCGCTCACGTGACCGCGACGTCATCGAAGGTCCTTCAATCTCTGCATTCTTAGGAACGGAGGCAGACGCTTGCAGCAGTGACAGCCAGGGCTCGTCCGAGGGTGAGTATATCCATATTTTTTATTTTTATTCTTTATTTTTTACATGAATATGGATCCCAGAGCCTGAAGGAGAGTTTCCTCTCCTTCAGACCCTGGGAACCATCCAGGATCACTTCCGATATTTGTGTCCCATTGACTTGTATTGGTATCGGGTATCGGTATCGGCGATATCCTATATTTTTTGGATATCGGCCGATCCAATCTGATACCGATACTTTCAAATATTGGAAGGTATCGCTCAACACTAGTTGCGAGTAAGTCTGTAGAGTGCACAAAGAGCTCCTGAGCTTGCTCTCTGGATGTACCAGCCTAGAGTGAACACCGTGTTAAGACTTCTGGTCACTGCACATGGTATTAACTCTGGGTGAGTTTAAGTATTTTTACCTGTATCATGCGTTGGGGTCCGGAGAAAACCCAGAGCATAAGCGGCATTAAATTTGTGGAGAATACATTTTTCCCTCACTGTAACTTCTCCTCGCATGGAATTTTCCAGAAAAATGTGCAAATTCAAATTTTGCCTGTTCTGTTCATCTCAGATCCACTGTATACAACCATATCCATTGCGGCAAGTAATATAATACAGATTCCAAATACTATCATATGTGTGAGACCTTAAAGACAATGTAAAGCTCTTATCTAAAACCCATCTGCATAGAATATTGGGCCCCTTTAATCTTGAAAACCTTGGTAGTCTCTTAAAAATCAGACTTTAAAAGCATAATTCGCTAGACTGTCCAAGCAACAGTAAGTAAGTAGGTAGATAACAATGAAACATTTTTAAAATGTGTTTTTTACACTTTTTTATCACTGTCTCGACTCGAGTAGTTACATTTAGAACACCTAACTAAAAGAAGTTGTCATATGAAATACGATCCATGGAGACGTTTATTTCAGCTGTTGCTTTTGAGTGTTTATAGCTCTAAAGTTAGAATGGGCTTAAAATATACTGGTTTAACGCAAGATTCACCTAACTGGGAAAATACCGGCAAGGCAGACACACAGCAGGCTTTCTTTATAACAGTTATTAATATATTTTTGTGTTTCAAAATCTGATAATATACACTGAATCTTTGTGTAGTATGTATGGCCATTATATGTGCAACCCTATCTGAGCTGGAGGAAATGAGCTCTTCCTTTTGGAGCAAGTGCAGATTGTCACTTAGCTATAAATCTTTTATGTCATTCCACATGTCAAACAGTGCAAAACAAATAAGAATGGCAATTGTAATAGATATTAGAAAATTGGAGTTAATAATCACTTACTCAGAACTGCATCATGGATAGATTATAATAATCCTCTTACATAACATAGCAGGTTTACTTGCAGTCCTATGTAAAATTATATGTAGCAGCATGGAAAGTGACACTTTAGTACTTAAGTACTGCATAGTTTCACAAACTTTGCATTGCTATTTTATGTTTGTATTTCTATTACTACTAATATAATAAAGACACAATGAGGCAAGAAAACAAAATCACAACATAATTTAGCTTATTAAAGATATTATGCTTTATACTAAGAGTTCAATATAAATGATAGAGTCAAGTGCTTACCGTTCACAACGCAGCCCTGTATATCCAGGAGCACAAGCATCACAAACTAATCCACGGATTGGGTCTGAGTGGCACGTTGGACTAAAACTTTGTTGTTGACCAGAAATGAAACAAGGGAGAAGGAATGAGAAGATTAGAACATTTAGCAGCATTTTTGCATGGATTCTTCAGAATTCATAACTCTGTAAACATGGAGACCAAGAAGACCCTTTCAGTCATAGACACACACACATTTAGCTTTGGCTCCAGCCAATAGTTGCTGGAATGACTCTACTATTTATTCCGACACTAGATATAGTACAGTGAGTGGCAGCATCCCCATGGCATGTTATGATGGGGCTTACTTTAGACTGTCACAGATCCTGTTCACTAGCGAATAAGTAGGAATGTACAGCTGTTTGTCTGTGCCCTGGAGGACATTGCCAGAATATACTGTATGGCTGAGATTCTACTGAGAGTTTCACTAGAACTGAAATATTCCCAAACAAGTATCAATATGGACTAGAATATTTTGAAGAAATTATTTTGGACCCCATATAGTGTATATTTTCCAGTAATATAGAGAAGGTGTTTGCAGTAAATAAACTCAACATAAACATCAATACGAAATATTAGAGAAACTGCTATATTCTTTTATTGTATTAATATTTATTTATCTATTATCTCACTGAAAGTGAGTGTTTTTTTAAACTGTATATATATTGCCCCTCCCACACAACTTTTTTAGACAATGTTACAGAGTTGTCTAAAATCAATACTTGCTGTAGAGGTCGTCAATTTATGATATCTCCTAGCTTGCTTCAGTAGGCATAAACTCCACATTTTGATACCGACTCCACACACACACACACACACACACATATACACAGTACAGACAAAGCATTTGGACACACCTTCTCATTTAAAGATTCAAACTGAAGGCATCAAAACTATGAATTAACACATGTGGAATTATATACTTAACAAAAAGTGTGAAACAACAGAAAATATGTCTTATATTCTAGGTTCTTCAAAGTAGCCACCTTTTGCTTTGATGACTGCTTTGCACACTCTTGGGGTTGGGACCATCAGTTGTGTTGAGCAGAAGTCTGGTGGATACACAGCTGATAGTCCTACTGAATAGACTGTTAGAATTTGTATTATGGCAAGAAAAAAGCAGATAAGTAAAGAAAAACGAGTGGCCATCATTACTTTAAGAAATGAAGGTCAGTCAGTCCGAAAAATTGGGAAAACTTTGAAAGTGCCCCCAAGTGCAGTTGTAAAAACCATCAAGCGCTACAAAGAAACTGGCTCACATGAGGACCACCCCAGGAAAGGACAAGCAAGAGTCACCTCGGCTTCTGAGGATAAGTTTATCCGAGTCACCAGCCTCAGAAATTGCAGGTTAACAGCAGCTCAGATTAGAGACCAGGTCAATGTCACACAGAGTTCTAGCAGCAGACACATCTCTACAACAACTGTTAAGAGGAGACTTTGTGCAGCAGGCCCTCATGGTTAAATAGCTGCTAGGAAACCACTGCTAAGGACATTCAACAAGCAGAAGAGACTTGTTTGGGCTAAAGAACACAAGAAATGGACATTAGACCAGTGGAAATCTGTGCTTTGGTCTGATGAGTCCAAATTTGAGATCTTTGGTTCCAACCACCGTGAAGGCATACTGAACCAGCATGGCTACCACAGCATCTTGCAGTGGCATGCTATTCCATCCGGTTTGCGTTTAGTTGGACCATCATTTATTTTTCAACAGGACAATGACCCCAAACACACCTCCAGGCTGTGTAAGGGCTATTTGACCAAGAAGGAGAGTGATGGGGTGCTATGCCAGATGACCTGGCCTCCACAGTCACCAGACCTGAACCTAATTGAGATGGTTTGGGGTGAACTGGACCGCAGAGTGAAGGCAAAAGGGCTAACAAGTGCTAAGCATCTCTGGGAATTCCTTCAAGATTGTTGGAAGACCATTCCCGGTGACTACCTCTTGAAGCTCATCAAGAGAATGTCAAGAGTGTGTAAAGCAGTCATCAAAGCAAAAGTTGGCTACTTTAAAGAACCTAGAATATAAGACATATTTTCAGTTGTGTCACACTTTTTTGTTAAGTATATAATTCCACATGTGTTAATCCATAGGTTTGATGCCTTCAGTGTGAATTTACAATTTTCATATTCATGAAAATACAGAAAAATCTTTAAATGAGATATATAGCTCTGGCAAAAATTAAGAGACCACCACATCAAAACCCTGGGCAGCCCAATCTCCAGGCCTGAACCCCATTGAAAACCTCTTTAATTTAATCAAAAGTATGATAGTCACAACAAGCCATCAAACAAACAAGAACTGCCTACATTTTTGCACCAGAAGCAGTGTGAAAGACTGGTGGAAAGCATGCCAAGACGCATGAAAGCTGTGATTAAAAATCATGGTTATTCTACAAAATATTGATTTCTGAACTGTTCCTGAGTTAAAAAAGACAAACTGAACATTTTGCAGTGGTCTCTTAATTTTTGCCAGAGCTATATATAAATATAAATTACTGTTATTGATAACAATTAAATTGAACCTGTCAGCAAGATTGTGCACAATAACTGACAGAAAGTGTCAGATTAGCGCTGATATACTGCTTAAAGTGATACTTTGGTTGTTGAAATCCATCTTGTGGTTGTTGTTTAATCTTTATTTTCAGTTTTGTGTTAATGATATGCTCATGTTCTGGAACAGGCCTAGAGGGGGTCTTCATGTGGTGCTCTGATTAGCTATTCATGTGTATTGCTTTTGACAGTGACTAGCAGTGACATCATCAAGGTTACCTCCAGTCACTGAGGCTGAGTTCCCAGCCGGGCTGAAATGCGGTGAACTCGGTGAGATCCTTGCTAGTACCGTGAGAAAGTCGCATGGTGCAGAGGCAAGTTCACCGCAGTTCACCGGGACAATTTCACTGCAGTAAATTTCAACGGCGGTGAACTTGCCTCTGCACCATGCGATTTTCTCACGATGCTAACGGGGATCTCACCAAGGTCACCGCAGTTCAGTCTGGCTTGGAACACAGCCTCAGTGACATCACAGCTAGTCACTGAGGCTGCGCCCTCAGCAGTTCAGTCACCACTGGTTCTCAGCCTGGACGGTGGCATCTTGGCACCGTAAAGGTTGAAAATTATTTCTCCCCCAAATATGGATGACGGCGTGGGACAGAATGACAGACAGGTATGGTATATTGTTGTTTTTTATTTTCATTTTACTATGGGAGAACGAGGGCTTCGGTGGAATTAGGCAAGTTTGTAAGTATGGTTTAATTAAAATCATTAAAGGAGTCTGTGTCATTTTTTCAATTAAACAACTTTATTCTTGGTATGTTTTTTTATACAATGTGACTATGGGGTTAGTAATGGGGGAGACTTATTGATGCCTCTCCATTACTAAACTCGGGGCTTGATGTGACCTGACAATACAAAGGTAACATCAACCCCACAAATATGAACCCCACTTGCCACCGTTTCAGGGCAAGTGGGAAGAGCCGGGCAAAGCACCAGAATTGGCACATCTAAAAGATGTGCCTTTTCTGGGCAACTGCAGGCGGCTATTTTTAGGCTGGGGGTCAATATCCTTGGCCCCTTACCAGCCTGAGAAATCAGGCTCCCAGCTGTCAGCTTTAGAAAAGCTGGTTGTCAAAAATGGGGGAGACCCCATGCCGTTTTTTTAAATTATTTATTGAAATAATTTAAAAACAGCATTAGGACCCCACTATTCTTGATAACCAACCTTGCTAATGCTGAAAGCTGAGGGTTGCAGCCCCAGCTGTGAGTTTTGTCTGGCTGGTAGGGAAACCCATGCAAGGTTTTTTAAATTATTTGTTTACAGCATGGAAGCGGCTGATGAATACCCCCATCATCCACTCCTGCTCTCACTGTTAATAACGGCAGCAGGTGTCAGATGATGGGAGCAGTTGTGCCATCAGCTGAAACCAGTGACCAGAGATAATAATAATATAATAATAATAATTTTTACTTATATAGCGCCAACATATTCCGCAGCGCTTTACAAATTATAGAGGGGACTTGTACAGACAATAAACATTACAGCATAACAGAAATCACAGTTCAAAATAGATACCAGGAGGAATGAGGGCCCTGTGTTATGATCTGGTAACCTTGGAGCCGCATGAGAGACTTTCTCAGGAGAGGTGGTACCTGTACTGACCGCAAACCCTAAACTAACACCGCAACTAGAAGTAGCTGTGGGATGTACCTAGCACGTCCTAGACATCTCGACACAGCCGGAGGACTAAATACCCCTATAGATGGAATTGGGAATTCTATCTTGCCTCAGAACAGAACCCCAAAGGATAGGCAGCCCCCCACAAATATTGACTGTGAGTATAAGAAGAAAGACACACGCAGGCAGAAAAACAGGATTTAGCAAAAGAGGCACTTCTAGCTAAATAGAAAAGGATAGGACAGAATTCTAAGTGGTCAGTATTAAAATCCTAAAAATATCCACAGCAGATAATACAAATATTCCACATCTAACTAAAGACATAGAAAGTATATCTGCATCTCCTGAGAATCCAGCATGACTGAAAAATCCAAACAAAGTCTAAGCTTGACAAAAACACAATAAATTGCACTGAATTGCAAAGCACACTGCATGTGTGCACAGAGACAAAAACCAGACACTTAGCTGAATTTGGCAGAGAGAGATGCAATCCCTCCAAGTACAATGGACAACTGGCACAGACTCATGGATCCTGCACACCTAAATACCTAATAGAGCTGCAATCAGCAGAAACACCTGCCTGGACTACAACCCCAAGACAAGTGCACTACCACCAACAACCACCGGAGGGAGCCCAAGAGCAGAATTCACAACAGCCCTGCTCGCAAGCTTACAAACTATGAGGAAAAGGGGAGACACGAGAGGTGGATGGTAACAATTGCTTTAGTTATTTGGACCAGCCATAGTGTAAGGCTCGGGTGTTCATGTAAAGCTGCATGAACCAGTTAACTGCTTAAGTATGTAGCAGTACAGACACAGAGGGCTATTAACTGCATAAAGTGTATAAGAACATGATGCGAGGAACCTGATTATGTTTTCTTTTTTTCTTTTTTTTTTTTAATAGGCCACACAGGGATAGTTAGGTTAATGCGTTGAGGCGGTAGGCCAATCTGAACAAATGAGTTTTTAGGGCACGCTTAAAACTGTGGGGATTGGGGATTAATCGTATTAACCTAGGTAGTGCATTCCAAAGAATCAGCGCAGCATGTGTGAAGTCTTGGAGACGGGAGTGGGAGGTTCTGATTATTGAGGATGCTAACCTGAGGTCATTAGCGGAGCGGAGAGCACAGGTAGGGTGGTAGACTGAGACCAGAGTGGAGATGTAGGGTGGTGCTGAGCCATGGAGTGCTTTGTGGATGAGGGTAGTAGATTTGTAATGGATTCTGGAGTGGATGGGTAGCCAGTGTAATGACTGGCACAACTTAGAGGCATCGGTGTAACGGTTGGTGAGGAATATGATCCTGGCTGCAGCATTCAGGACAGATTGGAGCAAGGAGAGTTTGGTAAGAGGGAGGCCGATTAGTAGAGAGTTACAATAGTCCAGACGAGAATGAATAAGTGAAACAGTAAGAGTTTTTGCAGAGTCGAAAGTAAGAAAAGGGCGAATTCTAGAAATGTTTTTGTGATGCAGATAAGAAGAGCGAGCCAGTGATCGGATGTGGGGGGTGAATGAAAGCTCGGAGTCAAGGATGACCCCAAGGCAGCGGGCATGTTGCTTTGGAGTAATGGTGGAACCGCACACGGAGATGGCAATGTCAGGCAAAGGTAGGTTAGTAGAGGGAGAGAACACGAGGAGTTCAGTTTTTGACAGGTTCAGTTTCAGATAGAGGGAGGACATGATGTTAGAGACAGCGGTAAGACAATCACTGGTGTTTTCTAAAAAGGTCGGCATGATAAGAGGAGAAGAGGTGTATAATTGGGTGTCGTCAGCATAGAGATGGTACTGGAAACCAAATCTACTGATTGTTTGTCCAATAGGGGCAGTATACAAAGAGAAGAGGAGGGGGCCTAGGACTGATCCTTGAGGAACCACAACAATAAGGGGAAGGTGAGAGGAGGAGGAACCAGCAAAACATACAGTGAAAGATCGGTCAGAGAAATAGGAGGACAACCAGGAGAGAATAGTTTCCTTGAGGCCGATGGAGAGGAGCATAGTGAGGAGGAGCTGATGATCCACAGTATCGAATGCTGCGGAGAGATCCAAGAGAATTAGCATGGAGTAGTGACCATTAGATTTAGCTGTTAGTAGGTCATTAGAGACTTTAGTGAGGGCAGTTTCAGTAGAGTGTAAAGAGCAGAAGCCAGATTGAAGAGGGTCAAGAAGAGAGTTATCTGAGAGATAGTGGGTAAGACAGGAGTGGACCAGGCGTTCGAGGAGTTTGGAGATGAAGGGAAGATTAGAGACAGGTCTATAATTAGCGGCACAGTTTTGGTCGAGGGATGGTTTTTTAAGTAATGGATGTATGATGGCATGCTTAAATGAGGAAGGAAAAATACCGGAAGTGAGAGAAAGGTTGAATATTTTTGTTAGGTGAGAGGTGACAGCCGGGGAAAGGGACTGGAGGAGATGTGACGGAATGGGGTCACTGGTGCAAGTGGTCGGGCGAGAAGAGTTTAAAGAGGTAAAGTTTATGCCTCCGATCACAGTTGAGTGCTCACGCTGTCTTTTGACAGCGTGGGAACCACGGCTCTCTGACCGTCGGGGATGGTTTCACTGCTGATCAAAAATGGTGTTTGCTGCACTGTCATGCATATGACAGCATGTCAAACACTGTATTGTCAGGCCCCCAATTCAAGTGAATGAGGTCTGAGTCCGCTCTGCTGGATGACATGCTGTATGGAAGCTGTTATGACCCCAATGGCGAGGGTCTCAGAGGAACGTGGAAGTCTGCAGAATTCAAAATCCAGCTCATAGGGCAGTGGTAACTGGGTTGACCATATATCTACTCCTAACGCAAACACTAGAAGTAGCCGGGGATCATTCCTACGTTGATTCTAGATGACACGCGCCAGCCGGAGAATCTAGCTACCCCTAGTAGAGGAAAACAAAGACCTTTCTTGCCTCCAGAGAAGGGGACCCCAAAGCTGGATAGAAGCCCCCCACAAATAATGACGGTGAGGTAAGAGGAAATGACAAACACAGAAATGAACCAGGTTTAGCACAGAGAGGCCCGCTTACTGATAGCAGAATAAAGAAAGGTAACTTATATGGTCAACAAAAACCCTATCAAAATCCACACTGGAAATTCAAGAACCCCCGAACCGTCTAACGGTCCGGGGGGAGAACACCAGCCCCCTAGAGCTTCCAGCAAAGGTCAGGATATAGATTTGGAACAAGCTGGACAAAAATACAAAACCAAAACAAATAGCAAAAAGCAAAAGGCAGACTTAGCTGATATAACTGGAACCAGGATCAGTAGACAAGAGCACAGCAGACTAGCTCTGATAACTACGTTGCCAGGCATAGAACTGAAGGTCCAGGGAGCTTATATAGCAACACCCCTAACTAACGACCCAGGTGCGGATAAAAGGAATGACAGAAAAACCAGAGTCAAAAAACTAGTAACCACTAGAGGGAGCAAAAAGCAAATTCACAACAGTACCCCCCCCTTAGTGAGGGGTCACCGAACCCTCACCACGACCACCAGGGCGATCAGGATGAGCGGCATGAAAGGCACGAACTAAATCGGCCGCATGAACATCAGAGGCGACCACCCAGGAATTATCCTCCTGACCATAGCCCTTCCACTTGACCAGGTACTGAAGCCTCCGCCTGGAGAGGCGAGAATCCAAGATCTTCTCCACCACGTACTCCAACTCGCCCTCAACCAACACCGGAGCAGGAGGCTCAGCAGAAGGAACTACAGGCACAATGTACCGCCGCAACAAGGACCTATGAAATACATTGTGAATAGCAAACGACACAGGAAGATCCAGACGAAAAGATACAGGATTAAGGATTTCCAATATCTTGTAAGGCCCGATAAAACGAGGTTTAAATTTGGGAGAGGAGACCTTCATAGGAACAAAGCGGGAAGAAAGCCATACCAAATCCCCAACGCGTAGTCGGGGACCCACACCGCGGCGGCGGTTGGCAAAGCGCTGAGCCTTCTCCTGTGACAACTTCAAGTTGTCCACCACATGATTCCAGATCTGCTGCAACCTATCCACCACAGAATCCACCCCAGGACAGTCAGAAGGCTCCACATGACCCGAAGAAAAGCGAGGATGGAAACCAGAGTTGCAGAAAAAAGGCGAAACCAAGGTGGCGGAACTAGCCCGATTATTAAGGGCAAACTCAGCCAACGGCAAGAATGTCACCCAATCGTCCTGATCAGCAGAGACAAAACACCTCAAATAAGCCTCCAAAGTCTGATTGGTTCGCTCCGTCTGTCCATTAGTCTGAGGATGGAAAGCAGACGAAAACGACAAATCAATGCCCATCCTACTGCAAAAGGATCGCCAGAACCTGGAAACGAACTGGGATCCTCTGTCTGACACAATATTCTCAGGGATGCCGTGCAAACGAACCACGTTCTGGAAAAACACAGGAACCAGATCGGAAGAGGAAGGCAGCTTAGGCAAAGGAACCAAATGGACCATCTTGGAGAAGCGATCACATATCACCCAGATAACGGACATGCCCTGAGATAGCGGAAGATCAGAAATGAAATCCATGGAGATATGTGTCCAAGGTCTCTTCGGGACAGGCAAGGGCAAGAGCAAACCGCTGGCACGAGAACAGCAAGGCTTAGCTCGAGCACAAGTCCCACAGGACTGCACAAATGACCGCACATCCCTTGACAATGAAGGCCACCAAAAGGACCTGGCCACCAGATCTCTGGTGCCAAAAATTCCCGGGTGACCTGCCAACACCGAGGAATGAACCTCGGAAATGACTCTGCTGGTCCACTTATCCGGGACAAACAGTCTGTCAGGTGGACAAGACTCAGGCCTATCAGCCTGAAATCTCTGCAACACACGTCGCAGATCCGGAGAAATAGCTGACAAGATAACTCCATCTTTAAGAATACCAACAGGATCAGCGACTCCAGGAGCATCAGGCACAAAGCTCCTAGAAAGAGCATCGGCCTTCACATTCTTTGAACCTGGTAAATACGAGACAACAAAATCAAAGCGGGAGAAAAACAATGACCAGCGGGCCTGTCTCGGATTAAGGCGTTTAGCAGACTCGAGATACATCAGATTTTTGTGATCAGTCAAGACCACCACACGATGCTTAGCACCCTCGAGCCAATGACGCCACTCCTCAAATGCCCATTTCATGGCCAACAACTCCCGATTGCCCACATCATAATTTCGCTCGGCAGGCGAAAACTTCCTAGAGAAAAAGGCACAAGGTTTCATAACAGAGCAACCAGGGCCTCTCTGCGACAAAACGGCCCCTGCCCCAATCTCCAAAGCATCCACCTCAACCTGAAAGGGAAGTGAGACGTCAGGCTGGCACAAAACAGGCGCCGAAGTAAACCGGCGTTTCAACTCCTGGAAAGCCTCCACGGCAGCAGGAGCCCAGTTAGCTACATCGGAGCCCTTCTTGGTCATATCCGTCAAAGGTTTCACAATGCTAGAAAAATTAGCGATAAAACGACGGTAGAAGTTAGCGAAGCCCAAGAACTTCTGAAGACTCTTAACTGACGAGGGCTGAGTCCAATCAAGAATAGCTCGGACCTTGACTGGGTCCATCTCCACAGCAGAAGGGGAAAAAATGAACCCCAAAAAGGGAACCTTCTGTACACCAAAGAGACACTTTGAGCCCTTGACAAACAAAGAATTTTCACGCAAAATTTTAAAGACCAACCTGACCTGCTCCACATGCGAATCCCAATTATCAGAAAAAACCAAAATATCATCCAGATAAACAATCAAAAATTTATCCAGATACTTCCGGAAAATGTCATGCATAAAAGACTGAAAAACTGAAGGCGCATTGGAGAGCCCAAAAGGCATCACCAAGTACTCAAAATGACCTTCGGGCGTATTGAATGCGGTTTTCCATTCATCACCTTGCTTAATGCGCACAAGGTTGTACGCACCACGAAGGTCTATCTTGGTGAACCACTTGGCACCCTTAATCCGGGCAAACAAGTCAGACAACAGCGGTAAAGGATACTGAAATTTGACAGTGATCTTATTTAAAAGCCGATAATCAATACAAGGTCTCAAAGATCCGTCCTTTTTTGCCACAAAAAAGAATCCCGCACCAAGAGGGGAAGAAGACGGACGAATATGTCCTTTCTCCAGAGACTCCTTGATATATGAACGCATAGCGGTATGTTCAGGTACCGACAGATTAAACAGTCTTCCCTTAGGAAATTTACTGCCTGGGATCAAATCTATAGCACAGTCACAGTCCCTATGAGGAGGCAGTGCACTGGACTCAGACTCACTGAAGACATCCTGATAATCAGACAAATACTCTGGAACTTCCGAAGGCGTAGAAGAAGCAATAGACACAGGCAGGGAATCCCCATGAATACCACGACAGCCCCAACTTGAGACTGACATAGCCTTCCAGTCCAGGACTGGATTATGGGTCTGTAACCATGGCAGCCCTAAAACAACCAAATCATGCATTTTATGTAAAACCAGGAAACGTATCACCTCGCGGTGTTCAGGAGTCATGCACATGGTAACCTGTGTCCAATACTGCGGTTTATTTGCTGCCAATGGTGTAGCATCAATACCCCTAAGAGGAATAGGATTTTCTAATGGTTCAAGAGTAAAACCACAGCGCTTAGCAAATGAGAGATCCATGAGACTCAGGGCAGCACCTGAATCTACAAACGCCATGACAGGATAAGATGACAGTGAGCAAATCAAAGTTACAGACAGAATAAATTTAGGTTGCAAATTACCAACGGTGACAGGACTAACAACCTTAGCTATACGTTTAGAGCATGCTGAGATAACATGTGTAGAATCACCACAGTAGTAGCACAAGCCATTCCGGCGTCTATGAATTTTTCGCTCATTTCTAGTCAGGATTCTATCACATTGCATTAAATCAGGTGTCTGTTCAGACAACACCATGAGGGAATTTGCGGTTTTTCTATCACATTGCACCGAATTAGGTGTCTGTTCAGACAACACCATGAGGGAATTTGAGGTTTTGCGCTCCCGCAACCGCCGGTCAATTTGAATAGCCAGTGCCATAGTATCATTCAGACCTGTGGGAATGGGAAAACCCACCATAACATTCTTAATGGCTTCAGAAAGGCCATTTCTAAAATTAGCGGCCAGTGCACACTCGTTCCAATGTGTCAGCACGGACCATTTCCGAAATTTTTGGCAATACACTTCAGCCTCGTCCTGCCCCTGAGACATAGCCAGCAAGGCCTTTTCTGCCTGAATCTCAAGATTGGGTTCCTCATAAAGTAAACCGAGCGCCAGAAAAAACGCATCAAGATCAGCCAATGCCGGATCTCCTGGCGCCAGCGAAAAAGCCAAATCCTGAGGGTCGCCCCGTAAGAACGAAATAACAATTTTTACTTGCTGAGCAGAATCTCCAGATGAACAGGGTCTCAGGGACAAAAACAATTTACAATTATTCACGAAATTCCTAAACTTAAACCTGTCTCCGGAAAACAGTTCAGGAATCGGTATTTTAGGTTCTGACCTAGGATTTCTGATAACATAGTCTTGTATGCCCTGCACACGAGTAGCCAGCTGGTCCACACTTGTAATCAAGGTCTGGACATTCATGTCTGCAGCAAGCATAGCCACTCTGAGGTAAAGGGGAAGAAGAAAAAAAAAAAAACTCAGAATCTTCTTTCTTATAATCCCTCTTCTGCAATGCATTAAACATTTAATACTGGCCTGGCAAACTGTTATTACCCCAATGGCGAGAGTCTCAGAGGAACGTGGAAGTCTGCAGAATTCAAAATCCAGCTCATAGGGCAGTGGTAACTGGGTTGACCATATATCTACTCCTAACGCAAACACTAGAAGTAGCCGGGGATCATTCCTACGTTGATTCTAGATGACACGCGCCAGCCGGAGAATCTAGCTACCCCTAGTAGAGGAAAACAAAGACCTTTCTTGCCTCCAGAGAAGGGGACCCCAAAGCTGGATAGAAGCCCCCCACAAATAATGACGGTGAGGTAAGAGGAAATGACAAACACAGAAATGAACCAGGTTTAGCACAGAGAGGCCCGCTTACTGATAGCAGAATAAAGAAAGGTAACTTATATGGTCAACAAAAACCCTATCAAAATCCACACTGGAAATTCAAGAACCCCCGAACCGTCTAACGGTCCGGGGGGAGAACACCAGCCCCCTAGAGCTTCCAGCAAAGGTCAGGATATAGATTTGGAACAAGCTGGACAAAAATACAAAACCAAAACAAATAGCAAAAAGCAAAAGGCAGACTTAGCTGATATAACTGGAACCAGGATCAGTAGACAAGAGCACAGCAGACTAGCTCTGATAACTACGTTGCCAGGCATAGAACTGAAGGTCCAGGGAGCTTATATAGCAACACCCCTAACTAACGACCCAGGTGCGGATAAAAGGAATGACAGAAAAACCAGAGTCAAAAAACTAGTAACCACTAGAGGGAGCAAAAAGCAAATTCACAACAGGAAGCATCATGCAGACTGCCAACTAGATGTAGCGGAGCTGACTGTGAGGCCACATCCTGCTGTCCTTGAATTTTCTGCAGCACATAGAATGCAATAAAAGTCAACCTGTGTATTTGCAGTGTTTTTTCACCATCAATTCATGTCAATGGGTGAAAAACGCTGCAAAAATGCTGACAAAAGCTGACAGAAGTGACAAGCTCTATGTCAAAAAACATTTAAATGCACAATCTCCTGATGACAATAAAAACAATGTGTGTGCATGAGATTTTTAAAATCTCATAGGCTTTGCTGGTACTGTAAAAAGCAGCTGAAAACTAGCATAAAAAATGCAGCAAAAAGCAGCAAAAACGTCCAGTGTGAAGTTACCCTAACACTAGGCCCAGTGCTATGCGGGTTTCTTGCAGCTGTCTGCTTTAGCAAGGCTGGTTTTCAAAAATGGGGTAGAACCCAAGCTGTTTTTTTAATTATTTATTTAAATAATTAAAAATATGGCATGGGGACCCCTCTATTCTTGATAACTAACCTTGCTGAAGCTGAGAGCTGAGGGTTACAGCCCCCAGCTGTGAGTTTTGCCTGGCTGGCTTTTTTTTAAATTATTTTTTTACAGCGAAGGAGTGGCTGATGAATACTTCCATCTGCTGCTCCTGCTCTCACTGTTATTAGCAGCGGCAGTTGTCAGATGATAGTAGCTGTAGTCACATCATCCGCAACCAGTGACCTGAGGTAAACTTTATACCTCCGATCATAGATGAGCACTGTCTTCTGACAGTGTGGGAGCCACGGGTCTCTGACAGGTTGGGATGATTTCACCATCAATCAGAAGCGCTATGCCGATGTTTCCCACGCTGTCACAAAGCTTGGGAAACACAGGCTTTTGTGCTGTGTATGTTCAGCTATATTTGGCGATTTAATCAATGATAACATCGGCGAATATTGCAAATTCGGCGATTGTGAGCCAAATATATAGGGTATGGGTATGATACTGTAAAAGGGACCAGAAGCTCATGAACAGTTAGGAAGGTAGAACATGGAATAGTTAGTTAAATGAGATGAGATGATAGGTCAGTTTCAAGAAATTCATCTTAGAGCACTCTTAAAACTAAGGCTTCTTTCACACATCCGTTGGTGCGGGGCCGTCACAAAGCATCGGCGTGACGTACCGACGGACATTGTGAAAATTTGGCACAAAGTGGGCAGCGGATGCAGTTTTTCAACGCATCCGCTGCCCATTCTAAAGTCCCGGGGAGGATGGGGCGGAGTTCCCTTGAATGTTTTTTCAATACAACGGTCCGCCAAAATATGACGCATCCAGTGCACGATGGACGAGATGTATGGCCATATGTCACGATCCGTCGGCAATACAAGTCTATGGGCAAAAAACGCATCCTGCGGGCAAACTTTGCAGAATGCGTTTTTTGCACAGAACGACTCATTGCAACGGATAGCAAAAGACGGAAATGTGAAAGAGGCCTAAGGATACTGAAAATTAACAGGATTGTCTGGGGTAATGCAATCCAGAGAACTGGTGCAAAACCTAAGAAATCTTGGAGATAGGAGTATGATATTTGCTTGCATTATAGAAGATGTCAGTCTTAGATCATTAGCAGAATGGAGAGCTTAGGTAGTGTGGTAGACAGAGATGAGTAAGGAGATGTAGGGAAGTAATCTGAACTCGTCATCTTTCCTCCATCTCATAGATGTTCCTTAACTGACCTATCTGTCGCAATTAACGACATCGCGCTTTCCTCCGTACCGGAAGTCCGCTGCCTCAGAGTAACCCTTGACTCTGCCATGTCCTTCAAAACGTACATCCAAGCTCTTTCCACCTCCTTTCGCCTCCAGCTCAAAAATATCTTCAGAATCCATCCTTTCCTCAACCGTCAATCTACTAAAATACTTGTGCATGCCCTCATCTCTCAAATTGACTGCTGCAACTTCCTTTTCTGTGGCTTCTGTTATGATCCGGTGACCCTGGAGCCGCATGAGACTATCTCTGGAGAGGTGGTACCTGTACTGACCGCAATCCTAATACTGACACCGCAACTAGAAGTAGTCGTGGGATGTAGCTAACCAGGCCTAGACACCTCGACACAGCCGGAGAACTAAATACCCCTAAAGATGGAAATGGGAAATCCTATCTTGCCTCAGAGCAGAGCCCCAAAGGATAGGCAGCCCCCCACAAATATTGACTGTGAGTTTAAGAGGAAATACGTACACAGGCAGAAAAGACAGAGTTTAGCAAAAGAGGCCCTTCTAGCTAGATAGAAAGGATAGGACAGAGTTCTAAGTGGTCAGCATTAAAACACTAGAAAAATCCACAGCAGAATATACTATATAATACATCTAACTAAAGACATAGGATGTATATCTGCATCTCCAGAGAAACCAGCATGACAGAAAAATCCAAACAAGTCTAAGCTGGACAAAAACACAATAGATTGCACTGCACATAAAAGCACACTGCATGCCTGCTACAGAGAACCAAAACAGGACACTTATCTTAGCTGAAATGATAGCAGGGCAAGTGGAGCCAGACAGAGATGCAATCCCTCCAAGATACAATGGACAACTGGCAGGGATTGATGGATCCAACAAACCTAAATACCTTATAGAGCTGCAATAAGCAGAAACACCTGCCCTGGCCTATAATCCAGAGATCACTGCACTACCACTAACAACCACCGGAGGGAGCCCAAGAGCAGAATTCACAACAGTACCCCCCCTTGAAGAGGGGTCACCGAACCCTCACCAGAGCCCCCAGGCCGATCAGGACGAGCCAGATGAAAGGCCTGAACAAAATCAGCAGCATGGACATCAGAGGCAAAAACCCAAGAATTATCCTCCTGGCCGTAACCTTTCCATTTGACAAGGTACTGAAGCTTCCATCTCGAAAAACGAGAATCCAAAATCTTCTCAACCACATACTCCAACTCCCCATCAACCAACACAGGAGCCGGAGGATCAACAGAGGGAAGAACGGGCACCACATATTTCCGCAATAAAGATCTATGGAAAACATTATGGATAGCAAAAGATGCCGGAAGGGCCAAACGAAAAGACACCAGATTGATAATCTCAGAAATCCTATAAGGACCAATAAACCGAGGCTTAAACTTAGGGGAAGAAACCTTCATAGGAGCATGACGGGAAGACAACCAGACCAAATCCCCAACCCGAAGCCGGGAACCAACACACCGACGACGATTAGCAAAACGTTGCACCTCCTCCTGAGACAACACCAAATTGTCCACCACATGAGCCCAAATTTGCTGCTACCTGTCAACCACAGAATCCACACCAGGACAATCAGAAGGCTCAACCTGCCCTGAAGAAAAACGAGGATGAAAACCAAAATTACAAAAAAAAGGCGAAACCAAGGTAGCTGAACTAGCCCGATTATTAAGGGCAAACTCGGCCAATGGCAAGAAAGCCACCCAATCATTCTGATCAGCAGACACGAAGCATCTCAAATAAGTCTCCAAAGTCTGATTAGTTCGCTCGGTCTGGCCATTTGTCTGAGGATGAAATGTGGAAGAAAAAGACAAATCAATGCCCAGCTTAGCACAAAAGGCCCGCCAAAACCTAGAAACAAACTGGGAACCTCTGTCAGACACAATATTCTCCAGAATACCATGCAAACGAACCACATGCTGAAAAAACAACGGAACCAAATCAGAAGAGGAAGGCAATTTAGGCAAAGGCACCAAATGAACCATCTTAGAAAACCGGTCACAAACCACCCAGATAACCGACATCCTCTGGGAAACCGGAAGATCTGAAATAAAATCCATAGAAATATGTGTCCAAGGCCTCTCAGGGACCGGCAAAGGCAAAAGCAACCCACTAGCGCGAGAACAACAAGGCTTAGCCCGCGCACAAGTCCAACAGGACTGCACAAAAGAACGCACATCCCGCGACAAAGAAGGCCACCAAAAAGACCTACCAACCAAATCTCTGGTACCAAAAATACCAGGATGACCAGCCAACACAGAACAATGAACCTCCGAAATCACCCTACTAGTCCATTTATCAGGAACGAGCAGTTTCCCCACTGGACAGCGGTCAGGTTTGTCAGCCTGAAATTCCTGAAGAACCCGTCGCAGATCAGGGGAGATGGCAGAAAGAACCACCCCTTCCTTTAGAATGCCGACCGGTTCAAGGACCTCCGGAGAATCAGGCAAAAAGCTCCTAGAGAGGGCATCAGCTTTAATATTCTTAGAACCCAGAAGATACGAGACCACAAAATCAAAACGGGAGAAAAACAAAGACCATCGAGCCTGTCTAGGATTCAGCCGCTTGGCAGACTCGAGGTAAATCAGATTTTTATGATCGGTCAAGACTAGGGTTGAGCGAAATGGGTCGGCCATTTTCAGAAGTTGCCGACTTTTGGCAAAGTCGGGTTTCATGAAACCCGACCCGGCCCCTGTGTGGGGTCGGCCATGAGGTCGGCGATCTTCTGAATCTGGTATCGGAATTCCGATACCGAGTTCCAATATGTTTGCGATATCGGGAATCGGTATCGGAATCCATATTTAAGTGTTAAATAAAGAATCAAAATAAAAAATATTGATATACTCACCCTCGGACGCGCCCTGGTACTAACCGGCAGCCTTCCTTCCTAAGAATGAGCGCGTGAATCACCTGCGGTGACGTCACGGCTTGTGATTGGTCGCGAGCGGTCACATGGGCGGTCACGCGACCAATTACAAGCCACTACGTCATCTAAGGTCCTTCACGTGCTCATTCTTAGGAAGGAAGGCTGCCGGAAAGAAGCAGGGCGCGTCCGAGGGTGAGTATATACCTAATAGGAATATACTCACCCTCGGACACGCCCTGCTTCTTTCCAGCAGCCTTCCTTCCTAAGAATGAGCGTGTGAAGGACCTTAGATGACGTCGCGGCTTGTGATTGGTCGTGTGACCGCCCATGTGACCGCTCGCGACCAATCACAAGCCGCGACGTCACCGCAGGTCATTCACGCGCTCATTCTTAGGAAGGAAGGCTGCCGGTTAGAACCAGGGCGGGTCCGAGGGTGAGTATATCAATATTTTTTATTTTGATTCTTTATTTTACACATTAATATGGATCCCAGGGCCTGAAGGAGAGTTTCCTCTCCTTCAGACCCTGGGAACCATAGTATCCCATTGCACTGCATTGGGTTTTGTGTTTCGGCTGACCCCGACCCCGACTTTTTTATAGGATCGGCCGATTTCACTCGACCCGACTTTTGAGAAAGTCGGGTTTCGTGAAACCCGACCCGATCCTATAAAAATAAAAGTCGCTCAACCCAAGTCAAGACCAGAATACGATGCTTGGCTCCCTCAAGCCAATGTCACCATTCCTCAAACGCCCACTTGATAGCCAACAACTCCCGATTGCCGACATCATAATTAAGTTCAGCAGGCGAAAACTTTCGGGAAAAGAAGGCACATGGTTTCATCAAGGAACCATCAGAATTCCTCTGAGATAAAACGGCCCCTGCCCCAATCTCAGAAACATCAACCTCAACCTGAAATGGAAGAGAAACATCTGGCTGACGCAACACCGGAGAAGAAGTAAATCGGCGTTTAAGCTCCTGAAAGGCAGAGACAGCCGCAGAGGACCAATTCGTCACATCAGCACCCTGTTTCGTCAAATCGGTCAGGGGTTTAACCACACTGGAGAAGTTAGCAATGAAACGGCGATAAAAATTAGCAAAGCCCAAAAATTTCTGAAGACTCTTCACGGACGTGGGCTGAATCCAATCATGAATGGCCTGAACCTTAACCGGATCCATCTTTATAGATGAGGGAGAAAAAATAAAGCCCAAAAAAGAAACCTTCTGCACTCCAAAAAGACACTTAGACCCCTTCACAAACAAAGCATTGTCACGAAGGATCTGAAAAACCATCCTGACCTGTTTCACATGAGACTCCCAATCATCAGAAAAAATCAAAATGTCATCCAAATATACAATCATGAACTTATCAAGATAATTCCGGAAGATATCATGCATGAAGGACTGAAAAACAGATGGAGCATTAGAGAGCCCGAAGAGCATCACAAGGTATTCAAAATGGCCCTCGGGTGTATTAAATGCAGTTTTCCATTCGTCACCCTGCTTAATACGAACAAGATTATATGCCCCTCGAAGGTCAATCTTAGTAAACCAACTAGCCCCCTTAATCCTAGCAAACAAATCGGAAAGCAAAGGCAAAGGGTATTGAAATTTGACCGTGATCTTATTCAAGAGGCGATAATCAATACAAGGTCTCAAGGAGCCATCCTTCTTGGCAACAAAAAAAGATCCCGCTCCCAATGGTGAAGAAGATGGCTGAATATGCCCTTTCTCCAGAGACTCCTTAATATAACTCTGCATGGCGGTATGTTCAGGCACAGACAGGTTGAAAAGTCGGCCCTTAGGAAACTTACAACCTGGAATCAAGTCAATAGCACAATCACAGTCCCTATGCGGTGGAAGGGAACTGGACTTGGGCTCATTGAACACATCCTGAAAATCAAGGCAAGACAAGAACTCTGGAATTTCAGAAGGGGGGGAAGAGGAGATTGACATCAAAGGAACATCACCATGAACTCCTCGACAACCCCAACTAGTCACAGACATAGATTTCCAATCCAACACCGGATTATGTACCTGCAACCATGGAAAACCCAGCACAATAGCATCATGCAAATTATGCAACACCAAAAAGCGACAATCCTCCCGATGGGCTGGCGCCATGCACATGGTCACCTGTGTCCAAAACTGGGGTTTATTTTTAGCCAAAGGTGTAGCATCAATGCCCCTTAAAGGAATAGGGTTCTCCAAAGACTGCAAGGGGAAACCACAATGTCTAGCAAATTCAAAGTTCATTAAATTCAAAGCGGCGCCAGAATCTACAAATGCCATGACAGAAAATGACGACAATGAGCAGATCAATGTCACAGGTAACAGAAATTTAGGTTGTATGGTACCAATGGTAACTGAACTAGCGATTCTCTTAATACGCTTAGGGCAGACCGAAATGACATGAGAAGCATCGGCACAGTAAAAACACAACCCATTCTGACGTCTGAATCCCCGTCGTTCAGCTCCAGACAGAATCCCATCGCACTGCATAGGCTCAGGTATCTGCTCTGAGGACAACGCCACAGCGCGCACAGCTCTGCGCTCACGCAGGCGCCGATCAATCTGAATGGCCAGAGACATGGAATCGCTCAGACCAATAGGCGTGGGAAACCCCACCATAACATTTTTAACAGATTCAGAAAGACCCTTTCTGAAAATTGCCGCCAAAGCATCCTCATTCCATTTAGTCAGTACAGACCTTTTTCTAAATTTCTGACAATACAATTCTGCCGCTTCTTGACCCTGAAACAGGGTCAACAAGGTCTTCTCAGCATGATCCACAGAATTTGGTTCATCATATAATAACCCTAGAGCCTGAAAAAAGGCTTCTACATTAAGCAAGGCAGGATTCCCAGATTCCAGGGAAAATGCCCAATCCTGAGGATCGCCACGCAGCAGGGAGATGACAATTTTAACCTGCTGAATGGGATCACCAGAAGAACAAGGTTTCAGAGCAAAAAACAGTTTACAGTTATTTTTAAAACTCAAAAATTTAGACCTGTCCCCAAAAAATAAATCAGGAGTAGGAATCCTAGGCTCTAAAACCGGAGTCTGAACAATATAATCGGAAATACCCTGTACCCTAGCAGCTATTTGGTCCACACGAGAAGCTAATCTCTGAACATCCATGCTAGCACACAGCTCCTCAGTCACCCATAGGAAAAGAGGGAAGGAAAGACAAATCAGACTGCAGAAAAAAAATGGCTCAGGACTTTTCTTCCCTTCTTCTGAGATGCATTTAACTCATTGTTGGCCAGTTGTACTGTTATGATCCGGTGACCCTGGAGCCGCATGAGACTATCTCTGGAGAGGTGGTACCTGTACTGACCGCAATCCTAATACTGACACCGCAACTAGAAGTAGCCGTGGGATGTACCTAACCAGGCCTAGACACCTCGACACAGCCGGAGAACTAAATACCCCTAAAGATGGAAATGGGAAATCCTATCTTGCCTCAGAGCAGAGCCCCAAAGGATAGGCAGCCCCCCACAAATATTGACTGTGAGTTTAAGAGGAAATACGTACACAGGCAGAAAAGACAGAGTTTAGCAAAAGAGGCCCTTCTAGCTAGATAGAAAGGATAGGACAGAGTTCTAAGTGGTCAGCATTAAAACACTAGAAAAATCCACAGCAGAATATACTATATAATACATCTAACTAAAGACATAGGATGTATATCTGCATCTCCAGAGAAACCAGCATGACAGAAAAATCCAAACAAGTCTAAGCTGGACAAAAACACAATAGATTACACTGCACATAAAAGCACACTGCATGCGTGCTACAGAGAACCAAAACAGGACACTTATCTTAGCTGAAATGATAGCAGGGCAAGTGGAGCCAGACAGAGATGCAATCCCTCCAAGATACAATGGACAACTGGCAGGGATTGATGGATCCAACAAACCTAAATACCTAATAGAGCTGCAATAAGCAGAAACACCTGCCCTGGCCTATAATCCAGAGACCACTGCACTACCACTAACAACCACCGGAGGGAGCACAAGAGCAGAATTCAGAACAGGCCTCCCTGCTATCACCCTTGCACCTCTCCAGTCCATCCTTAACTCTGCTGCCCGACTGATTCATCTCTCTCCTCGCTACTCCTCCCCTTCCCCCTCTGCAAATCTCTTCACTGGCTCCCATTCCCTCAGCGTATCCAGTTCAAATTACTAACATTAACCTACAAAGCCATCCATAACCTCTCCTCCATATATCTCTGAACTAATCTCCCGATATCTTCCCTCACATAATCTCTGGTACCCCCAAGACCTTCTTCTCTCTTCCACACTTATTTGCTGCTCACCCAACCGCCTCCAAGACTTCTCCCGAATATCCCCCATCCTCAGGAATTCTTTGCTGCAACAAGTCCAGCTATCAACCACATTCGGATCCTTCAGACAAAACCTGAAAACCCACCTCTTCAGGAAAGCCTACAGCCTGCACTGACCCCGCTGCTTCTTCACCACTACTGAAGTTACCGCCTCACCAACACCGGAGCTCCTGCAACCCTCAACCTATTGTCTCCTTCCCCACCAACCTGTAGAATGTAAGCCCGCAAGGGCAGGGTCCTCACCCCCCTGTATAAGTCTGTAATTGTTAGCTTGCCCCTGCTCCTCCGGTGACATGTCTGCCGTTGCTCCTCCGGCGACATTTCCACCCTTGCGCCTCCTGTGACATGTCCGCCCCTGCGCCCATATGTGCCCACACTGCTATATACTACGAGGGCAGTGTTATATAGCATGTGGGCTGTGTTATATATAGCGTGACTGCTATATGCTACTTGGCCAGTGTTATATATCACGTGGGCAGTGTTATATACCGCGTGGGCTGCGTTTTATACTGCGTGGGCTGCATTATATACCACGTGGGCTGCGTTATATACCATGTGGGCTGCATTATATACCGCGTGGACTGCGTTATATACCGCGTGGGCTGCTTTATATACCACGTGGGCAGTGTTATATACCGCGTGGGCAGTGTTATATACCATGTGTGCAGTGTTATATACCACATGGGCAGTGTTAGATACCGCGTGGGCAGTGTTATATACCGCGTGGGCAGTGTTATATACCACGTGGGCAGTGTTATATACCGTGTGGGCTGCATTATATACCATGTGGGCTGCGTTATATACCGCATGGGCTGGTTATATACCACATGGGCTGCATTATATATCGCGTGGGCAGTGTTATATACCACGTGGGCAGTGTTATATACCGCGTGGGCAGTGTTATATACCGCGTGGCTGCTATATACTACGTGTCCAGTGTTAGATACTATGTGGGCTGTGTTATGTACTGCGTGGCCTGTGCTATATATTACGTGGCCACTGTTATATACTGCATGGCCTGTGTTATATACTACGTCGCCTGTGTCATATACTGCGTGGCTGCTATATACTTCATGGGCTGTGTTATATACTATTTGGGCTGTGTTATATACTATGTGGCCACTGTTATATATTGTGTGGCCTGTATTAACGCATCGGGTATTCTACAATATGTATGTATGTATGTATATAGCAGCCACATAGTATATAGCACAGGTCACATAGTATTTGTCTGCTGTATACTACATGGCTCCTATATATTACGTGGCCTGTGCTATATACTATGTGGCTGCTATATACATACATACATACATATTCTAGAATACCCGATGCGTTAGAATTGGGCCACCATCTAGTGAGATAATAACTAAGGAACGCTTCAACATATCTCAGTGATTCTGAGACTGTTATTTTGTAACACATAGTAATTCATGTTAGTGGTATATTTTGGTCAATATGATTTCTAATTTATAAAAATATCCAAAATTTTACATAAAAAAATAACATTTTCTAATTTTTAAACTTTGAATTGTATGCTCTTTAACCAGATAATTATACCACAAAAAATAATTAATAAATAACATTTACCATATGTGTACTTTACATAAGCATAATTTTTTAAACATTTTTTTGGTTAGGAAATTAAAAGGGTTAAAATTTTATCAGCAATTTTTCAAACAAAATTTAAAACTTGTATTTTTTATAGACCACAGCTCATTTGAAGTGACTTTGAAGAGCTACAGTGGGGAAAAAAGTATTTAGTCAGCCACCATTTGTGCAAGTTCTCCCACTTAAAAAGATGAGAGAGGCCTGTAATTGACATCACAGGTTGACCACAACTATGAGAGTCAAAATGAGAAAACAAATCCAGAAAATCGCCTTGTCTGATTTGGCAAGATTTATTTTGCAAAATATGGTGGAAAATAAGTATTTGGTCATTAACAAAAGTTCATCTCAATATTTTGTTATATATCATCTGTTGGCAATGACAGTGGTCAAAGTTTTCTGTAAGTCTTCAAAAGGTTGGCACACACTGTTGGGGCTATGTTGGCCCAGTCCTCCATGCAGATCTCCTCTAGAGCAGCAATGTTTTGGTCCTGTCACTTTTCAACACAGACTTTCAACTCCCTCCAAAGTTTTTCTATGGGGATGAGATCTGGAGACTGGCTAGGCCACTCCAGGACCTTCATATGCTTCTTACGAAGCCATTCCTTTTGTTGCCCTGGTGGTGTGCTAGGGATCATTATCATGATGAAAGACCCATCCATGTTTCATCTTCAATGCCCTTGCTGATGGACGGAGGTTTGCACTGAAAATCTCATGATACATGGCCCCATTCATTCTTTCATGTACACGTATCAGTCATCCTAGTCCCTTTGCAGTAGGTATAGTGTTCTTTGGATGCAACTCAGCATTCTGTCTCCTCCAAACATGATAAGATTTGTTTCTACCAAACAGTTCTACTTTGGTTTCATCAGACCATATGACATTCTCCCAATACTGTTCTGGATAATCCAAATGCTCTCTAGCAGACTTCAGACGGGCACAGACATGTACTGGCTTAAGCAGGGGGACATGTCTGGCACTGCAAGATCTGAGTCCCTGGTGGCGTAGTGTGTTACTGATTGTAACCTTTGTTACAGTGGTCCTAGCTCTATGCAGGTCATTCCCTAGGTCCCCCCGTGTGGTTCTGGGATTTTTGCTCACCGTTCTTGTGATAATTTTGACCCCACATGGTGAGAATTTGCACAGAGCCCAGATCAAGGGAGATTATCAGTGGTCTTGTATGTCTTCCATTTTCTTATTATTGCTCCCACAGTTGATTTCTTCACACCAAGCTGCTTGCCTATTGCAGATTAAGTCTTCCTAGCCTGATTCAGGGCTACAATGTTTTTTCTGGTGTCCTTCGACAGCTCTTTGGTCTTCACCATATTGGAGTTTGAAGTGTGACTGTTTAAGGTTGTGGACAGATGTCTTTTATACTGATAACAAGTTCAACCAGGTGCCATTACTACAGGTAATGAGTGGAGGACAGAGGAGCCTCTTAAAGAATAAGTTATAGGTCTGTGAGAGCCAGAAATCTTGCATGTTTTTAGGTGACCAAATACTTATTTTCCACCATATTTTGCAAGCTAAATCTTGCCAAATCAGACAAGGTGATTTTCTTCATTTGTTTTCTCATTTTGACTCTCATAGTTGTGGTCTACCTATGATGTCAATTGCAGGCCTCTCTCCTATGTTTAAGTGAGAGAACTTGCACAATTGGTGGCTGACTAAATACTTTTTTCCCACTGTATATGACAGAAGATACCCAAAAGTGACACAATTTTAAGAACTGGACCCTTTAAAGTTCTGAAAACCACATTCAATAAGTTCATTAACCCTTTGGATGCATCACAGGAATTAAAAAAAGTGGAAGGAAAAAGTAGAATTTTAATTTTTCCCACAAAAATATTGCTTTAGCCCCAAATATTTCATTTTCACCAAGGTAACAGCAGAAAATGGACCATATAATTTGCTGTGTAATTTCTCCTAAGTTCATCAATACCCTATATGGGGTAGAAATCTACTGTTTGGGGGAACGGCAGGGCTCAGAAGAGTTGGAGCACCACTTGGCTTTTAGAGTGCAAAATTGTGTGGAATCGATAGCGGACACAATGTCGTGTTTGCAGAGCCCATGATGTAACTAAAAACTGGAATACATCACAAGTGAACCCATTTTGGAAATTAAACCCCTTAAGAAATTTATCGATATGTGTGGTGAGCATCTTGAACCCAACAGTGTTTCACAGAATTTTAAAACATTGGACAGTGAAAATTAAAAAATATGTTTTTTTTTCACTAAAATGTTGGTTTAGCCCTAAATTTTTCATTTTCACAAGGGTAACACGAGAAAATGGACCACATAATTTGTTTTACAATATCTCCTGGGTACACCGATACCCCATATGTGGACAGAAACCTTTGTTTGGGCACATGGCAGAAGTCAGAAGGGAAGAAGCGCTGTTTGATTTACGGAATTCAATCTGGAATAGACTGTAGTTGCCATGTTGCATTTAGACAGACGCCAAGCAGAAACCACCCAAAAGTGACACCATTTTGGAAACATCGCCTCTCAAAGAATTCCTCTAGGGTTAAAGTGAGCATTTTAAAAACACAGATATTTTACAGAATTGTATAACATTGGGCTGTGAAAATGAAAAATTACATTTTTTTCCACTAAAATGTTGTTTTAGCCCCAAGTTTGTAATTTTCAAAAGGGCTAACAGAAATTGGACAATAAAGTTTGTTATGCAATTCCCCTGGAGTACAGTGACACCCCATATGTGGTTATATCAAAGTGCAGATTTGCCTGGAATATTTTGTGGGTGCCATGTAACACTGACAGAGCCTCAGAGGTGTCATGACAGCAGGACTCCCATAAGTGACTCTATTTTACAAACTACACCTCTTAATTAAATCATCCAGTGGTATAGTGAGCATATTGACGCTACATGTGTTTCACAAACATTTATACCATTGAGCGGTGGATAAAAAATAATTTAATGTTTACTATTAAAATGTTGTTTTAGCCCCATATTTTAAATTTCCACAACAGGAAATAGGTAAAAGTGACTGCATAATTTGTTCCACAATTTCTCTTGAACATGGTAATACCCCATATGTGGGTGTATAGTACTGTTTTAGAGAGAAGAAGTACTTTGTAACTTTTAGAGCACATATTTTCCTAGAATAGTTTGCAGACTCCATTTACAGACTCTGCTAAGTGCCAGAAGAGCAGAATCCACCTCATTTGACCTCAATTTGGAAATTATACCCCTCTTGGTATTTATCTATGGGTATAGTAATGATTTTGATTCGATAAATATTTTACAGAACGAGAAGTAGTATCTAATACATTGTAATGCCCAGTACATTGTAGTGGCTGTACATTGTGCCCATTACACAGTGAGGTACACTGTGAGGACCAGGAGAAGGGGGCATATGGATTTATAAGCACATATTTTGCTGTATTTCTTTTAGTGAGAGCCATATCAATTCTCTATAGCCTTTGTGCTACTAGTAATGTGATCACCCTCTATATTGCTGTTAACAGATCATGGACCTAAGTGGGGACTTGTATTTTGTTGGTTAAGAAGAAGCTTTTATTGGAGACATTTTGGGATGCAGAACATTTTGGATCACATTTATCCTGTGTTTTATGCTGAGCACTGGGGTTTCCATCTAAATCTACAAAATACATTATTTGAATGAAACCTCTAAGTGATTCAATTACTAATGTGGCAGCATTGATACATTGGACTCTGTGTGGCTTCTGTTAAGAGGTATCCAGCTTTTAAGAGGCACACAACATTTTTCTTAACCGTGTTTTTATGCATGCCTAAAAAGATGGACAAGGCCAGATCATAGGTCAGACATCATTCAAAATTTCTCCATCTGCTTCATTAGAGGGAATCCGTCTTAATCACATATTTCAGAATTTTACACCGTAAGCATGCAGCGTAGAGCACAGGATAAATGTGAGCCGAATAAACTAATCAACAGCAGGTCCACATGTAGCGTTACAGGACAATTGGATTATTATCTTTTCGGTGTACATATGAGGAATATGGTTGTTTATTATTTTAATTATTTTACTAGGGACATTGGCTTCAGTGGTTTGGACGTAATGTGAGTATAACAATTTTGGTTAATTTAGCGTTAGTAAAGGAGTCTGTGTCATTTGTTCAAATAAATGACTTTATTCTGGGTGTTATTGTTTTCACAATTTGACTATGGGGTTAGTAATGGGAGTGTCCTATAAGTGCATTTCCATTACTAACCCCTTGATGTCACCTGACAGTACAAATGTGACATTAACCCCAATGCTATCACCCCATTTGCCACCGCACCACTGCAAGTGAGAAGACAGAGTGAGAGAGAAGAATGTTTCCTTTAAAAACTATATGTAAATGATATTGAAAATTACCATATATACTCAAGTATAGGCCAAGTTTTTCAGCACTTTTTTGTACTGAAAACGCCCCCTCAGCGTATACTTGAGTGAGGTGTACAGAAGATGGAGCGGTGCAGCAGCAACGGAGCAGCAGTTCACAGGAGGCAGGAGTCGGCTGCTGCAGGTAAAGCCTGTGCCCACTTCTAAATAGAAATAAATATTCACTGACCTGGTAGTGAATATTCATTTCTCTAAAATAGTGCGCACAGTGTCAGCCATAGCAGCCGGCTCCTGCAGCTTCCAGGTGGTCATGTGTGCCTGCTACTTATGAGAAATGAATATTCACCTCTCTCCACTCCGGCGGCTGACACTGTGCGCGACATAACAGTAATGAATACTCACTGCCCTCCACGTACATAGTTCCGGGGTGGGGAGCGGTGAGTATTCTGGCAGCTGTGCTCTGCTTGTCTGCAGCGCATGACGTCCCTGCCATGTGCTGCTTATAATCATAAAGCAGCTGCTGCCAGCGGAACAAGACGCTGCGAGGGAGCGCAGGAAGGTAAGTATAATGGTTTATTTTTTATGTTTTTTGTTGGGGCCAATCGTACCAGGATAAGGATGGGTCATGCATACAAGTATAGGGATGTTGCCATACATACAAGGAAAGGGATGGGGCAATCAAACCAGGATAGGGATGGAGCCATGCATACAAGGATAAGGATAGGGACATGCATACAAGGATAGGGGTGGGGCCATGCATACAAGGATAAGGATCGAGCCATGCACTCAAGGACAGGGATGTGGCCATACATTCAAGAATAGGGACAAGGCCATGCATACAAGGATAGGAGTAGGGCTATGCATACAAGGATAGGGATGGGGCCATGCATACAAGGATAGGGATGGGGCCATACATACAAGGATAGGGATGGGGCCCATCATACCAGGATAGAGATGGGGCCATGCATGCAAGGATAGAGATGGAGCCATGCATACAGGGATAGGGATGGGGGGACAATCATTCGAGGATACAGATGAAGAGCCATGCATACAAGGATAGGGATGAAAAGCCATGCAGACAGGTAAAGGGATGAGGAGCCATGCATGCAAGGATAGGGATGAGAAGCCATGCATACCAGTATAGGAGTGATGTGACAATGCATACCAGGAAAGGGATGAGGAGCCATGCATGTAAGGATAGGGATGACGAGCCATGCATACCAGGATAGGGATGACGAGCCATGCACACCAGGATAGGGATGAGGAGCCATGCATACCAGGATGGGTATGATGAGGCCATGCATACAAGGATGAGGATGAGGGGACCATGTGTACCAGGCTTATACTCGATTCAATAAGTTTTCAAATTTTTTTGGTGGTAAAATTAGGTGCCTCGGCTTATTCTCGGGTTGGGTTATACTCGAGTATATATGGTGCTGTATGTAAAAGTTCATGTTAAAATCTCATTGCAATCAGATAGCATTCACATGTAAATCAGAAGTCATTTGGGTGCAAGGTGCTAAAAATTGCATTGTACTCACAAGAAAATCGCATGACACTCATCCTACTTTTCTGGACTGATATTTGACCATTTTTTTATGGTATGAGCCCTGACACGTTAAATGTGTTCCAGTATAGATGTGAACAGAAGTGAAATAAAGGAATTACAAAGGATTTGCATGTTAAAAAATCTATTAGAAGTTCATTGGCTGCACTACTTATGAGTTTTCTTCCTAGCTGGTAAAGCAAAAAAAATATCAGAGAGATTTCTAAAGCCTGACATTTTCTATTTGGATTATTGATTATAGAACTGCATTAGGAGAGGTTAAACACAATCATTTAATTTGGCTGTTTAGCAATGTTTACGGGGCACCTGCAGCTGTCCTATTCATTGGTAATGCAGGTCAGTGCATCCTTTCAGCAATGTCTAGGATGTAAATCAATCCATTTGTGTTTGACAAGCACAATAATGAAAAATAAATGTTTGCTCTTCTTAGGTAGCATTTCCTGTGGCATTTATTATTCATAATCCTCTAGTTTAGTCTTTTTGTTTGGATAAGAAAATTAGAAAAAAATTGGATGCAAAAACAAGCGTGTGTTTTTAGTCAATTATTCAAAACGTGACTACCATAATGTCTGTGAATATCAGGTGGTGACGAAAAAAATTACCAACTGCTACTCAGGATAGAAAAACTAGACTATATCATAAATTCATTAACATATTCCTTCATAGAGAAATGCAGCATATAAACAAAAAAAGATCAAATCCAAACAAATGGATTATTTTCTTTGAATCGCTATTTTCCTTTTATATTTTGAAGGACAAAGAATATTTGCCCTTTGTTTTACTAATGATTTTGTCTGGCTAATGGCTCGTGTACATGACTGCTATATGGACTGGTGTCACACTAACTACAGTAAGATTAATAATATATTCCTATTGGTGAGTAACAACTGCTATACTTTCATAAGTTTGTTTTTTAGTCTTTGTTGGACACTAGCAGGCTTCTAAAGGATTATATTTTATAGGAGAATAAAATGAAACATACTGAACACAATATTGAAGAAACCGGAGTACAGTACATATAAGCAATATATTCCAGCATTGCGGGTGTAATTCTTTTGTTTATATGCAAAACGCCTAAATCTGCAAATCTTTTTAGAGGTCAAATGTTCAATACTGATCAATTTAACAATATATCTTTGTAATATAAACCTAAAAATGTGATACACACCCAATATATTTAGAAACGCATATAATTTATTGTTAACAAGATGATTACAACACTAATAGACATAAAAGGAAAGAGCCACCAGGTGGCAAAAAAGTGCAGGGTTCCATACAAGGGCATGAATAGTTGAATACACTTACTCAAAAGCCAAGTTAGACCAGTCAATACAGAGATAAATATTGATTATACAAAGAATATATGTTTCAAATTAATAAAATAGTGCTAAATTCTGTGTATCATACCATCCAACTATAATTGTTAGTTAATTTGTATAAATTCAGCAAAGAACTATGAGTTAGATATAACTATGGACATAATTGCATGCGGATATGTTGCTACGCAAAAACAGAGATTATTAGATAAATAGTAAATATATATATAGGCTCTAATGGAGACCCAGTATAATTACAGAGCTCTATTGCAATAGATAGAGAATATACCTAAATGAAATTCCATTATAGGAAAAAAGGTTAACGCAGTGCACTATAAGATAAATAGTTAGATACAATAAAATGATTAAAGGAAAGTGGGTCAATAGCAATAAAAAGTGTGGAGAGTGACAGTATTAAACAACCCAGCTATTGAACCACAAATGTGCCAGTGCTTATCAAAACATCATTGTGCAAGCAGAGAACTACTATAGTAATCAATTGCCAAAAGAGTACATACCCAGGTGCTGGACCCGCACAGCCTGACGTGCGTTTTGTCTTGGCCAAGGGTCTCCATTGGAGCCTATATATGTATTAACTATTTATCAATGCAATTATGTCCATAGTTATATCTAACTCATAGTTCTTTGCTGAATTTATACAAATTACGGCGTGATCAAATTTGGGTGTCAGATCTTTATGTCACAGCTGACACCTTTCAGCAATGCCCACGATTGGTGCTAACACAGATCATGAGTGTTTAACCCCTCTTATGCCACTGCATAGAGTGACAGCGACTTTGATCAGGTTGCAGAGGGAGCTTCCTCTCTGCTCTGATCGGCACATCACGATTGTGCCGATTGCCTCAATATTGACCTTAGGCCAAATGATAACAATGGTGTCACACAATGCAGGTACTGAGACTTGTAAGTTCCTGCTCAGAGCAGGAGCTGACACGTCTACTGGTTGTGAAGTTGCCTGATCTAATGCTCTGTAATGCAGAAGCATTGCAAAGTATTAGATCAGTGATCAGGGCAGAGAACATTGATGTTCTATAGAGGGATTACATAAAAAAGTTTTTAAATATACTATAAAACTGCTACACTACTTAACCACTTTAGTGAACACCGTAAAAAAAATGAAACAAAAAAACCTGTAAAAAAACTATGCTTTTTCATCATATCACCAAACAAAATGCAATAAAAAAGTTTAATATAAAAAACAAGTATAGCTGAAAACATCATCTTGTCCCACAAAAAAACAAGCTGCCATAAAGCTCCATCACCGTAAAAATAAAAATGCTATAGGTTTTAGAATATAGTAATATATAATATAAGTAAAAATAATTATTTTTTTATAAAATTGTGTTATTGTGAAAAAGTTACAAAATATAAAGTTATATAAATGTGGTGTCACTGTAATCGTAATGAGTGGAATCATAAAGTTGGCTTCTTACTACATGGTCAATGGCATTAAAAACAAAACAAAAAGGCAATTCCTGAATTGCTGATTTTGTCCATTCTGCCTCACAAAAATCAAAATAGAAGAATAAAAAGTGACCAAAACAATATTTTGTGAGCAAAAATAGTACGAACAAAAGCATCTAATCGTCCCACAAAAAAAGCTCTTGACTCTGTCAGCATAAATATAGAAAAAGCTCTCAGAATATGACAATGCAAAAATTGTATTATGCCCAAAAAAGTTTTTAAGTATGTGATAGTACTGAAGCATAAAAAAGCAACATAAATCTGGTATCACTGTAATCGCACGGACCCGAAGAATAAAGTTGTGTTATTGCTTATACCGCATGAGGAAAGACATAAAAAAATAAATAAAACAATTCTAGACCTGCTGTTGATTTGTTCATTCTGCCTCCAAAGGTTGCACTAAGGCTCAGCTCAAACTTATCCTGCACTTTACCCCAAGCAGTTACACTGGGGTTTCCGTGTAAAACTCTGAAATACATTATTCCGATGGAAACTCCTGAGGAAGATTTTCTATTATGAGGCAGAAGGAATCAGTGTGGACTCTGTCTCATCTGGTCCATCTTTAAGAGTGCATAAAAGCATGGTCAAACAGTTTTGTGCACCTCTGAAAGGACACAGGATAAATGCGATCCAAAATGTTATGAAAAATGTTCTCAACAAAAGCTTCAACTCAAGGTTATTGAAAAGTTCTGTGGCTCCTCATCCCGAAAAGAAAACCAGAGAGTTCTGTGGTCACAAATCCAAATGTCCACCTATCTTCTGAGCCCCACAGTGTGCCTATACCACATTTAGCATCCACTTATTTAGCATTTCTGCAGTGATGAGAGCCCGCTTAAATTACAGGATCATGTCTCCTGAAGCACAAACTGGGCACAATGTATGAGCACTACATTGTTTGGGTACTACAATGTACAGGCACTACAATGGCAGATTTGCAATTCCCACTCAGCAATATTCACTACTGGTTGTTTTTGAAAACTACCCATTGAGTCAAAATTGTCACTAAATCTTTAGATACATTTCTAAATTTGAATAATTTACAAAATGGGGTCTGCATACTGTTCTACAATAATTTGCTCTTCAAGAGTCAAATAGCGCTCCTTCCATTCCGAGTCTCTCCATGCGATTTAGCAGTACTGTAATGCCAAATATGGGGTATTGCCATGCTTAGCAGAAATTGTATGACAAATTATATTTCCATTTTTACCCATTTTCACTTTTATGAAAATGTAAAATCTTGGGCTAAAACAACATTTTGGTGGCAAAATTATAATTATTTTTTCTTCACTGCCCAATGGTATAAAATTCTGTGACACAGCCGTAGTGTGAACATGATCACTGCAACCTTAGATTTTGTTAGATTTTGTTGTAAAATGAGGTCACTTATGGTGAAGTTCTGTTGTTCTGGCACCTCAGAGGCTTTGACAATGTGACTTGGCACTCTCAGAAAATGCTTGTACCATTTATTTTCTCCTATAATCGTTTTTTAAAATTGAAAACTACGGGCCAATGCAACATTTTAGTGTAAAAAAATGAGTAATTTTCCATTGACTCAGTGTTATACAATTCTTGTAATCATCTGAGGGTTATAAATGCTCACTAAACCCAACGATGAATTCCTTGAGAAGAGTAGCTTCCAAAATGGGGTCACATGTGGGGGGTTCTGCTTTTTTGGCATGTCATGGGCTCTTCAAATGTAACATGTCATCTGCAATCAATTATAGCCAAAATTTGGCTCCAGAGTTCAATTGGTGCTTCTTCCTTTCCGAGCCCTGCTGTGTGCCCACACAGTAGTCTTTCACCACATATGCCACAAGGTTTTAAATATTTTTATGAATAAATGCAAATCATATCAACCTAAATTTACTACTATTAAGAAGTCAAATCATTTGAATATGTTGAAGCATTCAAGAGTCAGGAAGAGGAAAACAGGTCGTGGTGTAAAGGGGTTAATCCACACCAATTCCCTGCCACTCCTCTTCCAGCATTTGACTTCCTCACTGCAGCCAATCACTGTCAGGCTACATTTCTAATTCATCATTCCTGAATCCAATGATAGGCTACAGCAGTTACATTTCTGTGCTGCCAGAACAGACTGTGAAGGACCTGAACAATACTGGTGGGGATGGATAAGGAGAGTATACATTGTTATTTCTGAGCAGGTTCAGTGGATTTTTAGAAAAATCCCCAAGCACAAAATTCCAGAGCTATTTATTTAAAAAATAAATTTTGTGTTAGGGGTCGAGTTCCCGCCTCTGCACAGGGGGAATCTCAGGCCATCTCCGCTGCGGTCTCCCATTCTTCTCCTGCCGCAGTGGAGCCTGCTCAGTGGAGACGTTGGTCCCGGCGTCTCGCTCAGTCTGACTCTGTACAAAGATTTGCTGCTGCCTTTCCTGCTTCTGCCATTGAAGTCAGTGCTGGGCAGCGGCGAGCAGACGCTTCTGGGACTAAGTCCTGCTTTTCTCGTTCTGAGCATGCCCACAGTAAGATCTATCAGTTGAGATCGAGGGTCATATTATCAGATACTACAGCTAAGGCCATTGGTCCTTCAGGAATGTCCTGTAGGTGCTCACGCTCTGTGGCAGCCTCTTATTGGTCCTTCTAGGAAGGTCCTGTACGTGATGCAACTATTTAAGGCTCGCATGGCCGCACGGCCATGCGCTAGTATTGTTCTTTGTTATGTGCTTTGCGCCAGTGTGGTCACGTGAGAATGTGTTCAGGGACCCAGCTGAAATAAGCCCCTAGAATGCTGGCACCTCCGGTGAGAAGTTTGTGTTTGTATGTATTCAGGGACCTGGCTGAAATAAGCCCCTAGAATGCTGGCACCTCCGGTGAGGAGTTTTGTGTGCATGCGTGAGCACTGACTGCTCTCTGTTTGGGCAGTTAGCCTGTGCCTCTGTGAAGTCTAACAGGGCGCAGTGCTTTGAGTTCATGGCTACTCGGTGAATTAACTGAGTTAGTCCATACCGCCATATAGTGCCACCATTTGCTAGCAGCAGGTACTCCTACACGGTGGACCCCGGGCTGCGAATGCACCAATATCAATAAAAACATCTCTATTTACTCAGTGCGTTCCGCTAGCCCTAACAGTTTGGCCATTTTAAATTAAAAGGCTATGCAATGTTTAGAATCTACAGCTCTGGCAAAAATTACGAGATCAGCACATCAAAACCCTGTCATGGGCAGCCCAATCTCCAGACGTGAACTCCATTGAAAACCTCTGGAGTGTAATCAAGAGGATGATGGATAGTCACAAGTCATCAAACAAAGAAGAACTGCTTACATTTTTTGCGCCAGAAGCAGTGTGAATGACTGGTGGAAAGCATGCCAAGACACATGAAAGCTGTGATTAAAAATCACGGTTATTCCAGAAAATATTGATTTCTGAACTCCTGAGTTAAAACATTAGTATTGTTGTTTCTAATTGATTATTAACTTGTTTTCTTTGCACTCTTTGAGGTCTGAAAGCACTGTTTTGTTTTGTTTTTTTATTTTGACCATTACTCCTTTTCAGAAAAAAAATTACCGTATATACTCGAGTATAAGCCGACCTGAGTATAAGCCAACCCCCCTAATTTTGCCACAAAAAACTGGGAAAACTTATTGACTCGAGTATAAGCCTAGGGTAGGAAATGCAGCAGCTACCGGTGAATTTCAAAAATAAAAATAGATGCTCCATACCGTTCATTATTGCCCCATAGATGCTCCATATAAAGCTGTGCCACATATAATGCTCCATACCGTTGATTATGGCCCCATAGATGCTCCATATAAAGCTGTGCCATATATAATGCTCTGCACCGTTCATTATGGCCCCATAGATGCTCCATATAAAGCTGTGCCATATATAATGCTCTGCGCCGTTCATTATGGCCCCATAGATGCTCCATATAAAGCTGTGCCACATAGAATGCTCTGCACCATTCATTATTGCCCCATAGATGCTCCATAGAAAGCTGTGCCATATATAATGCTCTGCGCCGTTCATTATGGCCCCATAGATGCTCCATATAAAGCTGTGCCACATATAATGCTCTATACCGTTGATTATTGCCCCGTGGGCACTCCATATAAAGCTGTGCCATATAGAATGCTCTGCACCGTTCATTATTGCCCCATAGATGCTCCATATAAAGCTGTGTCATATAGAATGCTCTGCACCATTCATTATTGCCCCATAGATGCTCCATAGAAAGCTGTGCCATATATAATGCTCTGCACCGTTCATTATGGCCCCATAGATGCTCCATAGAAAGCTGTGCCATATATAATGCTCTTCACCGTTCATTATGGCCCCAGAGATGCTCCATAGAAAGCTGTGCAATATATAATGCTCTGCACCATTCATTATGGCCCCATAGATGCTCCATATAAAGCTGCGCCATGAATAATGCTCTGCACCGTTCATTATGGCCCCATAGATGCTCCATAGAAAGCTGTGCCATATATAATGCTCTGCACCGTTCATTATGGCCCCATAGATGCTCCATATAAAGCTGTGCAATATATAATGCTCTGCACCATTCATTATGGCCCCATAGATGCTCCATAGAAAGCTGTGCCATATATAATGCTCTGCACCGTTCATTATGGCCCCATAGATGCTGCATATAAAGCTGTGCCATGTATAATGCTCTGCACCATTCATTATGGCCCCAGAGATGCTCCATAGAAAGCTGTGCAATATATAATGCTCTGCACCATTCATTATGGCCCCATAGATGCTCCATATAAAGCTGCGCCATGTATAATGCTCTGCACCGTTCATTATGGCCCCATAGATGCTCCATAGAAAGCTGTGCCATATATAATGCTCTGCACCATTGATTATTGCCCCATAGATACTCCATATAAAGCTGTGCAATATATAATGCTGCTGCTGCTGCAATAAAAAAAAAATCACATACTCACCTCTCTTCGCTCAGGACGCCGGCGCTTTCAATATTTACCCGCTCCTCGTGCAGCTCCGTCTCCAGCACTGATGCTCAGCAGAGGGAGCGCACTGACTATGTCACCACGCCCTCTGACCTGAGCATCACAGCCAGAGGACGCTGATGACTGAGCCGCACCGGAACGAGGAGCGGTAAATATCGTGCAGCGCTCCCCTCCCCGTATACTTACCTGCTCCTGGCACGGTCCCTGCTTCTTCCACCGCTGCATCTTCTTCTTGTATTGAGTGGTCACCGTTACTGCTCATTGCAGTCATGAATATGCGGCTCCACCTCTATGGGAGATGGAGCCGCATATTCATGACTGTAATGAGCGAGACCATGTGACCGCTCAGTACAGGAAGAAGATGCAGCGCGGGAAGAAGCAGGGACTGCAGGGACCGCGCCGGGAGTAGGTAAGTATAACTAGACAGCCCCCGCTCCCCCTCCCCTGCCGACCCCCGGGTATGACTCAAGTATAAGCCGAGAGGGGGACTTTCAGCCCAAAAAAATGGGCTGAAAATTTCGGCTTATACTCGAGTATGTACGGTACTGCTTGGAAATTTGGAGACATGTTGTCAGAAGTTTATAGAATAAAAGAGCAATTTACATTTTACTCAAAAATCTACCTATCAAAAGAAAAATTAGACATACTGAACATTTTGCGGTTGTCTCTCAATTTTTGCCAGAGCTGTATATGCTGAATTTGTTAAAAAATGCTAAATGGCCTTGAAATTCTCAGGTTTAATATTTTAGTAAAGTTAGAACATGCAGTTTACCCCAGCCTATTACAAAATTGCAAACAAGTTCCATAATTTTTGCTTTGTAAGACACACTTTTTTCCACTTAAAGTCAAGGGAAATCTCAGTGTGTCTTATAAAGCGAACAAATACATTTACATGAAAGCACAATCTGTGCTTTCACTATCTGCGGCATAGGGGAAGCTTGTGGCTGACAGACTGTGCGGTCATGTGAAGTGGCGGGATTTGAATCATGGCGGTGGGAGTGGCAGTAGGTGAATTGTGGCAGCGGGAGGTGAATCATGTTGGCGGGTGCTGAGGGTTGTGAAATAATGCAACATCCGCAGATCTCCCCAACAGTGTGACATTCACAGATCCCACATAACAGTGTATCATCTACAGATCCCACATAACAGTGCAATATCCACGAATCCCTCATAACAGTGCAACATCCACAGATTTTTTTCTCTTATTTTTCTTATTTTGCTCCTTTAAATCCTAGATGCATCTTCTAATCAGGTGTGTCTTATAAAGCAAAAAATGCAGTATAATACATGATTGACTACTGTATTGAAAAACTTATTCTAGTCTCTAGAGCAATTTAAACAAGAATGCCATTTCACATTTTATACACCAGTCTTTCTCTAGAGTACTTAGGAGTAAAATACAACAAATTAATTGAGAGGCAATGGCCTCTGAATAAATGTGTTGCATCTTTGACTGTCTATGCACGAGAAAAGCAAATGTATGTCTGCTACAAGCATATGTAGATTTGCTCTATACTTTTTGAAAGGTAGTGAGGAGGATACACTGAGTTGTTAAAGACCCATACACTGAGTTGCTTAACACACCAACATTACCACTTACTTGTTCGAGGCTATGCTCATAGGACAAGCACATGGCAAACAGTCCTCATCCGTCCCATCTGTTGGATTGCCATAAAAGCCTGGTAGACAGTAATCACAGTATCGTCCATAGGTATTATGTCTGCAGTTCTAAAAGAAATCGGAATATCAGTAAATATTCGCTGTATGTGATGGATGACAAGTGTCAAATATTCATGTAGAGTGTATTTTCTTTGTGTTCTAATAAAAATAGGACACAATCATGGTCTCAATGTTTTGAGACTGAAACATTTTTTTTCACAAAGTTTGCTTCTTCAGTAGTTTAACATTATTCAGTCAGATGTTTTAAAGGTTTCTATGGTTATACTTACGTACAATTATAAGCATTTCATAGGTTTTTAAAGTTGTATTGACAAATATATAAAGTTTATTCAAAGACTCAATATTTACAGTGGTGACCCTTATTTTTCTAGATTTCTGCTAACTTCTGCTAACTTTGCAAAAAGTACAGGGTCTAAACTGGGGAAGACATGGGTAAAGTTGTTTTCTCTAATAAAGCCCCTACAGACTCTTTGAGATATCTAAAAGACTGATTGTCTGGAAAAGAAAAGATGAGTACTACCATTAGTTCTGTGTCATGCCAATAGTAAGCATTCTAATACAATTTTTGAGTGGGGTTGCGTCTTATCCATGAAAATTTGCACAATTACAATTTTGCCTAAGAACACTGCCATGATAAAGAATGGGATCTAAACCTCCTCCAAAAGCAACTTCTCCCAACAATCCAGGAGAAATTTCGTGATCAGTGCTTTTTCCAGTATGATGGAGCATTATGTCACCAGGTAAAACTTTATGATAACTAAGTGACTCCATGACCGAAACACTGAAATTTTAGGTCCATGGCCAGGAAGCTACCCACATCTTAATCGTACCTAGAAGCTGCGATCAATCCTCAAAAAGCAGAGTGACAAAAACAAATAGAGAAATTGTGACAAAGTCCAAGCACTGACTAATTATATCAGTCAATAATTGTCCCAGAAGATGATATCCAGCATGGAATGGCAAATTGCAAAATTCTTGAAGAATATGATTAAACATTATAAATATTGAGCCTTTGCATAAACTTGATGTATTTGTCAATAAAAGTGTAAACAATTATGAAAATATGAAAAGCTTCATGCACTCACATAACTCTGCTATGTTAACACACATCCTTTTTCTCCTGTCTCACACTTTTCACATTGAGCAGTGTAAGGGAGTAGGAGAGATAATTGTGCAATTGCATGGTCCCTCCTGTGGTCAGGAAGAACACTGTCAGAGTTCTCCATTATCGGAAGCTACCTATGGACTATAAGACATACACTATTTTTAGCAAGAATTTTCTTGATAAAAATGCATCTTCTAGTACAAAAGTATGAAAAATATTTAGAATTGAGAGTCATCAGTGGTTGATACCGTTTAATGGTTAACTGAAAAAATGGTAACAGATTGCAAGCTTTCGAGAATACTCATGTCTCTTCATCAGGTTAGACTAATACAAAATCTGAAGAATCACATATTTATACACAACACATGCAGAGAAATAATGCAATAGATAAGAAAAATGACGTGAAGCAGAACTATCATTATGGGAGAGGGATAAACATAAATATTGGAACAGTTCATAGATAATGAGTGTGAAATTTTATTGTCCTCTGATTGGGGTCTGGTTCTGTGTTGTGATGCCGCCACAAGGTCTGAGGTGCAAATTTCTTAATTGTTGTAAAAAGACATAAATCCATGGGACACATTAATTCCTGTACTGAGAGTGTCAAAGGTTGTCATAAGTTTATACTCACAGACACTTCTGTTTCTCTGAGATTTGAAGTTACCTTTTTATACAAGTAATTTCAAGTCCATGGTGCTGTGATCAGATATATAGAAATGTTTGGCCACAGTTAGATCCATTCTTTTTTCTCTTATTGTGTGGCGATGAGAATTCAACCTTGTTCTAAGCTTTTGCCCTGTCTCCCCCACATACAGACCCCCAGTTGGACATTTAGCACATATAATTAAGTACACCACAATAGATGTGATTCGGCTAAAAGTACCTGGGATCTTGAAATCCTGATGTGAATTGGGGATCTTTATCTTGTCCGTGGTCATTATAAACAGACAGGTTTTACATTTTTTCTGGCAAGGAAAGGTTCCTGTAGCTGTTGTAGAGTATAGGGAGCTTCTGACAATGATGCTTTTTAAATTTGGGGGCTGCCTAAAACACAGTAGTGGGGGGGTCTGGAAATATGGATTGTAATCGGGCATCCTTTTTATTAGCAAAGGTTGTAATTTCCGTGCGGCTCCCCTTAGCACCTCCAGATTTGGATTTTAGGTGACTACTAGAGGCACCCGGTTATTTTGTTCTTTAGCTTTCCAATGTAGGAGATGATTCCTTGATATTCTGGTGGTTCTTGTAATTTGGTTTTCATTTGTTCTTGGATGGTAGCCCTGATTCAAAAAGGACTTTCTGAGGCAACCAAAGTGTTTATCTCTAGCCATGGTGTTGGTACATATACGATTGTATCTGATGGCTTGGCTGTAGACAATAAAGTTTTTTATGTGTTTTGGATGGAAACTGCACCAATTAAGGTATGTTGGACGGTCGATTGGCTTCTGATACAGGGGTATCTGTATTTAATTGTTCTGTAGCTTAATGATGGTGTCCAAAAAGTTAATTTCAGTTCAGTAGTAGTTGAGTATTAAGTTGATGGTGGGAGTAAATTGATTAAACTGTTCATGGAACGTCTTTTGCTGTGTCTCAGACTCCGTCCAGATGATTAAAATATCATCAATGTAACGGTAGTAGGCCAGAGGCCTGATGGGACGTGAGGACAAAAATTCACTTTCAAGCTTGGCCATGAAAATATTTGCATACTGTGGAGCCATTTTACTTCCCATCACTGTACCAGTCTCCTGTAGATCTTGTCGTCAAATATAAACTAATTGTGGGTGATGATGAATTTTGTAATTGTCACCACAGAATCAGCATAATTCCCTGTGTTTTCCATGAAGGCTTTGCAGGCATTTGATCCATCCTAGTGTAGGATATTAGAGTACAAAGATTCCACATGCATGGTGGCCAGGATGGTTCCTTTTGGTAAAGGTCTTATTGCTTCTAGTTTATTTAATAGGTCAGTTGTATCCTGAAGTAGCTGGGTGTATCATTTACCAGTATTTTAAGAAAACCCTCTACCCATCCAGATACCTGCTCAGTAAGGGTGCCCACACATGAAATAATTAATTTCACTGGATTTCCCGATTTGTGGATTTCGGGAAGCATGTAGAATGTCCCTATTCTTGGACTCTCTGGTATCAGGTCATCAGTTCTTATGTGTTTGTCAGGCAGACAAGATACCAACTTATTTAGTTCCTTGTGATAGCACTGTGTAGGATCCAACTCCAATTTTTTTGTAGTACAAAAGTATTGTATGTATTTCCTTTTGGATTTTATCATTCATTTCTAAAGGTTTTCCAGAAGCGAATTAGTACATTTGTGGATAAAAACTACATCTTACCTCAATATCCCTCTACTTCAGGATCAGGATTTATTTTCCACAATTTTAACAATTACTGTAAGTATTTGTGGTGGCAATTAATGATTTTACCACTTTCAGTCATGCTGAATACACAGCTGTGCTCAAAGGTTGACATACCCCAGTAGCATTTTTGCTTTATTGTCCTTTTTTCAGAGAATATGAATTATAACACCAAAAATTTTTCTCCACTCATGCTTAGTGGATAGGTGAAGCCATTTATTGTCAAACTACTGTTTTCTCTTTTTAAATCATGATAACAACCCAAAACATCCAAACAACCCTCATGAAAAGTTCACATACCCTGGTGATTTTGATTTGATAACATGCACAGAAGTTTATGCAAAGGGGTTTGAATGGCTACTAAAGTTAACATCCTCATCTGTGACCTGTTTGCTTATAATCAGTGTATGTGCATAAAATCTGAGTGAGTTTCTGGGATCCAGACAGACTCTTGCATCTTTCATCCAGCCACTGACATTTCTGGTGAGTCATGGGGAAAGCAAAAGAATTGTTAACGGATCTACGGGAATAGATAGTTGTACTGTATATAACAGGAAAGGGCTGCAAAAAGATATCCGATGAATTGATAATGCCAGTCAGCAGCATTCAAACTGTGATTAACAAATGGAAAATCAGGGGCTCTGTAAAAACAAAACTACAGTTAGGTAGACCAACAAAAATGTTGTCCGCAACTGCCATGAAAATTGTTCGGGATGCAAAGAAAAACCCACAAATAACATTGGCTGAAATACAGGACTCTCTGAAAACTAGCAGTATGGCTGCTTCAAGATACACAATAAGAAAGCACTTGAAGAAAAATGGGCTACACGGTCGACTCGCTAGAAGAAAGCCATTACTGTGCAAATGCCACAAAGTATATCTCCTTAACTTCTGAAACAAGGTAAATTGGAGTGAAGAGACTAAAATTGAACTTTTTGGCCACAACCATAAATGTTACACTTAGAGAGAGTTCATCAAGGCCTATGAAGAAAGGAACACCATTCCTACTGTAAAGCACAGAGGTAGATCGCTGATGTTTTGGGGATGTGTGAGCTACAAAGGCACAGAAAACTTGGTCAAAGTTGAAGGAAAGAAAAATTCAGGATGTTATCAGCAAATACTGGAGTCTAATTTGCACTCATCAGCCCGGAAGCTGCACATGGGATGTACTTGGACGTTCCAACATGACAACAATCTAAAACACAAGCCTAAGTCGACCTGTTATTAACTACAGCAGAACAAAGTGAAGGTTCTGGAGTGGCCATCTCAGTCTCCTGACCTCAAAATCATTGAGGCTCTCTGTGGAGATTTCAAGTGCGCAGTTCATGCTAGACAGCCCAGGATATTAAGGGACTGGAGTCTTTTTGCCAAGATGAGTGGAAAGATTTACCATCTGAGAAAATAAAGAACCTCATCCACAATTACCACAAAAGAATTTAAGCAGTCATTGACATTAGAGGGGGCAATACACGGTATTAAGAAATGGAGTAAGTGAACTTTTGATCAGGGTCATTTGGATGTTTTGGGTAGTCATTATGATTCAAAAAGAGAAAACACAGCAGTTTGACCATAAATGACTTCAACCAACCACTAAGCATGAGTGGAGAAAAAGGTTTGGTATTATCATTCACATTTTTTTGAAAAAGGCCAAGAAAGCAAAAATTCTGCCAGGGTATGTAAACTTTTGAGCACAACTGTAAGAGTCACTGACTCTGATTTACTGCTTTGAATCTGTACACTAGGAAAGGGGATCTTCAGCAAGTAGATTCAGAATGCACTAACTTAAAAAGGTTTTGCAGCTGCACCAAATCTTTTACAAACAGCTGAAAAAGGCATAGAAAAAAAAAGCTTATTTCGGTCGGTTAACCATATCTTAGATTACATCATCAATCTTGGCTAAATCCACTCGACATAGCAGATCCCAAGAGAAAGTGACCATAACAGATGTCAGAAATCTGCATAAAAAGCAATCCTTTATATGATTTGACAATGTGAGATTAATATATATACTGCTCAAAAAAAACAGGGAACACTTAAACAACAGAATATATCTCCAAATAAATCAAACTTCTGTGAAATCAAACTGTCCACTTAGGAAGCCACACTGATTAACAATCAATTTCACATGCTGTCGTGCAAATGGAATAGACAACAGATGGAAATTATTGGCAATTATCAATACACACTAAATGAAGGAATGGTTCTGCAGGTGGGGACCACAGACCACATCTCAGTACCAATGCTTTCTGGCTGATGTTTTGGTCACTTTTGAATGTTGGTTGTGCTTTCACACTTGTGGTAGTATGAGACAGACTCTACAACCCACACAAGTGGCTCAGGTAGTGCAGCTCATCCAGGATGGCACATCAATGCAAGCTGTGGCAAGAAGGTTTGCTGTGTCTGTCAGCGTAGTGTCCAGAGGCTGGAGGCGCTACCAGGCTAGGAGACAGGCCAGTACACCAGGAGACATGGAGGGGACCATAGGATGGCAACAAACCAGCAGCAGGACCGCTACCTCAGCCTTTGTTCAAGGAGGAACAGTAGGAGCACTGCTAGAGCCCTGCAAAATTACCTCCAGCAGGTCACAAATGTTCATGCGTCTGAACAAACGGTTAGAAGCTGACTCCATGAGGATGGTCTGAGTGCCCAACGTCCTCAGATGGGGGTTGTGGTCACAGCCCAACACCATGCAGGACACTTGGCATTTGCCACAGAACACCAGGATTGGCAAATTCACCACTGGCTCCCTATGCTCTTCACAGATGAAAGCAAGTTCACACTGAGCACATGTGACAGATGTGACAGAGTCTGGAGACGCCATGGAAAGCGATCTGCTGCCTACAACATCCTTCAGCATGACCGGATTGGCAGTGGGTCAGTAATGATGTGGGGTGGCATTTCTTTGAAGAGTCGCACAGCCCTCCATGTGCTCACCAGAGGTAGCCTGACTGCCATTAGGTATCAAGATGAGATCCTCAGACCCCTTGTGAGACCATATGCTGGTGCAGTAGGCCCTGGGTTCCTCCTAATTCAGGACAATGCCAGACCCCATGTGGCTGGAGTGTGTCAGCAGTTCCCGCAAAATGAAGGCATTGAAGCTATGGACTGGCCCACCCGTTCCCCAGACCTGAATCCGATTGAACACATCTGGGACATTATGTCTTGCACCATCCACCAATGTCACGTTGCACCACAGACTGTCCAGGAGTTGGCGGATGCTTTAATCCAGGTCTAGGAAAAAATCCCTCAGGAGACCATCTGCCGCCTCATCAGGAGCATACCCAGGCGTTGTAGGGAGGTCATTCAGGCACGTGGAGGCCACACACACTACTGAGCATCATTTCCTTGTCTTGAGGCATTTCCACTGAAGTTGGATCAGCCTGTAATTTGATTTTCCACTTTGATTTTGAGTATCATTCCAAATTTAGACCTCCATGGGATATTCATTTTGATTGACATCGATCATTTTATGTTTTATTCTTCTCAACGCATTCCATTATGTAATGAATAAAGATTTGCAACAGGAATATTTAATTCAGTGACATCTAGGATGTGGGATTTTAGTGTTCCCTTTATTTTTTTGAGCAGTGTATATATATATATATATATATATATATATATATATATATATATATATATATATGTATGTATATACAGTGGGTGCAGAAAGTATTCACACCCATTTAAATTTTTCACTCTTAAATTTTTAACAGAGTTTGCTAAAAGAAAAAACACATGAAGGACTCCCAGACTATCAGAAATAAGATTCTCTGGTCTGATGAGACGAAGATAGACCTTTTTGGTAATAATTGTAAGCGGTATGTGTGGAGAAAACAAGGCACTGGTCGTCACCTGCCCAATAAAATCCAAACAGTGAAATATGGGGGTGGCAGCATCATGCTATGGGGTGTTTTTCAGCTGCAGGGACAGTACAAATGGTTGTCATTGAAGGAAACATGAATGCGGCCAAGTACAGAGATTTCCTAGATGAAAACCTCTTCCAGAGTGCTCAGACTTGGCTGAAGGGTCACCTTCCAACAGGCAATGACCCTAAGCACACAGCTAAAATATCAAATGAGTGGCTTCAGGACAACTCTGTGACCATTATTGACTGGCCCAGCCAGAGCCCTGACTGAAACCCAATTAAGCATCTCTGGAGAGACCTGAAAATGGCTATGCACCAACATTCACCATCCAACCTGACAGAACTGGAGAGGCTCTGAAAGGAAGCATGGCAGAAGATCCCCAAACCCAGGTGTGAAAAACTTGTTGCATCATTCTCAAGATGACTCATGGCTGTACTAGCTCAAAAGGGTGCTTCTACTCAATACTGAGCAAAGGGTCTGCATGCTTACGACCATGTGATATTTCAGTTTTTCTTTTTTAATAAATTTGCAAAAATTACTACATTTCTGCTTTTCTTCAGTCAAGATGGGGTGCAGAGTGTTAGGGTTGGCGGATCGCACTAAATATAAATAAAGATGAAGTGCGATCGCAACCTGGGTCCACCGTGCGGAGATGTAAAACCGCAGCTAGTGTACAATGGCAGAACCTTGCGACAAGCGATTTAGAAAGCACATGGGGTTAAATGTCATCCGGTCTGAACAGAAAGTAATTACCCTGCTCTGTTAGCTTCACAGAGGGGTAGGAACTGTATGGCTTAGCTAGATGCCATGCTAGTGGAAATGGCACTAAGTAAAATCCCGTTACTTCACATGTAAGCACTATGCTTTTGGGGCAAGGGAACAGGTAGTGGACACAGACACAGCGTATGCACAAACACAAACTCCTCTCTGGAGGTGCTGGAATTCTAAAGGCTGTACGCCCACCCTGTGCACACACACAAACTCCTCTCTGAAGAAGCTGGAATTCTAAAGGCTATATGACTGCCCTGAGCACACGCAAATTAGTTCACACTACCGTAGTATTCCACCCACACACGTAACACAAATGATCTTAGCGCACCAATGGGAGCGCCAAAGATCCTTTTATAGATTGTGCCAATCAGAAAGGACCTTGCTCACGGGCCAATCCGGAGCCGGCACAGAACCTGAGCAGCTGACTACCAACCACAAATGAGAGGTCTCCTCACGAGCATGCTCAGTGGAGTGAATTCTGGAGTTACTATAGCTGTAACTGGAGAAGCAGTAGTAACTAGACGAACAGCATGAGTCTGAGCAAGACGACGTCTCTGCTGAGCAGGCTCCACTGCAGTCAAATGGGAGACCACAGAGGAAGACAAGGCTTGGGATCCACCTCATGCAGTAGGAGAATCTGGCGCCTAACACAGAGTGTACATTAATGCAGTGAAACAAAGAGTGAAAAACATTAAAGGGGTCTGAATACTTTCCGTAGCCACTATATACATGCCACCTTGAGGAAAGTTGATCCAAAACACGCGTCGGGAGGGTGGGAGACAGCGCGGCGCATTGCTCACTACTACTAGGTATGTTATAGATATACCAAATGTATGCCCTGTTGATATTTGTCTGCCTACAATGTTTTTGACACAGAGTGGAATGTCCTTTGGACTTCATACACCGCTATTATGTACCTAATATATGGCACCTGGTTTTGGTATCTTATAATGCCTAACTATGATTAGTTGGGCATTGGCGCCGCTGTTTTCCTACTGCAGCTTGCAGGTGATTGCCGATTTTAGCTTTTGATGTTATTTAAGACCGGTTGTATTTTCAATAAAAAATTATATATTTTTTCATGATTTTTTTTCACTATTTTCTTTGTGGTTTTCTAGTTTAATCAGTGTGTCCTGCACATCCAGGTATTTGGGCTTCAGTAACTAGTGTATTGATATTATGATGACCTGTTATGTATGAAGCCGTGTATGTTTTCTGTTTTTCTATATACTATATATATATATATATATATATATATATATATATATATATATATATATATATAGTACAGTACAGACCAAAAGTTTGGACACATATCATTTAAAGATTTTTCTGTATTTCGTGACTATGAAAACTGTACATTCACACTGAAGGCATCAAAACTATGAATTATCACATGTGGAATTATATACTTAACAAAAAAGTGTGAAACAACTGAAATTGTATCTTATATTCTAGGTTCTTCAAAGTAGCCACCTTTTGCTTTGGTGACTGCTTTGCACACTCTTGGCATTCTCTTGATGAGCTTCAAGAGGTAGTCACCGGGAATGGTTTTCACCTCAAAGGTGTGCCCTGTGAGGTTTAATAAGTGGGATTTCTTGCCTTATAAATGGGGTTGGGACCATCAGTTGTGTTGTGCAGAAGTCTGGTGGATACACAGCTGGTAGTCCTACTGAATAGACTGTTAGAATTTGTATTATGGTAAGAAAAAAGCAGCTAAGTAAAGAAAAAATGAGTGGCCTTCATTACTTTAAGAAATGAAGGTCAGTCAGTCCGAAAAATTGGGAAAACTTTGAAAGTGTCCCCAAGTGCAGTGGCAAAAACCATCAAGTGCTACAAAAAAACTGGCTCCCATGAGGACCGCCCCAGGAAAAGAAGACCAAGAGTCACCTCTGCCTCTGAGGATAAGTTTATCTGAGTCACCAGCCTCAGAAATTGCAGGTTATCAGCAGCTCAGATTAGAGACCATGTCAATGACACACAGAGTTCTAGCAGCATCTCTACAACAACTGGTAAGAGGAGACTTTGTGCAGCAGGCCTTCATGGTAAAATAGCTGCTAGGAAACCACTGCTAAGGACAGACAACAAGCAGGAGAGACTTTTCTGGGCTAAAGAACACAAGGAATGGACATTAGATTAGTGGAAAACTGTGCTTTGGTCTGATTAGTCCAAATTTGAGATCTTGGTTCCAACCACCGTGTCTTTGTGTGACGCAGAAAAGGTGAACGGATGGATTCTACATGCTTGATTCCGACCGTGAAGCATGGAGGAGGAGTTGTGATGGTGTGGGGGTGCTTTGCTGGTGACACTGTTGTGGATTTATTCAAAATTGAAGGCATACTGAACCAGCATGGCTACCACAGCATCTTGCAGCGGCATGCTATTCCATCCAGTTTGCGTTTAGTTGGGCCATCATTTATTTTTCAAAAGGCCAATGACCCCAAACACACCTCAAGGCTGTGTAAGGGCTATTTGACCAAGAAGGAGAGTGAATGGGTGCTACGCCAGATGACGTCACCAGACCTGAACCCAATCGAGATGGTTTGGGGTGAGCTGGACTGCAGAGTGAAGGCAAAAGGGCCTACAAGTGTAAGCATCTCTGGGAACTCCTTCAAGATTGTTGGAAGACCATTCCCAGTGACTACCTCTTGAAGCTCATCAAGAGAATGCCAAGAGTGTGCAAAGCAGTCATCAAAGCAAAAGGTGACTACTTTGAAGAACCTAGAATATAAGACATAATTTCAGTTGTTTCACATTTTTTTGTTAAGTATATAATTCCACATGTGTTAATTCATAGCTTTGATGTCTTCAGTGTGAATGTACAATTTTCATAGTCATGAAAATACAGAAAAATCTTTAAATGAGAAGATGTCTACTGTATATATATATATATATATATATATATATATATATATATATATATACTATATATAAACAGTATATAGTTAGTTTGTTAGTTTGTTCAATATGTTCAATAATAATATTACAGTGAGACTTTTTTATACAAAAGCTGTTGGTCTATAAATTTCAGTTTTGGATACTAATGAATAGGGTTGAGCGAAACGGGTCGGCCATTTTCAGAAGTCACCGACTTTTGGCAAAGTCGGGTTTCATGAAACCCGACCCCTGTGTGGGGTCGGCCATGAGGTCAGCGATCTTCTGAATCTGGTATCGGAATTCCGATACCGAGTTTCGATATGTTTGCGATATCGGAAATCGGTATCGGAATCCACATTTAAGTGTAAAATAAAGAATTAAAATAAAAATATTGATATACTCACCTGTCCGGAGGCCCCTGGACATCGCCGCTGGTAACCGGCAGCCTTCTTTGCTTAAAATGAGCGCGTTTACGGCCTTCCATGACGTCACGGCTTCTGATTGGTCGTGTGCCGCTCATGTGACCGCCACGAGACCAATCACAAGCCGTGATGTAATTCTCAGGTCCTAAATTCCTCATTCTAGGAATTTAGGACCTGAGAATTACGTCACGGCTTGTGATTGGTCGCGTGAGCGGTCACATGGGCGGCCGCGACCAATCACAAGCCGTGACGTCATCTAAGGCCCTTCACGCGCTCATTCTTAAGAAGGAAGGCTGCCGGAAAGAAGCAGGGCGCGTCCGAGGGTGAGTATATTACCTAATAGGAATATACTCACCCTCGGCTTCTTTCCGGCAGCCTTCCTTCCTAAGAATGAGCGCGTTCAGGGCCTTAGATGACGTCACGGCTTGTGATTGGTCGCGGCCGCCCATGTGACCGCCACACGACCAATCACAAGCCGTGACATAATTCTCAGGTCCTAAATTCCTAGAATTAGGAATTTAGGACCTGAGAATTATGTCACGGCGTGTGATTGGTCGCGAGGCGGTCACATGGGCGGCCGCGACCAATCAGAAGCTGTGACGTCATGGAAGGCCCTGAACGCGCTCATTTTAAGCAACGAAGGCTGCCGGTTACCAGCGGTAAGGTCCAGGCTGCGTCGGAGAGGTGAGTATATCAATATTTTTTATTTAAATTCTTTATTTTACACATTAATATGGATCCCAGGGCCTGAAGGAGAGTTTCCTCTCCTTCAGACCCTGGGAACCATAGTATCCCATTGCACTGCATTGGGTTTCGTGTTTCGGCCGACCCCGACTCCGACTTTTTTATAGGATCGGCCGATTTCACTCGACCCGACTTTTGAGAAAGTCGGGTTTCGTGAAACCCGACCCGATCCTATAAAAATAAAAGTCGCTCAACCCTACTAATGAATACTCACAATCATCTTTAATATTACGATTTTTCTTACTTGGAAATAAAATTAATCATGAAATGAAATAGTAATAGGGGAGCTGGAGAAACTAGAGACAGGAACAATAAAGCATCACTGTCTGATAATTTGGCAGAGGTTCAATTTATGCTTTTGAGAAACTAATGAAATGAGAAATGCTGTTTTAAGCTTCACACCATGTCAGATAATGTGTCACTGAAATGTCCTTGAATTAATTGATCAACTATACATTCAGGGAGAGTCATACAATGAAATTCCTAGGGAAGGCAAAATGTAATCTCATGCTGTGCCACTTCTTGGATTAATTGTGAAATTATTGATGGTCAATTTATAAAGTGAGCACAAAATTAAATGCATGAAAATACGTGATAAACTTAAGATAGGAAAGTTTAGCATAATTACATTTCCAAAAACACAGTAAATTATATCATATCATTCATCTGACATAAAAGCAGGGAAAGCACAAACATCAGTAACTTTGTTTAAGTCAAAAGATGAGTAACAATTTGGCGCAATTCCATTATCATCAAAAAGTAGAGTAAAATAAAACTTTCACATTAGATACATTAGATACAAAGTCATAGTTTATATTTGAAGGTTGGAGATGGAAAGTTGTTGATTCCTTCGACAATAAATTGTTATTCTGATGGTAAAGTTTTATAGATATTTGATAGGTAAATGAAATGTAATAACCAGCAGTAGCAGTTGGAGATGTTAGCAAACAGCTGGAAAGAAAAGCTCATATATGTAGTTTAGCCACAGTTTTTGAGACACAGCAGGAAGTTGAAATACCCCTTAGTCCACAAGGAACAGGGAGAGGTATTTGTTTATTTAAATGAATGAATGCATTGTGGGGGTCATTATACCACTTGGAGGGCTATGCAGAGGCTATTATACTATTTGTGTCATGATCCAGGCAGGGGTTTGTTTCATGTTATTCTCTTCCCGGTCTGATCATGCTGGAGTTAACCTTCTCTGCCTCGTTTTGGCTTCGGTGTGGCTATTTCAGTCTGCTGTGCCTGCACATTTATGTAAGTGATAGTTCATGCTCCCAAGCTAGAGAAGCTGACCCCTTGATACCATGTGTTGTCCTCTTCCAGTGCACTCTGTTCCTGTGACTTCCCTTTCCTGCCATCCCTCTTTGTCTTAGTGTTCCCTACCTGTTCTTGGACCTCTTGGTATGTGACCCGGCTTGTCTTCTGACCTGTTTTACTGTCTCTCATCTCGGTTATATTTGCTCCCATCTGGCTCTTTCCTCTGGCTTGTATTTGACCACGTGTATTGCTGTGACCTTAGGTACTTCTTGTCCTGACGGTTTCTGACTCGGCTTGTCTGACCACTCTTTTGCCATTTGGTGGCACTTATGCTGCTGCTCAGTGGTGTTACGCTGTGTGTGCAGCCTATCTTCCCTCACCAGCATTTCCTGGTGAAGGTTGCACTATACTGCACTGCAGCAGCATTACATTTTGGTTGGGTATTTTTTGAGCCAATATACTGTTTGGGTGGCTATGTGTTGGGTCATTATAATGTTTGAAGGACTATGTGAGGACCATTATATTATTTGGAAGGATATGTGGGCACCAATATACTGTAGGGAGGTCTATTTCAGGTTCATTATACTGTTTTAAGAAATATGTGGGGCAGACATTATACTTGGAGGGCTGTGTGGGCTCCATTATACTGCATGCTGGCCATTATACAGTGTGGATCATTGCCTAGGGTTCAACATACTGTATAGAGGGTTGTGTAAAGCTCATTTTACTGTTTGGAGAACTATTGGGGCCATTAAACTGTATGGGATTCATCATACTGTGTGGAGGGTTGTGTGGAGGCCATCATACTGTATGGAGACCATTATACTGTATGGAGGGCTATGTAAAGGCCATCATACTGTGTGTGCTGTACTATGGGGGCCATCATACTGTGAAAGAGTTACTGTGGGGGTATCATTCTGCATTGGGGTCACTGCCAGGATATCATAATTTGCAGAGGGGGACTATAGGGTCATACTATGAGTGTGGTGGGTACTGTGGAGGAGTTTACTATGGGGATATCATACTTTGTTTGAAGGGGCACTTTTGTTTGCATTTTACTTTATGGGGGCCATGAAATGAATATTATTAATTTATTTTTTGTGAGGGGGCTCAATTAGAGCTTCTGCTATGGGTTCCATGATTTCTATGTACACTCTTGTCAGCAAAAGCTGAGAAGTAATACTTGACATAGTGAGTAACAGTTAATTTTTTTCTTTTCAACATGGCCATGGCAAAAAAAAAGTTTTAAAGGGAAAACCGCTTTACAGAGAATACAAGTGGTTATTTAGTTCAGGAGAATAATGGCCATCAGACATATTAATTACTTCTGGACATAGGAAGCATTGTATCAGTCACCTGTTTTTAACACTTTGGATAGCTGTACTTTTTAGACCTAGCCATTGAAATCTGATACAAGTGACAGCATGTTTCTGTTCAGTCACATGCAGCTTCTTTTTTTTTTCATTTGAATTTAAGAGTAAATGTATTAAACAATGACCAACACTTAAGGACTTGGGCAATGTTTTGATGGAAGAATGTAAAACTCATAATCTTTATCAAAGATCCTCCTTAAATACAAGTGAATATCTTCCATTGGAGTTGGGCACTAATTTGTAAACATACAATGAATAACACTTACTTTACAGAATCCGGTATTATCATCACATGAGTCGGAGTGACCAAAACATCGACATGGCTCACACTTCCCGCCAAACAAGGTGCCATTTACTCGTCTGTGTCCTGGCAAACAGATCTGCAAAATAGAAAGAGTTACTTACAGAGGAATATTATCTGTTTTCACTCAGAAGAAAATTTGAAGGCAAAGACAAAAGGTAAAGTCACACTATTCCTCTTAGTAGTGGTAAATGTCCATGCTGTGTGTTCCAACTGACCTTACTATCACCTTTAAGTGGAAGGCTAAATGGAGCATATGCTTCAACTTTCTTCTGATGTGGTGCAGAAAGACAGAAAATAGAAAGAATAGGAAGAAAATGAATAAGAGCAACCTTAAAGGAAATAGAACATATTGAAGAAAAATAAAGAAATTAAAGGATAGTGAAATCACAGTTTCAAAGAGAATCACACCGCCAGTATTACTAATTGTTTTCCTGGATGCTAACTACTGGTAGTATTACCAATTCCTAATGTATTAGGTTATACAAGTTAACAATGCTATATTATGTGATGTTTTAGGACTATTTTAGATAATAGTTTAAAAATTGATTTTGATTTCTAAGCATAAAATTCTGCATCTTGCTAAATATTGCTTAACCATCTCTAAAATACCACTCTCTAAAATCAGTATTTGATCATTCATTTACATCAGTATTTGTAATCCAAAACCAGGAGTGGAACAAGAGGAAAAGTATAATAGAAACATATGCTCCACTTCTGCATTTATCACCCACTCCTGGTTTTGGTTTAAAAAAATACTGATGTAAAAAACTCATCAAATACTGAACATGTGAACTTGGTCTTACTGCTCTAATTGTAAAAAGGATCATATCATGCAGTATATAAAGAAAGGTTATCATTATCAGAAGTATGCCTTTACTATTGTCGTGATTATCATTATTACTATCATTAGGTTTTTGTTGTTTTTTTTTAAATGGACAATGGATGATACAGAGACATTTCCAATTCTAATAAACTATAAAAAAGGGCAATAATAACAAAAATGGTAGACATTTTGACCATCTACAAATGGTAGACATTTTGACCATTTACAGTATATTGAAAACAGTGCAATCTAAGATTTATTTCTGCTTTCATAAGGTGCTCTAAACAGTATATTGTTATTAGAGCATATGGCAAAATCTCCGATAGTTGTGAGATTGTTTGATTTTCTGTTTACCACACTACTTGAAAGTGTATAAAACAAAACTGTAAGGAAATCTTCTGGCCCATAATGAAATAGCTACACAAGTCTGTTATAGTAAGTAATGACCAGAACATTTAGGTGACATGGTGTAATACTGAAAAAATACTCACTTCACAAGAACTACCACTGTATCCAGGAGGACATTGACATATTTCAACATCAAAAGCTGTGCGTCCACTGGGTAAGGAATCCTCAGCTAGTTCAATGGTAACTGAACTTAATCTAAAATGTAACAGATAAAAAAGTAATGTGAGTAAAACACCTGTAAATCTGTGTAGAAATACCAGTTATGTGTAATATGTTTCAATAAGCCTGTGCTTACATTTGTGTTGTAGGTCTCTAGCGACAATTGAGTCACACTTAACAGTAAGTATGGGTTTGTTGTATGCCATTACTATACATCAAATTACTGATAATGCAGAAGTATGCGTATCCTAAAGAAACTCTGGCACAAAGAAATCTTGAGCTGATGTCTCATTTTTGCATTATCTTACTGTGTCAGTCAAATAATGGTTAGATGGTTGAGCCCTCTTCAGTGGGTTAATAAAAATGTCTGTTTTTAAAAGATCTCTCAATCAGACGTTATTGATTTTTTTTGTACGTAAAACGCGAACAATTGTTCCTAATCCTAAGCATTTTGGATTCTATTTTCATAAGTTTAATCAGTGTGTAAGTTTTTACCAACAGTGAAGAACTAATGAAAAAATAAATAAGCTACAAATCTTCTCATGTTCATTACAATGTTAAAGGGACTCTGTCAGCATGTTTTGATATGTAATCCGAGAGCAGCAGCATCTAGAGACAAAAATCTTGATCCCAATAATATATAATTTTCTGGACTGCTTGTCAGAAAGCTGCCAGTCAGTGATGAGGGCAGGATAACACAGATTAGCTTGACTGCTGTGCATGTGAGACCTACTCAGACAGAGACAACCTCCTGCTGATTAAACACTGATTTTATTGAAGCTACAACACACAGCCTAGTAAGTGTAACATCACTGTAATTAGGGTCTCGTGCCCTATAACAAGGTGCTCTCAGATTAAATAGCAAATACCTGCTAATAGATTCACTTTAAAGGGTCAAATCATGTAATCCATATATTTTTGCATATAGGTCAAAGATATTTCAATAAAATGATACCTCGATATATGCAGTCTGATGTCCTAGTCTAGAGAAAGGCATATTTTTTTAATATGTAAATGTACTTTTAAGATCTATGGGGGGACATTGATCTGCATGAGAATCTGTCTCCAGAGGGTATTTCAGAAAATGGGAGCATTACCACTGTGAGACATGTAATGACTGACAGTCTGCTCTCCTGATCTACATGGCTCACACTAGTAATGCCCCTTTTATTTAAAATAAGTAGAGATGAGTGGACTTTAAAGTACGGGGTTCATACCAGACACCTAGTGATCATTAATTTCTCTCGGAAGTCCGTTTATTGTTCGACGCTGAGAGAGAGACTTGTTGGGGTACTCTGAAAACAGCCTCAGTGGGGGGTATTCTGATTCCTTTGGCAGCCCTTTAATCCATACTACGTCCATTTTGTAGCCATTTTACAGAATTAAAGTTTAGGTATTCATTGACTTCTACAGAGTTCAGGTTCAAGTTTGGGTACAGTTCTGGTACCTGAACCGAACTTTGGGCTAAAGTTCGTTTGCATCAGAAGAACCCGAACATCCATGGGTCCGCTCACCCTTAATTATATGCTCTGGTGCCATATTCTTGTGGAGGTCTGTGCCCAGCCCATAGATCTTAACAGCTCATTTACATATTAAGTAAAATGTGGATTTCACTGGAATGATACATTGGATCTCAGATATCATAGTATCATTTTATTCAACTTTCTATGACCTGCGTGCCCATGTAGACGACTTATGAGGTTTGATTCTTCTTACAGATTCTATTTAATCACAAACTGCACATGAACTGTCCACTGATGCCATTCATCTGCTGTCTGTGATTTGCACGGACCTACTGACTTTTATTAGTAATTTCTATCTGTGAATTCTGACAAAATTGGACATGTTTCTGATTTTGTTTGAAAATTCATGGTAGACAAAAAACAGACATGTGAATAGCACTGTAGACACTAATGGATACACGTTCTACTCATGAAAATCATAGATAGAAGACTTACGTGTACATGGTTCGCAAACATCTGAATATGGACCAGTAGTGTCAAACTCACCACTCTCTAATTGCCATGTAAAATCCTTCTACTGTGACTTAGTTTTCTTTTGTTTTATTTACATTTTATTAATGTAGATGTCATCGATTTAAAAAAATAATACAATTCCAAATATTTTTGTATATTTTTAACTCCTGACATACTATCCCGTCAAGGTGACCTGGGACTTAATTCCCAGTGACGGGATAGTACGTCATACTGTTTAATGCGACATCGCTACTAAAGTTGCGGCGATCACATTAAATTTCCGGCGCCATCTTACCTGGAGGAAGATGGCGTCGGCATCCCAGGGCCTGGCTCCACTCCCCAGGCCTCTCAATCGCTGTGATTGGTGTTGTGAATTCTGCTCTTGGGCTCCCTCCGGTGGTTATAAGTGGTAGCGCTGCTGTCTTTGGATCGCTGCAGTCATCTGGTGTCTCCACTTATTGCAATCCTGACTGGGCTATTTAGTCATGCTTGACCCTTTAGTCACTGCCAGTTGTCCATTGTTCTTGGAGGATTCACATCCCTGCCTGGTCTCTTCTGCTTTGCTGTTTACTTCAACAAAGATAAGTTCTTTCCTTGATTTTTTGCTGTCCACATTCTGTGGGCCTTATTGTTCAGTTCTTTTTCATGTTTTTGTCTAGTCCAGCTTGGTCTGTATAAGGATTTATTTTAGTCAAACTGGTATCTCTGGAGATACAGATATACCCTCCATATCTTTAGTTAGATGTGGAGATTTTGTATTTTCTGTGGTGGATATTTTCTAGTGTTTTAATACTGACCGCATAGTACTCTGTCCTATCCTTTCTATATAGCTAGAAGTGGCCTCCTTTGCTAAATTCTGATTTCAGTCTGTGTATGTTTTTTCCCTCTCCTCTCACAGTCAATATTTGTGGGGGGGCTGTCTATCCTTTGGGGATTTTCTCTGAGGCAAGATAGTTTTCCTGTTTCTATCTCTAGGGGTAATTAGTCCTCCGGCTGTGTCGAGATGTCTAGGGAGTGAAAGGTACATTCCACGGCTACTTCTAGCTGCGGTGTTAAGTTCAGGGTCTGCGGTCAGTACAGGTACCACCTTCTCCAGAGTACGTCCCATGCTGCTCTTAGGCCACCAGATCATAACAGATTGGCTGTTCAGAATTCTCATTGTTTCAGCCAATCAGAGTGGCTGAAACAATGAGGTCCCAGGCTAGGATCAAGTACCGATGTACTCGATCCTAGGGTCGATGCCTGGCAATGCCAGGCACCGACAAAACCCCCCTGGATTGGTGCGATCGCCGATCGTATCAATCGCACCAATCGCAGGGCACAGCGGCGGTATTGCCTCGCTGTGCCCTGCTGTACCGGCCTGTCTGTCACCTGCAGGTGACCTGTCTGACCGCTCTGCAGGGGTCCCCACTCTAGCTGAGGACTCCTGCAGAGCGGTCACACAGCCAGATTTACTCTTGCTGGGCCTTGTGGTGCTACAGAAGCCTGTAACATCACAATCCCTGCATTAGAAAAGAAAGAAAGAAAACCGAAGAAAGAGAGACTACAAACGTAAGTGTTATCAGCCCCTACCCGATCTCTCTTCACCCCCCAATCCCCCCATTCCCCCTTCCCCTCCCCCCTCTTTTTTACCCCCTCCATCCCTCTTTGCGCTGCCTCCTTCCACACGTTTAGCAGCCGCCGAGCTTTGATTGGTGATGTAGTTCACAGATCAACCCTCGTGCTCGCTTTTTTTCATCAGTCCCCTTTGCCCAATTTCGTACACCCATTCCACAGCCGCCAAACTTTGATAAGTGACACAGTTCACTTATCAGAGCTTGTGCCTTCCGTTTTCCTTTTTTTTTCACCACACCTGTGCGCACACCCAGCAGCCGCCGAACTTTGATAAGTGACGCGGTTCACTTATCAAAACTCTCATGCCTGCCGGTTTCTTTTTTTCCCATCCCGGTGAGCTCATCCAGCCGCCGCGTCTAACCCGTGCCTTCCTTTTCTTTTTTTTTTCCATCCCCGTGTGCTCACCCAGCTGCCGTGTCTAACCATGCCTTCCTTTTCTTTTCTTTTTTCCCATCCCCGTGCGCTCACCCAGCCACTGCGTCTAACTTGTGCCTTCCTTTTCTTTTTTTTCCCATCCCTGTGCGCTCACCCAGCCGCATCTAACCCATGCCTTCCTTTTCTTTTTTTCCCATCCCCGTGCGCTCACCCAGCCACTGTGTCTAACCCGTGCCTTCCTTTTCTTTTTTTTCCATCCCCGTGCGCTTGCCCAGCCACCACGTCTAACTCGTGCCTTCATTTTCTTTTTTTTCCCATCCCCGTGCGCTCACCCAGCTGCAGCTTCTAACCCGTGCCTTCCTTTTCTTTTTTTTCACATCTCCGTTCGCACACCCAGCAGCCGCTGAGCTTTGATAAGTGACGCGGTTCACTTATCAGAGCTCTTGTGCCTGCCGTTTTTTTTTTACATCCCCGTTCGCACACCCATCAGCCGCCGAACTTTGATAAGTGACGCCGTTCACTTATCAGAGCTAGGGCCTGCTGTTTTAGGCTTTTCTTTCACAGGTTTTTTTTCCCTATTTGCTTTTTTTTCCTTTAGCTTTTTCTTTTCAGAGTAGTTTGCACCAAGCATTATCCCCCAAAACACTTACACATAGTTACAAATAAAGTACACCCAAGCACCATACTTACAAAAAAAAGTCCCACTCATCTCAATCGTCCCAACAGTGCTATTCAGCGGAGGAGGCATATTCTTTCCTTGCCTCCGACACTGATAGCGAGGGAGAGGATCCCACTTTTCTTTATTTTTCCGATTCTTCCTCATCCTCTTCCCACTCCTCTTCTTCCTCCTCTGGCCCTGCGGAACCGCCACGCAGACGCCGCAGGACAGAAGATGAGGCAGCGCCCATCATTGATGAAGATGATGATGCGCCCACCATTGCCGATGATGAACCAGTGCACCCCTCTTCGGAACCCGTATGGACCTCGCCACCCGAAAATTATGAGCCACTGATTCCTGATTTTGTGGCAGAATCAGGTATCAAGTTTGACACCACCAGCCTCACAGAACTAGACTTTTTCAAAGTCTTTTTCTCTGAGGCTTTCGTTAACCTCATGGTGGAGCAAACTAACTTGTATGCTCGGCAATTTTTGGACCAAAACTCGGGTTCATCATATTCTAAGGCTACTTTCACATTTGCGTTTTAATCTGCAGCATTTAATCCACAAACGCAAGAACCAGAAAAACGCAGAAAAGCGCATATAAATGCAGCGGTTTTTAAGCGCATGCGTTTAACGCATGCGGCTGTAAAACGCTGCGTTTACATGCTTTTTTATGCGTTTTTCATGCGTTTGCGTTTTTGGTGCGCATGGTGAAAAATTTTACAGGAGAAAAATCTAGATTACCAGAAACAGCCAATGGGACTACAGAGGGCGTGTATTATGGGATATCTATATATAGACCCTAGGACTGCTGAAATCTTCAGATTTTGCTCCTGTTTCCTGTGTCATGATGGATCTTCACATGGATAGCTTTTACTTCAACCTGGATCTCAGCATCAAGCTTTTTCTTGCGTGTGCGTTTGCTTGGGAGCAACACCGAAACCGTGAAAGACAGAGAAGGACCCTGCGTAGGCATTTTTGGCAACACCCCATTATAGAACTGCGGGAGAGCCATGGTGCATATCACACACTGTATGTCGAGCTCAATGACAACCCGGACAAATTCCCGGAATATACCAGGAACATATATACCATTTGCTTGCTCGTGTCCAAGGAGCCATCCGGAGACAGGACACCCAGCTCCGTAGAGCGATTCCACCAGAGGAACGTCTCCTGGTTACCTTAAGGTACGTAATAATTCTAAACAAATGCCAGTCATAATTATTGTTGGTCTGACATGTATTCTTTGCATTTTTGTAAATTATTTTTTCTTTATTACAGATTTCTTGCAACTGGAGAGAGCTTGTCATCCCTACACTTCCAGGACCGCCTTGGAATTTCCACCCTGTCCAGAATAGTTTTTGACACCTGCCAGGCTTTGTGGAATGTTCTCCATGAAGAATTTATACCCATACCCAACAAGGACATGTGGATGGCAATAGCTGATAAATTCTGGACTGTGTGTGATTTCCCCAACTGTTTGGGTGCGGTGGATGGGAAGCACATCCGGATTATCAAACCAGCCAGAACGGGATCACAGTTCTTCAACTACAAAAAATATTTTTCAGTAGTTCTCATGGCAATAGCTGATGCGGACTGTCGCTTCATTGCCGTGGACATTGGTGCTTTTGGCCGTGGCAACAATTCACAGACTTTCAAAAACTCTGATATGGGCCGTGTTTATGGCAAAAATTTTAATTTTCCACAGCCACGACCTCTCCCCAACACTCAAGGCCCACCGATGCCATTTGTAATGGTTGGGGATGAGGCATTTCAGATGAGTGAAAATCTACTGAAGCCCTATTCAAGTCGGGACTTGAACCGCACAAAACGGATCTATAACTACAGACTAACCAGGGCCCGCAGAACAGTAGAGTGTGCCTTTTGGGATTATGGTGTCAAAATGGCGCATTCTTGCAACAGCCATAAATCTAAAAATGGAGACAGTGGATGAGGTGGTAAAAGCATGAGTGGTTCTCCACAATTACATTCTGGCTAAGGAGCAACCCACCATTGAACTTGATGAACAAGTTGCAAACCCTTTGCCTGATTACCGGCATCACCCCCTGCGGTCAACTCTTGAAGTTGGCCACATGCGGCACCAATTTGCTGCCTTTGTTGATTCAGACCTTGGATGTGTGGAATGGCAGGACAATATGGTGTAAAATGTCCTGTTGGCTTTGGGTCTGTAACAGTTATTTTCAAAATGTTGATAATGTTTGTTGTAATAAAATAATTGTGTTTTATTATCTCCACCATGTCTCCCATGTATTTGCTTTACACACCACTAAGGGTTTTTGGGCTTAGGCTGTTGACGTAATTGCGTCCTGACTCGGTTCACCAGTAGCTATTTGACGCAGACTGTAGAGACGATGGCTGTTTGGTGCCGTCACATTCTCAGTATTTGTTCATTACTTAACATCAGTATTTGTAAGCCAAAACCAGGAGTGGTTGTTAAATGCAGAGGTGGTGTTTATATTTTTATTTGACTTTTCCTCACATTGATCCACTCCAGGTTTTGGCTTACCAATAGTGATGTAAAATACTGAGCAAATACTGTCAGTGTGACGGAAGCCTACACAGCAGATCAATAGTCATCAAGTCAGGTGTCAGAAATAATGAATTCATGATGCACAAATAAATAGCTCATGAATTTATTATTTCTGACACATGTCCTGTTAGGTATAGATATGCCTTGTATCACCTCCATCGTACCTTCACTTTGTGTTAAATAGATTTAATGTACAAAGAAGAGAAAATGGAGGTAATACAAGGCATTTATCTACTCTGCAGGTTAGGTGTCATAACTAATGATTTTGTGAAGACACGACCAGTTGAGTATAGTTAAGCTGTGTATTCAGCTGTGTATTGACACCATTTTTTCTTCAGTCTGCGACAAAAAGTCACAAAGTGAAAATACAATTGTTATTTTTTTGGGCAACCTCTTATCTCTATACCGAACACACACAAACCTTCTGTGTTGTACTAACTAACTACTGGAGCTAGGAGGTGGCCCCAAAAAATGTGTTCGGCGCATTTTTGAATTTGGCGCATGGTGTGTGTTGCCGGCGGCGAAATACACAATTAACCAAACCTTATTGTGGGCAAAAAACATGAATATTTATTTTAACAAAATAAACTAAAATAAAAAATTAACTGCGCCTGCTTGGGGTTGATTGACGAAATTGGGGGGTGGAGCAGTGAGGGCTGGCTAACTATCGATGACGCAGGGGTGGCTGGAGAAGGTGCAATAAAATTACTGGGGTCTGGAAATTCGGGGATTGGGCTAGACACTTGAGAGGGCAGAGACACACTAGAAGGATGAGACAAACCAGACATTACAGACCCATTGGAAGGTGAGGTGGAAGGGATAGCTATTGTCTTTTGTTTTTTATTGCCTTTCCCTTTTTTGGATCAGCGCTGCCATCCGGGGAGCCTCATTGGGCTACTTGGTATTAGCCTGGCCGTGGTGGCTGACCTGTCACGGTCCAGGTGCCGTTGTAGTGGCATTCTTGTGGTGTGGCGGGAAACGCCAGGGCAGGTTCCGGCAGCGTTATTCCTGTGGTGGTGGTGGGGAACGACAGGCCAGGGTCTTGCGGCTGCCGCATGGTGGTGGCAGTGGAGGAGGTCCAAGCAGGAGCAGCAGTTGTCATGGTGGTGGCGGTGGGCTGTCCTACTGCACTCGGCATGGTGGTGGTGCTATAATAAGGTCCGGCAGTGTTTGGAATGGAGGTGGCCGTGCAGTGGTATGCAGCAGATGTCGGCATAGAGGTAAAGCATGACAGTGTGGGCACTGGTGGAAATGCCCCCACTGTCTGCTGAAAATACCAACTCTGCTGCATAGCCTGCACGTAAGCAGCATTACAGGCCTGCATAACACTAATCTGGAGATCGGGAGTAAGGTGTTCTGACATGCCCTGTTCTATTTGATTAAAAAAATGATGTGCTGGCCTCTGGAGGTCAGCTTTCCAGCAAGGGCTGTGGTAACTTCCTGGATACGTGTACTCATATGACTAATGGCAGTATCCAGTCGGTCACCCATCGCCTTGAGTCCCTCGTGGAAGACCGAGATCAAGTGCAAAAACTCAGGCAAGAGTGACCTGTCCGCAGCCCTCTGCCACTGCTGGGAGGAGCCAAAAAAAAATTGGGCAGAGGCAGAGGTCTGGGGAAGGGGAACACCTGATGGACCAGCTTCCTGGTCTCCAGTTTGTGCGGCAGGCCCACTTGCTGCAGCGCTGGAGGATGGCTGGGACGGGTCCGTGGCTGACTGATGAAGGACCGCTCCAGAACCTGGGCCAACAGTGGTGCTCCATGTGCTGTGAAAAAAGAATTAAAAAATGTAAGACCAAACATTTACAAAACGCAAATTCCTGTGGAATAAAAACATAGATTAAGGCTGAGGTCACACTAGCAGTATTTGGACAGAGTTTTACCTCAGACTTTGCAAGCCAAAATCAGGAGTACTACAGTATGAGCAAAAGAATAATAAAAACATATGCTCCACTTCTGCATTTATCAACCACTCCTGGGTTTGGATTCCAAATACTGATGTAGAATATGAAGGGATGGTGGAGGTGATACAAGGCATATCTACACTCACCAGGACATGTGTCAGAAATAATGAATTCATGAGCCCTTTCTTTGTGCATCATGAATTCATTATTTCTGACACCTGACTTGATGACTATAGATCTGTTGTGTAGGCTGCCGTCACACTGTCAGTATTTGCTCAGTATTTTACATCACTATTGGTAAGCCAAGACCAGGAGTGGAAGTATATCAGGAAAAGTATAATAAAAACATATGCTCCACTTCTGCATTTATCTACCACTCCTGGTTTTCATTTACAAAAACTGATGCAAATTATGAACCCAAAAATGGTAGTGTGACGGCAGCCAAATGCAATAAAAAACATATTTATTTTCACCAAAAATATACTTACGTTCTCTGGGCAAGGACCGGTCTCAAAAATGCAAGGATGCGGTGGTACTTGTATTTACGGATCCTTGCTCCTGAACCACTAGGAAGCCGGCTCTCGACGCAGGTCCTTGTTGAAGCGGTCCTTCATCGATCGCCAACGTGTTTTGACTTTAGACACTGTTGACAAAACAAAACATAATAGCTAGGACAATGGTCTTTTGACCGTTGTCACACAACTGTGTGTGCTGAGAAAAATTAATGACTTTCTCTCATCATACACAGTTGTGTGAGCATGGCCAAGGTCTTGCCTGCATCACACTGAATTGCAATACTTACCAAATGCATTTCAGACCCGAGTTGGGGCGTTGTTCCAGCCATCCCACAACGCTGTGGCCACCTCATTCCAAAGCCGCCGGATCGACACGTTGTTGGAGTGCAGCGCATCCTGGGTGTCCCACAATGGGACTCGCTCATGGACCAGGGAGATTAGGTGCTCATTCTCTATGAGGTCCTCATCCCGTTCTGGAACCTAAAAAAACCCCAGAACATTAATTTTGGAGACATTAACATAAGGAAGAAAGAAAACAGAAGCAGAGAAATGGCCTGAATATTACAAGTTAAAAAAAAATAGTACAGAAGCAACAGGGAAAGAAAGAGAAAAGTACAGAAATGAAGATTCAAGAATTGTAAAGTGAGGATACAATAAACAGTCAGCCAGGTATACTTACACGCTGCCGCCGTGCCACTGACCATGACTCCACTGCTCCTGCCCAGTCTCTGCCGCAGTAGAAGAAGAGCTCTGAAAAAAGGAAAAATAATTTGTCATATGTGTAGATGTGACAGTGAATACTTACCAATCTGAGGAGGTGACTACTCACTTTGCTGACATTTTCCGCTTGTGCAGGCCCAGGCGTTTGATCCTCATCAGAAGAAGAAGAAGACATTCTGATGCATGCAGAAAAAAAGAAATGGAACAAATTAGGACATGTAGAGGCAGAAAATAGAAAATAGAGGCATTGGCTAGGATATACTCACATTGCTCTGACTGTAGATTCCTTCCTGTGTCTGCTCTGCTGCATCTGGAAAGCTTCTCTGTCTGCTGCGTCGTGACCTGCAAATGTCCACTCCCTCCCTTTATCACCTTGTATGTGGGGGGTGGCTAATTAGTGTCTAGACATGTTTTTCTCTGGTGCAACGCATGCGTTTACAAATGCAAGCAAATGCATGTGCTTGTAAACACATGTGTTTAAATAGACAGCAATGCGTTTTTTTGTCGCAATCCTTACGCAATTGACCGCATACATTTCCAGGTGGCAAATTGACGCCTCTAGGAATTACTACATGTTGCATTTCCACGCCAAACCGCAGACGACGAAACGACGCATGCGTAGTCAAACGCGGCAAAACGCGAACAAAAAAAACCGTATGCGTCCCTAATGTTAAATAGAGGAATACACAATGCATGGGGATATTTACGGAAGAAACGCTGTGGACACAACCGCAAATGTGAAACCGGCCTAACTGGTCTCCTGTAGACGCAGTTGAAATGATGCAGTTTTGGGGCCTGGTCCTCCACATCGGGATCCTGAAGAAGCCTGAGCTTCGGCAATATTGGAGTGTTGATATTTTATATAACACTCCAGTGTTCCGAATGGTCATGACCCGGACGTGTTTTGAGGCCATCCATAAGTTCCTGCATTACAACGATAATGCACAGTGTCCCGCATGAGATGACCCCAACTTTGACCGTCTGTTCAAAGTTCGGCCGGTCATCGGACACTTCAACAAAAAGTTTGCTGAAGTGTACGTGCCTCAAAGGGACATCTGCGTGGATGAGTCCTTAATTCATTTTAAGGGGCGGCTCAGATTCCGTCAATACCTGCCCAGCAAAAGGGCCAGGTACGGAATCAAACTCTACAAGCTGTGTGAGAGTACCTCAGGGTACACCCACAGCTTTAGAGTCTATGAAGGGAAGGACACCAGGATTGAACCGCCTGACTGTCCTTCTATCCTGGGAGTGAGTGGGAAAATTTGGTACACCCACTGCTGGATTAAGGTTATCACCTCTATGCCGATAACTTTTTGTCAGTATCCCACTCTACAAATCTCTCTCTGTGCGAGGTACCGCAGCCTGTGGTACTGTCCACAAAAATCAGAGAGTCCTCCCAAAGACGCTACTTGGGCAGACTCTCAGAAAAGGTGAGAGCAAAGCCCAATGTAGCGACCACCTGCTGGTGGTCAAGTACAAGGACAAAAGGGAAGTCCTTCTATTGACCACCATACACGGTGATGGCAGCGCCCTCAGCACTGTAAAGGCCCCGTCTCACATAGCGATTTACCAACGATCACGACCAGCGATACGACCTGGCCGTGATCGTTGGTAAGTCGTTGTGTGGTCGCTGGGGAGCTGTCACACAGACAGCTCTCTCCAGCGACTAATGATCCGGGGAACGACTTCGGCATCGTTGAAACTGTCTTCAACGATGCCGAAGTCCCCCTGCAGCACCCGGGTAACCAGGGTAAACATCGGGTTACTAAGCACAGGGCCGCACTTAGTAACCCGATGTTTACCCTGGTTACCAAAAAAAAACAAACAGTACATACTCGCCTTTCGGTGTCCGTCAGGTCCCTTGCCGTCTGCTTCCTGCTCTGACTGTCTGCCAGCCGGAAAGTGAGAGCAGATCACAGCGGTGACGTCACCGCTGCACTCTGCTCTCACTGTACGGCGGCTCAGTCAGAGCAGGAAGCAGATGGCAAGGGACCTGACGGACACCGAAAGGCGAGTATGTACTGTTTGTTTTTTTTGGTAACCAGGGTAAACATCGGGTTACTAAGCGCGGCCCTGCGCTTAGTAACCCGATGTTTACCCTGGTTACCAGTGAAGACATCGCTGGATCGGTGTCACACACACGGATTCAGCGATGTCAGCGGGACCTCAACGACCAAAAAAAGGTCCAGGCCATTCCGACACGACCAGCGATCTCGCAGCAGGGGCCGGATCGCTGGTACGTGTCACACATAGCGAGATCGCTACTGAGGTCGCTGTTGCGTCACAAAACTTGTGACTCAGCAGCGATCTCGCTATGTGAGACGGGGCCTTAAGGGATACCTCTACTGAGGTCAGCAAACCGACCTGTGTACTGGGGTACAACAAAAACATGGGGGGCATTGATCTCTCTGATCAACTCCTCCAACCGTACAGTGCTTTGAGAAAGGCCAGGGTGTGGTACAAAAAGCTGTCTGCGCACATTGTACAAATGGCAATCCTCAACGCTTTTCATGCTGTCACGATGTGCACACAACACCGATATTTCATACCTTCATTTCCAGGAGGTAGTGTTTAAGGCACTGATGTTTAGCACGAGGGAAGGAGCGGGCCCCAGTACTTCTGGAACTTAAGGTGCATGTATCGTACCAGGTCAGCATTTTCCGGGGGTAGTCCCACCAACTGGAAGAAAAGGTAAGCCGCAAAAAAGGTGCCGAGTGTGCTACAAAAGAGGAATACGCGAGGACACCATCTATCAATGTGACACCTGCCCTGGAAAACCTGGCCTGTGTATGAAGGATTGCTTTCAATTGTACCACAACTTCATGCACTACTAATTTACAGGAAACAGATTTATTCCAAAGGAGGCACATCTACGTAAGTTCTTTGGGGGTCTACTTTCCAAAATGTTGTCAATTGTGTTTTTTTTTTCCTGTTTAGGCATATCAGGGGCTCTGTAAACGGAACATGACGCCCGCAGACGATTCCTTCAAAGTCTGCATTCCAAAACGTCAGTACTTCCCTTTCGAGCCCCAATGTGTGCCCAAAGAGTTTTTTCCCACATATTGGGTACCAGCATACTCAGGACAAACTGGACAACACCTTTTGTGGTCCAATTTCTCCTGTTACCCTTGGGAAATTAAAAAATTGAGGACTAAAAGATCATTTTTGTGGGCAAAAAATAGGATTTTTTATTTTCACACCTGGGCGTTATAAACTTTTAGTGAAACACTTGGGTGTTCAAAGTTTTCGCCACACATCTAGACAAGTTCCTTAGTGGATCTAGTTTCCAAATTGGGGTCACTTGTGTGGGGTTTCCACTGTTTAGGCACATCAGGTGCTCATCAAACGGAACATGATGGCAGCAGAACATTCCATCAAAGCCTGCATTCCAAAACGTCACTGCTTCCGTTCCGAGCCCTGACATGTGCCCAAACAGTAGTTTTCTCCCACATATGGGGTACTGGCGTACTCAGGACAAATTGGACAACAACTTTTGCGGTCTAATTTCACCTGATACCCTTGGGAAATTAAAAAATTGGGGACTGAAAGATCATTTTTGTGGGCATAAAATAGAATTTTTTACTTTCACACCCGGGCATTATAAACTTCTGTGAAGCACTTGGGGGATAGAAGTGCTCAACACACATCCAGATAAGTTCCTTAGGGGGTCTAGTTTCCAAAATGGTGTCACTTATGGGGGTTTCCTCTGTTTAGGCACATCAAGGGCTCACCAAACGCGACTTGGCATCCGATCTCAATTGCAGGTAATTTTAGCTTAAAAAAGTCAAATGGCGCTCCTTCCCTTCCGAGCCCTGCCATGCGCCCAAACAGTGGTTCCCACCACATATGGGGTATCGGCGTTCTCAGGACAAATTGGACTACAACTTTTGTGGTCAAATTTCTTCTGTTTCCCTTGTGAAAATAAAAAATTGGGGACTAAACCATCATGTTTGTGGAAAAAATATGATTTTTTATTTTCCCGCCCGGGCGTTATTATTTTCTGTTAAGCACTTGGGGGATAAAAGTGATCACCACACATCTAGATAAGTTCCTTCCGGGGTCTAGTTTCCAAAATGGGGTCACTTGTCGGGGTTTCCACTGTTTAGGCACATCAGGGGCTCACCAAAGTGACGTGGCATCCAATCTCAATTCCAGCTAATTTTAGCTTGAAAAAGTCAAATGGTGCTCCTTCCCTTCTGAGCCCTGCCATGCACCCAAACAGTGGTTCCCCCCACAAATGGGGTATTTGCGTACTCAGGACAAATTGGACTACAAATTTTGTAGTCCAATTTCTTCTGTTACCCTTGTGAAAATAAAAAAAATTGGGGACTAAACCACCATGTTTGTGGAAAAAAATATGATTTTTTATTTTCACGCTCGGGCATTATAAACTTCTGTGAGGCACTTGGGGGATAGAAGTGCTCATCACACATCTAGATAAGTTCCTTAGGCAGTCTTGTTTCCAAAATGGGGTCACTTGTTGGGGGTTTCCTCTGTTTAGTCACATCAGGGGATCACCAAACGCTACATGGTGTCCGATCACAATTCCAGCTAATTTTAGCTTGAAAAAGTCAAATGGCGCTCCTTCCCTTCTGAGCCCTGCCATGCGCCCAAACAGTGGTTTCCCCCACATATGGGGTATCGGCGTACTCAGGACAAATTGGACTACAACTTTGTTGTCCAAATTCTTCTGTTACCCTTGTAAAAATAAAAAATTGGGGACTAAACGATCATGTTTGTGGAAAAAAATATGATTTTTTATTTTCTCGCTCGGGCGTTATAAACTTCTGTGAAGCACTTGGGGGATAAAAGTGCTCATACACATCTAAATAAGTTCCTTAGGGGGTCTAGTTTCCAAAATGGGGTCACTTGTGGGGGTTTCCACTGTTTAGGCACATCAGGGGCTCACCAAAGCGACGTGGCGTCCGATCTCAATTTCAGCTAATTTTAGCTTGAAAAAGTCAAATGGTGCTCCTTCCATTCTGAGCCCTGCCATGCACCCAAACAGTGGTTCCCCCCACATATGGGGTATTTGCGTACTCAGGACAAATTGCACTACAAATTTGGTGGTCCAATTTCTTCTGTTACCCTTGTGAAAATAAAAAATTGGGGACTAAACCACCATGTTTGTGGAAAAAATATGATTTTTTATTTTCACGTTCTGGCAATATAAACTTCTGTGAAGCACTTGGGGGATAAAAGTGCTCACCACTCATCTAGATAAGTTCCTTAGGCACTCTTGTTTCCAAAATGGGGTCACTTGTTGGGGGTTTCCTCTGTTTAGTCACATCAGGGGATCACCAAACGCTACATGGTGTCCGATCACAATTCCAGCTAATTTTAGCTTGAAAAAGTCAAATGGCGCTCCTTCCCTTCTAAGCCCTGCCATGCGCCCAAGCAGTGGATCCCCCTACATATGGGGTACTGGCATACTCAGGACAAATTGGACTACAAATTTTGTGGTCCAATTTCTTCTGTTACCCTTGTGAAAATAAAAAATTGGGGACTAAACCATCATGTTTGTGGAAAAAATATGATTTTTTATTTTCACGCTCGGGCATTATAAACTTCTGTGAAGCACTTGGGGCATAAAAGTGCTCACCACACATCTACATAAGTTCCTTAGGGGGTCTAGTTTCCAAAATGGGGTTACTTGTGAGGGGTTTCCTCTGTTTAGGCACATCAGGGGCTCACCAAACACGACATGGCGTTTGATCTCAATTCCAGCTAATTTTAGCTTGAAAAAGTCAAATGGCACTCCTTCCCTTCTGAGCCCTGCCATGCGCCCAATCAGTGGTCTTCCCCACATAATGGGTATCAGCATACTCAGGACAAATTGCACAACAACTTTTGCAGTCCAATTTCTCCTGTTACCTTTGGGAAAATAAAAAATTGGGAACTAAACGATCATGTTTGTGGAAAAAATATGATTTTTTATTTTCATGCCCGGGCGTTATAAACTTTTGTGAAGCCCCTGGGGGTTCAAAGTGCTCATCACACATCTAGATAAGTTCCTTAGTGGGTCTAGTTTCCAAAATGGGGTCACTTGTGGGGGGTTTCCACTGTTTAGGCACATCAGGGGCTCGTCAAACGCAACATGGCGTCCGATTGCAGTTCCAGCCAATTTTAGGTTGAAAAAATCAAATGGCGCTCCTTCCTTTCCGAGCCCTGCCATGCGCCCAAACAGTAGTTCCCCCCACATATGAGATATTAGCGTACTCAGGACAAATTGGACAACAACTTTTATAGTCCAAGTTCTCCTGTTACCTTTGGGACAATAAAAAATTGTTGCTAAAATATCGTTTTCATGACTAAAAAGTTAAATTTTCATTTTTTCCTTCAACATTGCTTTAGCTCTCATGAAGCACCTGAAGGGTTAATAAACTTCTTGAATTTAGTTTTGATCAGCTTGAGGGGTGCAGTTTTTAGAATGGTGTCACTTTTGGGTATTTTTTGCTATATAGACCCCTAAATGGGACTTCAAATGGGAGGTGGTCCCTAAAAAAAATGGTTTTGTAAATTTTGCTGTAAAAACAAGAAATTGCTGGTCAACTTTTAACCCTTATAACTCCCTAACAAAAAAAGTATTTTGGGTGACATATCTCTGTGATTTAAGGGCATAAAAATTCAAAGTTGGAAAATTGTGAAATTTTCAAAATTTTCGCAAATTTCCATTTTTTTCACAAATAAACACAGGTAATATCAAATAAATTTTACCACTATCATAAAGTAGAGTATGTCTCTAGAAACAAATCTCAGAATTGCCAAGATCCGTTGAAGGGTTCCAGAGTTATAACCTCATAAATGGACAGTGCTCAGAATTGTAAAAATTGGCCCGGTCATTAACGTGCAAACCACCCTCGGGGCTTAAGGGGTTAAACATGAATTTTTATGTACAGTATGTAAAATCAACTGATTGCAAGCTTCTCCTACCACCTAAACAGTAATAAAAGGATAGAATTTGAAGGACACATGGACACATGGATGGCAATCAAATGTTATCTGTTTATTTTTTCACTAACCGTTCACTTGGATGGGCAAGCCAACAAAAAAATAAAATAAAAAATTGAAAACATGAGCAAAAGATATTATCATGAACTAGTGCAGATAACAAAAGTCACATATGCACAAAACTAGACAAAAAAGGCACAAAGTCAATGATGATTCTGAGCCTTTGTTCAAATCACATCCAATACTTTTCTTTAACCCAAATCTTTAAAATATTTTATTTCAAAGATCAGCTGGCTATTTTGTATCAAAGAGGGATCTACGAAAAACAAAACATATATCATGTGTTATACATACAAAAATGAAAGCAGCACTCCCATAATAGAAAATTAGAAAAATGTAATAGCCAGTAGTGACGGCAATGTTTCGGTCCAATTGAAGTCTTTTCCCAAGCATCATGAATTTTTTTTAGCTAGTTAATATCTTTCACTCCTGATAAGTTACTGTATATACTGTATATCAAAAATAGTTTTATGAGAAAACAAAAACATTACCTAGTTTTAAAACAGCATATAGGCACAGTAATTAAATGTACAGCTCTTTAGCAATGATATATATTTTGCTTTATTGCTTATCTGGAAAAAAATATCTAATAAATATGGCAACACCAGCTATAAAATCGTATCTCTTTATAGCAGAATGCTAGCAATTATCCAAAATAATACAAAATACAACCCATAAAAGCTAACGACAGAACTCTGTTGGTTCGCTTTAATGCATAATGGACAGAAGCAGGCTATACTGTTGGCTGGGAATGAACAGTCATGCCACGTTAAATGTCCCATCTGTCCTGCATATTAGAAAGCAATAAAAGGACAGGTTCCCCAGAATGCTGTCAGCTGCACAGATTAGAAACCTGATTTCTTATTTTTTCTGTTTCATTTCATCAGGTCTCTTCCTAAACATTAGATCTAGCACATTTATTTTCTGATTCACTTTCTTCTATTTCATAGAACACAGCATGATATAATACAATACACACGTACTCTCCTGCATACAGTACCTGTGGAGGGTTTTAAAATGATAACATTAACATAATAATTACACTGTGCGTGAAACCAATATTTACCAACAAAAACGTTATATCTTTATATTTTTTCTTTGTTAATAGAAGGCTAACATTAGTACACAGCACAATATAAGGGAATTGGTTTAATAGATCACAATCCCGTACAATACAAAAATCCTACTAAAAATGATGTAAATGTACAAATTTGTAGAATTTCAAATTTGTAAATGTTCAAATTTGCAGGATTCAGAAAGGAGATGTCCAATGTAGACACGTAGCATAGAACTGATTTTATGTGTATGGCTCACAAAGAGGGGTGGGAACCTCCCTAGTCCTTGTGAGCCATGCACATAAAAGCCGTTCTATGCTACGTGTCCACATTGAACATTTCCTTTCCGAATCCTGCTCATACAGATACTATACATATGACCAGGTTTTTAAATACATCAGATATGGATTACATACATTAGTTAGGACTGCTGTAATACGGGTATACCTTGACGTTTGATAGAGCGGCTTAATATACATTTTTTGCAAAAAACGTATTAACCAAATACCCTGTGTTTTTCCACATTTTTACTAGCACTTGCTATTTACTGTTATTTTCTGCAACAGAGTATTTTTTCTTTTTACTGTGCCTTTTTGTGTTTCAGTCTATTGGTGGTGTGAACGGTGTCCCTAAGGCCTGTTCACTATGTGCATGGCTCATGTGTTTGTTTTAAACATAGTGTTTTTAGTCTTTAATATTTGAATGATGACCTCCAGTTGTTGCCTTCAAGGGTGTATGGATAACCCTCCTTATAATTTTTTCATGGCTTTGCACTGTGTGCAGAGCCTTTTAGAGTGTATGACTACCACAACTACACTTTTTCACAATATTTGAATGAGGCACTGCAGTTGATGCCTTCAGAGGTGTATGGCTGCTTCTCATTTTTGGAGGCGTTGCACTTAGTGCATAGCCTTTATTAGTCAAAGAGTACCACTTCATGATAATTTGAACAGAATGTATATGAGGCCCTCCTTTATATTTAATACATGGTGTATTTGAGTCCTACTTCCATCTAATTTTTGCAGTGCTTGCTTCTTTCATAATTTACACTGAAATTTCCAATTTTTTAATAAAAATTTAAATAATGGTTTACTTAAATTATTATTTGTTAAATTCTTTTTAAAATTTTGTCTGTATTAGAAGTCATTATACATGAAAGAATGTTTCTTAACTTTTTTACTGTCAATATCTCATCGATTTTGATTGTCAGCTCTTAAGTGAAGCAAAAGTGTGGCACCATTGTTCTCAGCAGCGATCTGAAAGTCAGATATGCTTCCAAGGGTCTTCCCCATGCTCCTTCCATTCAGCACTTTTTCCATCCATTTCAACATTTTCACTGCTCCTCAGACCTCCGTGTAGGGACTTCCAGAAAAATGCTCAGATTTTCCACTGACTCCCATTATACTCGTTGCTTGAAAAAAGAATTCAAGCATTAGGAATTGCTTGTTTCGAGTAATGAGTATTTGAGTATTTTAGTGCTCGCTCATCATGAATAATAATCTCAAAATCTGGATAAAGAGAGATCAGGGTGCACTATCAATTGTCAGCATCAAGGGTGAATAGTAGGGTGCAACACCTAGTCTGGATGACAGACTCTAAATAAATGTACCATTACACTAAACGACTTAACAACGATCACGACCAGCGATGCGATCGTTGGTAAGTCGTGTGGTCGCTGGGGAGCTGTCACACAGACAGCTCTCTCCAGTGACCAACGATCAGGGGAACGACTTCGGCATCGTTGAAACTGTCTTCATCGATGCCGAAGTCCCTCTGCAGCACCCGGGTAACCAGAGTAAACATCAGGTTGCTAAGTGCAGGGCCGCTCTTAGTAACCCGATATTTACCCTGGTTACCATTGTAAAAGTAAAAAAAAAAACACTACATACTCACCTTCTGATGTCTGTCACGTCCCCCGGCATCCACAGGGTTTACGCGCTGCTGCCGAGAACTTCCTGCACTGACTGAATGTGTCAGCGCCGGCAGCAGCGGTGACGTCACTGCTGTGCTCTGCTTTACGGCCGGCCGGCGCTGACACATTCAGTGCAGGGAAGCCGCCAGCGGGGGACGTGACAGACATCAGAAGGTGAGTATGTAGTGGGTTTTTTTTACTTTTACAATGGTAACCAGGGTAAATATCGGGTTACTATGCGTGGCCCTGCGCTTAGTAACCTGATATTTACCCTGGTTACAAGTGAACGCATCGCTGGATCGGTGTCACACACACCGATCCAGCGATGACAGTGGGTGATCAGCGACAAAATAAAGTTCTGGACTTCTAGCTCCGACCAGCGATATCACAGCGGGATTTAGATCGCTGCTGCGTGTCAAACACAACGAAATCGCTATCCAGGACGCTGCAACGTCACGGATCGTCGTCGTTCTTGCTGCAAAGTCGCTGAGTGTGACGGTACCCTAAGGGAGAGAAGAGACCAAACAAATGATGGTGTGCACACCTAACACAAAATAATCATAAAATCAGGTACATTTTATTAAAGATTTTCAACACACACCAGAAATTGGGTTAAAATCACTTAAAAATATTTGACAAAATGAGAGATATCACACCCCTGCACAAAAAATAACCATATGGGACAAAAAGTAAATAAATAAATAGAGCTCCACAAATCAATAGGTCAGGCACAAAAAACATAAGTAAACAGGTATAATATGCATGGATCGGAGTCACTAGGTAATAAGGAGTACTCCTCAAAACATATGAACCATGAAAAGAGTAGCAATTCTGATCAGCCAGAAAATGAGAATCTCCCCCTAGCCATGTATGTAAAATGCTGTATAGTGCCTATGCAAGATAATCAGCATGGCTAAAGGGTAACAGAGATAAATAGATCAGATCAGCTGCATAAGGTGACCAGTGCACATTTAGCAGCAAAACATGAATAGTTACCTTTATGGGGCCTTGCCTCACATTTCTGTGCAAGCCAGCACAGCCTGATCTTTGCTTTTCATCTTGATTCTTTGCATTCATGTTTTGCTGCTAAATGTGCACTGGTCACCTTATGCGGCTGATCTTATATCAGGTTGCTGGTCTATTTATCTCTGTTACCCTTTAGCCATGCTGATTATCTTACATATGCACTATACAACATTTGCATACATGGCTAGGGGGAGATTCTCATTTTCTGACTGATCAGAATCGCCACTCTTTACATGGTTCTTATACTTTGAGGAGTACTCCTTATTACCTAGTGATTCTTATCCATTCATATTATACCTGTGCACTGGGGTTTATTTATGTATTTTGTGCCTGACCTATTGATTTGTGGAGCTCTATTTATTTACTTACTTGTTGTCCCATATGGTTATTTTTTGTGCAGGGGTGTGATATGTCTTATGTTGTCATACGTTTTTACGTGATTTTAATCCAATTTCTGGTGTGTGTTGAAAATCTTTAATAAAATTTACCTGATTTTATGATTATTTTGTGATAGGTGTGCACACCATCATTTGTTTGGTCTCTTCTCTCCCTTGTTTATAGTAATCTCAAAATATGATAGATAGATAGATAGATAGATAGATAGATAGATAGATAGATAGTTATGAGATAGATAAATAGATGATGGATAGATATATAGTGTGATGCAGTGACCCATGATGCAGCCAGGGGACACTGTGTGGGCTCCTCAGGATACTCATGGAGGCGTAACTGGGTTTGTGAAAAAGGGTCCGGCATGATTGTAAATGGCCAGTATGTGTCGCAAAGGGAGTCTGCGCTGTAAGCCAGTATTGTTGTTCTGGGACCTGTAGTCCCACAAGTATTTTTGTAGCTTTAAAGGGAGACTTACAGGGTTAGTTGGAGAGTTGGGCGGGACTGACTAGCCACACACCTCCCACTTATGGAGGTGGTTCCAGGTACATAATGTGACCAGAGTTTGGGTTACATGTTGAGAGTGTATGGACATGAATGGTCAAAATGTGAGGTCCTGGATGGCCTGTGTGTTGGAATATCCTGGAGTGGACTGGATTTCTAGAAGCACATGGTGAGGCCATGGACTGATGGTCTGTGTGTTGGAAGTGCCTGGGACTGGACTTCCTGAATAGCGCATGGAGAGGCCGTATCTGCAGAGCCTGTGATGGCTACTGTGTTGAGGAAGCTACAGTTCCTTTTGCGGGTCTCGACTATCTGAAGTGCCCTGGTCACAAGGACGGTGATCCCAGCTAGGCAGCTTCCCTGGGAACCAGGACTGACAGGAGTCAGTGTGTGGAGCAGGAGCTCCTGTAAGATAACTCCAGATAAAGGGGGTTATAGGCAGAGAAGTATCTGCTATTGGAACAGACTGTCGGTGGTTTATGAATTCCGTTGAGGTATATAATGAACTGTTTGTGATGTGGTTTATGAGTCTAAATAAACTGTATAAGACTGTTTTTGTGAGAATCAGTGCCTGAGTGCTTTAATCTTGTAGCCAAGTGAGTGTCCCCCAACGGACTCAGGGAGCGCTATCTCATGATAAATAGATAGTGAAATATCCTCAAACTTCCCATCTATGAGTGTTTCTAAGTCAATCTTAATGAAAAATGTAAAAAGAGGCCAGAGGTCACCAAACTGATGTATAAATAAAAATAAAACAAATGTGTGTCAAAATGTTGATGTTTTCCCATAATTCTGTGCAAGTCACATAACAAATGTTCCTCTACATTTTTTGTCATCAATTGGTGACTGAATTACAGTTCGTAATACAGGAGAACTCTTTAAATGTAAGATAACTAGTGTTGAGTGATACCGTCCGATACTTGAAAGTATCGGTATCGGAAAGTATCGGCCGATAATGGCAAAGTATCGGATCTAATCTGATACCGATACCCGATACCCATACAAGTCAATGGGACACCAAGTATCGGACGGTATCCTGTATGGTTCCCAGGGTCTGAAGGAGAGGAAACTCTCCTTCAGGCCCTGGGATCCATATCAATGTGTAAAAGAAAGAATTAAAATAAAAAATAGGGATATACTCACCCTCCGACGCAGCCTGGACTTTACCGCCGTAACCGGGAGCCGTTGTACCTAAGAATGCGCGCTTGAAGGGCCTTAGATGAGGTCACTGTGCTCTGATTGGTCCGTAGCGGTCGCGTGACCGCTACGCGACCAATCACAAAGCAGTGACGTCACCTAAGGTCTTTCAAGCGCTTGAAATACCTTAGAAGACGTCCACAGCTTCTGATTGGTCGCGTAGCGGTCGCGTGACCGCTACGCGACCAAACACAAAGCAGTGACGTCTTCTAAGGTATTTCGAGCGCTTGAAAGACCTTAGGAGACGTCACTGCTTTGTGATTGGTTGCATAGCGGTCACGCGACCGCTACGGACCAATCAGAGCACAGTGACCTCATCTAAGGCCCTTCAAGCGCGCATTCTTAGGTACAACGGCTCCCGGTTACGGCGGTAAAGTCCAAGAGCTTCCGGAGAGGTGAGTATATCCCTATTTTCTATTTTAATTCTTTATTTTACACATTGATATTAATCCCGATACCGATTCCCGATACCACAAAAGTATCGGATCTCGGTATTGGAATTCCGATACCCGCAAGTATCGGCCGATACCCGATACTTGCGGTATCGGAATGCTCAACACTAAAGATAACCTAATTTTAAGGTAAACTAGAATTACAAAATACTGTATTTTTCGAATTATCAGACACACTTTTTTCCCCAACATTTTTTTGGGAAATGAGAGTTCATCTTATAATCCGAATATAGCTTACCAGGGGAGGGCAGTGGCTGTAATGCAGTGGGATCCCAGGAGGCAGGGTCGCTCTTGCAGGTAGCTGGTGGCAGCAGAGGCAGGAGTGGGCTGATGCTGCGCCCCGTATGGGAGGAGGGGGTGTCAGACGGCACGAGGCTGCAGCGGACTCCAGGCTTTCAGAAAATGTCAGGAGTCACCACACTTTTCATCCTTTTAACTGTGATATAATTGGTTAAAATGGCTGCCAGAGGCGGTGCATGCATATATTGAGATCTCAGCTCCCAAGATGTCAATCTATGCATCAGCTGCCTCTGTCGGCATTTTCATGAAGTCCACAGCAGTGAAAAGGATGAGAAGTTCAGACATTTACTAATGGACCAGAGCCTGTTGCAGCCTTTAAAGCACTTTTGTAAATACCTTATATTCCCTATTCCCTATATTTCTCTGCGCTTTGACATGACATCACTATCATTTGACTTTTATGTTTTGTTGCTGGATAGGGCTCTATTCAGCAGAGCTCACTCACTGCTTGTTAGGACTGGCGGAACACACTAAATAATATTTAGAGAGGATATGAGGTGCGTTCGCAGTCCAGGGTCCACCGTGCAGAAAGGAAACCTGGTTCTCGGTAATGACGGACTAGATGTGAATACACACAAGGGTTAGCTTCACCCGGTATGAAGGAAGCGAACCCTGTTACGTCACAGGGCCGCGATACCGCACAGAGCGCAAGTAAAGGATCACAGAACTCTGTCCCAAGACACGGAGAAAAAGTTCCTCTAGACCTCTTACGCTTAACACTGTTACTGTGGTGTCAGGGGTAGAACTGAACTAATAGTAATTATTAATCGCACAAGAGTGCCTACAACGCTGCTCTGGTGGACGCCACTAATCACCCTAACCAGGGCCCGGAAAGTGCACTAAGCGCACGGCGCCGCACTGGTGGTCACTGCTGAGAGACGCAAAATTGTGTGCTGTATATGCAGAGTAGCACTATCTGGTAGCTTCCACCATTCGCGAACAGGCAACAACATTAGGGATGGGAATGATTTGGAGCTTTCATCCATCGACTGGCATTCATCTACACACACACAAGTAAATCAAGTTTACATTAGAGCATGGCCGAGCGGCCATGCAAACCTTTTATAGCAGTAGCACTCCAGGACCTTCCTGATGGTCCAATAGGAGCTGCAACAGGACCTGAGCATGTGACTCCCGACCTCCAATGGGAGGTCGTCCCGTGGGCATGCTCAGTATGGGAAAAGCAGGACTTAGTCCCAGAAAGAACTGCTTGCTGCTGATCAGTGCTGGCTACAAAGTCAGAGCCTGGAAAGGCAGCAGTAACCATTCGCACAGTATCAGCTTGAGCCAGACGCTGGGACCTACATCTCCACTGAGCAGGCTCCACTGTGGCTGGAGGAGAATGGGAGACCGCAGTGGAGATGGTTCGAGATTTCCCCAGTGCAGTGGCAGGAACTCGACACCTAACACTGCTTCTATGCATATGGCTGTGTACACAGCTTATCCATTTTCCTGCACTTTTCTTCTGCAGATATTTCCTTTGTATCTGTATGTATACAGCAGTGACTTTCCTGTAGCATAGTCCTGCGCAAGATCTTACACTGTACTTCAGATGTGTGCGAAACTGGATAATGAGTAGAATGGGTTTAGGCAGAGTTGTAGAAAGTCTGCCCACTGCTGGCTTGTAGCTCATCACAAGGACCGGTGTAAAATTTAGTCACAAGAGAGCAGAATTTTCTAAAAAGGAAGTGATGTCTGTGACAATAGAGCTGTTACCAGGGGACATGAAATGAAGCAGAAAGTCATAAAATACCATGAAAATTGGCAGAAAAGGTATATGGGGTTCTCTAAGGGCATTATCTTTTGGCATTTATGGCAATAACAATAACTGTGTTAGGGTGTTCAACATCCTCATTAAATAAGGTTTTTGAATTAAATAAGAAAATAATAGAAAACATTGTAACTTGTTAAAGGCGTTTACTAAGATAGTTAAAGTAGATACCTTTTACTTGTGCACACATGACTGCAGTAGACAATCATTGCAGCCTACAGTGACTCGTGAGGAAGATAGGAGAGGCAGTTCTGGAACAACAGGGAATTTACCTTTTGCATTTCCTCCCTTTCTAGAAATTTGTCAGAAACTTGGTAAATGCCTTTACTTATTTTACTTGCCTGCTTTCAGACAGTTGTAATGTATTGTTTGGCATTATTGCAATAATACCGGGTTCTCCCATGGTTCTTCAAAACTGAAATCACTATACTGAAGCTCATTTTATGGTTCTGTGATGATCTAAATTTGTGATGATTAGACGTCAAGCTATTGCGAACAATACAAGAATGTTAAAATGCAAAAATATTGCAGCTACTTCAAATCAGCAGAGTTTCGAAAAATTTAATTTGCTATTTTTCTTACATATAATTTATATTACTCAAATCTGTTGCAATTTTGATTTAGAACGTGTAACTCGGTAAGTGAAAGTTGTAGGTTTTATCTTGCCATAAAAAGCTTAAAAGGTATATAAATGAATTACTTAACTTTTTCATACTAGAAGTCAAAACACTTGTCCCTCTTTCAAGACCCTCTACAATATCTAAAAAGATTAAATTTTTCCTTGAGATGTCACAATAGCCAGACTAATGAACTGAATCATAACAGCAGAAAGTAGCAGAAAACTAAGACTTTCAAGCATTTTTAAATAAATTGCAGTATAATTAGAATTAATATTTTTGAAAATATAAATAGGATTTAGTTCAATGAAATAATAAGGGGTTAATTGATCACATGATGGAATAGTGAATTCCTAAGGATAATTTGTAAGTAACTGTGAAATTAGATTCAGTAAAGACACTGTGGATAAAGAAGCTGATTTTTATAAAAGATATTTGTGGCAGGTTAGCTCACTCAGCTGCTCCCCGAAGTAGACAAAGGAACACTTAATATTTAAGTTTCTGGGTGGTTTATTGCTTCATAAACCACAAAGCAAAGTAACAACACAAAAACAGCCTTTCTGGCATACATGAAAATAAAAAAGTCCATTCAAAAAGTCCTTACCAGTGTGACTCCAGCCCTTTGGAATACAACACACTTCAGCTCCCACCGGAGCTTCGGTCTGGAGACTTCCTCCAAAGATACAAGAGCCATAAAAACACAGTAGCTGTACATTTAACTCTGCCAACTATACTCTTGAGGTGGAGATATGGTGAGAAGGTGCCCCGCCCATCTCTCACCTACTCACCAAAAACCCAGACCCATGTACAGACTGGTTTAGCCCCTTGAGCACATAGGATACAGAAGAGAAACTTATGGGTTTCAGATCACTGAAGAATGCAATCTTCGTGATACATATCTCCCCTCACATACAGAGCCAGTGACTCTGTCTCAATGATATACACCAATCATCCAGAACTTAAAGGGAACCTGTCACCCCCAAAATCAAAGGTGAGCTAAGTCCACCGGCATCAGGGGCTTATCTACCTCATTCTGTAATGCTGTAGATAAGCCCCCGATGTATCCTGAAAGATGAGAAAAAGAAGTTAGATTATATTCACCCAGGGGAGGTCCCAGTTCTGTTCTGGTCCAATGGGCGTCACGGTCCAGTCCAGGGCCTCCCATCTTCTTACGATGATGTCCTCTTTTTGTCTGGACGCTGTGGCTCTGGCACAGGCGTACTTTGTCTCTGCCCTCAACAGGGCAGACAAAGTACGCCTGCGCTGGAGCTGCAGTGTGAAGACAAGAAGAGGATGTCATTGTAAGAAGATGGGAGGCCCTGGACTGGACCACGATGCCCATCGGACCAGAACAGAACTGGGACCTCCCCTGGGTGAATATAATCTAACCTCTTTTTCTCATCTTTCAGGATACATCGGGGGCTTATCTACAGCATTCCAGAATGCTATAGATAAGCCCCTGATGCCGGTAGACTTAGCTCACCTTTGATTTTGGAAGTGACAGGTTCCCTTTAATGTCTCCAACTCCCGGCGTACCCACCCTGAATTTCCTGCTGCCAACACACACTTATATGCCGCCAGTCATAGGGATGCACTATCATTTCCACGCAGAACATCTTTTGTTCTCCCCACAGTAAGAGCATCTCCCCAAAAAAATATTTCAGCAATGTTGTTCATCTTTGAGCCATAATGTTCCCCATTCTGTCCGCCAAACAGTACAATGTATCCCATTGTATCCCCCAAACAGTACAATGTCCCCCATTCTATCCCTAAACAGTACAATGTCCCCAATTCTATTCTACAAGTAGTATAATGTCCCTAATTATTTTCCCCAAACAGTATAATGTCCCCATTATATCCCCCATACAGTTCAATGTACCCCATTTTCACCCCTTATAATCATAATGTTCCCCATTTTCGCACCGATATAGCAATGATGCCCCCCTCCCCACTTTCGCCTCCAAACAGCAATATGTCTCAATTCTATAGTCATTACCACCCTTGACAAAACAATTGTAATTTGCTAAGTAAAATGGTTTAGAAATTTACTTATAATTACATTAACTTTATTAATATTTTTCTATTCCTGTAAAACCCCTATAAAGTATCTTTTGTTAACTCCTTGTCTTCACATAACACAAGACCATCATTAATAATAATAATGATGATAATAATAATAATCTTTATTTTTATATAGCACTAACATATTCCGCAACACTTTACAGTTTGCACACATTATCATCGCTGTCCTCGATGAAGCTCACAGTCTAAATTCCCTATCAGTATGTCTTTGGAATGTGGGAGGAAACCAGAGTGCCCGGAGGAATCCCACGCAAGCATGGGGAGAACATACAAACTCCTTGCAGATGTTGTCCTTGGTGGGGTTTGAACCCAGGACTCCAGCGCTGCAAGACTGCAGTGCAATTCATTAGAGATATTATGTTATAATCTATGCCTAGATCTATCGGAACTTTTCTGGCAGCTAAAGGAGGGCCTGTATTTTAGCTTTTCTTCTCCATCATCCAGATCTGCCCCTTTTTCCAGTGACAGTCTACAGTGATCACTTTATTACTGATTAGCTTTTTCAGCTTCTTAAGGTTATAGGCACACGTTGAGTACGATTTCTGCATCTCTTGGCAAGAAAATGCAGTGGTGCATTTTTGCCTGCGTGTTTGCCTGATTTGAGTGACGTCAATGGTGAAAAAGCTGGCAAAAACAAATAGAGAATTGACATGCTGCAGATTATTTTCTGCCTCAAATCTGCAAGTCAAAAATACTCAACGTGTGCATGACATGTCAGGTTTCTCATTCACAGGTTTATCTAGAAACTCTGCAGTCTGAATGTAAAGGTGGGTCCTATGCCAGCAGCCCACTACTCTGATAACTATATTTATAAATGTTATATTATTTCAATTTTCTCAGCCTCCTTGACCACTTTGTGTATATGGGGGAATATAATTTCTACTTGCACTGAAAAGCTCATTTTTTAGAAATTAAGCTAGGAATTGTTAATTTTTATGTTGTTATTTGTTATACTTCGATAATTGAGATCATCTTTGCAACAAACCACCACATGTGTGAAAAATGTTATTGACTTTATAACAAAGAGCATCAAGCTGGAAAGCTTTGTAATTTTATGCTTACCTGTAAATGGCATCTGGGTGGTTACTATGTGTTGCTCTTATAAGAAGTCTGTTAACATTTGCCATCACTGTCATGAAGTCCTCTCTGCTGATTTGGTGGCCTGTTGAATGCATTTTGAAGAATTCTGGGCGCAGGATCACTCTTACTGTATGTTCTTCAAACGGCTGGTAAGATTCATCTTGTGTGTTACTAATCCATATTCCGTTCCCCTGCAAATATTATAAATGTTGTAAATTGTAAATGTTGTGTTTTACATTGTTTTGTAAAACAATAAATATAAGATAATAATTGATATATTTCTAATTTTCTTAGCATAGATCATCTTGGGATCAATCATCTCAGGGTTTTAAAGTTAGAGCCACCTCTATTCAGGCTAATTCCCACTTGCGAACAATTCGGATGAATGTAATCAGATAAAAAAAAATCGGATCACACTCACCCCAATGTTACTCCATGGAGCAGCTCACATCTGGGATTTTTTTCTCATGTCAATTCGGAGTGCGAAAACAATCACAGCATGCTGTGATTGCACCTGAGAATCCATATAAGTCTGCACTCGGATATCACACGAGTGCAGTGCGATTCCCGCCAACACCGGCAGCAGAGTAAATGGAGAAATTAATTTCTCTGTCTCCTCCGCACCTGTGCTGAGATTCTCTCATGTGAGAGGATCAGAGCACAGAGCATTGACACTTGGCTCCTGCTTGCAGCAGAGCTGGAGCCGAGAGTTATTAGCATATGGCATCCGATGCTCTCACATGTGAAATCATGGATGCCATATGCTAATTGGACCCGGTCTTTGCATAAAAATTGGGCTAGAAGAAGCAAGGGAGTAAGCATCCAGAAATTCTGACCATCCCAGATCTTTATCTATTGGGTTGCTGTAAGGAAGAGGATGAAATTAGCCTTGGCTGCATTTACAATGTCTATAGGAGAAATCTGTTGTCCATAGGCTCCCATATTACAAAAAAAAACACATTTCAAACATATTTATTTTTTATACATCTAAAAGTTAAAGGGAATCTGTCACCAGGATTTTGCTGCCCCATCCGAGTACAGCATGATGTAGGGGCAGATGCCCTGATTCCAGAGATACAACTGAAAACAAAAGTTTACATATTCTATATAAAAAGACACATATGCATGGTTTTTTCAACATCTGACATGAAATCAGAGTACACCTTTCTGGTTTTATGTCAATTAGGATTATCATAATTATTAATATTTGCCAATTGCCAGAATAATGAGAGAGAAAATTTTAAGTCATTTTCATTACTTACTGCAAAGTCAAAAGTTTACCTACACTAAGATTACTATGTCTTTAAACAATTCTAGCCTGCCAATATGATGATGTCAATCCAAGGACAAAAGCAAAGACCTTGTGAAGATGACGGCAGAAGCAGGTAAGATTGTATCAACATCCACAGTGAAACAAGTATTGTATCAGCATGAGCTGAAAGGTCATTCTGTCAGGAAGAAGCCATCACTTCAAAAGAAATATAAAAAAGCCAATGTTATGCTTGCAAATGCACAGAGAAACAAAGACCTTAATTTTTGGTGATGTCATGAGGTCTGACGAAACTAAAATTGAACTTTTTGAGCACAATGACCATCGTTACATTTGAAAGAAAAAGGAAGAAGCTTGGAAGCATAAGAACACCATCCCTACTGTGAAACACGGGGGTGGCAGCATCATATTGAGGGGTTGTTTTGCTGCAGGAGGGACCGGTGCACTTCAAAAAATATATGGCATCATGATAAAACAAGATTACGTGGCAATACTGAAGCAACATCTCAATACATCAGCCAGGAAATTAAAGCTTGGGAGCAAATGGGTCTTCCAAATGGACAATGACCCGAAGTATACTGCCAAAATGTTAACAAAGTGGCTTAAAGGGAACCTATCACCCCATTTTTTTCGGTATGAGATAAAAATACTGTTAAATAGGGCCTGAGCTGTGCATTACAATAGTGTAGTTTGTGGACTCCGATTCCCCACCTATGCTGCCGAAATACGTTACCAAAGTAGTCGTTTTCGCCTGTCAATCAGGCTGGTCAGGTCGGATGGGCGTGGTTTCTTCCCCCAGATATTGCGTAGTTTTCCGTTGGTGGCGTAGTGGTGTGCGCATGTCCAAGGTCCCGAATCCTGCACAGGGGTGTGAAAATAGCAGCGATGTCCGTTATTCCATTGGTGATCGGTGGGCGCGGCCATCTTGCTTTGGCCGCGCGTGCGCAGAAGCGGCGCTCTGCTGGCCGCGGCTTCAGGAAAATGGCCGCCGCGATATCCATCTGCGCACGCGCGGCATCCCGCGGCCATTTTCCTGAAGCCGCGGCCAGCAGAGCGCCGCTTCTGCGCACGCGCGGCCAAAGCAAGATGGCCGCGCCCACCGATCACCAATGGAATAACGGACATCGCTGCTATTTTCACACCCCTGTGCAGGATTCGGGACCTTGGACATGCGCACACCACTACGCCACCAACGGAAAACTACGCAATATCTGGGGGAAGAAACCACGCCCATCCGACCTGACCAGCCTGATTGACAGGCGAAAACGACTACTTTGGTAACGTATTTCGGCAGCATAGGTGGGGAATCGGGGTCCACAAACTACACTATTGTAATGCACAGCTCAGGCCCTATTTAACAGTATTTTTATCTCATACCGAAAAAAACGGGGTGATAGGTTCCCTTTAAGGATAAGAAAGTCAATGTTCTGGAGTGGCCATCACAAAGCCCTGATCTCAATCCTATCGAACATTTACGGGCAAAGCTGAAAAGGCAGGAGCGAGCAAGGGGACCTACAAACCTGGATCAGTTACATCAGTTTTGTCAGGAGGAATGGGCCAAAATTCTGACCAACTATTGTGAGAAGCTTGTGGAAGGATATTCCAAATGTTTGACCTAAGTCATTCAGTTTAAAGGCAGTGGTAACAAATACTGATGAAATGTATGTAAACTTTTGAATTTGCACTAAGTATTAAAAGCACCTTAAAACATTCTCTCTCTCATTTTTCTGGCATTTCAGAAATATTAATAATTATGGTAATCCTAATTGACCTAACATTGGAAAGGTTTATTCTGATTTCCTGTCAAATATTGCCACAGCCAAATAGGTATATTTCTCACTGTGTAAGATACTGGCGGGATAGGCAGTAGTGATCCAGGAAGTGCTATTGCCCTTTGTAGACTGTGGTTGTGTAGGGGTGAGACCAGCAATCATACGTTGGATTATCACTATTTACAATGTCTGTTGGCCTCATGTGCTGGATCAGTGTATTTTTGTCCTTGTTTGGGCTGGTATAAGATATTTCACATTTTTTCTCTGTACAAAAAAATCAGCACAAATGTATCCTGCAAATAAAATGAACAACCACTCAGTGACAGGTTTCTTGTTTTTTTTTCTTTTTTTTACCATCGGAGCTTATGGTAAACAGATGACTGTTACAGACATTGTAAATACCTCCAATAGGCAATGTAAATTATATAGGAAAAGTCCTAATTGTAAATATTCCAATCTCCTCATGGATGTCTATCGAGCTTACAACTTATGATAACATAGGGATCTGTTTTTAAGTAGAAGGCCTTGAGGTAATTCAAAATATTTTTTTATATATTTATTTTTAATATTTGATCCCTTTATGGGTACAATCAGACATCCGTATTACTAATGTGATGATCACAATGCATTCCTTGGACTAGCCGTCGGCTCTCTTGACCTGAGAGTGACAGCCTGTATTTCTATGAACCTTTAACACTCAGGTCAGGAGAACAGATGGCCAGTCCGAGGATTGCGAAGTGATCCTCACCGGAGTAATATCGCATTTGGACCTTATATTAGTATGTAACCAGAGCAAAATAAGAGAGGGGGTTGGGGGTGCCACACATGTTGCCCCGTGAAAGCATTAGCCAAATATTACAAATGGCAGCCTACATTTTGCTTTTTTTTAAATGATGAAAGAGAATAATATTACAACTGGTGTTATTAAACATATACAGTGGGGATAAATGTATTTAGTCAGCCACCAATTGTGCAACATGTCGTTTATACTGATAACAAGTTCAAACAGGTGCCATTACTACAGGTAATGAGTAGAGGACAGAGGAGCCTCTTAAAGAAGTTACAGGTCTGTGAGATCCAGAAATCTTGCATGTTTTTAGGTGACCAAATACTTATTTTCCACCATAATTTGCAAAATAAACCTTGCCAAGGTGATTTTCTGGATTTGTTTTCTCATTTTGACTGTCATAGTTGTGGTCTACCTATGATGTCAATTACAGGCCTCTCTCATCTTTTTAAGTGGGAGATCTTGCACAATTGATGGCTGATTAAATACTTTTTTTCCCACTGTATACAATGATAAAGCTTAAAACTTGACTTGACAGACTGAGAAATATTACATTTTGCTCATTTATTTACTTCTGCTTCTATATAATACTAGATGGTGGCCCAATTCTAACGCATCAGGTATTCTAGAATATGTATAGTAATATATAGCACACCACGTAGTATATATGTGGGATTTCCGTGACAGACAAACAGACGGAAGTACCCCTTAGACAATTATATAGATAGATTATGCTGGGTAGTTTGATAAATGAATGAACTGCCCATTCAGATAATTGCTTTACTTATCTTGCCCTCACAGTGTCCCATGTTGTTTAGCTACTAGTGTTGAGCGATACCGTCTGATACTTGAAAGTATCGGTATCGGAAAGTATCGGCCGATACCGGCAAAGTATCGGATCTAATCCGATACCGATACCCGATACCAATACAAGTCAATGGGACTCAAGTATCGGATGGTATCCCTGATGGTTCCCAGGGTCTGAAGGAGAGGAAACTCTCCTTCAGGCCCTGGGATCCATATTAATGTGTAAAATAAAGAATTAAAATAAAAAATATTGCTATACTCACCTCTCCGACGCAGCCTGGACCTCACCGAGGGAACCGGCAGCGTTCTTTGCTTAAAATGCACGCGTTTACTGCCTTCCGTGACGTCACGGCTTGTGATTGGTCGCGTGCCGCCCATGTGGCCGCGACGCGACCAATCACAGCAAGCCGTGACGTAAAGAACGCTGCCGGTTCCCTCGGTAAGGTGCAGGCTGCGTCGGAGAGGTGAGTATATCCCTATTTTTTATTTTAATTCTTTATTTTACAAATTAATGTTGTTTCGATACCGATACCCGATACCACAAAAGTATCGGATCTCGGTATCGGAATTCCGATACCCGCAAGTATCGGCCGATACCCGATACTTGCGGTATCGGAATGCTCAACACTATTAGCTACTCAAGCTACCTATTTTCTTTCTATGGCATATGAAGCAGATAATTCTAAAGTATGGAAGGCTAAAAGAATTGTATTCTTCCTCTGTTTGACTTATCATTGAAATAGACCTACTACTTTTTCTAATAGCACTTTAGTGTAATTATGCTTGTTTTTCACTAATATATCTATGTTCTTATATGTAAAAACTGCAGCTTGAAAGTCATATTTATTAAGCTAAATGTGCCAGAGTAATTTTCCTGAAAAAAAAGGTCTTTCATTATTTGGTTCATATTAAGTGTTTTAGACACTTTTTGCAGCTTTGATCAGCAGGGTCATAGCCCATTGAGTGCTTAACCCCTTAAACCCTGGAAGCATTTTCGTCTTTGCATTTTCATTTTTCTCTCCCCTTATTCCCAGAGCCATACATTTTTTATTCTTCTGTCAATATGGCCGTGTGAGGGCTTATTTTTTGCAAAACGAGTTGGACGTTTTATCATGTCGTGCACTAGAAAATGGGAAAAAAATTCCAAGAGCAGTAAAATTGCAACAAAAAGTGCAATCCCACACTTGTTTTTTGTTTGGCTTTATTTACTGTGTTCACTAAATGCTAAAACTGTCTTGCCTTTTTGATTCCCCAGGTCATTATGAGTTCATAGACACCAAACATGTCTAGGTTCTTTTTTATCTAAGTGGTGAAAAAAAATTCCAAACTATGTTAAAAAAATAAATAAAATTGCGCAATTTTCTGATACCCATAGTGTCTCCATCTTTTATGATCTAGGGTTTTGTGCAAGCTTATTTTTTGCGTGCTGAGCTGACAGTTTTAACCCCTTTCTGCCAGCTGACGGAATAGTACGTCAGCTGGCAGATCCCCTGCTTTAAGGTGGGCTCCGGCAGCGAGCCCACCTTAAAGCCGCGACATGTCAGCTGTTCTGTACAGCTGACATGTGCGCGCAATGAGCGCGAGCGGAAACGCGATCCGCCCGTGCCCATTAACTAGTTAAATGCCACCGTCAAGCGCTGACAGCGGCATTTAACTAGCGCTCCCGGCCGCGCGGCCGGAAGTACTCGCACTGCTGACCCCCGTCACATGATCGGGGGTTAGCAGTGCATCGCCATAACAACCAGAGCTCTCCCTGAGACCTCTATGGTTGTTGATGGCTGATTGCTTTGAGCACCACCCAGTGGTCGGTGCTCAAAGTACACCTGCCTTTCTGCTACATAGAGGTGATCTGTATGTCACCTCTATGTAGCAGAGCCGATCGAGTTGTGCATTCTTCTAGCCTCCTATGGAGGCTATTGAAGCATGCCAAAATTAAAAAAAAAAGTGGTTAAAAATATAAAAAGAATGAAAAATATATAAAAGTTCAAATCACCCCCCTTTCGCCCCAATCAAAATAAAACTATTAAAAAAAATCAAACCTACACATATTTGGTATCGCCGCGTTCAGAATCGCCCGATTTATCAATAAAACAAAGGATTAACCTGACCGCTAAATGTCGTAGCAAGAAAAAAAATCAAAACGCCAAAATTACGTTTTTTTGGTCACCGTGACATTGCATTAAAATGCAATAACGGGCGATCAAAAGAACTTATCTACACCAAAATGGTATCATTAAAAACACCATCTTGGCACGCAAAAAATAAGCCCTCACCTGACCCCAGATCATGAAAATTGGAGACGCTACGGGTATCGGAAAATCGCGCAATTTTTTTTTTTTTTTTTAGCAAACTTTGAAATTTTTTTTCACCACTTAGATAAAAAATAACCTAGACATGTTAGGTGTCTAAGAACTCGAAATGACCTGGAGAATCATAATGGCAGGTCAATTTTAGCATTTGGTGAACCTAGCAAAAAAGCCAAACAAAAAACAAGTGTGAGATTGCACTTTTTTTGCAATTTCATCACACTTGGAATTTTTTTCCCGTTTTCTGTTTCACGGCATGGTAAAACCAATGGTATCGTTCAAAAGTACATCTCGTCCCGCAAAAAATAAGCCCTCACATTGCCATATAGACGGAAAAATAAAAAAGTTATGGCTCTGGGAAGGAGGGGAGCGAAAAACGAAAACGAAAAAACGGAAAAAGCTCCGGGGGTGAAGGGGTTAATGATACCATTTTGTTGCCAATACGATCTGTTGATCGCCCATTATTGCATAATAATGCAATGTCGTGGTGACCAAAAAAACGTAATTCTGGCATTTTGATTTTTTTTCTTGCTATGCCGTTTAGCAATCAGGTTAATCCTTTTTTTTAATTAATAAGGCTGGTTTCACACTTGCGTTTTTATCTGCATGCGTTTTTTTTAAAAACGCATGTGTGAAAAAACGCATGTAAACGCGGTAAAACGCATGCGTTTTTTGGACGCATGCATTTTTATAGAAAACCACAAGAAAACAAGAAAAAAACAAAAAATGCTAACCCTAACCCTACCCCTAACCCTACCCCTAACCCTACCCCTAACCCTACCCCTACCCCTACCCCTAACCCTACCCCTACCCCTACCCCTAACCCTAACCCTAACCTGAAATGCGTGGCACTGAAATACGTTTATATACGTATATACGTATATAAGTGCCACGATATTTCAGTGGCCACGTATATAAGTGCCACGTATTTAAGTGCCACGTAAGTGCCACGTATTTAAGTGCCACGTATATAAGTGCCACGTATTTAAGTGCCACGTATATAAGTGCCACGTATTTAAGTGCCACGTATATAAGTGCCACGTATTTAAGTGCCACATATTTCACGTAAATGCCACGATATTTCAGTGCCACGCATTTAACCCTACACTTAACCCTACACTGAAATATCGTGGCACTGAAATACGTGGCACTGAAATATCGTGGCACTGAAATACGTGGCACTGAAATATCGTGGCACTGAAATACGTGGCACTGAAATACGTGGCACTATGACTGTCAGAAAATGTTCATTAAACGGTTAGGGGTGAGGTTAGGGGTAGGGTTAGGGTTTGGATCCCTTTATCACCTTGGTGGTGGGTGACTTTTCAGTGTGTTTTCTGTTTTTTTTCCAATAAAAACGCATGCGTTTTTAACACAAACAACCGCATGTGCTTAAAAATGCATGCGTTTACATAGACAGCAATGCATTTTTTTGCCGCGAAAAAACGCATGTGTTTTTTCGCGGCAAAAAAACGCGCAAGAAAATACTACAGGTAGCATTTCTGAAAATGAACGCATGCAGAAAAAAAACGCATGCGTTTGAAAACGCGACCAAACGTGTACAAAAAAACGCATGCGTTTTCAATGTTAACCCCTTCACCCCCAAGGGTGGTTTGCACGTTAATGACCGGGCCAATTTTTACAATTCTGACCACTGTCCCTTTATGAGGTTATAACTCTGGAACGCTTCAACGGATCTTGGCGATTCTGACATTGTTTTCTCGTGACATATTGTTCTTCATGATAGTGGTAAAATTTCTTCGATATAAGTTGCGTTTATTTGTGAAAAAAACGAATATTTGGCGAAAATTTTGAAAATTTCGCAATTTTCCAACTTTTAATTTTTATGCCCTTAAATCACAGACATATGTCACGCAAAATACTTAATAAGTAACATTTCCCACATGTCTACTTTACATCAGCACAATTTTGGAACCAAATTTTTTTTTTGTGACGGAGTTATAAGGGTTAAAAGTTGACCAGCAGTTTCTCATTTTTACAACACCATTTTTTTTTAGGGACCACATCTCATTTGAAGTCATTTTGAGGGGTCTATATGATAGAAAATACCCAAGTGTGACACCATTCTAAAAACTGCACCCCTCAAGGTACTCAAAACCACTTTCAAGAAGTTTATTAACCCTTCAGGTGTTTCACAGGAATTTTTGGAATGTTTAAATAAAAATGAACATTTAACTTTTTTTCACACAAAATTTATTTCAGATCCAATTTGTTTTATTTTACCAAGGGTAACAGGAGAAAATAGACCCCAAAATTTGTTGTACAATTTGTCCTGAGTATGCTGATACCCCATATGTGGGGGTAATCCACTGTTTGGGCGCATGGCAGAGCTCGGAAGGAAAGGAGCGCCATTTGACTTTTCAATGCAAAATTGACTGGAATTGAGATGGGACGCCATGTTGCATTTGGAGAGCCCCTGATGTGCCTAAACATTGAAACCCCCCACAAGTGACACCATTTTGGAAAGTAGACCCCCTAAGGAACTTATCTAGATGTGTGGTGAGCACTTTGACCCAACAAGTGCTTCACAGAAGTTTATAATGCAGAGCGGTAAAAATAAAAAATCATATTTTTTTCACAAAAATGATCTTTTCGCCCCCAATTTTTTATTTTCCCAAGGGTAAGAGAAGAAATTGGACCCCAAAAATTGTTGTGCAATTTGTCCTGAGTACGCTGATACCCCATATGTGGGTGTAAACCATTGTTTGGGCGCAGGGCAGAGCTCGGAAGGGAAGGAGCGCCATTTGACTTTTCAATGCAAAATTGACTGGAATTGAGATGGGACGCCATGTTGCATTTGGAGAGCCTCTGATGTGCCTAAACATTGAAACCCCCCACAAGTGACACCATTTTGGAAAGTAGACCCCCTAAGGAACTTATCTAGATGTGTGGTGAGCACTTTGACCCAACAAGTGCTTCACAGAAGTTTATAATGCAGAGCCGTAAAAATAAAAAATCATATTTTTTCACAAAAATGATCTTTTCGCCCCCAATTTTTTATTTTCCCAAGGGTAAGAGAAGAAATTGGGCCCCAAAAATTGTTGTGCAATTTGTCCTGAGTACGCTGATACCCCATATGTGGGTGTAAACCATTGTTTGGGCGCAGGGCAGAGCTCGGAAGGGAAGGAGCGCCATTTGACTTTTCAATGCAAAATTGACTGGAATTGAGATGGGACGTCATGTTGCGTTTGGAGAGCTCCTGATGTGCCTAAACATTGAAACCACCCACAAGTGACACCATTTTGGAAAGTAGACCCCCTAAGGAACTTATCGAGATGTGTGGTGAGCACTTTGACCCAACAAGTGCTTCACAGAAGTTTATAATGCAGAGCCGTAAAAATAAAAAATCATATTTTTTCACAAAAATGATCTTTTCGCCCCCATTTTTTTATTTCCCCAAGGGTAAGAGAAGAAATTAGAGCACAAAAGTTGTTGTGCAATTTGTCCTGAGTACGACGATACCCCATATGTGGGGGTAAACCACTGTTTGGGCGCATAGCAGAGCTCGGAAGGGAAGGAGCGCTATTTTACTTTTCAATGCAAAATTGACTGGAATTAAGATGGGATGCCATGTTGCGTTTGCAGAGCCCCTGATGTGCCTAAACATTAAAAACCCCCACAAGTGACACCATTTTGGAAAGTAGACCCCCTAAGGAACTTATCTAGATGTGTTTTGAGAGCTTTGAACCCCCAAGTGTTTCACTACAGTTTATAACGCAGAGCCGTGAAAATAAATTCTTTTTTTTTTTCACAAAAATGATTTTTTAGCCCCCAGTTTTGTATTTTCACAAGGGTAACAGGATAAATTGGACCCCAAAATTTGTTGTCCAATTTGTCCTGAGTATGCTGATACCCGATATGTGGGGGGGAACCACTGTTTGGGCGCATGACAGAGCTCGGAAGGGAAGGAGCGCCATTTGGAATGCAGACTTAAATGGATTGGTCTGCAGGCGACACGTTGCATTTGCAGAGCCCCTGATGTACCCAAACAGTACAAACCCCCCACAAGTGACCCCATATTGGAAACTAGACCCCCCAAGGAACTTATCTAGATGTGTTGTGAGAACTTTGAACCCCCAAGTGTTTCACTACAGTTTATAACGCAGAGCCGTGAAAATAAATTCTTTTTTTTTTTCAAAAAAATGATTTTTTAGCCCCCAGTTTTATATTTTCACAAGGGTAACAGGATAAATTGGACCCCAAAATTTGTTGTCCAATTTGTCCTGAGTATGCTGATACCCAATATGTGGGGGGGAACCACTGTTTGGGCGCATGACAGAGCTCGGAAGGGAAGGAGCGCCATTTGGAATGCAGACTTAAATGGATTGGTCTGCAGGCGTCACGTTGCATTTGCAGAGCCCCTGATGTACGCAAACAGTACAAACCCCCCACAAGTGATCCCATATCGGAAATTAGACCCCCCAAGGAACTTATCTAGATGTGTTGTGAGAACTTTGAACCCCCAAGTGTTTCACTACAGTTTACAACGCAGAGCCGTGAAAATAAAAAATCTTTTTTTTCCCACAAAACTTATTTTTTGGCCCCCAGTTTTGTATTTTCCCAAGGGTAGCAGGAGAAGTTGGACCCCAAAAGATGATGTCCAATTTGTCCTGAGTACGCTGATACCCCATATGTTGGGGTAAACCCCTGTTTGGGCACACGGGAGAGCTCGGAAGGGAAGGAGCACTGTTTTCCTTTTTCAACGCAGAATTGGCTGGAATTCAGATCGGATGCCATATCCCGTTTGGAAAGCCCCTGATGTGCCCGAACAGTGGAAACCCCCCAATTATAACTGAAACCCTAATCCAAACACACCCCTTACCCTAATCCCAACAGTAACCCTAACCACTCCTCTAACCCAGACACACCCAACCCTATTCCCAACCGTAAATGTAATCCAAACCCTAACCCTATCTTTAGCCCCAACCCTAGCCCCAACCCTAGCCCAAACCCTAGCCCTAACCCTAGCCCCAACCCTAGCCCTAACCCTAGCCCTAACCCTAGCCCTAACCCTTGCCCTAACCCTAGCCCTAACTCTAGTCCTAACTCTAGCCCTAACCCTAACCCTAATGGGAAAATGGAAATAAATACATTTTTTAATTTTTTTATTTTTCCCTAACTAAGGGGGTGATGAAGGGGGGTTTGATTTACTTTTATAGCGGGTTTTTTAGCGGATTTTTATGATTGGCAGCCGTCACACACTGAAAGACGCTTTTCATTGCAAAAAATATTTTTTGCGTTACCACATTTTGAGAGCTGTAATTTTTCCATATTTGAGTCCACAGAGTTATGTGAGATCTTGTTTTTTGCGGGATGCGTTGACGTTTTTATTGGTAACATTTTCGGACACGTGACATTTTTTGATCGCTTTTTATTCCGATTTTTGTGAGGCAGAGTGATCAAAAACCAGCTATTCATGAATTTCTTTTTGGGGAGGCGTTTATACCGTTCCGCGTTTGGTAAAATTGATAAAGCAGTTTTATTCGTCGGGTCAGTACGATTACAGCGATATCTCATTTATATCATTTTTTTTATGTTTTGGCGCTTTTATACGATAAAAACTATTTTATAGAAAAAATAATTATTTTGGTATCGCTTTATTCTCAGGACTATAACTTTTTTATTTTTTTGCTGATGATGCTGTATGGCGGCTCGTTTTTTGCGGGACAAGATGACGTTTTCAGCGGTACCATGGTTATTTATATCAGTCTTTTTGATCGCGTGTTATTCCACTTTTTGTTCGGCGGTATGATAATAAAGCGTTGTTTTTTGCCTCGTTTTTTTTTTTTTTTCTTACGGTGTTTACTGAAGGGGTTAACTAGTGGGCCAGTTTTATAGGTCGGGTCGTTACGGACACGGCAATACTAAATATGTGTACTTTTATTGTTTTTTTTATTTTATTTAGATAAAGAAATGTATTTATGGGAATAATATATTTTTTTTTTTTCATTATTTTGGAATTTTTTTTTTTTTTTTTACACATTTGGAATTTTTTTTTTTTACTTTTTTACTTTGCCCCAGGGGGGGACAATACAGATCGGTGATCTGCCAGTTTGTATAGCACTCTGACAGATCACCGATCTGCGAGAAGTGCAGGCTGCTTCACAGTGCCTGCTCTGAGCAGGCTTCTGTGAAGCCACCTCCCTCCCTGCAGGACCCGAATCCGCGGCCATCTTGGATCCGGGTCTGGAGCAGGCAGGGAGGGAGGTAAGACCCTCGCAGCAACGCGATCACATCGCGTTGCTGCGGGGGGCTCAGGGAAGCCCGCAGGGAGCCCCCTCCCTGCGCGATGCTTCTCTGCACCGCTGGCACATCGCGATCATGTTTGATCGCGGTGTGCCGGGGGTTAATGTGCCGGGGGCGGTCCGTGACCGCTCCTGGCACATAGTGCCGGATGTCAGCTGCGATAGGCAGCTGACACCCGGCCGCGATCGGCCGCGCTCCCCCCGTGAGCGCGGCCGATCGCGTATGACGTACTATTCCGTCCTTGGGAAGTAGGGCCCACCCCACATGGACGGAATAGTACGTCTAATGACAGAAAGGGGTTAAATATAGGGGAAAAAATGCATGCGTTTTTTGTGCAAAAAACGCTGCAGACAAAAACGCAAGTGTGAAACCACCCTTAATCGGGTGATTCTGAATGTGGCGATACCAAATATGTGTAGGTTTGATTTCTTTTATATTTTTATTTTGAATGGGGTGAAAGGAGGGTGATTTGAACTTTAATATATTTTTTTATGTATTTTTAAAAAATATTTTTTCTTATATTTTTGCCATGCTTCAATAGTCTCCATGGGAGGCTAGAAGTTGCCCTAACTCGATTGGCTCAGCTACATACAAGCCATGATCAGTTCACCTATATGTAGCTGAATTACTCACTTGCTATGAGCGCCGACCACGGGGAGGCACTCACAGCAAGCTGACATTGACAACCATAGAGGTCTCCAGGAGACCTCTGGTTGTAATGCTAACCCACTGGTGATCCGCAATCACGTGAAGGGGTCACCAGTGGGTGAATTTCCGGCACGATTGCCAGAAGCACATGTTAAATGCGACTGTCAGCATTTGACTGTCATATGTCACCTGTTCAAAACAGCTGCCATTTGCTCACCGCCGGAGCCCACATCAAAGGGAGAGAGTCTGACATCGGCGTACTATTACACCCAATGTCGGAAAGGGATTAAAGGGGACTTGTTAGCATGCTATTGTAATATAAAATAAAGAAATGGCTGTATTGGTGCTATTACACAGATTAAATTGATACCTTTGATGAAGAAATCCACTTTGTGGCTCTCTTTAAAATGTTAAAATTCACCAAGATTATCAAATTCTGCTTCATAAATATGGCATATTTATGTACAGTCTAGACTAAGCTGACAGCGCTTTATGCCACCACAAGCATGGCACTTTTTTTGCCATATGGTTAGACCTCGCACCTTTCTTCTAAGCCATGTTCCTTTTCAGAAAGACCATTCCCCTTAATTATCAATGCCTAGGAAATGTCTAAAACACACAATTAATATGACACAAATCGTGAAAGTCACTTTGGGACATAAAATGCTCCAGTATTCTAACACACATAGCTGGAAAAATTTTCCCCAAGTGTTTATATGTCAGAACTTCTTTCATAGTGATAGCTTTTACATTTTTGTCCCTATATCTAAATAACAATGCCAAATTGTAATTTGAAGTCCAGTACGAAATCATTTATTAGATGAAAAACCTCACCTCAATAATGAGACTTGGATAATCTGTGAAATCCTCAGCATCTTCATTAACAGACGTGTCATAGGAGATTGTGTATGTTAAATATCCTCCCACCGCAGTAGCCTACATGGGATCAAAATGCATTCATTAGACTTTTTTCACTAGCGTTTAGCCTTTTACTCTGTTCCTATATTTGACTGATGTTAATTGATTCCTTTATGAATATTGATCAAACACATGTTAAACATAAAAAGCAAACAGAAAATCAATAGAAATGGACATTGTCATTACTTGTGACATGAAAACTCTGCTAACATTTCCTTGTGAATACACTTTTATGACAATATGTAGCTCTAACTTATAGAAATCATAACTTTTTCAATATGTCTGTGAAACGAGACAGTAATCACTGTAAATATAACACATTTCTCCCTTCATATCTTATTAGTCCAGGCATTTTGGCCTCAATTCAGTAAAGAATTTTTGTCAAATATTTGCGCAACTCAAGAAGGTTGCGACATTTGGCATTTTCATGCCAGTTCCACCGAGCTCTGACAAAATGGGTGGAGTTGGGGCAGAATGGGTGTGCTATGCCACAGATTTTCTAATTCATGAGTTAGATTCCTGGTGAGTCGCACTGAGACCCATGCCACTTTTCAGACGCGCCTGATTCATTAATAGGTATTTGTTGTCTAATGAATCAGAAGCTTCTGACTTCAACACACCCCTGCATCAAGACCAGCATTGTTCACACCAGTCTTGATGACTTGGGGCCTTTGTGTCCAAGTAAAGAGTACTCTACCATTTGTGTTTTGGTATATTTTTCATTTATTTTTAGCATCATGTGCATAATTGCTATTATCCATGTGTCATCTGCATTTCAAATACACACAAAAAAATAATAAGGTGGCTAAGGGCAAGCCAAATCCTACCAAACCAATTAGAAAGATGTTTCCCATGTATCTGCTGGCAACTGGTCAAGGATAGATAGCACATAAATCATCAATCAGGGGTAGAACATGCAAAAAAGGACCTCTGTGCAAGAAAAGTATATGGACTTTTGGCAATAGTTCATCATAATGCACCCATTTATGTGTCTATGACAGAAACTGCTTGCTGCTTTGTTGGTGGAATTGGACCCCTTACTTTTTGGGCCACTGTGTGGCTGCACAAGTTGCACTATTGGTTTGTCTGCCCATTGTATACATATGCTGTCCATTGTTTTTGCAAACCCATTAACCCCTTCACCCCCGGAGCTTTTTTCGTTTTTCCATTTTCTTTTTTCGCTCCCCTCCTTCCCAGAGCCATAACTTTTTTATTTTTTCATCAATATGGCCATGTGAGGGCTTATTTTGAGATGTACTTTTGCACGATACCATTGATTTTACCATGACGTGTAACAGAAAACGGGAAAAAAATTCCAAGTGCGATGAAATTGCAAAAAAAGTGCAATCTCACACTTGTTTTTTGTTTGGCTTTTTTGCTAGGTTCACCAAATGCTAAAACTAACCTGCCATTCTGATTCTCCAGGTCATTACGAGTTCATTGACATCAAACATGTCTAGGTTCTCTTTTATCTAAGTGGTAAAAAAAAATTCCAAACTTTGCTAAAAAAAAAAAAAAAAAAAAAAAAAAAATTGCGCCATTTTCCGATCTACGATCTACGAATCTACAATTTTCAGGTGAGGGCTTATTTTTTGCATGCCGAGCTTGCATTTTTAGTGATACCATTTTGGTGCAGATACGTTCTTTTGATTGCCCGTTATTGCATTTTAATGCAATGTCGCGGCGACGAAAAAAAAACGTAACTTTGGGGTTTTTATTTTTTTATCGCTACGCCATTTAGTGATCAGGTTAATCCTTTGTTTTTATTGATAGATTGGGCGATTCTGAACGCGGCGATACCAAATATGTGTAGGTTTGATTTTTTTTTTATTGTTTTATTTTGATTGGAGTGAAAAGGGGGTGATTTGAACTTTTAAATTTTTTTTTTTTTTTATATTTTTAAACACTTTTTTTAGTTTTGGCATGCTTCAGTAGCCTCTATAGGAGGCTAGAAGCATGCACTACACGATCGGCTCTGCTACATAGAGGTGAAGCACAGATCACCTCTATGTAGCAGAAATGCAGGTGTGATTTGAACACCGGCCACAGGGTGGCGCTCAAAGCAATCGGCCATCAACAACCATAGAGGTCTCAAGGAGACCTCTGGTTGTTATGGCAATGCACCAATGACCCCCGATCATGTGACGGGGTCAGCGGTGCGAGCACTTCCGGCCGCGCGGCCGGGAGCGCTAGTTAAATGCCGCTGTCAGCGTTTCACAGCGGCATTTAACTAGTTAATGGGCACGGGTGGATCGCGATTTCACTCGCGCTCATTGCGCGCACATGTCAGCTGTACAAAACAGCTGACATGTCGCGGCTATGAGGTGGGCTCACCGCCGGAGCCCACCTCAAAGGGGTTAATCTGAATGGGTAAATTTGGTTTGAAAATTGGACTAGAGTATAGTACAAAATGACAAATAGTGCAATAGGGTCTTATCTGGATTACAAAGAAAAGAGTAAAACAGGATTTGCTCCCTTGGAGGGTTGTAAAAGTCACAACCGCTTTGTTCGCTTTTAAGCAAAGAAGGCTGCTGCAGATCCATGAAAACAAATAGTATGAAAACTTGGAGATGGAAGTAGATATAAAACCTGAGCTGCTGAGAATCCAAAATACAATAGGAGACCAGATGCAGTTTGGACATGGTTTTATTTGTCAAGGTGATCATACTTCTACATCAGGACAAACTGCAATGATCATCCATGCCGCATCTGGCCTCCTATTGTATTTTGGATCACCCAAATTTGCAAAATGGAAAACGGTCCCCATGTCGATTGGCAGCAAAGGACAGCTGAGAGATGACAAATAGGGTTGAGCGAAACGGGCCGGCCATTTTCAGAAGTCGCCGACTTTTGGCAAAGTCGGGTTTCATGAAACTCGACCCGACCCCTGTGTGGGGTCGGCCATGAGGTCGGCGATCTTCTGAATCTGGTATCGGAATTCCGATACCGAGTTCCGATATGTTTGCGATATCGGAAATCGGTATCGGAATCCACATTTAAGTGTAAAATAAAGAATTAAAATAAAAAATATTAATATACTCACCTCTCCGACGCAGCCTGGACATCGCCGCTGGTAACCGGCATCTTCCGTTCCTAAGAATGGCGCTTGAAAGACCTTTCGATGACGTCACGGCTTGTGATTGGTCGCGGCCGCCCACGTGACCTCTCAGCGACCAATCACAAAGCCGTGACGTAATTTTCAGGTCCTAAATTCCTCATTCTAGGAATTTAGGACATGAGAATTACGTCACGGCTTTTGATTGGTCGCTGAGCGGTCACGTGGGCCGCCGCGACCAATCACAAGCCGTGACATCATCGAAAGGTCCTTCACGCGCTCATTCTTAAGAAGGAAGGCTGCCGGAAAAAAGCAGGGTGTGTCCGAGGGTGAGTATATACCTAATAGGAATATACTCACCCTCGGCTTCTTTCCAGCAGCCTTCCTTCTTAAGAATGAGCGCGTGAAGTACCTTTCGATGACGTCACGGCTTGTGATTGGTCGCGGCGGCCCACGTGACCGCTCAGCGACCAATCAAAAGCCGTGACGTAATTCTCATGTCCTAAATTCCTAGAATGAGGAATTTAGGACCTGAAAATTACGTCATGGCTTTGTGATTGGTCGCTGAGCGGTCACGTGGGCGGCCGCGACCAATCACAAGCCGTGACGTCATCGAAAGGTCTTTCAAGCGCCATTCTTAGGAACGGAAGATACCGGTTACCAGCGGCGATGTCCAGGCTGCGTCGGAGAGGTGAGTATATCAATATTTTTTATTTTAATTATTTATTTTACACTTAAATATGGATCCCAGGGCCTGAAGGAGAGTTTCCTCTCCTTCAGACCCTGGGAACCATAGTATCCCATTGCACTGCATTGGGTTTCGTGTTTCGGCCGACCCCGACTTTTTTATAGGATCGGCCGATTTCACTCGACTCGACTTTTGAGAAAGTCGGGTTTCGTGAAACCCGACCCGATCCTATAAAAATAAAAGTCGCTCAACCCTAATGACAAACACTAGTATCTGAATAATGCCTAAGGTCAAATTCTAGGATCACAAGAGTATTGAAGATACAATACAAAGCATAAACCTTAGAGATATGACTTTGGGTATAACAGTGTGACTGAATGTTTTAAATTCTAAACATTACTCTAAATAATTTAGCAGACATACACAACATCAAACTGTGTTAGATAATCCTCCATGGGTAGATAGGATTATTTATTGCACTGCATGTAAAACAAGTGATTAAGTAGGTAAAAGCCACCGCATGCTGCATTTTAAGATTGAGTAATGAATATTTTGATCTGTGAGTTGAGAGCTCAGACCTCATATTTAATAAAGGACACATGAAAAATGCAAAGTACTAGATAGATTTGCCTGTTATGAATCACACAGTTATGCATGACAGAGGAGGTCAAGCAACCATATATCTTTAGCCTATTCAAATCCGAAATGATATACACCAAAGGTTCAGAATTAACATTTATTGGATTCAAAATTGTTTAGCATTTATTTCTTTACTATCGGTAAAGAATCAAAAGGATTTTTTGACATTTTCAGAATGATGTTTGCATATTAAAAGTGGCAAAACTTTTAATGTAATGAAATGAAAGTTTTTTTTCTACTTTAGTCATTCTTTGACATCTCCCTGAGTAGACAATGATTTCTAGAATGGAAGTGTTATGGTTAAGGATTTGGCTGCTTTGTTTCCCCTTTTTTTTGGAGGCTTTTTGCCCTGTCTTTAAAATTATTTATATTTAGTTAAATTAATTAAAAAAACACATTGATTTATTTTACATTTGCTTGGATTCACTTCTTATCAGCTGGGGTGATCCCGCACCTGACAGAGTTGGCTTTTAACTACAGAAAAAGGTAGTCCAGTGAAAAGTATAAATTTTCATGTTAACCACACACCTCCGGTTATTTTGAAGGCTAAAATATAGGGAACATAGTGCAAACCATGCAGCAGGCAGACCATCCAACCTACAGAACAGAAAAAGTAAAGTAGTGCTTGTCCTAGAAAATATTACAAATCCTTGAGGTCCCTCATGTCCCCCCTCCGTTTTTCCTTTCATCAACCATTTGTCCTGAGGAGCTGGGAGCTAGCAATCAAACCTGTCTTTATGTAAAATTGCAGTGACACAGCTAAGTGAAGCAGATTAGTTAAAATGTGAGGATTCCGGGGCGTGGCCTAGGCAGCAATGGAGTAGGGTGTGTTGCCTGTGAGCTCCATGAGGACTTCCTCCTAAATCAACCAACATCGACTCAAAACTCCAATTTTCTGCAAAACTGAGGCTAAATATCACCTCCACTTGGCAAAAGGAACATTTTGACACCAGGATTGCCTGTTTTGGTGGCTCACTTTACCATCATCCGGCTGGGACCCTAGTAGGCCGCATGGTCTGGGCCTGTCGGTAGGCCTCATAAGCCTGCTGCCCTTATCTATGGGCTCATTGCTTAACTGTTCCACCACAACATCCCTAAACCGGTGGATAACCGCAGAGCTTACTTATTTGTGCAGAGTTTATTTTTATTTTTTTATTTATTTATTTATTTCATTTATTTATTTATTTATTTATTTTATTTATTTTTTTTTTTGTGGGCTTTCCCCCATGCTGGGGCTTTAACTGTAAGCAGCGGTGGCCTGATTTGTTGCGCTGGGCGCCGCACAAAGAAAGAAGAAGCAGAATTTTCTAAGCGGAAGACCCCCTCCTAACAGACTCCGGGACCTAGAGGAGTGATCAGCGGCGGTGAGCGGAGATCAAAGAGCCTCCCAGCCCGTGCCGCAGCCAGGCACGGTGAAGTGGCTGAAAAGCGGATTCATCCGCAGGAAAAGTGAGAGGTCCGGCCGCAAAGCACCCACATCAGAGCAACACCTAAGGTTCACGGAGGACCCGTCCAGAGCCGCGGACCTCACCGAAGCCTCCTCTTGCCGGAGGTAAGAGCCCCCGGGACCAGCACTCGGCGGGAGGGTATTCACACCAGCGTGGCTGCAGTGACGCAGTGAAGCGCCGACAGTTGCTGACCCCGGCGGCCTCAAAAGCCATAAGCCCCATAGTATACCGCTGCACAAAATAACTAGGGGTGCTCCCCTCCCCTGCAGGAGGGAGCAGGCACCCACAGAGAGGCCCCTGAGACATACCATTGCTGCAGTAAGTGGTGTTAGTGGCGACTCCTACACCGGAGGATCCGGTACACAATCCACCTTTCAACCTGGGGACAGAGTGTACCAGAGCAGAAGCCATACATTAACCCCTGAGGGATTTATTTTCCTACACACTGACAATTCAAGGCATGATCTGCTGCTGAGGCAAATTAAAGGAGACACGCTCCAAAATAAATAAGCTTAACTGTAAACATATCTGCAGGGCTATCTGTCTCAATCTACCAATCAATTAATTCTACCTACCCCGTCCTGGACGTGGGGCCTCTCTAGTGGGAAATCTATAATCCAGTCATTGACCTGGGACCACATCTGTGGGGATATCTATTACCCAGTGCTAAGCACGGCTCTTCCAGTGGGAAATCTTTCAACCAGTCTATAAAGTGGGATCACATTTGTGGGGATCTCTGACAACTGGGGATAGATACGATACACTGCTGGGGGAACATTTTTGTGGTGATCTTTGACAACTAGTGCTGGACACGGCGCACCCTGTGAAAGCTACCAACCAGTACCAGATCAGATATAGGAGTACCCACTTACGCTACAATTCAAAATGAGTAGTAACAATTCAAGGAAAAACTCCTTTAAAAATACCCCATCAAGTACCCCTCCCATACTCCCCCTTCAGATCTCAACAAGACCATAAACACACACAGAGCCTCTTCCAGTGACTCCATTAACCTAATTGATAAGGAGAAAGAGAGATCGAGATCGCCAAGAACCCCTGCTAAAAGTGACTCACAAATTGATTCCGACAAGATGGATTCGTCCACCTCAGCCAAAAGGAATGTGCCAGGGTCATGGGGGGAAAGATATTCTTCCCTCCAAGGAGCATCAGATGACGAATCTGAGGATATATCCCCCAACGTGAGCCCAGAAAAGAGTAGACCCAAACTCTCAGGTGATTCATTGGAGGACTCACCCTGCCAACCCTCTAATAATGCAGAACTCATGTTACTTAAACTAGCAGAAAAATTCAACAAAGTCATGAATTTAAATCTTGAGAAGCAAACAAGGGTTTGGGAGGGGAAAATGGAAGCAATCTCTAAAAAATTAGATAACCATGAGGAAAGAATTGGGGCCCTTGAGCATTCCTCTAAAATACAGGAAGAAGAAAATAACAACATCGTTTCAGAATTACGCCGGCTGAGGACAAAAGTGGCGGACCTCGAGGACCGTAGTAGGCGGAACAATGTTAAAATTCGGGGTATCCCAGAAAGCATAACAAACAACAAGTTGCTTGAATATGTACAAAATGTCTTAAAAAAACAATCCCATCCCTTTCCAAACAGGACCTGTTAATTGACAGAATTCATAGACTTCCCAGGCCACCCAAAATCTCACCCGATCTCCCAAGAGATACAATCCTCAGAATCCACTTTTTCCATGTTAAAGAAATGGTTCAAAATTATCTAAAACAGGAAAAAGGATTCCCGGAGCCATATACCCATCTCAAATTATATGCTGACCTATCAAAAGACACCATTGAAGACAGGAAAGCCTACAAAAAGGTCACTGCAGCACTAAGGGATCGGGAAATTATGTACAAATGGGGATTTCCTTTAAAGCTTCTGATTAAGTGGAAGGAGAAAGTTATCCCTATTAACTCCCCTGAAGAAGGAAAAAAATTCTTGGCCTCCGTTTACACTCCCCGCCAAACAAAGGCAAATCATAGGGAAAATGCTACATGAAGAGTCCTTGGTCCTTGGTCATTTGGGGAGTCATCTTTACTATTTCACATGTTGAAACTTGTGTATTTTTGATCTAGCCTATTAAGGTGATAAGTTTGTTACACTGCTCATTAACTGTTGACTATCTGTTTGTCGGTTTATTTTGGTTCCCCGACCCGGAGGATGCTCCTCTTCGCTTGGAGCTCTCACGAACTTTCCCCTGTTCAAGAAGGAATTTGCCGTTGTTTCCTCCTCTGAGAAGACAAGACGGAAAATACCTCTCTTCAAGTTACCAAAATCAAGTATCAAGTGTTGCGTAAATATACCATCTAACTGCTTTTTTTTCACAGGTTACACGTTCTCTCTACGGTTTACAGGTTTCAGGAATCCCACAAAAGACCAGTCCACTAATCAGCACTAATTCCTCACTAAGTATACTTTAAACACTTTTAAATATGGCAATCTCTTTAATGACGTATAATGTCAGAGGCCTCAACACCCCCCAAAAAAGATTTAGCATCAAAAGAGAACTATTAAAATCTAAGATGGATATTATGTGTATCCAAGAGACCAAATTTAGGAGGGGTGACCATCCTAGATTTGATGATAGGAGATTTGTGCACACTTACGAATCTTGTGGTCAAAGAAAGAAGGCAGGGGTTATGACATTAAAAAGCAATAACGTGCAGTTTGAGTTCCTAGAGGAGATCGCGGACGAGGGGGGACACTTCCACATTCTAATCTGCAACATTAACAATCAAGTATTCACAATAGTTAACACCTACGTCCCCAACAAGGGACATATCCGATTCCTTAACAAATTAATAAAAAGGTGGCAAAGGTTAGGAAGGGAGAACTGATCATAGCAGGTGACTTCAACGTGGTCCCGGACGGGCACATGGATTCTACGGCAAAAAATAGACACAAATCCCTTAATCTAAATGATTGGCTATTCCAAAATGAATTTTATGATGTATATAGATGCCTAAATACTACATCAAAAGAATTTACCCACTACTCAGATATATACCACACGGCTTCCAGGATAGACCTTATTATCTGTGATGTTTTTTCCCTGATGAGATTTAGCAACATTAACATTCTCGCTAAGACTATCTCTGACCATGCCCCGGTCACTGCTGAGCTAATCCTTGGTCCTCCCTCAAGGAAACAATTCTTGTGGAAAAGCAGCGTACTCCTCATCAATAATCCACTCCATAAGGAAATCATAAACAAAGCAATAAAAAACTACTTTGAGGAAAATAGCTCAGAATCGACAAACCCATTTACCTTATGGAATGCTCATAAGGCAGTGATTAGGGGCATAATGATGCAGATATCGGCAAGGGAAAAGAGGTCAAACAGAGCAAAAATAAAAGAACTTCAGGCCCTAATTAGATCCAAAGAAATGGCTCAATTAAACTCTATATCCCCCTCATCAAACACTCACTCCGAAATAATTAATCTCAGACAGGAACTCAGAACCCTCATATTTTCATTCTACGACGCAGCGGTCAAATCCTCCAAGTTTAAAAACTACTCCTCGTTGAACAAACCCACAAGACACATGATGTTTAGGTTGAAAAAGCAGAGAATTGCAAACACCATCAACAAAATTAAATCCCCAACAGGATCTCTGCTGCATCACCCTCAGGATGTGGTAGATGAGTTCGCCCTGTTTTACTCTAAACTTTATAATCTCAAAGCAGACCCTAACCTTCCCCAACCTAACCAACTAAATACCTCTACATTTCTAAATGCCCTTTGCCTACCAAAATTATCAGCGGAAAATCTCTCGGACCTTGATGCCCCATTCTCGACAGAGGAGGTTCTGGGGGCGATGGGAGAATTAAAACAGTTTAAGTCTCCGGGACCAGATGGCTTCATAAATGAGTACTACAGGACATTTAAAGAATTGCTTGCTCCCTCTCTCTCAAGAATATTCAATGAAGCGGCCAAACTAGGTTCATTTGCCCGAGAGATGCTAGAGGCCACAATAATACTAATTCCGAAGGGCAAGGGGGACATGTCCAATATCGCAAACTATCGGCCGATCTCACTGGTCAACTCAGACATTAAAATCTACGCCAAATTACTAGCAAACAGGTTTAATGGTTTTCTGCCAAAAATTGTTGACAAGGACCAGATTGGCTTTGTCAGGAACAGGCAGTCGGTGGATGGCACCAGAAGGATTATCGATATTATAAAAATAATAAACTCAAAAAAGGTTCCTTCTGTGGTCATCTCACTGGATGCCGAAAAGGCCTTTGATAGGCTCAGTTGGGACTATTTGAGGTCCACCTTGCAACATTTTGGCTTTAACGCACAAAGCATGTCTGCTATTATGGCCCTTTACTCAAAACTCTCAGCAAGAATTTTCTCCAACAACCACCTATCATCCCCTTTCGACATATCTAATGGTACCCGTCAGGGGTGTCCCCTCTCCCCCTTGCTCTTTGCATTAGCGATGGAACCACTGGCCCAAAGCATCAGAGAGGACTCGGACATTTCAGGATTTCAAACGCCCTCTAAAAATTACAAAATCGGTCTGTTTGCAGACGATGTAATCCTAACACTGACTAACCCTATGACCTCCATCCCCAGAGTACGAGAAGTGATTGAGACATTTTCTAGCATCTCCTACTTTAAGATAAATGAAGCTAAATCCCAAATTCTTCAGTTTAACCTTAATTCCAGACAAATTGAAGAGATTAAAAAACAAACGCCATGGAGTTGGGCAGAGGAGGATATCACCTATTTAGGTATCAAAATTACCAGAGACCTCAACACTTTAATATCAACAAATCTAGATTTGCTGACTAAAAATATTTCACTCGACCTAGGGTTTTTTTCCGGCAAAGACCTGACATGGTGGGGAAGGAATTTGGCTGTCAAATGTTTCACTTTACCAAAAATCTTATATATATTCAGATCTATACCTGTCCCTATCCCCACCCCATACTTGAATAATATCCAAAAGCTAATAAACACATATATTTGGAGGAATAAGAGAGCCAGGGTGGCCAAGGGAGTATTATATAAAAACAAACACTCAGGAGGCATGGGTCTTCCAAATATAATCACGCACTACAATGCTAACATAATAAAACAGTTACTCCTGGTGGGCCACAGATGACACCCCTGCATGGGTAGACTTAGAAACCTTCATAAACTTAAACCAAGCGCCAAAAGACCTAATTATTAAGCAACTTCTAAAATCTAAAAACTGGAGCCATAGATCACACCCGGTATTCATGGCGTCATGTGATGCATGGCGTGAATTTGCCAACCTGAACACCAAGCCAAATAAATGTAAAACACTTGGAAACCTGCCCTTATCCTTTGTCTTTAGTACATATAATGAAATAATCAACCCCATTTGGGCAAATCACCAAATTCTGAAGCTCAGGGATATTTTCGATGGAAAAAATTTCCTTCCCTTTAAATCACTAAGAGATACTTTTGCCGTTCCGTCCTCAGCCTTCTGGGATTACCAGATAGTAAAAGACCAAGTAAAAAAATGTATCGCAAATAAACCATCATTTTCAGAACCTTCTGCTAACATGCTGTGTAATCCAGGCCATAACATTTTCTGGAGCTATAGGTATATTTATGGGTGGTTTAGCAAGAATATGGTCTTTACCAAAACTGCTTCCATGATTAAGTGGGAGAGAGACCTTCAAACTACATTCCAGACGGAAGAGTGGGAGGAGGCCCTTTCTTACACTTAGGGTACTGTCACACAGTGCAATTTTCATCGCTACGACGGTACGATTCGTTACGTTCTAGCGATATCGTTACGATATCGCAGTGTCTGACACGCAGCAGCGATCAGGGACCCTGCTGAGAATCGTACGTCGTAGCAGATCGTTTGGAACTTTATTTCGTCGCTTGATCACCCGCTGACATCGCTGGATCGTTGTGTGTGACACCGATCCAGCGATGTGTTCGCTTGTAACCAGGGTAAACATCGGGTAACTAAGCGCAGGGCCGCGCTTAGTAACCCGATGTTTACCCTGGTTACCAGCGTAAACGTAAAAAAAAAAAACAGTACATACTCACATTCCGGTGTCTGTCCTCCGGCGTCTCAGCTTCTCTGCACTGTGAGCGCCTGCCGGCCGGAAAGCGAGCACAGCGGTGACGTCTGACATCACCGCTCTGCTTTCCGGCTATGGTGCTTACACAGTGGAGAGAAGCAGAACGCCGGAGGACAGACACCGGAATGTAAGTATGTACTGTTTGTTTTTTTTACGTTTACGCTGGTAACCAGGGTAAACATCGGGTTACTAAGCGCGGCCCTGCGCTTAGTAACCCAATGTTTACCCTGGTTACCCGGGGACTTCGGCATCGCTCCAGCGCCGTGATTGCAAAGTGTGACCGCAGTCTACGACGCTGGAGCGATAATCATACGACGCTGCGACGTCACGGATCGTGCCGTCGTAGCAATCAAAATTGCCCTGTGTGACAGTACCCTTACTCGTCCACGGTCTCCTTAACCCTGCAAGAGTCCTTCTTTAAGATGATATCTAGGTGGTATCTAACCCCTTCAAGGCTATTCGCCATAAATGATAGCATCTCTCCTAACTGCTGGAGGAACTGTGGGAAAAGGGGAAACATACTCCATATTTTCTGGCAATGCCCTAAACTGAAGCCATTGTGGCGAGGAATCTCCAACATTATAAACACTTTAGCAAAAGGGAAGATTGTCCTCTCCCCTCAACTAGCACTGCTGTCCATAGGTATTGATCGTATTAACCCCTCCCTTAGGCCCATTGTGGCACATATTCTCCTCGTAACAAAAAATTCCATTGCATTTCACTGGAAAAAACCATGCCCTCCTACAACGCAAGAAATTATTGACTTGGTCTCCCTACATAAGTCTTATGAATATACATTTTCCATTGCCAATGCAGGTTTTAAAAAATTTGCCATCAAATGGCATCGCTGGTTAGAGATTTATCCCTAATATATCTGGTCATACATATGTGGGTTCTTGTAGTTACAGAATGTTGATAAATGTTAAACTTACATTGTTTATTTCTTCTACTACATAAAATACTTGAGAGTTATTGATTTTCCTAACTAATAAAATCAATCAGAGGTATTCAGTTTTCTAGGTTGCTACACCAACATTACCTGCTACCGTTTTGTACCAACTACTGATTGTTAGATAAATATTCACCTATAAAAGTTGTTATAGTTGTGTAAACTATCTACGCTGCGTACGTAGATCATATTTGTCTTCTTACCTTGTTCTTGTCCCTTCCCCTACGTCCTCATGTGCCACCCCTCTTCCCTAGCCCCTTGACCCTCACCACCTCCTCTCCTTTCGTGTTATGTCTCGTGTTACGTCTTGTTGACATGTTTGAGAAAATTTTCAATAAAAATTATTTGAATGAAAATGTGAGGATTCCATTTTATGTCCAGGTGACTGCAGAGGATGTCTATTGTCCAGATAGAGGGAGAGGAAAAGGCCTTATTAGGGTCTGAAGCAGATCAAAGAAGATATGACACCCTTTACAAATAGCCACGGTGATAGTACAATGAGAGAACAGTATGGTTCCGGGAGAAAATATGAAATTTTGGATTTTCTATACATCCAATATTGATGAGATGTACAGGGTGGGCCATTTATATAGATACGCCCAAATAAAATAGGAATGGTTGGGGATATCAACTTCCTGTTTGTGGCACATTTGTATATGGGAGGGGGAAAACTTTTGAAGATGGGTGGTGACCATGGTGGCCATTTTGAAGTTGGCCATTTTGGATCCAACTTTATTTTTTTCAATGGGAAGAGGGTCATGTAACACATCAAACTTATTGAGAATTTCACACAAAAAAATGGTGTGCTGGGTTCTAACGTAGCTTTATACTTTCATGAGTTATGATCACTTATAAAATGTGTTCAAAGCGCTGCTCATTGTGTTCGATTGTCAATGCAACTCTTGACACACCGATAGCAACACCGCAGAAGAAATGCTAGCACGGGCTTCCAGTATCTGTTGTTTCAGATGCTGCACATCTCGTATCTTCACAAAGGTGGAATCAATGGTGGTGCCATGTCGTGTTTGGAGACCCCCTGATGTACCTAAACAGTGAAACCCGCCTAATTCTAACTCCACCCCTAAGTCCAACACATCCCTAACCATAATCCCAACCCTAACCATAACCCTAACAACAACCATAACCCTATCACACCCCTAACCCTTAATCCCAACCCTAACCATAATTCCAACCATAACCACAACATAACACTAACCACAACCCTAATCCCAGCCCAACCCTAACTTTAGCCCAACCCTAACCCTAGTGGAAAAATGGAAATAAATACATTTTTATAATTGAATTATTTTTAACTAAGGGGCTGATAAAGGGGGGTTTGATTTACTTTTTTTTGTTTTGATCACTGTGATAAGTTCTATCACAGTGATCAAAATGAAACAAAAGGCAAAATTTCCTATTGTTGTTGGGTGCCGGCCGGCAGATCTCGGCGGGAGCACTGCGCATGCTCCCACCATTTTCTTCTTGGAGGAAGACTCCGCCGGCCGGAGGTCATCACAGTGGGATGCAGGAGGGTCCATGGACATCGGATGTATCGGGGGTGATTGGGGGATCCCACTTCTCTCTCCTCTGCTGTGCCATCACATCAGAGGAGAAATTAAATGTGAAATCTGACTTTTTTTGTGGAATAACGGCAATCACAACACTGGGGTCAGTAAAAACCAAACCGAATCATGTTCCATGGGGTCTCGGCTACACCAGGTAGCCGAGATCCTGGAGAATTTCCTATGCTGAGGGGCACTATACCCTTATTTCTCAGCGCCGTTAAAAGGCGTGTCAGTGGTCGTTAAGGGGTTACGGTCAAAATTGGTCACCAAGGGTTTAACATAAGTTGCAGGAGAGCTCTTTCTGGTCTGCAAATACAGAAAACATCACAGGAAAATGGCAGCCTTATTACCAACACCAGGTCACAATCTTAATGAATATACATATATGTGTATACAGAACTTTATTGATAATATTGCTATTGCATCAGAAAGCCATATCAAGCTGGGCAAGCCTTTTTGATTGAGCAAAAAATACCCTGCTATGCTTTTTGCAGTAAAGTAAATGTAGGACATGAGACATCATCCATCACCCTGTAAATATAAACTTCCACTGATGTTTAGCAAGTGCAAGATGAAAATAAATCCATGAATAAACGTTGCTCTTTGAATTTGGCTGCCTCACAACTTTTTATTTCACACTTTCATTTGCTGACAATTATTATTCATATAAAGCAGGCAAAAATGATTATGTTAGCATCCAACAGCACGAATGGAAATTGGTATGTTGTTAACTAACTTGACAAACAGAAGATAGTGTCCTGTATTTTTATTAAATACCCGTCATTGCATGCAATTTGTATATATTCAAATTAACAAAAAAAACTACAAGAAACTAATTGAACATTGCAAGAAAAAGTTGTTTAAACTATCTATTGACCCTGACCTTAAATTTACAGAATAGACGTTCTAATAAAATGTTTATTTTTTAAACTTTTGATTATGTTCTTATTGCTAATATGAGTACAACAACCCTACACAAATTAAAGAAAATTAGCTATCAGCCAGCTATCTTATATGCATGGGGGCCTCACGACTTTAAACAAACAGATAATAGGAAAGAAATTTCCACACTTGATTTTTGTTTTTTTGGGGAGATACTTTACAACCCGAACTGAAACACTTGAATACTCACAAATCTAAGTATTCATGCAAATGGTATGGTTGTAAGTAATAGATGTCAACTGAATGAGAGCTTGGCCAACAACTATTAAAGTTGTGTGGGCACTTTAATAATGACCATAGGTGATGAACGAATGTGCTTGGATAAGGTGTTATCCGATCATGCACTAATCGAGTGACTTCGGCGTGCTCGAATAATACGTTTGAATCCCCGATGCTGCATGTCTCGCGGCTGTTAGACAGCCACAACTAGTGTTGAGCATTCCGATACTGCAAGTATCGGGTATCGGCCGATATTTGCTGTATCGGAATTCCGATACCGAGTTCCGATATTTTTGTGATATCGGAAATCGGAATCGGAAGTTCCCAGTGTATGGTTCCCAGGGTCTGGAGGAGAGGAGACTCTCCTTCAGGCCCAGGGATCCATATTCATGTAAAAAATAAAGAATAAAAAAAAAATATGGATATACTCACCCGTCCGGCGGCCCCTAGACCTTACCGATGTAACCGGCAGCCTCCGTTCCTAAGAATGCAGTGAGTTAAGGACCTGCGATGACGTCGTGGCTTGTGATTGGTCACGAAAGCTGTCACATGAGCGGTCACGCGACCAATCACAAGTCGCGACGTCATCGAAGGTCCTTCACTGCTCATTCTTAGGAACGGAGGGTGTCGGTTACATCGGTAAGGTCCAGGGGCCGCCGGAGGGGTGAGTATATCCATATTTTTTATTTTAATTCTTTATTTTTTACATGAATATGGATCCCAGGGCCTGAAGGAGAGTTTCCTCTCCTTCAGACCCTGGGAACCATCCAGGATACCTTCCGATACTTGTGTCCCATTGACTTGCATTGGTATTGGGTATCGGCGATATCCTATATTTTTTGGATATCGGCCGATACCATCCGATACCGATACCTTTGAGTATCGGAAGGTATCGCTCAACACTAGCCACAACACATGCAGGAATCGAATAACAAACAAGCAATCAATGCATGTGTTGTGGCTGTCGATCAGCTACAAGACATGCAGCTGCGGGGACTTGTACATATTTTTTGAGCATACTGAAGTCACTCAGCTAACTTACTCACTAATGTTTTCAGCACATGATTACTGTTATCTTACAGTTTGTTTTATTTTGTGTATTGAAGCTATAGGGCTCCCCCTGAAATGCATAGGGCTTCTTATGTAATCTTGTTTGCCTCTGATTTCATATGGAGGTACACAGAAAAAACTAATCTGTCAGATATGGTGCATATAGAAATATTCTATGAGGCTTTAGGTTTACTCTGTGCATAGCAGATCATTGTATGACATCATATTGAGTCCCTAAAGAGATACACTATGGAAACATATATGACCCAGAGTAATGATTAATACATATTAAATAAAACACAAATACAATAAAAATGATTTAATGTAATTTCTATTATAAAATGCTGTAACTACTGACCCAAAACAAATATAACAAATATATTTTTTCCAAATAGCAAACAGGGTATGGAAAGTGCAATTTTCTTGCAAACATTAACTGCCCTGTTCTTGTATTTAATGAATTATGTGGTTTTGTTTGACACTAATTAGTTTTAGTTTTAAAACTAGCTTTTGTGTTGCATTCAAGGTCTAAAAGTTTGCAAAATCTAGAACTTTGTGAACAATACTAAACATATTTTACACTGACCATACATTGCCCATGAGTTTGATTAATTACAACCCATTTCAATTAGTTTAAGAAGCACTGAATAAATGAGCTAGGGAGCAAGCATGAATAGGTTGTGTATTGTGGCTAATGGTCATGTAGTCGAAGGGAGGTAAGTGTCGCAGAGATGGCTTGTCTCTGTGATGTAACCCGGAGTATTTTCTCTAGTGCATGAAAGCACTAAGAGGTTTGGTTGTTGCACCTGGGACTGGGTTGCGGGTAGCTGTGAGAAATGGGTGGGTCTAGCTACCCACATACCTCACCTCAGGTTGTGGTTAACAGCCTATATAATGGAGGCTGTTGTTTGGCACATGGTCTGTGTGTTGGGAGGGAGAAGGCCTCCTGTGTGTGTTTGGCTCCAGACTGAGCCTGAATACTGGACAATACCTTTGTGCCCATATGCTTGACGAAGCAGAGCCCTGCTATGGACATTTGTATTTTGTTTGCCTGATCTAAAGGATGCTTGTTATCTGTTTTTGCTTCTGGGTTTATGAAGCAATAAACCCATGAACTTTTAAAGGGACAAGCCTCCTGCTTTCTTCCCGTTGCACACTAGTGAGTGAAACCCCTACAATTGGTGCTAGATGTGCTGGCAGTGTTCCCAGCAGAGATGTGCGACTGCTACAGAAAGAGTTTCATCTCCTGGAATAAGTCTTTTTCAAGCCAGCAAGCATCACCAGACAAAATGGAGGACCTGCTGAAACACCTGGTCCAGTAGCAGAAGCAAATGCAAGAGACCAACAGGCTGTTTTTACAGCAGATCCAGCAGAGCCAGCAGGAGCAACGGCAGCAGATGTAGCTACTGGCAACCACCCTCCAGGGCAGGATGAGTGCCCCAACCCCAAGTCCGCCTGATGACGCACATGTCCAGAAGACAAGAAGATGGGCTTTGCAGAAAATAACTTCTCGGGGATGACATTGAGACCTTCCTAATGGTATTTGAAAGGGTCGCCGAGAAGGAGAAACTCCAGCCAGAGCAGTGGGCAGAAGTACTAGCAACAGACTTGATGGGAGAACCCCAGAAGGCATACTATGATTTAGCTTTGCAGGATGCCAAAGAGTATGACCAGCTAAAAACTGAGATTCTTGTGCACTTTGGGGTGACAATGACTATCAAGGAACAGCAGGTTCACCATTGGGCGTATGACTGGGATTAACCAACTTGCTCCCAAATGTTTGACCTGTTGCACCTGGTCCAGAAGTGGCTGCAACCAGAGTCCTCTATGTATGGGCAGATGGTAGAATGGATGGTGATGGACCAGTTTGTGCATTCTCTGCCGAGGCCCATACAGACTTGGGTTGCCCAGAGTGATCCCCAGAATGCCTATGAACTGGTCAGACTGGTCAAGAGATACCAGGGGATTGAAGGTTCCTTAGGAAGGCAGCCCAATCCATACTGGTGGGTCCCAACAGGGGCCGGAGGCCCAGTAGGGGGTGGGATGTTCAAGGTCCAAAGGGGCAGGGGAGGTGGTGCCCAAGGTCCCTACCGGTAATGTTGTTTTCTGGAGGTGCCACGGCCCAGGCCATATAGCCGCCTGTTTTCCCCTGACCCCAGAGCAGATAGACTGCAGCATAGGATGCCAATGTTCATATTATGTGTATCCGGCCTGCAGTGTGAACTGTTCCCCCAGCGAGGGGCCTCAAGCATGTCCCTTGAAGGGAGGGAGGTAACGGCACTGATAGACTCTTAGTTTAGTGACTCTTCTGAGGACTACCCTTCCTCTCCAACTGATCCCAGGGTAAAAAGTCAGCGTTTGGTGCATACATGGTGATGCTAAGGATTACCCCATGGCTAGAGTGGACATTGAATCGGCCCATGGTACTGTGTCCCATGAGGTCAGCATCGTTCGAGACTTGTTTCACCCTATTATTATCGGCCAGGACTTTTGTTTATTTTTTGATCTATGGGGGAAGGGTTTTGAGTTCTCTGGTGCGAATAGGGAACCAGTGAACCTTAATAAGGTATCACCACACCCAAAGTCAGACGGATTTCCCTTTTGTAAAAATCAAAGCATAAATAAGGACAGCACCTCAAAAGTTGGTGAATTTGCATCACATTTATTCTGCCTCCAGTTGCAACGTTTCGATCAAAAAGATCTTTATCAACAAGCTTGCTAAAGATCTTTTTTAATTAAAATGCCTCAACTGGAAGCAGAATAAATGTGATGCAAATTCACCAACTTGTGAGGCACTGTCCTTACTTATGTTTTGTTTTTTGGAAGTGTTCCGAGAAGGACTCATTGGATGTGACATGCGCTTCACCTTTGGGTAATGTTGACCCTATTGCTCCATAAGGTGCTGTGAGTCTAAGTTGTAGGGTTTCCCTTTTGTGTCCTTGTGAGAGATGAGGAGGAAGTGTCCCTTGAGTCTGACATTCCAGAGTTAGGCATGATCAGTGAGAATTTTGGGTCTGCCCATCATAGGGACCTAACTCTGAAAGAAGCCTTTAATAATTTCACTGTCATAAATAGAGTTGCACAGGAGTCGGGGGCTGACACAAGGTTTCTCTATGTTATGATGAGTGGGGAGTTGTATCAGGTCACAAAAATGAGGGAGAAGCCAGTGGAACAGTTAATAGTATCGTGCCCCTATAGATGAAAGGTGTTGAACATGGCCCATTCACACATCTTGGGGGGACATCTGTGACTTGAAAAAATGCAGGAATGGATTGTGCAGAGGTTCTACTGACCTGGGTGTCACAGGAAAATATTAAACTGTTGCAGGCCCTGCCCTATGTGTCAGTTAACCGCCCTCACCTCGCACTTTTGGAGTCCCCTCGTGACATTGCCCATTATTGAAGTGGCATTCAAGAGATTTGCTATGGACTTGGTAGGTGACATCTGCTTGTGTGCATCAATACATATTGGTCATCCTGGACTATGCCACACGCTATACTGAAGCAATTACCCTGAGAAACTCCTCTGCAAAAAGTATAGCCTGCAAAATGGCCCACGTCTTTTCCCGAACAGGTTTACCAAAGGAGATTCTGACCCACCAAGGGACACCTTTTCTGAGCAAGATGATGAGGGAGTTATGCATGATCCTGAAAATCTCCCAGATGAGGACTTCAGTGTACCATCCTCAGACAGATGACCTTGTCAAAAGGTTTAATAAAACACTGAAGAGCATGCTGAGGATAGCCATAGAAAAGGACGATAGAGACTGGGACTGTCTCTTACATATCTGTTGTTCTCCATCCGTGAGGTTCCACAGGCCTCTATGGTTTTCTCGCAATTTTAACTTCTGTGTTGCTGAAATCCGCGAAGTCTCCTGGATATAGGCAAGGAAACCTGGGAAGCCAAAGTCATGCCCCACAGAAGCGTCATTGAGCACATGTCACTGATGCAGCAGAGGATTGCAAAGGTGATACCCATTGTAAGAGGACATTTCCTCCAGGCAGCACAAGAAGCTCAGGCCAGGGCCTCCAACCATTCAGCCAGAGTGAGGCAGTTCAATCTGGGAGACCGAGTTCTTGTGCTAATTCCTAATGTGGAGAGCAAGTTCTTGGCCAAATGGCAAGGGCCGTATGAGTTGGTGGAGAAGCTTGTTGATGTAAATTATAAGATTCATCAACCAGGAAGACGGAAACCATATCAGCTCTACCATGTCAACCTCATCAAGCCATGGCAAGACAGAGATCGGGCTGAAACTCCGTACTTGGTGGCCAGCCAGAAGGCGAGGTTGGAGGTGTTGCCTTAGCTGAGACACTGATGAAGGTTCAGAAACAGCAGTGCCTCGAGGTGCTCCAGAAGAACAGGGGCCTTTTCTCAGAATTGACGGGATGCACAAAGTTCATAGACCATGAAGTGATGACGGAGCCAGATGTGCTTGTAAATGTGAAGCCTTATCGGATTCTGGAGGTCCGTCGAGAAGTGATCTCCAAGGAAGTGGAGCATATGTTAAAACTTAGGGTCATTGAGGAATCCGAGAGCGGTTGGTCAAGCCCAATTGTCCTGGTCCCAAAGCCCGATGATGAATGGAGGTTCTGTAATGACTATATGAAGTTGAATTAGGTCTCCAAGTTTGACGCCTATCCCATGCCATGTGTCGATGAGCTAAACAAGAGACTTGGGCCCACAAGGTGCATAACCACTTTGGATTTGATGAAGGGATATTGGCAGATCCCCATGGCACAGGAAGCCAAGGAGAATAATGCATTTTCTATGCTGGATTATGCTTCCAGTATGTTCGGATGCTGTTTGGACTGCAGGAAGATCCGGTGATGTTCCAGAGAGCCAGAGATAGAATCCTTGCACCTCATAAGTAATAAGCTGCTGCATACCTGGACAAAATTGTTATCTTCAGCTCAGATGGAGAGTCATCTGAAAAACGTCCAGATGCTGTTTGATGCTCTAAGGATGGCAGGGTTTTCAATAAACCCAAAGAAATGTGCCTTGGGGAATGAAGAAGCCAAATACCTGGGATATGTAGTAGGTGGAGGTGAGATCAAACCCCAAATCAGTAAAGTGGAGGCAATTTAAACATGGCCAAGACCACTGTCACAAAAACAAGTTAGAGCCTTCCTGGGGATCGTGGGATACTACAGGAGATTCATCATGAACTTCACCATGATGGCTGCGTCCCTGACTGACCTCTTTAATTTGACAAAATTGGTAATAGTCAAATGGTCTGAAAAGGCAGATACGGCAATTCAAAAAATGAAAGTTGCTCTGTGTAAGCAACCAGCTCTGGTGGCCCCTGACTTTAAGAAAGAGTTTATACTCCAAACAGATGCCTCAGTGGTCAGTTAAGGAGCAGTCCTTTCCCAGGAGATACACAGTGAGAACCACACTGTTCTCTACCTGAGTAGGAAGCTATCCTCATGTGAGAGGAAATATTCAGTGGTAGAGAAAGAGTGCTTGGCCATAAAGTGGGCGGTGGACACATTGCAGTACTATCTGGTAGGTCGTAAATCTAGATTGGTATCTGACCATGAACCACTTAGATAGATGAGGGAAACAAAGGGTGAAATACTAGGGTCACCCGCTGGTTCCTAGCACTACAAGATTTCAAATCCACATAGAGCAGAGGACAGGGAAGCTACCAGGTAATGAGAATCACTTGTCTGGTAGCAGAAAGTTCCAAGCCCCTCGGCTTTAGGTAGAGGGGGAGGTATGTAGTGTGGCTAATGGTCACGTAGTCGATGGGAGGTATGTGTTGCAGAGATGGCTTGTCTCTGTGATGTAACCCAGAATATTTTCTCTAGTGCATGAGAGCACTAAGAGGTTCCTTTGCTGCACCAGGGACCGGGTTGCGGGTAGCTGTGAGAGATGGGCAGTTCTAGCTACCTACAAACCTCACCTCTGGGTGTGGTTAACAGTCTATATAATGGAGGCTGTTGTTTGGCACATGGTCTGAGTGTTGGGAGGGAGAATGCTTCCTGAGTGTGTTTGGCTCCAGGTCGAGCCTGAGCACTGGACATTACCTCAACCTTTGTGCCCATATGCTTGACGAAGCAGAGCCCTGCTATGGACATTTGCATTTTTGTTTGCCTGATCTAAAGGATGTTTATTTTCTGTTTTTGCTTCTGATTTTATGAAGCAATAAACCCATGAACTTTTAAAGGAACAAGCCTCCTGCTTTCCTCCCATCGCACCCGAGTGAGTAAAAGCCCTACAGGTGTAAACGAAGATCATAGGAATACCTTTTATTGCCAAAGGTGGGGTTATTCATGAAGCCGGAAAAGGCAACAGAAGAAGTGGATATGAAATTTTTTTGGGACACATCATGTCAAAAGTATAAAACAAGAAATAAAGTAAAATAGAAAAATATAATTTATTCAGAAGAGAAGTATCCCATAACTATTCTGAAATATCAATGTTGAGCTGAAAAGGTCAGAACTACAATAAATTTGTGAAGTAAGATTTGTGACTTAGCAAAAATAGATTTTCCTTCAGCAATGTTGTTTTTGGAGTCACATATATTAGATTTTTTCCTGCAGTCATTGGAATTCAAAAGTCTATACATTTCTCTACACATATTAGCATTACTTTGAACAGGATAGCATTTTGCTGCTAAATGTAATATATGGCATAATATATTATTTCATGCTTGTATGAAAGGTTGATATATTATTTCTTATCCATACCCATATCCTTATTCACGCCAAGCTACTGAAGAAAAGTCATTTTTAGAAGCATGGAAATCTTAAAGATTGAGATCTACAACAACAAAATAAGGTCTTGCAGCTTGGGCACATTATTATAGTATAATACTGCATATGTTAATATTGTTAAGCAATGTCCTTTATTACAATTATTTTTCTATAACCCTAATGTCATATTACAACTGTCTAAGCATATTTGCAAGTAATTTTGGAGTAAAGTGGTAAAAGGTGATTGAGAACTGATTTAATAAGAAACTGAATACATTCTATACATACACATGGTATGCATTAAACCTTCCGTGATATATTGTGATATATGATGTATTTATAACAATTCCCTGGCTACATTAATAAAACAAATATTTTTTAGAAACCTATGTTTGTACAGGAACTGGTTTGCAACGTTTGGAGGGCATATTGCTAGGAGGGTCACAAATCCTGCTGTTTTTGCAGTACTGGAGTCATAGTGACCAGACTCAAATTATAATATGGTTCTCATTGTTGGGCAAAAGGAGGGGTGGTAAATTAATATTCCTGAGGAAGGTCATTGCTGCTGTGGAAGGTCAAACCGATAAGCTGAAATGTATTTTACTCAATGTTAATATTAACATTAACATATGACTATTTTATAATTAGTTTAATTTTATGATTCAGTATTGTTCAGAAATAAGCATGTTTACATCCTGTTACTCCTAATACATGCTAAGACAAGGCCCATTGTAGCATGTATTCTTACCAGTAGCAGCTAATCCAAACCATATAACTTACTATTTTTTTTATAAAGTTTTTAATTCATACTGCTTCTGTTATTCATCCTTTGTACCTTGAACAACAGCTCCCTAGATACAGTATGATTCCCCACAGCTACTCAAATGATATGATGAACCTCTCAGCCCCCCACACACAATATGCTGAACATTAACCCCTTCACCCCCGGAGCTTTTCCGTTTTTTTGTTTTAGTTTTTCGCTCCCCTCCTTCCCAGAGCCATAACTTTTTTATTTTTCCGTCAATATGGCCATGTGAGGGCTTATTTTTTGCGGGACGAGATGTACTTTTGAGTGATACCATTGGTTTTACCATGCCATGTAACAGAAAACGGGAAAAAAATTCCAAGTGTGATGAAATTGCAAAAAAAGTGCAATCTCACACTTGTTTTTTTGCTAGGTTCACCAAATGCTAAAACTAACCTGCCATTATGATTCTCCAGGTCATTACGAGTTCATAGACACCTAACATATCTAGGTTATTTTTTATCTAAGTGGTGAAAAAACATTCCAAAGTTTGCTAAAAAAACAACAACAAAAATTGCGCGATTTTCCGATACCCGTAGCGTCTCCAATTTTCATGATCTGGGGTCGGGTGAGGGCTTATTTTTTGCATGCCGAGCTGGCGTTTTTAATGATACCATATTGGTGTAGATACATTCTTTTGATCGCCCATTATTGCATTTTAATGCAATGTCACGGCGACCAAAAAAACGTAATTTTGGCATTTTGATTTTTCTTCTCTCTACGCCATTTAGCAGTCAGGTTAATCCTTTGTTTTTATTGATAGATCGGGCAATTCTGAACGCAGCGATACCAAATATGTGTAGGTTTAATTTTTTGAATTGTTTTATTTTGATTGGGGTGAAAGGGGGGTGATTTGAACTTTTATATATTTTTTATTTTTTTTATATTTTTAAACACTTTTTTTTTTAATTTTGACATGCTTCAATAGCCTCCATAGGAGGCTAGAAGCATGCACTACACGATCGGCTCTGCTACATACAGGTGAAATACAGATCACCTCTATGTAGCAGAAAGGCAGGTGTATTTCGAGCGCCGACCACAGGGTGGCGCTCAAAGCAATCGGCCATCAACAACCATAGAGGTCTCAAGGAGACCTCTGGTTGTTATGGCAATGCACCGCTGACCCCGGATCATGTGACGGGGGTCAGCAGTGCGAGCACCTCCGGCCGCGCGGCCGGGAGCGCTAGTTAAATGCCGCTGTCAGCGCTTGATGGCGACATTTAACTAGTTAATGGGCGTGGGCGGATCGCGATTCCGCTCGTGCTCATTGTGCGCACATGTCAGCTGTACAAAACAGCTGACATGTCGCGGCTTTAAGGTGGGCTCACTGCCGGAGCCCACCTTAAAGCAGGGGATCTGCCAGCTGACGTACTATTCCGTCAGCTGGCAGAAAGGGGTTAATTTTAACATACAGTGCCTTGTGAAAGTATTTAGCCCCCTGGAAATTTTAAACCTTTTCCCACATATCATGCTTCAAACATAAAGATACCAAAAGTTCTAGGGGGCCCAATACTTTCGCAAGGCACTGTATAATTATTGTATATTAAAATCAAAGTTATCATTCAATATTCAGCACAAATATGCATGTTGATAACCTGTTGCTGCTAATACTGGTTAAGATCTTGCTGGTCCTCCCAAGATCTCCTTCTCTCCTCCACACTTATTCTCTTCTCATCCCATCGCCTCCAAGACTTCTCACAAATATCCCCATCCTCTGGATTTCTGTGCCCCAACACGTCCGATTATTCACCACATTTGGATCCTTCAGATGGAACCTGAAAACCCATCTCTTCAAGAAAGTTTACAACTTGCAATGACCACACTGCCACCTCAACATCATCAGAGCTAGTGCAACCCCCAACCTACTGTCTCCTTCTCCATAATCCTGTAGAATGTAAGTCTGCAAGGGCAGGGTCATCCTCCCTCTGTACCAGTCTACCTTTGTTAGCTTGTCTACTGAAAGTGATATTTATATTTGGATGTAGCCCCTTCTCATGTACAGCACCATGGAATCAATGGTGCTATATAAATAAATAATAATGATAATAATGGGCCTACATACAGCATAATTGCCCCTACACCTCACTACACTGTATAATGGCTCCCACTAGCCTTCCAAGCTGTATTATGGACCCCACACCAATCTTCACACTGCACAATTGCTTGCATACAGTATAATGGCTCCCAAATAGCCCTCCATTAAATATAAGGGCTCCCACATAGCTATCCAAATATTTTAATGGCCCCCATATAGTCCTCTAAATATTATAATGTCTCCCATATAGCCCTTCAAACATTACAATGGCCCCCACATACAGATATGGCAAAAATTAAGAGACCACAGCAAAATGTTCAGTTTGTCTGTTTTTTGTCTTTATAGGTATATTTTGGAGTAAAATGTAATTTTTTTATTCTATAAACTTCTGATAACATGTCTTCAAGTTTCCAAGCAATAAATTTAGTATTTTTTTCTGAAAAGGAGAAATGGTCAAAATTAAAATAATGACATCAAATAATGCAAAGAAAACAAGTTCATAATCATTTAGAAGCAACAATACTAATGTTTTAATGCAGGACGAGTTCTGAAATCAATATTTTGTGGAATAACCATGATTTTTAATCACAGCTTTCATGCGTCTTTGCATGCTTTCCACCAGTTTTTCACACTGCTTCTGGCACAAAAATTTAAGCAGTTCTTCTTGGTTTGATGGCTTGTGACTATCCATCATCCACTTGATTACATTCCAGAGGTTTTCAATGGGGTTCAGGTCTAGAGATTGGGCTGCCCATGACAGGGTTTTGATGTGGTGGTCTCTTAATTTTTGCCAGAGCTGTATACCTCCATACAGTTGTGCTCAAAAGTGTACATAACCCTGGCAGAATTTTTGCTTTCTTGGCATTTTTTCAGAGAATAGGAATGATAACACCAAAACTTTTTTCTCCACTCATGGATAGTGGTTGGGTGAAGTCATTTTTTTGTCAAACTACTGTATTTTCTCTTTTTAAATCATAAAGACAACCCAAAACATCCAAATGTTCTCTGCATATGAAGCAAAAACTATCTGCTTTGTTAAAGCAAGAGCAAGGCATATTTGAGAAAACATAGAAACATGTTAATTTGCTAAAAAACTAAGCTAAGAAATCCTAAAACTCTATACCTTACACAGAAAGCATTTACAAAAGTAGATGATGCAGCTGTAATTAGGATTACGTCATCAGAGTGGAGTTGACGTTGTTTGATTAGTCACCCTAAGATGATAGAATACTGAAGGCTCCAAGACTAAATAAATGATGTAATAGACTAGCTACTAGCAATGCAATAATCATAATGAAATAATAAAGACGCAATTTTTCTATAAGCCTGCATGAAAGGGTTATAAGTAGTGTTGAGCGATACCGTCCGATACTTGAAAGTATTGGTATCGGAAAGTATCGGCCGATACCGGCAAAGTATCGGATCCAATCCGATACCGATACCCGATACCAATACAAGTCAATGGGACTCAAGTATCGGACGGTATCCCTGATGGTTCCCAGGGTCTGAAGGAGAGGAAACTCTCCTTCAGGCCCTGGGATCCATATAAATGTGTAAAAGAAAGAATTAAAATAAAAAATATCGCTATACTCACCTCTCCGACGCAGCCTGGACCTCAGCGAGGGAACCGGCAGCGTTGTTTGTTTAAAATTCGCGCTTTTACTTGGTTACGTGAAGTCCCGGCTTGTGATTGGTCAGGGTGGCCATGTTGCCGGGACGCGGACCAATCACAGCAAGCCGTGACGAAATTACGTCACGGCTTGCTGTGATTGGTCCGCGTCCCGGCAACATGGCCGCCATTAACCAATCACAAGCCGTGATGTCACGGGAGGCTGGACACGCGCGCTTTTTAAAATGGGCGCGTGTCCAGCCTCCCGTGACGTCCCGGCTTGTGATTGGTTGCGCCGCGGTCAACCAATCACAAGCCGGGAGGCTGGACACGCGCGCATTTTAAAATTTTAAAATAAGCGCGTGTCCAGCCTCCCGTGACGTCCCGGCTTGTGATTGGTTGCGCCGCGGTCAACCAATCACAAGCCGGGAGGCTGGACACGCGCCCATTTTAAAATTTTAAAATGCGCGCGTGTTAGCCTCCCGGCTTGTGATTGGTTGCGCCGCGGTCAACCAATCACAAGCCGGGAGGCTGGACACGCGCGCATTTTAAAATTTTAAAATGGGCGCGTGTCCAGCCTCCCGTGACGTCCCGGCTTGTGATTGGTTGCGCCGCGGTCAACCAATCACAAGCCGGGAGGCTGGACACGCGCCCATTTTAAAATTTTAAAAAGCGCGCGTGTCCAGCCTCCCGTGACGTCACGGCTTGTGATTGGTTAATGGCGGCCATGTTGCCGGGACGCGGACCAATCACAAAGCCGGGACGTAATTTTAAAATCCTTAAGGACCTGAAATTACGTCACGGCTTGCTGTGATTGGTTGCGTCTCCCATGTGACTGCGACGCAACCAATCACAACGCCGGAACGTAATTTTAAAATCCTGAAGGACCTGAAATTACGTCACGGCTTGCTGTGATTGGTTGCGTCCCGGTCACATGGGCGGCACGCAACCAATCACAAGCCGGGACTCACGTAAAGGAAAGAAAAGCGCGAATTTTAAACAAAGAACGCTGCCGCTTCCCTCGGTAAGGTGCAGGCTGCGTCGGAGAGGTGAGTATAGCAATATTTTTTATTTTAATTCTCTCTTTTACACATTTTTACATTAATGTTGTTTCGATACCGATACCCGATATCACAAAAATATCGGATCTCGGTATCGGAATTCCGATACAGCAAGTATCGGCCGATACCCGATACTTGCAGTATCGGAATGCTCAACACTAGTTATAAGGTAATTACAACCTCCTCTGGGTCTTGAAAATTTGAGACATTCAGAAAATGTAAGCATTATATACAATTTCAGCACCACAAAATTAGTTAAGTTCAACTGTCTTTATCTCTAAACCAACTTGGCTGTAGAACAGTGAAATCAAATTATTAAATAATATCAAAGGACTCTTTCGTAAAGATAGGCTAGACAATTTTGTTTGTTTAGCTTAGAAAAAACATGCCCATGTTATGACCCCATATATATGTTACCTCATGAAGGACCAGGGGACATTAATTACATCTGGAGAAAAGAGAATTTGGACATCTATATAGGGAAGAGTTCTTTACAATGCGAGTAATAAGGCTGTGAAATGCCAAGCTGCAAGAGGTAGTAATGACAATTCACCATGTCAGCATTTACAAAAAGCTTAATTGCTTTAAGATAAAAAAATAAATATATATATATATATATATATATATATATATATATATACTGTATATTTAACATTATATTTGAAGTAGTAGTGGCCTTTCTCAGGTTTTGATTAGTGTTGAGCATTCCGATACCGCAAATATCGGGTATCGGCCGATACTTGCGGTATCGGAATTCCGATACTGAGATCCGATACTTTTGTGGTATCGGGAATCGGAATCGGAAGTTCCCAGTGTATGGTTCCCAGGGTCTGAAGGAGAGGAAACTCTCCTTCAGGCCCTGGGATTCATATCCATGTAAAAAATAAAGAATTAAAATAAAAAATAGGGATATACTCACCCTCTGACGCGCCCTGGTAGTAACCGGCAGCCTGCTTTGCTTAAAATGAGTGCGTTCAGCACCTTCCATGACGTCACGGCTTCTGATTGGTCGCGTGCCGCTCATGTGACCACCACGCGACCAATCACAAGCCGCAACGTCATCCCTCAGGTCCTAAATTCCCTTCTAGGAATTTAGGACCTGAGGGATGACGTCACGGCTTCTGATTGGTCGCGTGGCGGTCACATGAGCGGCACGCGACCAATCAGAAGCCGTGATGTCATGGAAGGTACTGAACGCGCTCATTTTAAGCAAAGAAGGCTGCCTGCTCACAGCGGTAAGGTCCAGGCTGCGTCGGAGAGGTGAGTATATCAATATTTTTTATTTTAATTCTTTATTTTACACATTCATATGGATCCCAGGGCCTGAAGGAGAGTTTCCTCTCCTTCAGACCCTGGAACCATCAGGGATACCTTCCAATACTTGAGTCCCATTGACTTGTATTGGTATCGGGTATCGGTATCAGCGAGATCCGATACTTTGCCGGTATCGGCCGATACTTTCCGATACCGATACTTTCAAGTATCGGACGGTATCGCTCAACACTAGTTTTGATGTAAAAAGAGAAAACACAGCAGTTTGACAATAAATGGCTTCACTCAACCACTAACCATGAGTGGAGAAAAAGTTTTGGTGTTATCATTCATATTCTCTGAAAAAAAAGCCAAGAAAACAAAAACTCTAATTATTTCTGATGTCAATTATACAAATATTTTATTTACATACAAATGATGGTAAATTTTAGTTAATATGTATTATATTCCTTTTAGAGATAAGAAAATGTACTGAAGTGTAATTCTACTGGAATGCTAAAAACATCTGCATTTGCCAGTTTGTCATTACCTTCCGCACAGATTCAGCAAAATGGAACCAATAAATGCAATTTTTATGAACTGTAATGGGTCATCAAACGTTAAGAAAAAAAACTACTTATACACACATTAACACTCATCTCCATGGGCCTCTTCAATCTGCCCCATCACCTCTCTTGTCACTGTCCTATCTTCTTATCATAACCAGTGTTGAAATCTCCAAGCTTCTTCAAGATAGGCCCAGATGTCCAGCTCTAATGAGACTGGTGAGGCCATGACATTATGGGCACTTGCGCAAAACCCTATCAGATTCAGTGCTTTGGGTGGGGATAATAAGAAATGGTGAGGAACAGACAGTTGATGAAGAGGAGCAGATGTAAACGATAAGGTGAGTGCATTTTTTTGTGTGCTTTTTTTAGATTTTACATTTATTATGCCTGTATTCTGGAAAGACCCCAGAGCATAATATAGGGCATTAAATTCATGCGAACTGACTAATTTAAATTTTTCCTGATCTGCTCACCTCTAATACTCATACTATCCAAAAATAATGTCACTGACAAGTCCCACAGTGTATAGCATGAGCAGATATATATATATATATATATATATATATATATATATATATATATATATATATATCTGTATCCATTTTATTAAGTAAGAAACATAAATAAAAATAAAGGCATATGTGTTTATTTTTTAAACTAAATTCCCCTTAAACCCTTTCCGACTTTATATGCGCCGGCAGGAGGGGCTCGTCATTCCACCCGCCCATTGGCACACGGGGTGCCAATGGGTTGCCATGACAGCCAGAGGTCTGCTGATGACTGCCATACCTATCATTACAATTCTCCTGTGAAAGGCAGCCCATGGCTAGTGTCCAAAGGAGATCATGATTTTCACTATACATAGCAGCGCTAATGCACTTTCCAGTACATCAAATGATAAAAGAAACAATATCATTCAAAAGTAGAACTAGTTCTGCAAAGTACAAGTCCAATACAGCTATATTGACAGAAAAATAGAAAAGATATGGCTCTTGGAAGAAGGGGAGGGAAAACGCAATTGAAAAAAAAACCTGAATATTGCCCAATTGTGAAGGGGTTAACAGTCAAGCAGAAAGTAATTAAACAATAAGGCATGAGTCCTAAAGGGGAAAAACAATCCACACTGATGCCACGGAGTATTCAGACTGATTTATTGTTCAGTTAATTTTTTATTTACATTTCTATAAGTTTTTGTTTTGATTTACTTCAATAAATCATATAAGTCTTTTTTAAAGTGATCAGCTAATTTTGTATTTATTTCAAGGGGATCAATATAAATATCATAAAATAGATCTGCTCAACAAATAAGCCTCAAAAGTAGATTTTAAGTTTCACTAACTAAAGTTATATATAATTACTTTAGCTCAGTTAGTACTTTGTCAGTCTTCTGCTGTTGAATTGTCTTCCCACTTTTCTTTTTCATAAGACATACTAATTTCATATTTTTATCAGTTACATCACTAACAAGGCAGATGACAAGCTTACTCATAATTACTGAAAGAAGGCAGTCAGTCAAATATTCCAATTTTATAAATGATATTTTTATGATTTCCCCACATTTTTTAGTTCTTTAAACTTGGTGTTTGAAGCAACTAAATGTATCTGAAATATGTAATTAACTTAGAATTAACAAGAATTATTTTTTATTAAAAATAATATCATTAGTACCTCAAGGTACAATGCTACTTTAATAAATAACTTAATTATTTCCATTTGCAATTCAGCATAATCTGACTAAATCCAACAGTTCAAATCAGAGGCAGGGAATGGATTTAGTTGGATTAATTGTTCAAAGTTCAAGTTTAGACGCATGCCTTTTAAGTCTTGTGTTCTAGTCATAGATCATGCACATCTTCAGAGCATTATTCATTGCTGGTCCTCTAGTATGTTCTGGAAGCTTGTATTAATTGTAATTGAAAGCTAAAATTTTAACAAAGGAAATAGCAATTCTGTGTAGACCTGCTTTCTCCATGCTTTATCTGTATGTGCACCTTGCTTACGTTCTAGTTAATATAAAGCTTTTATCATACATACTAGAGATGAGCAAATGTATTCAAGTGTAATTAAGTTAAACTTGAATTTTATAAAAATCCTCATTCTCCAGAATGCAATTTTTTAATATAAATAATGACCATAATTTTGCTGAAACGTAGAAGGCTAGGCACATGATTACATTTTCCCTTTTCCCCATCCCACGTCTTATCTTCAGACATCACTACACAACATAACGTGACAATGTTGCAACACAAGTTCCCGTTGTGATGGCACGGGGCTCATGCAAAGTGACATCTGATACCAAGTTGAATGGCAAGCCACGGCCTGGATTGAAGAAACTGAAGAGAATACATGCAATGGAGGAAAAGAAGAAGCAGTGAGGACTGGTTGGCAATCTATGAAAATGGCCGGACAGGTGAGTTGCATTTTTTTTAAATCCTGCTTTTATTATGCTTTGGGGGTCCACAGAGACCCCATACCATAATAAACATAATAAGGAACATTCAGATTACAGAGAAAAACTTTAACTGCAGTAAGCTGCTATTTTTAGGCTGAGGGGAAGGGAATATCCATGACCCTTTACCAGCCTGAGAATACCAGCCCCCAGCTGTCTGCTTTAGCAAGGCTGGTTGTCAAAAATGGGGGGCCATGATTTATTTAAATAATTAAAAATTATGGCGTGGAGACCCCACTATTCTTTATACCTAGCCTTGTTGAAGCTGACAGCTGAGGATTGCGACCCCCAGTTGTGAGTTTTGCCTGGCTGGTTATCAAAAATACAGGGGAAACTCAAACCATTAAAAAAAAATTATTTACAGCGCAGGAGCCGGCTAATGAATACACCCAACAGCTGCTCCTGCTCTGGCTGTTATTAGCAGCAGCAGGTGTTGGATGATGGGAGCAGTAGTCCCATCCATTGACACCAGTGAAACTTCATACCTCCGATATCAGCTGAGTGCTCACACTGTCTTTTGACATCATGGGAACCATGGCTCTCTTACCGGCGTGTTCATTTCACCGCCGATCAGAAGCGATGTTAGCTGCGTTTGTCCGTGCACGAACAGTAAGTGTTTGGTACGGATGCCAAACTTTTTTCCAAGTTGAAAACTGTTTTTTCACTTACAACTGGTGAATTAATTCTACAGTGTACATAGATGGGTGAATGTATTTTCATTTGATTTATTAAAAATTCAAACTTCCATTGTTCATTTCAAAACCTGAACCTGGAAAATCAAGTTCAGTCCTAATTAAAATTTAGCTTAATGAGCCCTCTCAACCATTTAGCAATAAATTATCTTGTGGTTAGTTGAACATTTTGGAACTGCTGGATGATTGAGGTTGAGATAGGAAATGGTACACTTGAAATCTGTAGTAATAAATGGGATTGATGTATCAATGTAATTACACAAGTTTTTCTATAATAAATATGTTGAAAATCATGATGTTTAGTCTGAATATTATATTTTTGAAACTCTTACATGATTTTTATTGACATATTGCACAGTTTTGGAAACAGTGGATGGTGTATTTTATCTCAACCTACAGCACTATTCTAAAGATAAATTAATAATAAGAAGAATTAGGTAGTTATAATACTAATATTCACAGTATTCTGTATACTTCATCTTTATAAGAGAAATATGTGCATCCCAATGCTATATGTCATAACATCAGTAAATACACACTGTGTAGCTTTTAACAGCATACTGTTAAATATTAACTCGACACTTGTCTGTACTCCCTTCTCTTAATGCAGTGTAACTAGAATTCTCTTTAAAGACTAAGTATTTCCTTTACTACCAATGATTATTCACTTCTCAAGATATATTTAAGTGATTCCTCAATTGAGAGAATTTAATTACAAGTAAATGAAGTAATATATCATCAGGATGAGTGTTCATCTTGTGAAGTATAAATCTGGGAATACAATACAAATGGATAGAAATTAAAAGACCTAAAGAGCTACCACGCAAATCTTTCTTCACACAAAAATAACTTGCCAAATAATATACCCTATAACTATATGATAAATTGTATATACACACCCACATATACAGTGCTGACCATAAATTTATAAAGCTGACCAGGTTTGTCAGAAAACCTTTAGTTTACATTCAGAATCAACATTTTCAGACAATAGGATACCATAAAACAAAATACTCAAATGTGGGCCTCTGATTGCAAGAAAAAAATTCTATTTTACACACCCAAAAAAGTAAATTCCCAACAAATTAATTCAAGACCGTGTGTTAGGGCTGTCGGAAAGCATCAAAGAATTTTAAGGAAGATATAAGGTGCGTTAGCAGCCCGGGGTCCATCTTGCAGAGATGACACCTGCTGCTCGTTAATGGCAGACAGTATATGGCAGTATAACGTGAACACACACAGGTTAGTTTCACCCTGTATGTAAGGAGGTGAACCCTGTTGTGTCACAGGGCCGCAATACCACAGAGTGAACGCTAGTGTGTGTTTGGTCAATGGACTCTACCCCAAGGACACAGGGTTAGAGTCCCTCTAGACCCACTAGCGCCACTAGCAACTGTGGTTCCAGGAGAAAACTATAATGTTAATAGATTTAGGGCACTAGGTGCGCTCAGTGCCACTCTGGCGGATGCCAGTAACCACCCTAACTAGGGCCTGGAAAGCGCACTGGTTGCGCATGGCGCTGCACTGGCGAACGCTGCTGAAATGATGCAGTATTTAGTGCTCTTGTGCTGGATTGCACTATCTGGCACTAGTCAGCTCCAACCACCCTACCACATACAACAACACTAGGGAACGGGATTCGTTGGCATGAATGTTCTTCTCTCGGGAGAGAAAATGGAGGATGAAATGAAACTGGGAGAAGAACAAGGACCATCTAGCCAGGCGAGAATTTAGCCGCTGGGCAGTTTGAAGGAATACCCAATTCTTGTGGTCGGTGTAAACTTGGAAGGGAAAGCGAGCTTCCGGCAGGAGGTGTCTCTACTCCTAGAAGGCCAACATAGCTAGCAACTCCCTGTCCCCGATGGAATGATTCCTCTCCGCCAGTGTGAAGGTCTTGGAGAAAAAGAAGCAAGGATGCTTCTGACCTTGAGCATCCTTTTGGAAGAGGAATGCTCCAGCACCAATGGATGAGGCATCTACCTCCATTAAAAATGGTTTATCTACATCGGGGCGATGAAAAATGGGAGCTCTGGTGAAGTGAGACTTGATAGAGAGGAAGGCCTTGGAGACCTCCTCCAACCACAATTTGGGATTTGCTCCCTTCTTGGTGAGGGCTACCAAGTGAGCTACCAAAGTTGAGAAGTGGGGAATGAACTGATAATAATAGTTAATGAACACCATAAAGCACTGCACCACTTTGAGAGAATGAGGTTCCTGCCAGTCCATCACAGCTTGTGGCTTGGCAGGATCTATAGCAAATCCCTGGGCGGAGATGATATAGCCCAGGAAAGGCAAGGACTCCTGCTCAAACTCACACTTCTCCAACTTGGCATAGAGAGAGTTTGCCTGTAGTAGGTCAAAGACTTTGCAAACGTCTCTCTGATGGGAGTCTATATCTTGAGAGTAGAAGAGAATATCATCCAGATAGACTACGACTGAGGAGGTGAGCATATCCCAGAAGATATTGTTTACAAAGTCCTGGAAAATGTCAAGGGCATTACAGAGCTTGAAGGGCATCACCAGAAACTCATAGTGGTGGTCCCTGGTGTTAAATGCCATCTTCCATTCGTCCCCCTCACGGATGCAAATCAGGTTGTAAGCACACCGCAGATCAAGCTTAGTAAAAACCCTCACTCCCTGCAACCAATCAAATAGCTCAGATATCAGGGGGCAGAGAGTACTTCTTCATAATGGTGATGGCACTAAGACCCCTGTAATCTATGCATGGACGTAGTTCTCCTTTCTTCTTCTGCATGTAGAAGAACCCCGCCCCTGCAGGCGACACTGACTTCCTAATGAATCCTCCTGCCTGATTGTCCTGGATGTTCTGAGATATTTCCTCCATCTCCGGGAGAGATAGTGGATAGACTTGACCCAGGGGAGGCTCAGCACCAGGCAAGAGGTCAATAGGACAGTCATAGGGGCGGTGAGGTGGAAGGGTCTCCGCAGCCTTCTTGGAGAACACGTCCGCATAGGGCCAATAGTGCTTGGAGAGAGAGGAAAGATCTGCGGGTACCTCAGTAGCAGCAACCTGAATGCACTCCCTCTGACAGCTACCCTCACAAGATTCACTCAATCCCAGAATTCTCCCAGAGGACCACTCAATATGAGGGGAGTGGAAACGTAGCCAGGGAATCCCTAGCAGGACCTCATCAATTCCCTCAGGAATGATCAACAGAGAGATAATCTCCTGATGGGATGGAGACATGGATAGAGTAAATGGGACAGTCTGATGTGTTATCTGTGAGGGCAGTGTCTATCCATTTACCACTCGTATTGTCACTGGTTTGGCGAGCATCACCAGGGGTATTGCATACCATTGGGCAAAGGCAGATGACATGAAGTTGCCTCCGCCCTTGAATCTATGCAAAGCTCTACTGAATGAGTGGCTGGGCCTATGGTTATTTTCCCCTTGAAGGACAGTTTGTAGGATAATGCCACTGTGTCTTGTGAACCTCCTCCAAGAGTCACTAGGCAAGGTCGTTTTCCTGACCGCTGAGGAAATTTCCTGGCATAATGTCCCGACTGCTGGCAGACAGTACAGACCATGGGAACTCGAGCGACCCGGGACTTAGATCCCATTCGAGAAACCTCCATGGCACCATGTGGCTCAGACACCTGGACCGAGGATTCCAGAGGTTTGGAGAAGGTGGAAGCCAGCCGAGACCTTCACTCATTAAAATGAAGATCGATACTAGTTGATGCTGCTATCAGCTCCTCCAGTGTGGTGGGAATTTCCATTGTTGCCAAAGCATCCTTCACATGGTCAGCCAGACCCCTCTAAAAAACTGGGATGAGGACTTTATCCGGCCACTCCAGCTCGGATGATAATGTCCGGAAGTGGACGGAAAAATGGCTGACCATGGAAGAGTCCTGTGTCAATGCCAGCAGTTGGAGTGCCGTATCATGTGTGACTCGAAGTCCCAAAAAAAACAGTTTCAGCATTCTCAGGAACCGTGGAGCACTCTGCACCACATGATCGTCGCGCTCCCACAGCGGCGTAGCCCACTCCAGCGCCCCCACTCTGTGGGAAAATGTGCAGCCAGGAGCTCAACGTGTATTGCACGCTGGCTTACAAATCCCCTGCACAGCTTACTGTCACCAGAAAACTTATCTAGCAACGGGAGGCAGGATAAGGTCAGAACAGGGGTGGCAGTGGACAAACTGGCTGCTTCCACGCTAGCAGCCTGAACAGCTACTGTGGTATCATCCACAGCTGAGATTGTGCACTTGAGAGCCGCCAACCTGCCCTCCAGCTGCTGGATGTACTGCTGCAGTCGCTGTTCATCTGCCATTACTAGCCAGACCCTGACTAGTGGGTCATGTAATGTTAGGGCTGGCGGAACGCACCAAATAATTTTAAGGAAGATATACTGTGCATTCGCAGCCAGGGGTCCACCGTGCAGCGATGACACCTGCTGCTCGGTAATGGCAGACAGTATATAGTGGTATAATGTCAACACATGGGTTAGCTTCACCCTGTATGTATGGAAGCGAATCCTGTTGCGTCACAGGCCCCAATACTGCAGAGTGAACGCTAGTACTTGGTCGCAGGACTCTACCCCAAGGACACAGGGTTAAAGTCCCTCTAGGCCCACTAGCGCTCCGCACCGTAACTGCGGTGCCAGGAGAAAACTAAATGCTAATAGATTTAGCACACTAGCAGACGCCATTAACCACCCTAACTAGGTCCTGGAAAGTGCACTGGCAGTGCACGGCGCCACACTGGTGAACACTGCTGAAATGATGCAGTATTTTGTGCTTTTGTGCTGGATTGCACTATCTGGCACTAGTCAGCTCCAACCACCCAACCACATACAACAACACTAGGAAAGGGGATCATTAGGAGCTTTCACCAGATAACATACATGCATTCACACACACACGATAATAGGTTTATACTAGCTCGGCCATGTGAACGTTATATAGCTGCATCCTTCTGGGACCTTCCCGGTGGTCCAATCAGGGCTGCTTCAGGAACTGAACATGTGATTCCCAACCTCCAATGAGAGGTCGTCCCACAGGCATGCTCAGTTGAGCACAGTTGGTTCGAGATTCCCCCTGTTCAGCGGCGGGAACTCGACACTTAACACCATGTTGCAAATATGAGTAAACCGTAATTACGGTAAATTTTTGGAAATGAAAAGAAATCCTCCATTGATGAACAGTTAAGTGAATATATAACTCCACATTTATTTTTGCATTAAAACATGTGGCGGATCCTCTATACATATATCAAGCCTATGCGTTTCGGCTACACAGCCATACTCACAGTATGAATATGTTCTAAAAGACCTTTCTTAAATAGCACCTGTTATAGATCACATGTCAGACGAACATAAGAATATGGTGCAAGTGATACAGGCACCTGTTGAAGAACACGTTAAAAACCTTTAAAACATACAAAACTATTATTTATAATCAAAACTGGAAAAACAAAGAAGCAAAAGATCACATATACTAGAGCATGATATCCTGACTTATACTGTAGACCAAGAGGGGTTCTTATAATTAATTTAAAAATCTAGTTGAGAATTTTTCTTTTTAAGTTCCCATCTTGGAATGGTTTGTACCATTGAAAAGTACAAATCAGGACTATGTTATGAAAAACTATCCCAATTATTATCAAATGGAAGAACATGGTACCACAGCAAACTTGCCAAGAGAGGGTCACCCACAAAGACTCAGCCCAGGCAGCAAAGGTGGTAATCATAGAAGCAGCACCGAGACCAAAGGCAACTGTGAAGTAGCTGCACAGTTTTCAAGCAGACCACAATAAACCATACACTCAATTGAGGTGACCTTTATTGAAGAGTGCGCAGTAAAAGCCTATACTTAAACACAAAAATTGCAAGGCTCATTTTGAGTTAGCCAAACGACATGTGAGAGACTCCCCCAAATGTATTGAGGAAGGTATTGTGTTCAGATAAGACTAAAATGGAACTTTTTGGCCACCAAATGTAAACACTTGGTCTGGTGCCAAACAAACATGTCACGTCGGGCCCTGACTGTTTGGTGCGAGCATGGGGGTGTGGCCCCACTGTGCCACAAACCAGACTACCTTGGAAGGGGCATGACTAAGCAGCTACCTTGGTGTTCACTGGAACCTCTGATGGTGAGGTCAGGCTTGTATGGCAGGTAGCTGCCAGGTACCACTCCAGGGTGGTGTCTGGCTGTGGCTGCTGATCCCACTGAGGGACGGAACACTGATAGGCAGGCAGATATGACTGAGACACTGGCAGGCAGGCAGGCACGACTGAGACACTGGCAGGCAGGCGGGCATGGCTGAGACGCTGGCAGGCAGGTGGGCACAGCTGAGACACTGGCAAGCAGGTGGGCATGGCAGAGACACTGGCAGGCAGGCATGGCTGAGACACTTTCAGGTGGGCACAGCCGAGACTCTGACAGGTGGGCATGGCTGCACTATGGCAGGACTGGCGGACATGGCTGGTACTCTGGCAGGACTGATACTGACTAGGTAGGGACCGGGGTACAGGCAGTTATCTGGAAACAGGTAAGGACCTATTCAGACAGGAGGGTATATGGTATATGGTATATGGGAACAGGTAGGAACCTGACTTGTAGGTTGTAGAATGGAAGTAGAGCTGGATGACAAGGAGCAAATGCAAAGCAGAACCATCAGAGGCAGAATTAAGAGCATAAACGTAGAAGGCACAGCTAAGAACAGAACCACAGGAGGCGGAGCTAAGAGCAGAGCTGAGGAAGGTGGAGCAAAGGGCAGAAACGTAGGAGGCAGAGCTAAGAGCTGAACCGCTGGAGGCAGAGCCAAGAGCAGAACCGCTGAAGACAGAGCCAAAGCAGAACTGCTGGAGGTGGAGCCAAGAGCAGGACTACTGGAGGCGGAACCAAGAGCAGAACTGCTGGAGGCAGAGCCAAGAGCAGAACCGCTGGAGGTAGAGCCAAGAGCAGAAAAGCGCAGAGCCACAGGTTCCAGTGAGCAGAGCAGAGAGGCGCAGAGCCACAGGTTGCAGCGAGCAGAGCGGAGAGGCGCAGAGCCACAGGTTGCAGTAGGCAGAGCAGAGCTGCAAAGTGAGCAGCAGAGCAGAACAGAGCAGAGCCAGGTTTGCGGCGAGCAGAGCATGAAGGCACAGAACCACAGGTTACAAGTGGACACAGGTATTGGACTGAGTTCAGACAAGGTCAGGTACAGGAACAGAATAAGATACAAGAATAGGACACAGTACAGACAAGAATGGCCATGAAAACAGATACTGGACAAGGACACAGGCCTGAGTATGCAGCCCACAGGGAGGCAGAAACAAAACATGCAAAGCACAGTAACAGGTCTGAGTATGCAGCCCCCAGAGAAGGCAGAGACAGAACATACAAGCACAGAAATAGGTCTGGGTATGCAGCCCCCAGGGAAGGCAGAGACAGGACCTGGCAACTCAGCAACAAAGCTCAGACTAACAGAATATGTTTCTCAGGCCCCACACTAGGGGTGGGGATGTATTAAGTACCTGAGGCTTCATGGCAATTGGTTGGGGACACCTTAGGAAGGTGCACACCATCTCCATAAGACTCAGGAAGAGCTAGTGGTGATGCCCTATGCACACAGCCAGGAAGCATGCAAAGAGCAGACAGGAGACATGAGGTACACAACATGGATCCGGCAGCAGACAGAACTCACAACATGGCCTGGATCAGTGAGCAAGTGTAAGGCAGGTGGGCAATGGGAGGCCATGCAGTGATACTGTGCACAGGTCCTATCCAGGATGCTAATAAACGTCTCCCATTTTCTTTGTGTATTTTTATGTCTCAGGATATCGTCCCAGTTAATTGCACCAAAATCATCTCTCATCCGTTGGAAATTTGCCCTCCTGAAGTTTAGTGTCCTTGTAACCCCCCTACTACCCATCTTATTAAAGGATACATGAAAACTTATTATTTTGTGATCACTATTCCCCAAGTGACCCCCAACCCTTATATTTGCTATGCGGTCTGGTCCTATTGGTTAATATTAGGTCTAGCAGTGCCCCCCTTCTTGTTGGGTCCTGAACCAATTGTGAAAGGTAATTGTCTCTCATAGTTGTCAAAAACAGATTACCTTTGCTGGAACTGCAGGTTTCTGTTCCCCAATCTATTTCAGGGTAGTTGAAGTCCCCCATAATAATGACTTCTCCTTGAGTCGCAGCTTCATCTATTTGCTTTATGAGGATATTCTCCATTGCTTCCATTATTTTTGGAGACTTATAAAAAAACCCTATCAGTAATTTATTATTTTTCCCCCTTCCCTTATCTCCACCCACAGGGACTCTACATTTTCATTAGATTCACTTATATTATCACACAGGATGAGTTTTAAGGATGATTTTACATATAGACACACACCTCCCCCTCTCTTATCTGTTAGGAAGAGTCATCATTGTCTGATCCTTGGGGGTGCGTCCCTTGGTACACCCGCCAATCAGCTGTTCCTCGCGTCAGTTAAGGAGCCAAGGGGTAACGCTCCTCCTTGTGGAGAGTGACATGTTCACCATGCCAAGATGAGGAGACTTTTAAGCCGCAATGTTCCTCTGGGAAATATGCAAATTGCCTCTTCAGAGAGGAAGAGAACTAGAACTCTAGTGCCATTTATAGAAAGTAGCAATCCTAAAAGTCAATGTTAACCCTTTGGGAACTGCACAGCTCCATGAACTGTATAGTGGCCGCAGCAGAGCACTGCACATCCACCAGCAATTCAAGGACAGATGTGCAGTACCCGGCCGTGACCACTTTTCCATCAACAGAGCTGTGCAGCTCAGAAATGAGTACCATAATTCCAGTCACCGAGCTGTAATGTGACTGGAAGTAGATAACATCCACATCAGGGATCAACTTAAAAAATGTGAATACTTTATTGCTGGCAGGGTTATTACAAAACATATCTAATCAGACCAAGAACACTATCCCCACAGTGAAACGTGGTGGTGGCAGCATCATGCTCTGGGGATGTTTTTCCAGAGCAAATACAGGGAAAGTGACCAGAGTCAAGGGGAAAATGGATGGTACAAAATACAAGGATGTTCTTGAGCAAAACCAGTTTAAGTCTTTCAGTGATTTGAGACTGGGACAGAGGTTCACTTTTTAACAATACAATGACCCAAAGCATACTGCCAAAGCGACACGAGTGGTTTAAGGGGAAACATGTAAATGTTTTGGAGTGGACTAGTCAATGCCCAGAATTTATTCCAATTGAGAATCTGTGGTCTTACATGAAGGTTGCTGTTCATCAGAGAAAACCATCTAACTTAAATGACCTGGAACACTTTTGCCTTGAGGAAGAGGTAATAGTCCCAGGGGCAAGATGTGGAAAGCTCTTAAAGACTTATCCAAAGAGACTGACAGCTGTAATTGCAGCAAAAAAATGCTCAAAAAAGTACTGACATTAGGGGAGTGAATAATTATGCTCACTGAAGTTTTCAGTCATTTTGCTCTATTTGTGTTTGCTTCACAATAAAAAGAAAACTTAAATGTCCACCGTTGTAGGTGTTTTTTTTAATATGAACTGATACAAACCCTTAAAAAAAATTACAGGTTGTGAGGTAGCAAAACATGAAAATTATCAATGGAGTAAATACTTTTGCAAAACACCGTAGGTCTCAATTCACTTCAAATATGAAGTGATCTATAATTTTTGTAGAAAAAAATGTCAAATTTTAACTTGATATCAGCTGATCACTGAAAGATTGATTGACGGAGTCAAATTTCCTGAAATTTGCATTTCCCCACAAATTTGAATACTTAGCAATTTGGTTTGCAAGGATAACAAAAAGAAACATACCCTGCGCCATTTAACACACTGCTGAAGACTTAGGGTACCGTCTCACAGTGGCACTTTTGTCGCTACGACGGCACAATCCGTGACGTTCCAGCGATATCCATACAATATCGCTGTGTCTGACACACAGCAGCTATCAGGGACCCCGCTGAGAATCATACGTCATAGCAGATCGTTTGGAACTTTATTTCGTCGCTGGATCTCCCGCTGTCATCGCTGGATCGGTGTGTGTGACACCGATCCAGCGATGCGTTCGCTTGTAACCAGGGTAAACATCGGGTTACTAAGCGCAGGGCCGCGCTTAGTAACCCGATGTTTACCCTGGTTACCCGGGGACTTCGGCATCGTTGGTCGCTGGAGAGCTGTCTGTGTGACAGCTCTCCAGCGACCACACAACGACTTACCAACGATCACGGCCAGGTCGTATCGCTGGTCGTGATCGTTGGTAAATCGTTTTGTGCAACGGTACCCTTAGAGAATGGGTTAATGATGATAGATTTGGCACCAAAATCCCATGGAGAGATCACAACATATAATCTTGTTTAGCCAATTATGGGGATTTTAGGATGATCAGTCAATTACTTTTATTTTAGGATGATTTACAATAATGAAATTTAGTCACTGACATAGAGTTTGTGTAACACATGCTTCAGAAGAGATTTTTTAGTTCTGTATTAGCATTAGAGATATTTCACTTGCCCTTCAGTGGTGAAAATGTCCTGATGTACTGTATCTACTGCTGAATAATTTACAGGTCAAGAGGGTGTATGCAAACAGTATTGTTACCACAGATGCAGTAGTCTTTTTGCTCTTCCAGATTATCAGCACTTTAAGTTTTCTTTCATTTAATATCACAAGAAACAATGAGTAGTAGAAGACTGAGCTATTTTTAATAGCATTATGACTTAGTCATAAAATATAATTGATGTATGATGGATATTGATTGGAAGACATACCATATAATATGTAACCTTTGCCTGACATTTGATGGAATGCATAAACTTTTCAATAACATTTTAGGAGCCAAAATGTTAATATATTAGAAGTTTCCCATCAAACCTTAAACATTTTTATACTACACTGAAATAATATGCTGTAAATTCTTTCTATGAACTGTATAGATTAAAATACAAATTTTTGCTCTAGAGAAAATGAATCACTGAAATTATACATGATTTGAAGTGAATCCTCCCTTCTTTAGCCTCATCAATAAATCATTTCTGCAACCAACACACGCACAAAAATAATATAACAATCATGCTCATCTATCAACTGTCAGTTAACCTTACAGTGAAGCTTGAGCTTGGTCATGATCACTATTTCTACAATTTTACTAGCTAACTTTACACTTGCTACTCCTTCCCTCTCCTCTACCTTTCTCAGATTGCAGAGGTTGCTGATTTTAAACATTGCCAATGATGCAGTAATCACAGGACATTAAAAACTATCCAGGTCAATTTTTTGAAATACAACTTGGTCTTAAATCCAAATTTGGCATTTAAGTTATTTTATCTCACTTCATATCTGTCTATGGCAGAAGGAAGGAAGCAAAAGGATGCAATTATTCAAATCTCACCATCACCTTCTGTATCCTCAGCCCTCCCTTGTCGATTGTGAACTTTCACGGGCGGGGTCCTCTCTCCTCCTGCACCAGTATAATCTTTATATAGCGCTAACATATTCCGCAGCGCTTTGCACACATTATCATCGCTGTCCCCAATGGGGCTCACAATCTAAATTCCCTATCAGTATGTCTTTGGAATGTGGGAGGAAACTGGAGTACCTGGAGGGAACCCACACAAACACTGGGAGAACATACAAACTCCTTGCAGATGTTGTCCTTTGTAGGATTTGAACCCAGGACTCTAGCTCTGCAAGGCTGCAGTGCTATCCACTGAGCCACCGTGCTGCCCAATATAATAATAATAAATAATAATAATAATAATAATAATAAATCTCCTTCAACTTTGTTACATTCTAAAATTGCAAATATGTAGCTTGCAAGTAAGTTGAAAGAGTTTATATATAGACATTTGTATCATATTCTCTGGGGTTGCACCTATTCTCAGAAAGGAGTTTCCTTAACCCAAATTTCACCATGTGTGGAGGTCTCTGGTTGCTACATCAAGGTGCCATATGAACTGAGTGGTAACCAAAATGTGTGCAACTCTCTTAATTAACTTTTATGGGAATCCCAATAATAGCCAAGCATACAAATGCCAGTTTATATGCCTCTGGTCTGGAGATAAGTATGGCTTCTAGAGGTGGGTATTTTGATTTGTATCCTTCTCTTCCAAAAGCCATAAAGCCATGACGTTTTAGTGATGACGAGTCGCAGTTTTGTATCACACCATTCATTTTAATTATAAAATGCTGGAAAAGAGGAAAAAAATTCCAATTGAAATAAAATGGTGTAAAATCTTCAGTGCTGCTTTTTTTTTCTTTTTCAGGTTGTGGGGTTGGAGCATTTTCCAAGACCCAAAACTTTTAAATGTTTCCATTGAAGTATCGAAATGAATGCTTTTTTTTTTGCCTGGACAGCTATAGTTTTTAATTATACAATTTACAATTTTGGGGCATATATACATAATTGACTTTTTTCTTAACAGCAGTTATGGTGCTGGTAATTCCATAGTGCCAGATATCAAATAACAAACAGAACTCATTAGATTTCTACATCAGGAACTTGAATTTGTACACCTAGATCAATATCTTGAAAGGGATTATGTGACTTTCTGAAGCTCTGAATAATATTGTCTGACTCTTTAGACACTAAAAAAATTTCAAGCTAGGAGCGGCATGCATGTTTGCAAAATTTGTTACTTATTATAAATAATAAAGTAGTGGTGGCAAAATTTAAGACATACACATTTAAATGCTTAATGTTTTTTTAATATACCCTATTTTTCAGACTACAAGACGCATGGGACCATAAGACACACCCCAAATTTTCAGAAGGAAAATGGGGAAAAAAACTTAATGCGTCAAATGGGGGTCCGTATTGCAGTCTTAAATCAGCTTACCCTGGGGTGATCCATTTAGTGAAAGCTCGGAGCCTCCACACTTCCATTGTCTCAATGCTGTGACATCCGGGAAAATAGTGTCGTGTTGGATGCTGTTCACACTGGGGCATCCGACGGACAGCGGTGATTACACTTGCATCCACTACACGCTCAGTGGCATCGGCTAGACTTTATCCAGCTTGCTCGGGGTTAATCTAGCTGGTAATTTGGTTTGAGGCTGGGTCACGCCCACGGCCTTTAAATAGTCGTGCTGGACTTTGGGCGTCGCCGATTATAGCTTGTGTCTTGTGCCTGGTGATCTCGGTCTGGAGTGGTGGTCTAGGAGAAGAAATATCGTATCTGGTGGTGTATCATCCTTTGTCATATTCCTCCTTCCTATTTGTATTTGTTTTGCCCTGTGCACATTATAGTGTATTCCTGTGTGTCTGCAGCATGGTGCGTTTTTCTGTTTTCCCTGTCTGTGCTTTCTGTGGGGATTGGTGTGTGGTCTCTTCACTGGGTGGCGGGTGGTGGTTTCAGCTTAGGGCTGAAACAGGAGACAGGGTCAGACCTGGAGGCCCAGACATGCACACCTTTAGTGTAACTTCTGGGAAAGGGACAGACAGGGTTTCCCTAGCCTGAGGGATATCGCAGGGGCCCAGGTAACCAGCCTTACCAGTCTACCCAGTACTCCCTTGACAAATAGCCGCCGGAAGCAGCGCATGCGCAGATTAAGATCTCGGCACCGAGATCTCATCTTCCAAGATCTCGGGATTAGATCTTGGTGCAGAGATCTCAATCTGCGCATGCGCCTCCTCCAGCGGCCATTTTACCGGAGGCCACAGCATCAAGACAATGGAAGTGCAGGGGCTCCGGGCTTTCACAAAATGTCATCGGAGTCCCCGCACCACCGAGCTCCACCGAACCAGCCTGGGATGGGAATGACATCATCGCCCTGCAGCGTCAGACTACCGCAAGAATCGCCCGACCCCTGCTACAACGCTAATTGTAAGTACATTCCGACTATAAAATGCACCCCCGCTTTCCCCCAAAAAAAATTTAGGAAAAAAGTATGTCTTATAGTCGGAAAAATACAGTACCTTTTAATACTTAGAGCGTAAACTAGATGGCAGTTTACTGTTCTTTCCATCATACTGCTTCTACCCTCTCAGCAATAAAAATATATTCATACAGAATATTACCAGTTATATACAATATATTTTAGGCTCAACTGAACATGTAGAAACTTACATTTTTACTCATTTCAGTAGCCTAAATGTGTCAAAAATGTAAATATTATGTAATGTATATATTGCGGCTAATGGAAAAACAGAAACATAATGGATTATTGACTTTGTCCATTTGGACATAGGGTGTATTATAAAAAGTCTTATTTGCTGCCAGTGCTGTCTAATTACTGACTGTATAGATCACTTTTACAAAAATAGACTCAACCTATTAATCATCCAGAGAAATGTCAAAATGTGAAGAAATAGATGCCTTAGATTTGAGCTTGAAAAATGGTAGACTTTCCTTGACAGATGTCTAAGAGTATAAAATGTGCACAAAACAGAAGAGAAGACAGACAGTTTCTGAATATTGACAATAATGAAACATTCACGTTTTGAAGGAACTCCAGAGAGCTATTACTGAATCCTCATTTAAGAATGTCTGCTGTTGAGCAATCTCATGCCGAGGGCACAGGCAAGGGTCATTAAGCAAAACTTTACAGCTGAATAAAATGGTGCTGTTTTTCATATTTTTAGAACTTATATAGTAGTGGATTTTGTAAACTGTTTATTTTCTCATACTGAATATCATGTGTAACAGAGTCCACATGAATTGCACACAGGCTATATCTTCCTATGGTAGCTGCCCCCCGATTACAGTGAAACTTTTCTGAGACACCAATTCTCAACCCTGCAATGTAAATACATCATAACACACTGCGGGGCAGGATCTGGGGCCCCCGCTTCAGGAAGGCAGCAGTGACATCATGACAAAGAGAGGATGCGGCGCCCAGAGGACACAGGGGGATGATGGACGGCTGTGAGGTGGTTGAGTCAGGGGGAGAAAACATACCTCCCTGACTCAATAGAGGTATGGCAGGAAGTTTATAAAACTCATTATTTTAGCGTTCCTAGGGATACTAAACATACAGTAAGAGCCACCATCACAGAATGCAGCCTTGGTGCTGCTGAAGAAGGCTCTCTTACTTTAATAGGCCCTGGGGGGGTTGATAAACCACAATTTTCTTGCAAAAAAAACCCAAGCCTTATTTAGCTATATCATAAAAATCTAGGGCTCTTGAAAAAAGGCAAGAAGAAAACAAAGTCACAAAAAAAATCCCTGAAATTGGAAAGGGTAAAGCAAAGGTCCATTATATTTTTTGCTTCAACTCATGTAAAATGAAAACCTGTGACAAATGTAACTTTGTCAATATTTTGATGATAAATTTTCTATTAATTACTGTTAACAGCCCCTTTATGGCAATAGACACCACACAAAAAGCCTTTGCAGCACAATCCAAAATGTGTCCAAAATCTAGCTAATAATCTAAGCTATGATCTACAAAAATATTAAAATTACAGATGAAAATACTGTTTAACCCCCTTCACGCCATGAATATTTTCAATTTTTTTGTTTTAATTTTTCCTCCCCTTCTTCAAAGAGCCAAAGCTTTTTATATTTAAGTAAATATAGCCATATCGGAGCTTGTTTTTTAGTGAGACACGTTGGACTTTTGAATATCAGCATTGATTTTCCCATATAGTGTACTGGAAGCAGGGAAAAAAAATTTGAGTGCGGTGAAATTTAAAAAAAACGTGCAATTCCACAATTATAATTTTTTTTTCAGTTACCATGTTCACTATACTATATGGTAAAACTGACCTGGCAGCATGATTTGCCAGGTCAGTAATGTACACAGATGCAAACATGTATAGTTTTATTTAAGTGATGAAATGAAAAAAAATTCTGAAATTCGTATTAAAAAAGTTTGCATTTGTCGTCATTTTCCGAGACCCGTAACATTTTCATTTTTTGGGATCTGGGGCTGGGTGATGGCTTATGTTTTGTTCCCTGAGATGAAATTTTTATTGATAACATTTTGGGGTAGATACAATCTTTTGATTGCCTCTTATTGCATTTTATTGCAATGTTGCTAATTCTGGCAATTCAATTAACTGTATTTTTTTCTAATGGGGCTAAAGGGGGGTGATTTGAACTTGTGTTTTTTTAATTTTTTTCATATTTTTTAAAACTTTTTTCCTAATTTTTTTCTGAATTTAGTTGTCTCCTTAGGAGACTTAAAGCTGCGATTGTCCAATCACCTGTGCCATATCACGATATTTTATGAATGCTGGACACAACATTTTTTTCCTCCATCTTTTCCTCATCCTAGAGTATCAGATCACACTCTGATCAAACTCCGATCAGAGTTTGATCAGAGTGGGATATGCATAATTGACCCATTCCTCTCGGATAAGAGAATATGCGCTGATGTTACTCTAGCCTAAAATGAATGTTAAATTCAATGCTTCTTAAACAGTCACAGAAATTTCTGCAAAATGTCAACTAGAATTAGAGATCTCTACTACAGGAGAGACTGGTGAATTAATCAGAATGTTTAGCAAATAATAATAAATAATAATAATTTTATATATATATAGCGCCAACATATTCCGCAGCGCTTTACAAATTATAGAGGGGACTTGTACAGACAATAGACATTACAGCATAACAGAAATCACAGTTCAAAACAGATACCAGTAGGAATGAGGGCCCTGCTCGCAAGCTTACAAACTATGAGGAAAAGGGGAGACACGAGAGGTGGATGGTAACAATTGCTTTAGTTATTCGGACCAGCCATAGTGTAAGGCTCGGGTGTTCATGTAAAGCTGCATGAACCAGTTAACTGCCTAAGTGTGTAGCAGTACAGACACAGAGGCTATTAACTGCATAAAGTGTATGAGAACATGATGGAGGAACGTGATTATGTTTTTTGTTTTTTTTTTAAATTAGGCCAAACAGGGATAGTTAGGTTAATGCGTTGAGGTGGTAGGCCAATCTGAACAAATGAGTTTTTAGGGCGCGCTTAAAACTGTGGGGATTGGGGATTAATCATATTAACCTAGGTAGTACATTAATTAATTATCATTCTACATGAATACAACCAAGTATTTCTATAAATTATGGATTAAAAATACTATCAAATCACTCTTAGAAATAAATAATATTTTATGTGATTCACAATAATGTTCCAGGCTTACACTACATGTTAATATGTACACATAACATATAGATTATAACATAAATATCTGCAATACACGTCTTTGCAGTCAACCATTAAACCAACTAGGAAAAAAATGACATTGTAATAGCAAAATATAATGTTCATGTCATAATCATTATTCTTAATGGAATGATGAACATTAGTCTTGAATTACATAATAGTTGAGCAGCTATGAAAGAGTATTTAAAATGCATACATGTTTCCATCCAGTCCTTCATTGGAGGCTATTATTCTTTCACAATCAATTGTGTGATTAATGAACATATTTAGGTGCAGAGTATTATTGTGATTCTTTTCACCTCCTCTCACCACGTCAATCCTAGATACCTTCAAGAATATTCTAGTATGAAATAGATGGATGAAGCTGGTAATCTGGTTAATGGTCCAATGTGTATTATTAAGCAGTCATTCGAAATTTCTTTGATAGGTTATTTACAATGAGACTATATCTTCTAACTCTTTGCCAAGCGTGACTCATAAATACAATCACAATGCGAGGATGAGCATTGTTTACTTCATCAGAGATTGCCAAGCGTTAAATGTGGCAACATGTTAATAATCAATTTCATAATATTCTAATTGATGTTTCCTGCTTAATATGTTATCAAAATGTTCCGTTCTTATTGGTAAATTATAAAGGGCATCACACAGTCTAACATTACAACATTCTTTATTGCATATTACCAGCTTGTTATAAAGATTTTACTGGTGTAGAAAAATAATACGGTTTCTCAAGTGTCCTTTCATTTTTAATTTATTGGGTATTTGTTGTAATAACGTTGATGATAATGAACTTCATTAAGCTTTATCCTAGATGTCAAAACATTTCCCCAAAGAATTCTGTCTTAATTTACCACTAAGTATACCATTAATCATGATAATGGTAACTCTGTGTGCAGAAATATAATGAAAAGAAAATTCTGTGGGGATTTAGAATCTGGTTTACCTCTAGTGGATCTTTAAGTAAGTCAATTATTTTATATATATATTTTCAAAGATCTAGAAATGGAGTTAAAAACTTGAGAATCATTTTTTAGTTATGGGATTTGATGTGATAATTTAAAGGGACTCTCTTATCAGGTTCTTCCTACGCCATCTGAGCGCACCATGATATATGGACAATAATTCCAACAAAAGTATCACTTACTGGGCTGCTTGCTGTGGTTTTGATAAAATAACTGTTGCATTTGCTGCAGATCAACCAGTTCTACGAATACTAAACTTAGTGTAACCTGCTCACACTATTGACAACTTTCAGTTTATACTGTGAATAGGCAGAATCTTGTCAATCAACGGAGGGCTGGGGTTATACAAAGCTCATAAATAATCAATGGAAGACTACGTGGTAGCAGGTTTACTATTTCTTTAGTGATAACCTCATGATGATAAAACAGTGATTTTATCAAAACTACTATTAGTGACCCATCACTGAAATCAAGTACTTTGCCCCTACATTATGCTGTTTTCAGATTGGGTGGAAAAAACTTGGAGGCATATTCTTTTTTTAAGTGCTTCTTAAACATGACTGAATTACAATAATGTATTTTAGAGAGTCAAAGCTACTATTCTGGGCACTATTTGTAGAATAGTTTCCCAAAAAATAATAAATATGTATTTTTGTGATAAATAGGGATAAGCGAACCTGAAGAGGGAAAAAAAATTAAAAAAATGATGTGGGGACCCTGGAATTTTCATAAGCAGCAGGGGGAAAGCTGACAGCTGAGGACTGATGTTAATATTCTAGGAAGGGCAATATCCCTAAAGGTTTCTAATCTGTTAATATCTGCTCACAGCTGTTTGGTTAGCCTCTTCTGGTTATTTCATGGGGGGACCCCCCAAAAAAGTTGTAGGGCCCCCATAATTTCAAACCAGCAAAGGCTAAACAGAATGCTATGGACTGATAGTAATAGCCAGGGAAGGGGCAATTATTCCCACAGCGCTTGCGGTTATCTCATTGTGGTTTCTCAATTCATTGTATCGGCTCACAGTGAAGTGCATCTGGGAATGCATCTTCAGTGACTCGTGATTACTAGTGATGAGTGAGTACTAAAATGCTCAGGTACGAGTTACTGAAGTCAAGCTAATTGTAATACTCGGGTGCTGGACCAGAGCAATGAGAATAATGGAAGTCATGATGAGCATAATGAGCATTTTTCCAGTGGCCCTCTCCTTAGGTCTGGAGGGGGGTCTAAAAATTGTTGCAAATGATGGAAATAGCAAAAAAATGGCATAAGAGCAGCATGGGGAAGACACCTGGAAGCATCTCTAAATTGAAGGTTGCTGCTGGGAACAATTTTATCAGTTGAGTATTATACCACTTTTACTGACTGAGAATAAAACATACAAAACTACAGCTAAATGGATTAGAATGCTCATTTGCATTGCTTTTAATGGTAAAAAAACATTTTACAGGAAATGTAATTTTAACATTTTAATACATTATCTGGCTATGTGGTGTGTGAGACATGATTAGACACATCCAGCTTAATTTATGAAGGAGGGACTCTGAAAACTGCAATTTTTCTCTCTCAAAGCCATCAGGTGGCCCTCACTACACTGTGTGCAGAATTATTAGGCAAGTTGTATTTTGATCACATGATACTTTTTATACATGTTGTCCTACTCCAAGCTGTTCAGGCTTGAGAGCCAACTACCAATTAAGTAAATTAGGTGATGTACATCTCTGTAATGAGAAGGGGTATTGTCTAATGACATCAAAACCCTATATAAGGTTTGCTTAATGATTATGCAACTTCCTTTCCTTTGGCAAAATGGGTCAAAAGAGAGATTTGACGGGCTCTGAAAAATCCAAAATTGTGAGATGTCTTGCAGAGGGATGCAGCTGTTTTGAAATTGCCAAACTTTGAAGCGTTATCACCGAGCAATCAAGCGTTTCATGGCAAATAGCCAACAGGGTCGCAAGGCGCAAAATAACTGCCCATGAATTGAGGAAAATCAAGCTTGAAGCTGCCAAGATGCCATTTGCCACCAGTTTTGCCATATTTCAGAGCTGCAACGTTACTGGAGTAACAAAAAGCACAAGGTGTGCGAAATACTCAGGGACATGGCCAAGGTAAAGAAGGCTGAAAAACGACCACATTTGAACAAGAAACATAAGATAAAACGTCAAGACTGGGCCAAGAAATATCTTAAGACTGATTTTTCAAAGGTTTTATGGACTGATGAAATGAGAGTGACTCTTGATGTGCCAGATGGATGGGCCAGAGGCTGGATCAGTAAAGGGCAGAGAGCTCCACTCCAACTCAGACGCCTGCAAGGTGGAGGTGGGGTACTGGTATGGGCTGGTATCATCAAAGATGAACTTGTGGGACCTTTCAGGGTTGAGGAAGGAGTGAAGCTCAACTCCCAGACCTACTGCCAGTTTCTGGAAAACAACTTCTTCAAGCAGTGGTGCGGGAAGAAGACGGTGTCGTTCAAGAAAAACATGATTTTCATGCAGGACAATGCTCCATCACATGCCTCCAAATACTCCACAGTGTGGCTGGCCAGTAAAGGTCTCAAAGAAGAAAAAATAATGACATGGCTCCCTTGTTCACCTGATCTGAACCCCATAGAGAACCTGTGGTCCCTCATAAAATGTGAGATCTAAAGGGAGAGAAAACAGTCCACCTCTCAGAACAGTGTGTGGGAGGCTTTGGTGGCTGCTGCAAGCAATGTTGATCATAAACAGATCAAGCAACTGACAGAATCTAGGGATGGAAGGCTGTAGAGTGTCATCATAAAGAAAGGTGACTATATTGGTCACTATTTTTTTGTTTTGTTTTTGCATGTCAGAAATGTTTATTTCTAAATTTTGTGCAGTGATATTGGTTTACCTGGTGAAAATAAACAAGTGAGATGGGAATATATTTGGTTTTTATTAAGTTGCCTAATAATTCTGCACAGTAATAGTTACCTGCACAAACAGATATCCTCTTAAGATAGCCAAATCTAAAAAAAAAAAAACACTCCAACTTCCAAAAATATTAAGATTTGGGTTGATTGAGAACATAGTTGTTGATCAATAATAAAAAAAATCCTCTAAAATACAACTTGCTTAACAATTCTGCACACAGTGTTTTTGTAGATGGCCCTCAGGCAGCTCTTAGTTTGTTAGAGGGCCATCAGGCCAGCATTATTATAACAGAGTAGAATCAATTTGAATTAGCTTGAAAAAAAAACAATTAATTTAATGTAGCAGCATCAAGGGCTGTTATTTCATCAACCCTGCTAGGAAATTTAGAGGAGTGTTTCTCATTTACTCAGCCTGATATGGAGGATACCAGGATCTTCTTTACTTACTGTACAAACTCTGCTGTGTCTGCTGTGAAATTCTGTATGCAGTGTGAGAGCTCCCTGTGTGACGATAACGTTACAGCCCACAACAAGGCACTGAATCATAAAATTATGCACTAACATAACCCATATTTTCTTTCTAACAATGTTCCCTCAACTAGAAGGTGGATCCTCAGAAAAGCAGACACATGCATATTTGTGGCCTGCTGGAGGTCATTTTGCAGGGCTCTGGCAGTGCTCCTCCTGTTCCTCTGTGCACAAAGGCTGAGGTAGCGGTCCTGTTGCTGGGTTGTTGCCCTCCTATGGCCCCCTCCATATCTCCTGGTGTACTGGCCTGGCTCCTGGTAGTGCTTCCAGCCTCTGGACACTACGCTGACAGACACAGCAAACCTTCTTGCCACAGCTCGCATTTGATGTGCCTTTCTGGATTAGCTGCGCTACCTGAGCCACTTGTGTGGGTTGTAGAGTCCATCTCATGCTACCATGAGTGTGAAAGCACAACCAACATTGAAAAGTGATCAAAACATCAGCCAGAAAGCATTGGTACTGAGATGTGGTCTGTCATCCCCACCTGCAGAACCACTCCTTTCTTGAGTGTGTCTTGATAATTGCCAATAACTTCCATCTGTTGTCTATTCCATTTGCACAACAGCATGTGAAATTGATTGTCAAACAGGGTTGCCTCCTAAGTGGATAGTTTGATTTCACAGAAGTTTGATTTACCTGGAGTTAAATTCTGTTGTTTAAGTGTTCCCTTTATTTTTTGAGCAGTGTATGTATATATATATACTAGACTGTGGCCCGATTCTAATGCATCGGGTATTCTAGAATATGCATGTCCCCGTAGTATATGGACAATGATGATTCCAGAATTTGCGGCAGACTGTGCCCATCGCTGATTGGTCAAGGCAACCTTTATGACACCATCATCGCCATGGCAACCATTATGACATCTACGTCGATACTGTGCCCGTCACTGATTGGTCGAGGCCTGGCGGCAGACTGTGCCCGTCACTGATTGGTCGAGGCAACCTTTATGACATCATCGTCTCCATGCTGTGCCCGTCTCTGATTGGTCGAGGCCTGGCGGCCTCGACCAATCAGAGACGCGGGATTTCCAGGACAGACAGCAGACAGACAGACAGAAAGACAGACAGACAGAAAGACAGACAGACAGACGGAAAAACCCTTAGACAATTATATATATAGATATATATATATATATACAGTACAGACCAAACATTTAGACACACCTTCTCATTTAAAAATTTTTCTGTATTTTCATGGTTTTCACTTCACAGGTGTGCCCTGTCAGGTTTAATAAGTGGGATTTCTTGCCTTATAAATGGTATTGGGACCATCAGTTGTGTTGTGCAGAAGTCTGGTGGATACACAGCTGATAGTCCTACTGAATAGACTGTTAGAATTTGTATTATGGCAAGAAAAAAGCAGCTAAGTAAAGAAAACTGAGTGGCCTGGCCATCATTACTTTAAGAAATGAATGTCAGTCAGTCCGAAAAATTGGGAAAACTTAGAAAGTGGAAAAAACCATCAAGCGCTACAAAGAAACTGGCTCACATGAGGACCGCCCCAGGAAAGGAAGACCAAGAGTCACCTGTGCTTTTGAGGATAAGTTTATCCCAGTCACCAGCCTCAGAAATTGCAGGTTAACAGCAGCTCAGATTAGAGACCAGGTCAATGCCACACAGAGTTCTAGCAGCAGACACATCTCTACAACAACTGTTAAGAGGAGACTTTGCACATCAGGCCTTCAAAATAGCTGCTAGGAAACCACTGCTAAAGACAGGCAACAAGCAGATGAGACTTATTTGGGCTACATAACACAGGGAATGGACATTAGACCAGTGGAAATCTGTGCTTTGGTCTGATGAGTCCAAATTTGAGATCTTTGGTTCCAACCACAGTGTCTTTGTGTGATGCAAAAAAGGTGAACGGATGGCCTCTACATGCCTGGTTCCCACCGTGAAGCATGGAGGAGGAGGTGTGATGGTGTGGGGGTGCTTTGCTGGTGACACTGTTTGGGATTTATTCAAAATTGAAGGCATACTGAACCAGCATGGCTGCCACAGTATCTTGCAGCGGCATGTTATTCCATCTGGTTTTGTGTTTAGTTGGACCATCATTTATTTTTCAACAGGACAATGACCCCAAACACACCTCCAGGCTGTGTAAGGGCTATTTGACCAAGAAGGAGAGTGATGGGGTGCTACGCCAGATGACCTGGCCTCCACAGTCACCAGACCTGAACCCAATCGAGAAAGTTTGGGGTGAGCTGGACCGCAGAGTGAAGGCAAAAGGGCCAACAAGTGCTAAGCATCTCTGGGAACTCCTTCAAGATTGTTGGAAGACCATTCCCGGTGACTACCTCTTGAAGCTCATCAAAAGAATGCCAAGAGTGTGCAAAGCAAAAGGTGGCTACTTTGAAGAACCTAGAATACAAGACATAATTTCAGTTGTTTTACACTTTTTTGTTAACTATATAATTCCACATGTGTTAATTCATAGTTTTGATGTCTTCAGGGTGAATGTACAATTTTCATAGTCATATAGAATAAATAGAAATACAGAGAAATCTTTAAATGAGAATGTGTGTCCAAACTTTTGGTCTGTACTGTATATATATATATATATATATATATATATATATATATATATATATATATATATATATATACAATTTTTAGAAGTCTACCTCAAATATTATATATGTTTGAGGTAGACCTTTAAACATTGTTAATGCAGGCATCATACACACCCTTAAAAACTTTATAGTGAGGGTAGCATGATCACTCTGTTGATTTGGTGGTGAAAGAGGAGGATTACACAAAAAAGACAAAATCCTGAAGGCTCAACCAGCCCTTTTTCATTTTGTTAAGAGTCAGCCTGTCAGCATTCTCTGTTGACATGTGGATGCGTCTATCAGTTGTAATTCACAGAGGAATCACGGAGGACGCTGATATGGTTGCAAGGTACTCCTTCAGCATCTTCCAAAACTTTTCCCTCCTTGACAGAGTACACTGTACACTGCGCATCAAGTCTTGGGTGATGGAAGGGTGTGAGAAAACTGTCCCAGACCTTCGAGAGTGTTCCCCTGCCTCTGCTGCATCTGGTGTGTTTCTCCCTAGTCTCCACTCCTTGGTTTTCCAAGGAACTGTGCCTTCTTCCACCTGCAATGTTAGATGGGAATTTTTTAAATAATTCTTTAACTAGGGCCTTCTGGCACTTCAACATTTTATAAGACCTCTCCACCATGAGAAGGAGAGATGTAAAATTCTCCTTTCAGTGGGGATCTAGAGGGGTGACCAACCAGTAGTTTGTGCTAGCCAAAATGCATTATGTTTGCCTTTAACAACCTTGCCATGTTGTTTGTATTTGGTACAGATTATAGACACAGCTGACTGTGAACAACCAACATCTTTTGCAACATTGCTTGATGATTTACCATCTTTTAAGAGTTTGATAATCCTCTCCTTTGTTTCAATTGACATGTCTAGTGTTGGAGCCATGATTCATGTCAGTCCACTTAGTGCAACAGCTCTCCAAGGTGTGATCACTCCTTTTTAGATGCAGACTAACGAGCAGATCTAATTTGATGCAGGTGTTAGTTTTGGGAATGAAAATTTACAGGACGATTCCATAATGTTTTCCTCAGAATTTAGTGACTCCATAATTTTTCCCCTATGCTTGGTTAAAAAAAGTAACCATTACTGACTATCACATTTTTAGTTCTTCGTTTCTTTTAGTGTTTCTTAAAGATGGAAAGTTGCCATTTGAAATAACTTTAGTTTTGTGCCATGTCTGTGATCTGCTTTTTTTTCTACAAAATTAAACAACTGAATGAACATCCTCCAAGTCCGGTGATTACATAATTTTTGCCAGGGGTTGTAATAAATGCTCCTTTTATGGGGTGGCAGTAGGCTATTTTTTTTTTTAGGATGGGGGGTTGTTGTGAATTTGGTTTTTGGGCTCCCCTGGTGGTCACTGGTGGTACTGGACTTGTGTGCTTCACTTTCTCTGTTCACCTGTTTCCATCAGGATATGGGAGTATCCTATTTAGCCTTGCTGCTCAGTTATTCTAGTGCCGGCCATCAATGTAACCAGAGCCTTTCTGTTGCATGTTCCTGCTTCTAGACTACTATCAGCTAAGTTGGACTCTTAGTCCTAAGTTTGTTTGCATTTTTGTTCCAGTTCACAGTTATGTTATGTTTCTGTAGCTGGAAGCTCTTGTGGGCCGAAATTACCACTCCGGTGTCATGAGTTGACACATGAGTCTTAAAGTAATTTCTGGATGGTATTTTAATAGGGTTTTCAGCTGACCGTGAAGTTCCCTATTGTATCTTCTTACTATCTAGTAAGCGGACCTCGCTTTGCTGAACCTACCTTCATACTGCGTATGTCTTTTCCTCTGAACTCACCGTCAATATATGTGGGGGGCTTCTGTCTCCTTTTTGGGGGAATTTCCCTAGAGGTAAGCCAGGTCTGTTTTTTCCTCTATTAGGGTTAGTTAGTTCTCCGGCTGGCACTGGGCGTCTAGGGATAAAACGTAGGTACGTCACCCGGCCACTGTTAGTTGTGTGGTAGGTTTAGCTCACGGTCAGCTCGAGATTCCATCACCCAAGAGCTAGTCTGTTATTTAAGTTCTCTGACGTTCCCTTGCCATTGGGAACCATGACAGTATGGCCGGCCAAGGGTTAAAACCGTTGGCAGAAGAAAGGAGAGAAAAAGAAGTCTGCAGATTTTTTTTTTTTTTCTTCTGAGCTTGCTCTATAGTTGACTCAGTTGCATTTCTGCTCTAATTGCAGCGTTTGCCTCTCTCTCTCCTTCTAATCCTTGAATGGCTCTGATCTCACCTGATTAAAATGGATCCTCAGAGTTTGGCTACAGGTTTGAATAATCTTGCTACGAAGGTTCAAAATTTACAGGATTTTGTTATTCATGCTCCTATATCTGAACCTAGAATTCCTATACCAGAATTTTTCTCCGGGGATAGATCTCGTTTCCTGAATTTCAAAAATAATTGTAAATTATTTCTTTCCCTGAGATCTCGCTCCGCTGGAGATCCCGCACAGCAGGTTAGGATAGTAATTTCCTTGCTGCGGGGTGACCCTCAAGACTGGGCATTTGCATTGGCACCCAGGGATCCTGCGTTGCTCAATGTGGATGCGTTTTTTCTGGCTTTGGGGTTGCTTTATGAGGAACCTAATTTAGAGATTCAGGCTGAAAAAACCTTGATGGCCCTATCTCAAGGGCAAGATGAAGCTGAAATATACTGCCAAAAATTTCGTAAATGGTCTGTGCTTACTCAGTGGAATGAGTGCGCCCTGGCGGCGAATTTCAGAGAGGGTCTCTCTGATGCCATTAAAGATGTTATGGTGGGGTTCCCTGCACCTACAGGTCTGAATGAGTCCATGACAATGGCTATTCAGATTGATCGGCGTTTGCGGGAGCGCAAACCTGTGCACCATTTGGCGGTGTCTTCTGAGAAGGCTCCAGAAAATATGCAATGTGATAGAATTCTGTCCAGAAGCGAACGGCAGAATTTTAGGCGAAAAAATGGGTTGTGCTTCTATTGTGGTGATTCAACTCATGTTATATCAGCATGCTCTAAACGTACAAAAAAGGTTGATAAGGCTATTTCAATTGGCACTTTACAGTCTAAGTTTATTCTGTCTGTGACCTTGATTTGTTCATTATCGTCAATTACCACGGATGCCTATGTCGACTCTGGCGCCGCTTTGAGTCTTATGGATTGGTCCTTTGCCAGGCGCTGTGGGTTTGATCTAGAGCCTCTGGAAGTTCCTATACCTCTGAAGGGTATTGACTCTACACCATTGGCTAGTAATAAACCACAATACTGGACACAAGTGACTATGCGTATGAATCCAGACCATCAGGAGACGATTCGCTTCCTTGTGTTGTACAATCTACATGATGTTTTGGTGCTCGGATTGCCATGGTTACAATCTCATAACCCAGTTCTTGACTGGAAAGCAATGTCTGTGTTAAGCTGGGGATGTCAGGGGGCTCATGGGGACGTACCTTTGGTTTCCATTTTGTCATCTATTCCCTCTGAGATTCCGGAATATTTATCTGATTATCGTGATGTTTTTGAGGAGCCTAAGCTTGGTTCACTACCTCCTCACAGAGATTGCGATTGTACCATAGATCTTATTCCGGGCAGTAAATTTCCAAAGGGTCGTTTATTTAATCTATCTGTACCTGAACATGCTGCTATGCGAGAATATATTAAGGAGTCCCTGGAAAAGGGACATATTCGTCCTTCTTCATCTCCCTTAGGAGCCGGTTTTTTCTTTGTATCTAAAAAAGATGGCTCTTTGAGGCCGTGTATTGATTATCGACTCTTGAATAAAATTACAGTCAGATATCAGTATCCTCTGCCACTGCTGACTGATTTGTTTGCTCGAATAAAAGGGGCTAAGTGGTTCTCTAAGATTGATCTCCGTGGGGCGTATAATTTGGTGCGAATTAAGCAGGGGGATGAGTGGAAAACCGCATTTAATACGCCCGAGGGCCATTTTGAGTATTTGGTAATGCCTTTTGGTCTTTCAAATGCCCCTTCAGTCTTTCAGTCCTTTATGCATGACATTTTCCGGGAATATTTGGATAAATTCATGATCGTGTATCTGGATGATATTTTGATTTTTTCGGATGACTGGGATTCTCATGTCCAACAGGTCAGGAGGGTTTTTCAGGTTTTGCGGGCTAATTCCTTGTGTGTGAAGGGTTCTAAGTGTATTTTTGGGGTTCAAAAGATTTCTTTTTTGGGGTACATTTTTTCCCCCTCTTCCATTGAGATGGATCCTGTCAAGGTTCGGGCTATTTGTGATTGGACGCAACCTTCTTCGCTTAAGAGCCTTCAGAAATTTTTGGGCTTTGCTAATTTTTATCGTCGATTTATAACTGGTTTTTCTGATGTTGCTAAACCTTTGACTGATTTGACCAAAAAGGGTGCTGATGTTGCTGATTGGTCCCCTGCTGCTGTGGAGGCCTTTCGGGAGCTTAAGCGCCGGTTTTCTTCCGCCCCTGTGTTGCGTCAGCCTGATGTTACTCTTCCTTTTCAGGTTGAGGTCGATGCTTCCGAGATCGGAGCTGGGGCGGTCTTGTCGCAGAAAAGTTCCGATTGCTCCGTGATGAGACCTTGTGCGTTCTTTTCTCGAAAATTTTCGCCCGCCGAGCGAAATTATGATATTGGTAATCGGGAGCTTTTGGCTATGAAGTGGGCTTTTGAGGAGTGGCGTCATTGGCTTGAGGGGGCTAGACATCAGGTGGTGGTATTGACTGATCACAAGAATTTGATTTATCTTGAGTCTGCCAGGCGACTGAATCCTAGACAGGTGCGCTGGTCGTTGTTTTTCTCTCGGTTTAATTTTGTGGTCTCATACTTACCAGGTTCTAAAAATGTGAAGGCGGATGCCCTTTCTAGGAGTTTTGAGCCTGATTTTCCTGGTGATTCTGAACCTACAGGTATCCTTAAGGATGGGGTGATATTATCTGCTGTTTCCCCAGACCTGCGACGGGCTTTGCAGGAGTTTCAGGCGGATAGACCTGATCGTTGCCCGCCTGGTAGACTGTTTGTTCCTGTTGATTGGACCAGTAGAGTCATCTCGGAGGTTCATTCTTCTGCGTTGGCAGGTCATCCCGGGATCTTTGGTACCAGGGATTTGGTGGCTAGGTCCTTCTGGTGGCCTTCTCTGTCTCGAGATGTACGAGTTTTTGTGCAGTCTTGTGATGTTTGTGCTCGGGCCAAACCTTGTTGTTCTCGGGCTAGCGGATTGTTGTTATCTTTGCCTATTCCAAAGAGGCCTTGGACTCACATCGCTATGGATTTTATTTCTGATCTCCCTGTTTCTCAGAAAATGTCTGTCATCTGGGTGGTGTGTGACCGTTTTTCAAAGATGGTTCATTTGGTGCCCTTGCCTAAGTTGCCGTCCTCTTCCGAGTTGGTTCCTCTGTTTTTTCAAAATGTGGTTCGCTTGCATGGTATTCCGGAGAATATCGTTTCTGACAGGGGGACCCAGTTCGTGTCTAGATTTTGGCGGGCGTTCTGTGCTAGGATGGGCATTGATTTGTCTTTTTCGTCTGCGTTCCATCCTCAGACTAATGGCCAGACTGAGCGAACTAATCAGACCTTGGAGACTTATTTGAGGTGTTTAGTGTCTGCGGATCAGGATGACTGGGTTGCCTTTTTGCCGTTGGCGGAGTTTGCCCTCAATAATCGGGCTAGTTCTGCCACTTTGGTTTCTCCTTTCTTTTGCAATTCGGGGTTTCATCCTCGCTTTTCTTCTGGTCAGGTGGAGTCTTCGGATTGTCCTGGAGTGGATACTGTGGTGGATAGGTTGCATCGGATTTGGGGACAGGTGGTGGACAATTTGGAGTTGTCCCAGGAGAAGACTCGGCATTTTGCTAACCGCCGTCGTCGTGTTGGTCCTCGTCTTCGTGTTGGGGACTTGGTGTGGTTGTCTTCTCGTTTTGTCCCTATGAGGGTTTCTTCTCCTAAGTTTAAGCCTCGGTTCATCGGCCCGTATAAGATTTTGGAGATTCTTAACCCTGTGTCCTTTCGATTGGACCTCCCGGCATCTTTTTCTATCCATAATGTCTTCCATCGGTCATTATTGCGCAGGTATGAGGTACCGGTTGTGCCTTCCGTTGAGCCTCCCGCTCCGGTGTTGGTTGAGGGTGAATTGGAGTACGTTGTGGAGAAGATCTTGGACTCCCGTGTTTCCAGACGGAAACTTCAGTATCTGGTCAAGTGGAAGGGCTACGGTCAGGAGGATAATTCTTGGGTGACAGCCTCTGATGTTCATGCCTCTGATTTGGTCCGTGCCTTTCATAGGGCTCATCCTGATCGCCCTGGTGGTTCTTGTGAGGGTTCGGTGCCCCCTCCTTGAGGGGGGGGTACTGTTGTGAATTTGGTTTTTGGGCTCCCCCGGTGGTCACTGGTGGTACTGGACTTGTGTGCTTCACTTTCTCTGTTCACCTGTTTCCATCAGGATATGGGAGTATCCTATTTAGCCTTGCTGCTCAGTTATTCTAGTGCCGGCCATCAATGTAACCAGAGCCTTTCTGTTGCATGTTCCTGCTTCTAGACTACTATCAGCTAAGTTGGACTCTTAGTCCTAAGTTTGTTTGCATTTTTGTTCCAGTTCACAGTTATGTTATGTTTCTGTAGCTGGAAGCTCTTGTGGGCCGAAATTACCACTCCGGTGTCATGAGTTGACACATGAGTCTTAAAGTAATTTCTGGATGGTATTTTAATAGGGTTTTCAGCTGACCGTGAAGTTCCCTATTGTATCTTCTTACTATCTAGTAAGCGGACCTCGCTTTGCTGAACCTACCTTCATACTGCGTATGTCTTTTCCTCTGAACTCACCGTCAATATATGTGGGGGGCTTCTGTCTCCTTTTTGGGGGAATTTCCCTAGAGGTAAGCCAGGTCTGTTTTTTCCTCTATTAGGGTTAGTTAGTTCTCCGGCTGGCGCTGGGCGTCTAGGGATAACACGTAGGTACGTCACCCGGCCACTGTTAGTTGTGTGGTAGGTTTAGCTCACGGTCAGCTCGAGATTCCATCACCCAAGAGCTAGTCTGTTATTTACGTTCTCTGACGTTCCCTTGCCATTGGGAACCATGACAGGGGGTCCAATATCCATGGCCCCTTATCAGTCTGAGAACTGCAGGTCTCTGACCGGCGATAATGATCTTACCATTGATTAGATCCTAAGGTGTTTACAGCATGGGAAACACGCGATTTTCGGTGTGCTGAACCTGAACAGTAACATGGACTTCCTGAAAAAGTCTGTGTTCAAGGTCATTTACAGTTAGGGTAACAGGGTTATTATTATTCACAGATTAAGTTGATCCTTTTTTGGATTAATCTTCTCATCCTAGCTTGACAAACAATCCCTCCTGAAGTAAATACTAAAATTAGATCCATGTAACTGTCATCTCTTTAACAGATAACTCTACCTGTCATAATTGAAAATGACTTGCAAACTAGAAAAGGGTTAGTTGAGAGTGGACATCTGCCCTAAATGGATGGAATAGAGGAGAGATGAGCTGTATTTCGAAATTTGAACTTGTCTACTTCGTTGAACTTTCCCCCAAAAAATTGATTTGAGGCAAAAATTTGTGCAAATTTCAAAACTGGAAATCTTTTATTGTTCATAAAATGCACGTAGTAGACAGAAGGGAGAGAGAGAATCTCTCTGACCATAAGAGCCTACACTTTGCAGACAACAAAGAGGATCCCACTGATCATAGAGCTTATACTCTACAGAAGAATGAGGATCTTGTTGGTTTTAAATTTACAGATGAGAGAGAGAATCACGTTGGCTATAAGAACTCCTATCAAATTTTGTATATTCTTAATATATTGCAACCATCATATTTTGTAGCACTGAGCACTTGCAATTGCTCATTTTGCCTTTCTACCCAGCTAATTCATCTCTTTTCTATTAGGTCTATGACATCAAATGATTAAAAACTGACTAGTGGAATCCTTCAAAGCTCTATGTAGAAACAGGAGGTCTATTTTCCCTGTATGAGTCATAAGTCAATACAAAAGTCCCTGGCAGGGGAAGGAGAAGAACCTCTGGGTCAGGAGTTGAAGAGGGAAACAATAAATGCAGGGACAAAAGACTACCTGTTTCTACATAGAGCAGATAAAAGAGAAGAAATAGCTGGGTAGAAAGGCAAAACGAGCAAATGTAAATACACAGAGATATATCAATGCATTATATTAAAGAGTGCGTATTTAACTAGATAGCAGTCTTTACTGGATTAGAGAAACAAATATTGTCAAATGCATATTTTGAGAATTTGTAGTTTAATTTGAACTGTAAATCATATGACAGATCTTGTCTGGTCTAGCATTCTTCTTTAGGTCTCATGCACATGTCTGTTTTTCATGCACATGATGTATCAATGATTGTTATGGATAAAGGTCTAATTGCTAACATTTCACATTGTGGAGAATGATATGTCTGTGTAGGCTATGCAGTGCCCCTCTGAGAGATTAAATATGCAAATTGTCTTTTCAGAGAGGAAGAGGGCATGAACTCTAATGCTATCTATTGAAAGTAGTAATCCATGTGCTGTCCCTCATTAACACTGCAAAGGATGGGTAAAAGCTTTGTAAATTAATTATTTACCCATATATGAAAACACCGATGATAAAAACTGACACACTGACCAAAGACTGATTTTTTGCATGTGTAAGAAAACATTAACATGTGAATGAGTCTTTAGGGCTTTTTGCATACGAGAAAATTGGGCAGATTATTCTGAGCAGAGCTTGATCAGGGTAAATGTTAGTGTCATCCAATTTTCTTGTACATGGAGAAAGTTAAAAACAATTCTTCACCTTCTCTATTCTGTCTGGGAAAATTGAATCAGATGCCATCCGAGTGCATTTTTTCATGGACCCATTGACTTGCATTGCTGACTTTGATCCAACCCTTGGATCAAAATCAAACATGTCTCCAATATTTTATGTGGAACACTCGGTCCAAGGAGATAATCGGACATATGAATATCACATGTGAAAAACATACTCGAAAGTCAAAATCAGGAATAGCCTGAGCTGTGTTTTCAAATAAAGAGCAGCAAAAATATTTAACAATAAATAAAAAAGCTCCATAAAAAGACAGCAATGTTATTTGCTTATTTATTTATTTTTAGTACATGGCTAGTTATGCACTGTGTAGAAATAATAAAGTAATAATCATCTGACTGCCTGCAGTCATCAGTAAGAAGAGCTTAGAAGCTCCAATTGCTATAAAAGAAATATTAAGAAATTTATCAGTAGGGGATTTTGGACCCATTTCTTCAAGAGTGAACATTCACTCAAAAGTTTTAATATTCATTCCATTTTATATAAGAACTTATAATTCATGACTGGTTGATACGCGGTCTCAGTGTACCTTTCCTACTGTCACATATTCAGTAAATAATGAACAGCACATTCTGAGACATGAAATTCATATCAAATTGTGGCATACAAACACCGTTAACGGCGACAGAAGCCGAGCAAGCAGTAATTGATGAATTGAATGCTAAGATTCTCATAGCAACTGTTTCTGAAATTAGTTGATATGTGAAAGTCATGCACCTTGCAAAGCAAGGAGCATAAAATATGGTTATATAAAACGGTAAATAAATTCATTTGAATGAAGCAATCATATGCGTTTCCTCATGCATGCCGTCTTTTCTTGTTCCTGTCATTTCTAGAGATGCAAACCTGGGAGGTATTAAGTCTTTGATTCAGGAGAACTGCTGAAGTGTATACTCAGACTTCAGTGTGAGAGATGGGTTCATCTATCATAATAATAAGCTATTACCAATGATAGGTTACAACTCATTGAAAAGACAGTCAGTCTAATTGGCTCAGTTCCTTTGGATTTGGATGTGCCTTGAGGACGTCTGCCGCACTTTTTAGGTTATCATCCAGTCGCTCAAACTGTTTTTTATTTTTGTAATAATTCATAATTTTTTTTAAAATTGGGAATGGTTGAATACTATGCTCTTCAAGATGCTAAACTTCAGCATTTCTACAAGTATCATTCACACTGGATACCACAGGCCATTTTTAACAACCAGGAGCCTTAGGCATGTTCTTGCAAAATATTTTAAATGAAAATCACCATCAATGCACAAGCTTTGTTAAAAGGGATGCTGCGGTTGTTTTTCAGAAAAGCAACATTATGTTTTTCTAGTACTCAGAAATGTTATCTTTAAACAGGTCAAAAATTTAATTTATGAAGGAAGAGTACATTTTGAGATATTTCGATCATAAAACAGCGAAATAAAACAAATTTGCAAAAATGATTTAATGAGGCTGTCTAGTTAAGAAAACCATTTTTTCATAAACGTCTAGGATATCATTAGATGATAGAGTAGTAGTAAGCTTCCGATAAGGCAGGAAGTAGCTAAAGAGGTTCTTCGAGAAATGTAATAAAATAAATAATACACATTTTAAAATTAAACATTTTTCTAAATATCTTTCTAAATACCTATCAGTATTTCAAAGATGGCAAATGCCATATGTCATTGTGCAGCCTTTACTAGAGATCAGAAGACATGCAGTAGGATGGGCTACGGGAAGCACGAACCAGATGCGCAAAAAATGGTTATGCTGACAGATATGAATGGTCATTCTCAGTCAGTTAAAGGAAACCTGTCACCTGAATTTGGCGGGCCCTTTTTTCGGTCAGATGGGCTGTCTTTTCGGGTCTTTTATTCACCCCTTCCTTTCCCGCTGGCCGCACGCTGGCCGCAATATTGTCTTGAAGTTGATTCGCTTTCCTCCGTAGAACACGCCTGCACAAGGCAATCTTGCCTTGTGCACGCGCAGTATGCTTTGCCCAACTGTGGGCAAAGCCGAAAAGCATTAGTGTGAATGCGCCCGCACACTATGTCCCGGAACACAGCGAAATACTTCCGGGACATAGTGCGCCAGCGCATGCGCACTAATGCTTTTTGACTTTGCCCGCAGTTGGGCAAAGCATACTGCACGTGCGCAAGGCAAGATTGCCTTGTGCAGGCATGTTCTACGGAGGAAACCAAATCAAGTTCAAGACAATATTGCGGCCAGTGTGCGGCCAGTGGGAAAGGAAGGGGTGAATAAAAGACCCGAAAACACCGCCCATCTGACCGAAAAAAGGGCCCGCCAAATTCAGGTGACAGGTTCCCTTTAAAGAAAGAGGTTTTTCTTTTCCCCTTGTCCTGCTCCACTCAGTGCTCTGACCTGACATCTCTCTTGAGCATTTGTTCTTAATGGAGGCCATCCTACTGTGTGTCCTCTGAAATATAAGATGGGCTGAACAATGATATATGGCATTTTCCATCTTTGATATCCTGTAAGAGTTTGCTACATAAAGCATACATTTTTTTTTGCTTAATAAAGGTTTGTAGAAAAATATTTAATATTTAAATATATATTATTTATTTTATTATGGTTTTCAGAGAACCCCTTTAAAGGGAACCTATCACCCCGTTTTTTAAAGCTTAGATAAAAATAGTGTGAAATAGGGGCAGAGCTGGGCTTTACATTACTGCCTTTTCGGTGCCTTTACACCCCCATTAGGCTGCCGAAATACCTTTGTGAAGTGGCCGTTTTCTGCTGTCACTCAAGTTGGTCAGGTCGGATGGGCGTGGTCACAGCGCTGTTTCTCCCCCAGATCAGGCTCATCATTACGTTGGTGGCGTAGTGGTGTGCGCATGTCCAAGGTCCCGAATCCTGCACAGGGGTGTGAAAATAGCAGCGATGTCCGTTATTCCATTGGTGGTCGGTGGGCGCGGCCATCTTGCTTTGGCCGCGCATGTTCAGAAGCGGCGCTCTGCTGGCCGTGGCTTCAGGAAAATGGCCGCGGGCATCCGCGCGTGCGCAGATGGCTATCGCGGCGGCCATTTTCGTGAAGCCGAGATGCGAACTCTGCTTCACGAAAATGGCCACCGCGATAGCCATCTGCGCACGCGCGGATGCCCGCGGCCATTTTCCTGAAGCCGCGGCCAGCAGAGCGCCGCTTCTGCGCACGCGCGGCCAAAGCAAGATGGCCGTGCCCACCGACCACCAATGGAATAACGGACATCGCTGCTATTTTCACACCCCTGTGCAGGATTCGGGACCTTGGACATGCGCACACCACTACGCCACCAACGTAATGATGAGCCTGATCTGGGGGAGAAACAGCGCTGTGACCACGCCCATCCGACCTGACCAACTTGAGTGACAGCAGAAAACGGCCACTTCACAAAGGTATTTCGGCAGCCTAACGGGGGTGTAAAGGCACCGAAAAGGCAGTAATGTAAAGCCCAGCTCTGCCCCTATTTCACACTATTTTTATCTAATCTTTAAAAAACGGGGTGATAGGTTCCCTTTAAGTTCCCTAATGATGACATTGCAAGAAAATTGAAAACTTACTGCAAGATTCCTCACAGATTGTAACTGTTTAGTTTATATGAATAATGTCTTTCTTTTTTCCCAACGTATTAAGCCCTTCTCAACATCTGCTGTACATATACAGAAGAAGTAATGTGCAGGTTTATGGAGCAGGCTTAGGAGCAGAGCTCGCACCATTCCTGGTAGCTGCTTGCTGAGTTACATAGGAAGCATTTTCCTCTAAGAACTGGGTCACACTACTGAAGAATACGAGCAAGTTCTATGCGAGAAAACAGTGCATAGCACTCGGCCCAGTGTTAATCTATGGGGCAAAGAAAGAAGCGTGTGCACTACTGGTAGGATGGTGCTAATGTAGGCTCCCACACCTTATTGCAATAACGAAAAAAACCTAGCACTCAGCTTGATGCTTATGTGAGGTATTTATTGTAGTACCCAACAAACGTTTCGGTCCATCATACGGACCTTCATCAGTAACGTACTATACTGAAGCTTGGGCAAAGAGACCGTAATGTCTCAGGGCACTTATGACTGTGGCGCCTATAAATCACGGGAGAGAAAATGAGAACCCTGCCAAATGGCTATGAGGGTGAAGATGAGCCGCGCTGGAGGGTGGTTACCTGTGGAGGATGAATCGTGAAGTGCTGCTGACAGACGCGGAGTCCACCGCTAGTCTCAGACTAGCGGTGGACTCCGCGTCTGTCAGCAGCACTTCACGAGTGCTTCACGAGTTCATAAGTGCCCTGAGACATTACGGTCTCTTTGCCCAAGCTTCAGTATAGTACGTTACTGATGAAGGTCCGTATGATGGACCGAAACGTTTGTTGGGTACTACAATAAATACCTCACATAAGCATCAAGTTGAGTGCTAGGTTTTTTCGTTAATCTATGGGGCAGCTCATATCACCTATTATTTTCTCTGGTGTATTCAGAGGGCGTGTAAAATCGCAGCTGTGATTGTCACCAAGACTCAGCCGAGACTCACCAAGCCTAACTGTGAGAGAAAAAAATTGCACAGCACACGGACCATGCGAGTGCTGTCCAATTTTTAAACATCGGTGTCCTTTGAAAAGCCAGCAATTCATGTGCCACATACAGTAAAATCACACTGACTGGTTAGAATAGAATAGATATATACACATAGAATACATACAGTGGGGAAAAAAAGTATTTAGTCAGTCACCAATTGTGCAAATTCTCCCACTTAAAAAGATGAGAGAGGCCTGTAATTGACATCGTAGGTAGACCACAACTATGAGAGTCATAATGAGAAAACAAATCCAGAAAATCACCTTGTCTGATTAGGCAAGATTTATTTTGCAAATTAAGGTGGAAAATAAGTATTTGGTTACCTAAAAATATGCAAGATTTCTAGCTCTCACGGACCTGTTACTTCTTCCTTAGAAGGCTCCTCTGTCCTCCACTCATTACCTGTAGTAATGGCACCTGTTTGAACTTTATATCAGTGTAAAAGACACCTGTCCACAACCTCAAACAGTCACACTCCAAACGCCAATATGGTGAAGACCAAAGAGCTGTCGAAGGACACCAGAAACAAAATTGTAGCCCTGCACCAGGCTGCGAAGACTGAATCTGCAATAGGCAAGCAGCTTGGTGTGATGAAATCAACTGTGGGAGCAATAATTAGAAAATGAAGACATACAAGACCACTAATAACCAGAAGAGTATTGGGAGAATGTCATATAGTCTGATGAAACAAAAGTAGAACTGTTTGGTAGAAACAAAACTTGTCATGTTTGGAGGACACAGTATGCTGAGTTGCACCCAAAGAACACCATACCTACTGTGAAGCATGGGGGTGGCCACATCATGCTTTGGGGCTGTTTCTCTGCAAAGGGACTAGAATGACTGATCTGTGTACAAGAAAGAATGAATGGGGCCATGTATCATGAGATTTTGAGTACAAACCTCCTTCCATCAGCAAGGTTATTGAAGACGAAACGTGGATGGGTCTTTCAGCATGATAATGATCCCAAGCAAACTTCCAGCTCAACAAAGAAGTGGCTTTGTAAGAAGTATATGAAGGTTCTGGAGTGGCCTAGCTAGTCCCCAGATATCAACCCCATTGATAACCTTTGGAGGAAGTTGAAAGTCTGTGTTGCCCAGCAACAGGCCCAAAACATCACTGCTCTAGAGGAGATTTGCATGGAGGAATTGGCCAACATACCACCTGTGTATGCCAAGCTTGTGAAGACTTACAGAAAATGTTTGACCACTGTCATTGCCAACAAAGGATATATATAGTGATGAGCGAGTATACTCATTACTCGAGATTTCCCGAGCATGCTCGGGTGTCCTCCGAGTATTTTTTAGTAGTCGGAGATTTAGTTTTCATCCCGCAGCTGAATGATTTACATCTGTTAGCCACTTGATTACATTTGGGGATTCCCTAGCAACCAAGCAACCCCCACATGTACTTATGCTGGCTAGCAGCTGTAAATCATGCAGCTGTGTCAACAAAAAGTAAATCTCCGAGCACTTACAAATACTCGGAGACCCCGCGAGCATGCTTGGGAAATCTCGAGTAACGAGTATACTCGCCCATCACTAGATATATATATAACAAAATATTGAGATGACCAATTACTCATTTTCCACCATAATTTGCAAAATAAATCTTGCCTAATCAGACAAGGTGATTTTCTGAATTTGTTTTCTCATTTTGACTCTCATAGTTGTGGTCTACCTATGATGTCAATTACAGGCCTCATCTTTTTAAATGGGAGAACTTGCACAATTGGTGACTGACTAAATACTTTTTCCCCACTGTATATGACCAGATTAGTGATGCTTATTGTCAGTGCTAACCATCTTAGTAGCTATTTTGAAACTGTGCAGAATGGTGCAGAGGCCCTTAATCTGTGCCCACTCCGTAAACATAAAGTGCCCCATGTCTGTAATGCTTTGGCGCAGGCTATACACATGACGAACTGCGAAACTGTTCACTGCTGGTGCTACAGTCGCTGCTGCATGTGCAAAGTAGAATTCCACCATGTCGGCACATTGCATAACAACATATTAACTTGCATGGACAAAGACATCTGAATTGATGCAAGTCAATGACCTCAGGAGTGAAAATGGTGGAAGTGAGCACACAATTTCTCTGCTTTCTGCAGCAGCTCACCCGGGCCAGGATAGTGGTGGAGAAATCGCTGTATCACCAGGTTGAGAGGTTGAAGATGTGAGCCACGCAAGGCACGTGTGTGCACTTGCCTTAGAGTAGGGGCCTGGAAGGCTGTCCAAAACTCTTCAGCTGTATGACGCCAATCTCCAATTTGAACACTGCCTGATTGCGGTGAGCCCTGGTTGTGTAGTACAAAGGTGGTGGGGATTCGCTGTGCACTGTTGGAAGGCAACTCTCATTAAGGCAGAGGTTGAGGGCGGAGGTAGAGGAGGCAAATGCAGTGGAGAAAGTGTGAAATACAGAGGTTTGCCCTGCAAGCCTTGAGGATTCCAAGACTTGTGAAGCAGCCCCTTCCCACCTGCTCCCACAGCCACTAAAGTCACACAGTGGCCTGTCTGCAAGATGTAATGCCCTTGGCTATGCTTACTCATCCAAGTGTCTGTGGTGAAATTCACTCTGGCAGACAGATTTAGTCAAGGAACAGGTGATGTTGTCTGTGACATGCTGGTAAAGCACAGACACATCTTTCTTAGAAAAGTAATGACAACTAGGCAACTGGTACTGGGGCACTGCGATGACTATCAGATTTTTGAAGCCGTATGTATCTGCCAGGCGAAAAGGCAACATTTTCGTGGCCAACAGATTGGAGATGGTGGAGTTCAACCTCTTAGCTTTGTCATATGGAGGAGGAAACAATCTTTTACATGACCTCAACTGCTTCACCAAGGACTGCAGTGCTGAGAAAGGGCAGAGTATGGTGAACCGGAAAAACTGCTGGATCGTGAATGAGGTGCAGGCGGAGATGTTATGGTGGATTCATAAAATTATGGTCTGCTCGTTCTCTGAGATCGGTTAATAATAGCAGGCATGTCTGCTTCTGTTACAGCTAATGGGCTCTCACTCAGTCTGATGGTAGAGGGTGAAGAACCCGAGGATCTGTGGTTGGAGATCTGTGTGGCAATACTTGGCATGGTAACAGAGGTGGAGGAAGAAACAGCAGATGCAGTTGATTGGGCAGCTGATGGATGTTGAGGTCTGGTGATGAGGGTCAGGATTCTGCTCCAAACCCTACTTCGTCCTCCCCGGATTAAAGCTAAAACATATTTTGGCCATCGGTGCAGATGATTTCCTCCCCTTTACTCTGTGAATCTTTGGGGTATACTTCTGATGCCCATGGCATGGAATGTGTGAACAGCTCTGCAAACTCACCCATCTGTTATTCCCTACAGTCAGTTGAGTGTTTGGAGAGATGTGACTCGGGGGGCAGCAAGGGTAATTGTGGTGACACCTCTGTGAACTGCACTGTGTGTGATGTTGAGGTGGAGGAAGAGGAAGAGAGGCCACTTGAAGATGTGCTTGCCATCCACTCGAGCACATGATCTTTCTGGCCCTCATCAACAATGTGTACTGTTTTGCGGCTGCCAAAGAAAGGGAGTGAAGTAGACAATCCAGTAACAAAAGTTGTCAGTTGTGTTTGAATAGAACGTGACGGTGTTGGTTCACTAGTGCTTTCACTAACATTACCATCTACCCCATGTACACCTTGAACACCAAGCCTATTTCCCCTTCCACAATGACCTCACTTTTTTCCACTCATGTTGCTCAGATAGTGTGGTAGGAGCACTCCATTAGCAACCAAACATTTGACTTTTTACTCTACACCAGCTCTGCACAAAGCTGAATTTTAGCAGCACTAAATGACAATGTGAAATATGGCGTCGTACTGAATCATGTTAGTAACAGAATAAAGTATTTTTTTATGTAGATGAGGCCTGCATACAATAGAATATATGCTCCAAACAATTTCAAACTCAGATCTAGATTTCACTGTCACAAAATGAGAAGGTGGGATATGGCATGCTGTATCACGTTTGCAACAGAATTTAATTTTCTTTGAACTGCAACAGCTCTGCACACAGATGAATTTTACCACCACTAAATACAAGGTGATATATGGCATGCAGAATCACGCTAGCTATTGAAAAAATTAGTTTTTTTTCACTCTGCAACAGCTGTACACACAGATTTAGTTCAGCGGCACTAAATGACAACCTGAAATATGGCATGCTGAATCACATTAGTGACAGAAGAAAGTATTTTTTTAGTGTGGATGTGGCCTGCATAACATAGAATATATGCTACAAATAATTTCAAACTGATATCTCTCCAACTGTATCACATTAGTAACAAAAGAAAGTATTTTTTAGTGTGGATGAGGCATGTATAACATAGAAGATATGCTCCAAACAATTTCAAACTGAGATATCCCCTACTGTATCATGTTTCTCATGTTGCTCAGATAGTGTTGTAGGAGCACACTATTAGCAACAAAAAAATTACTTTTTACTCTGCGCCAGCTCTGCACACAGCTGAATTTCAGTGGCACTAAATGACAATGTGAAATATGGAATACTGAATCATGTTAGTAACATAAAAAAGTATTTTTTTTTATTGTGGCTGAGGCATGTATGGAATAGAATATATGCTCTAAACAATTTTAAACTCAGATCTAGCCTTCTGTGTCATGTTTGTCACAGAAAAAAATGTTTTGTTTTTTTTTTGCTCTGCAACAGCTCTGCACACAGATGAATTTCACCACCACTAAATGACCAGGTGAGATATGGCGTGCTGAATCACGTTAGCTACTGAAACAAATATTTTTTTTTACTCTGCAACAGCTGTGCACACACGTGAAGTTCAGCATCTACTAAAGGACAAGGTGGCATATGCCTTGTTGAATCAGATTAGCAACTGAAAAAAAAATTGCTCAGGGCTTTGGCCAAAGTAAAGAAGGCTGAAATTTGACTGACACTTTTCAAAAGTTTTAATGACTAATGAGACGAAAGTGAATCTTGATGGATCAGATGAATGGAGCCATAGCACAGTCCACCACTTTGACTCCGGTGACATCAGAGTGGAGATGGGGTACTTCTATGGGTTGGTATTCGTAAATTATTATTAGTAGTAGCAGTTTTAAAGATGAGCTAGTGGGACCTTTTAGATTTGAAGATGGACTCTAAAACAACTCCCAAGCCTACTGCCAGTTTCTTGAATACACTTAATTCAAGCAGTGGAACAGGAAAAAGTCTCTATCTTTCATCAAAACTTTTATGCAGTACAATGCTCCATTGCATGCACGAAAATACTCCACTGCTTGGCTAGCTAGCAAAGGCCTCAAGGAGGAAGAATAATAAAATGGCCCGTTCTTCACCTAAACCCCATTGAAAACATGTGGACATTCTTTAACAGGAGATAAAGTGAGATGGAAAATTACACCTCTCTGAACAGTGTCTGGGGGGCTGTGGTTGTCGCTGTCCAAAAAGTTGATCGTCAACAGATTAAGAAAGTTACAGACTCCATGGATGAGAGAGAGAAAATGACACAGGGCTAAAACATGTGCAAATTATCACTCTGGAACATGATAATAAATTATTAAAATAGGATGTATCTTAATAGATTGACAAGTTTGGGTGGCCTTGTTTATGGTTATTTACAATGTTAATGATCAGTAATAGTTTGCCATATATTTATAATGTGATAGACAATATACACTCGCTGGCCACTTTATTAGGTACACCTGTCCAACTTCTTGTTAACACTTAATTTCTAATCAGCCAATCACATGGCGGCAACTCAGTGCATTTAGGCATGTAGACATGGTCAAGACAATCTCCTGCAGTTCAAACTGAGCATCAGTATGGGGAAGAAAGGTGATTTGAGTGCCTTTGAACGTGGCATGGTTGTTGCTGCCAGAAGGGCTGGTCTGAGTATTTCAGAAACTGCTGATCTACTGGGATTTTCACGCACAACCATCTCTAGGGTTTACAGAGAATGGTCCGAAAAAGAAAAAAAATCCAGTGAGAGGCAGTTCTGTGGGCGGAAATGCCTTGTTGATGCCAGAGGTCAGAGGAGAATGGGCAGACTGGTTCGAGCTGATAGAAAGGCAACAGTGACTCAAATCGCCACCCGTTACAACCAAGGTAGGCCTAAGAGCATCTCTGAACGCACAGTGCGTCGAACTTTGAGGCAGATGGGCTACAGCAGCAGAAGACCACACCGGGTACCACTCCTTTCAGCTAAGAACAGGAAACTGAGGCTACTGTCATGATCTCAATGGCAAGAGAACATAGCATAAGCATATATAGGAACTAGCTCTTGGAAGATGGGAACTGAGCTGACCATGAACTAAACCTAACGCACAACTAGCAGTGGCCGGGTAGCATGCCTACGTTGATTCTAGATGCCCAGCCCAGCCAGAGGACTAAATAAAGCTAGCAGAGGAAAATATTAGTCCTAGCTCACCTCTAGAGAAATACCCCGAAAGGAGACAGAGGCCCCCCACATGTATTGGCGGTGAGTTGAGATGAAATAACAAACGTAGTATGAAAATAGGTTTAGCAAATTTGAGGTCCACTTACTACATAGCAGAAGACAGAAAGGACACTTTCATGGTCAGCTGAAAACCCTATCAAAAAACACCATCCAGAAATTACTTTAAAACTCTGGCATTAACTCATAACACCAGAGTGGCAATTCCCGTTCACAAGAGCTTTCCAGACACAGTAACGAAACTACAGCTGTGAACTGGAACAAAATGCCAAAACAAACATGGACAAGAGTCCAACTTATCTAGTAGTTGTCTAGGAGCAGGAACAAGCACAGAGAGGCTTCTGATAACATTGTTGACCGGCAAGCAACTAACAGAGCAGCAAGGTTATATAGCGACTCCCACATCTTGATGGGAACAGGTGAACAGAGAAGATGAAGACACCAGTTCAATTCCACCAGTAGCCACCGGGGGAGCCCAGAATCCAAATTCACAACAGTACCCCCCCCTCAAGGAGGGGGCACCGAACCCTCACCAGAACCACCAGGGCGATCAGGATGAGCCCTATGAAAGGCACGAACCAGATCGGAGGCATGAACATCAGATGCATTCACCCAAGAATTATCCTCCTGGCCGTATCCCTTCCACTTGACCAGATACTGGAGTCTCCGTCTGGAAACACGAGAGTCCAAGATTTTCTCCACAACGTACTCCAACTCACCCTCAACCAACACCGGAGCAGGAGGCTCAACGGAAGGCACAACCGGTACCTCATACCTGCGCAATAATGACCGATGAAAAACGTTATGAATAGAAAAGGATGCAGGGAGGTCCAAACGGAAGGAAACAGGGTTAAGAATCTCCAATATCTTATACGGGCCGATAAACCGAGGCTTAAACTTAGGAGAAGAGACCCTCATAGGGACAAAACGAGAAGACAACCACACCAAATCCCCAACAGAAAGCCAAGGACCAACACGACGGTGGCGGTTGGCAAAAAGCTGAGTCTTCTCCTGGGACAACCTCAAATTGTCCACCACCTGCCCCCAGATCTGATGCAATCTCTCCACCAGAGCATCCACTCCAGGACAATCCGAAGATTCCACCTGACCAGAGGAAAATCGAGGATGAAACCCCGAATTACAGAAAAACGGGGACACCAAAGTGGCAGAGCTGGCCCGATTATTGAGAGCGAACTCCGCCAATGGCAAAAAAGCAACCCAATCATCCTGGTCAGCAGACACAAAACACCTCAGATATGTCTCCAGGGTCTGATTAATCCGCTCGGTCTGGCCATTCGTCTGAGGATGGAAAGCGGACGAAAAAGATAAATCTATGCCCATCCTAGCACAGAATGCCCGCCAAAATCTAGACACGAATTGGGTCCCTCTGTCAGAAACGATATTCTCAGGAATACCATGCAAACGAACAACATTTTGAAAAAACAGAGGAACCAACTCGGAAGAAGAAGGTAACTTGGGCAGAGGAACCAAATGGACCATCTTAGAAAAACGGTCACACACCACCCAGATGACAGACATCTTCTGAGAAACAGGCAGATCTGAAATAAAATCCATCGAGATGTGCGTCCAAGGCCTCTTAGGAATAGGCAAGGGCAACAATAATCCACTAGCCCGAGAACAACAAGGCTTGGCCCGAGCACAAACGTCACAAGACTGCACAAAGCCTCGCACATCTCGTGACAGGGAAGGCCACCAGAAGGACCTTGCCACCAAATCCCTGGTACCAAAAATGCCAGGATGACCTGCCAACGCAGAAGAATGAACCTCAGAGATGACTCTACTGGTCCAATCATCAGGAACAAACAGTTTATCAGGTGGGCAACGATCAGGTCTCTCCGCCTGAAACTCCTGCAAGGCCCGCCGCAGGTCTGGAGAAACGGCTGACAATACCACTCCATCCTTAAGGATACCTGTGGGCTCAGAGTTACCAGGCGAGTCAGGCTCAAAACTCCTAGAAAGGGCATCCGCCTTAACATTCTTAGAACCCGGTAGGTATGACACCACAAAATTAAACCGAGAGAAAAATAATGACCAGCGCGCCTGTCTAGGATTCAGGCGCCTGGCGGTCTCAAGATAAATCAAATTTTTGTGGTCAGTCAATACCACCACCTGATGTCTGGCCCCCTCGAGCCAATGGCGCCACTCCTCAAAAGCCCACTTCATGGCCAAAAGCTCCCGATTCCCAACATCATAATTCCGCTCAGCGGGCGAAAATTTACGGGAAAAGAAGGCACAAGGCCTCATCACGGAGCAGTCAGAACTTTTCTGCGACAACACTGCCCCAGCTCCGATCTCAGAAGCGTCGACCTCAACCTGAAAAGGTAGAGCAACATCAGGCTGACGCAACACAGGGGCAGAGGAAAAACGGCGCTTAAGCTCCCGAAAGGCCTCCACAGCATCAGGGGACCAATCAGCAACATCAGCACCCTTCTTAGTCAAATCGGTCAATGGCTTAGCAATATCCGAAAAACCAGCAATAAATCGACGATAAAAGTTAGCAAAGCCCAAAAATTTCTGAAGACTCTTAAGAGAAGAGGGCTGCGTCCAATCACAAATAGCTTGAACCTTGACAGGATCCATTTCAATGGAAGAGGGGGAAAAAATATATCCCAAAAAGGAAATCCTCTGTACCCCAAAAACACACTTAGAACCCTTCACACACAAAGAATTAGACCGCAAAACCTGAAAAACCCTCCTGACTTGCTGGACATGAGAGTCCCAGTCATCCGAAAAAATCAGAATATCATCCAGATACACAATCATAAATTTATCCAAATAATTGCGAAAAATATCATGTATAAAGGACTGGAAAACTGACGGAGCATTAGAAAGACCAAAAGGCATCACTAAATACTCAAAGTGGCCCTCGGGCGTATTAAATGCGGTTTTCCACTCATCCCCCTGCCTGATTCGCACCAAATTATACGCCCCACGAAGGTCAATCTTAGAGAACCACTTGGCCCCCTTTATGCGAGCAAACAAATCAGTCAGCAACGGCAATGGGTATTGATATTTAACAGTGATTTTATTCAAAAGCCGATAATCAATACATGGTCTCAAAGAGCCGTCTTTTTTTGACACAAAGAAAAAACCGGCTCCTAAGGGAGATGACGATGGACGAATATGTCCCTTTTCCAAGGACTCCTTTATATATTCTCGCATAGCAGCATGTTCAGGCACAGACAGATTAAATAAACGACCCTTTGGGTATTTACTACCCGGGATTAAATCTATGGCACAATCGCACTCTCGGTGCGGAGGTAACGAACCAAGCTTGGATTCTTCAAAGACGTCACGATAGTCAGACAGGAACTTAGGAATTTCAGAGGGAATGGATGATGAAATGGAAACCACAGGTACATCCCCATGAGCCCCCTTACATCCCCAGCTCAACACAGACATAGCTCTCCAGTCGAGGACTGGGTTGTGAGATTGCAGCCAAGGCAATCCTAGCACCAAATCATCATGTAGATTATACAGCACCAGAAAGCGAATAATCTCCTGGTGATCCGGATTAATACGCATAGTTACTTGTGTCCAGTATTGTGGTTTATTATTAGCCAATGGGGTGGAGTCAATCCCCTTCAGAGGAATAGAAGTCTCCAAAGGCTCTAAATCATACCCACAGCGTTTGGCAAAGGACCAATCCATAAGACTCAAAGCGGCGCCAGAGTCGACATAGGCGTCCGTGGTAATAGATGACAAAGAGCAAATCAGGGTCACAGATAGAATAAATTTAGACGGTAAGGTGCAAATGGAAACAGATTTACCAAGTTTTTTAGTGCGCTTAGAGCATGCTGATATAACATGAGTAGAATCACCACAATAGAAACACAACCCATTTTTCCGTCTAAAATTCTGCCGCTCGCTTCGGGACAGAATTCTATCACACTGCATACTCTCTGGCGACTTCTCAGTGGACACCGCCAGATGGTGCACTGGTTTGCGCTCCCGCAAACGCCTATCGATCTGAATAGCCATTGTCATGGACTCATTCAGACCCGCAGGCACAGGGAACCCCACCATAACATCCTTAATGGCATCAGAGAGACCCTCTCTGAAAGTCGCCGCCAGGGCGCACTCATTCCACTGAGTAAGCACAGACCATTTACGGAATCTTTGGCAGTAAATTTCCGCTTCATCTTGCCCCTGAGATAGGGACATCAAAGTTTTTTCTGCCTGAAGCTCCAAATGAGGTTCGTCATAAAGCAACCCCAAGGCCAGAAAAAACGCATCCACATTGAGCAACGCAGGATCCCCTGGTGTCAATGAAAAAGCCCAGTCTTGAGGGTCGCCCCGGAGCAAGGAAATCACAATCCTGACCTGCTGTGCAGGGTCTCCGGCAGAACGAGATTTCAGAGACAAAAATAATTTGCAATTATTTCGAAAATTCTGAAACCCGGATCTATTCCCCGAGAAAAATTCCGGCAAAGGAATTCTCGGCTCAGATACAGGTGCATGACAAACAAAATCTTGCAAATTTTGTACCTTCGTGGCGAGATTATTCAAACCTGCAGTTACACTCTGAAGATCCATTACAAACAGGTGGACACAGAGCCATTCAAGGGTTAAGAGGAGGTAAGAAGCAGCTAGACAGCAATTAAGGGCTAGGCAGCCAAACTCTGAGGGGAAAAAAAAAAAAAAAATTTCCCTTCAACACTTCTTTTTCTCCTGCTTCAGCCCAAACAATTAACACTTTGCGGGCCGGTCAAACTGTCATGATCTCAATGGCAAGAGAACATAGCATAAGCATATATAGGAACTAGCTCTTGGAAGATGGGAACTGAGCTGACCATGAACTAAACCTAACGCACAACTAGCAGTGGCCGGGTAGCATGCCTACGTTGATTCTAGATGCCCAGCCCAGCCGGAGGACTAAATAAAGCTAGCAGAGGAAAATATTAGTCCTAGCTCACCTCTAGAGAAATACCCCGAAAGGAGACAGAGGCCCCCCACATGTATTGGCGGTGAGTTGAGATGAAATAACAAACGTAGTATGAAAATAGGTTTAGCAAATTTGAGGTCCACTTACTACATAGCAGAAGACAGAAAGGACACTTTCATGGTCAGCTGAAAACCCTATCAAAAAACACCATCCAGAAATTACTTTAAAACTCTGGCATTAACTCATAACACCAGAGTGGCAATTCCCGTTCACAAGAGCTTTCCAGACACAGTAACGAAACTACAGCTGTGAACTGGAACAAAATGCCAAAACAAACATGGACAAGAGTCCAACTTATCTAGTAGTTGTCTAGGAGCAGGAACAAGCACAGAGAGGCTTCTGATAACATTGTTGACCGGCAAGCAACTAACAGAGCAGCAAGGTTATATAGCGACTCCCACATCTTGATGGGAACAGGTGAACAGAGAAGATGAAGACACCAGTTCAATTCCACCAGTAGCCACCGGGGGAGCCCAGAATCCAAATTCACAACAGGCTACAATTTGTACAAGCTCATCGAAATTGGACAGTAGAAGATTGGAAAAACGTTGCTTGGTCTGATGAGTCTCGATTTCTGCTGCGACATTCGGATGGTAGGGTCAGAATTTGGCGTAAACAACATGAAAGCATGGATCCATCCTGCCTTGTATGGAGCATCTTTGGGATGTGCAGCCGACAAATCTGCGGCAACTGTGTGATGCCATCATGTCAATATGGACCAAAATCTCTGAGGAATGCTTCCAGCACCTTGTTGAATCTATGCCACGAAGAATTGAGGCAGTTCTGAAGGCAAAAGGGGGTCCAACCCGTTACTAGCATGGTGTACCTAATAAAGTGGCCGGTGAGTGTATATCATTGCTCTATTGCATCGCAAAATGATTGTGTTTACTTTTATTAGATAATATCTTTCACATTGACTGCATAACCTTCCTGTAGGTCGTGAACCATTTTAACTTAAAAGTGGTATTGAACCCAATTATAGTGAAGATAAGCATTAAAAACATGCTCTAGTAGTATAACTCTCGCTCTTAGGTTAACTGCAAGTGTTAGAGTTTTGACCCTGGCACCTACTGTAGTTCTTGTATGTTTTATAAACTACCTTAGTGCTATATTTATATAATAATATCTTGAGCTACCAATATCTTGGGAGACACATATTTGAGGTCCAAGAGCAAAAACTTAGTTTCCAAACCTCTGGGTTGGAACCACAGCAATGAGGATGAAAGTACATAAATGCAATTGCTTCTAATTGATTATCAAGTATAAAAGTAATTCACATCTGATCTGTTCTATAAAAAGTTTCCATATGTTAATATATTTATCTATATTTGTGTATAATTAAACTATAAATCCATTTTCTAAGGGCAAATAGAAAATATCTGAAAATATGTATTTTGGCTATTGTAAGCTCTTAGTTTTAGGTAGAGGCAAGACATGCATTTAAGAGGCAGAAATACGTAAGTGAAAGAAAATCAAAGTAAATATAGTATGACATTTGCTTGTGGAAACTCACAGCGAATGTTATTCTCTCTGATGCCTCTGGGCAGAGAAATTAGCAATTATAATATGGTTGTCTCTGGACACTGATTTTCCGGGGAAAGATTTGTGAGGACTAGTACTGATGTCAGTGGTATGTTTACATGACTGGTATCGTATCCACAAGATAATGCACCTCAGCCAAGTTTGTATTTTTCTAATAATTTAAAGATGTGGTTTTTTATTAATTCAAGGGTATGTTTTATCCCACTAGCCATAAATCCCATTTGCTTGGAAAAATTAGAAGTGTGTTTACTTTAATAATTGCAAGGTCTATAGATTAATTCTCAGCCATGCTATATTGACTTCCATTTACTTTGCGAAAACCAAATGTCCAAAGCAATATACAAATATTTACCAACTACTTTTATTTCCAGATATTCTATTGACAGCAAGAAAACATTTATTTGGAAAAACAAAACACGCAATATGATGAATGCTAAAACAAAAGCATCTTGAGATGTTATACAGAGGAGAAAGCAGGCTGGTCTTCATTGATTGCAAGGAGCATGTTAATCCTCATGTTGTAAACAGCCCATTGCTTGTAATTACTTAACAGTGACTATTTCATGTGTCATATTACAGAAGTTTGCCATTTTTTGGAAATCAAACGTGAAACTAATTACTTTTCCTCCAAGAAAAGAGATTACATTTTTCAGCATTCAATCTTTCTCTTATAAGCTAAGTACCAGCTTTAGTCAAATGTTTATATAATATTTATATGCACATAATCTGCTTTCTTCAAGGTGCAGTAATAGAAGGGGAAGTTTAAACTGCTTGTATTCTTAATGAAAAACATCAGATATTTTGTTAAGCATTTCATGATAAACTGGACTACCTCTTTCAGGACTCATTCAGATGAGCATACAGTCGGTCTGTGTGCAGTCTGTATACAAAAAAATTATTAAGAAAAAACTCAAAAATAAAATGTGACACACATGCATATACACTCACCGGCCACTTTATTAGGTACACCATGCTAGTAACGGGTTGGACCCCCTTTTGCCTTCAGAACTGCCTCAATTCTTCGTGGCATAGATTCAACAAGGTGCTGGAAGCATTCCTCAGAGATTTTGGTCCATATTGACATGATGGCATCACACAGTTGCCGCAGATTTGTCGGCTGCACATCCCAAAGATGCTCCATACAAGGCAGGATGGATCCATGCTTTCATGTTGTTTACGCCAAATTCTGACCCTACCATCCGAATGTCGCAGCAGAAATCGAGACTCATCAGACCAAGCAACGTTTTTCCAATCTTCTACTGTCCAATTTCGATGAGCTTGTACAAATTGTAGCCTCAGTTTCCTGTTCTTAGCTGAAAGGAGTGGTACCCGGTGTGGTCTTCTGCTGCTGTAGCCCATCTGCCTCAAAGTTCGACGCACTGTGCGTTCAGAGATGCTCTTAGGCCTACCTTGGTTGTAACGGGTGGCAATTTGAGTCACTGTTGCCTTTCTATCAGCTCGAACCAGTCTGCCCATTCTCCTCTGACCTCTGGCATCAACAAGGCATTTCCGCCCACAGAACTGCCGCTCACTGGATTTTTTTTCTTTTTCGGACCCTTCTCTGTAAACCCTAGAGATGGTTGTGCGTGAAAATCCCAGTAGATCAGCAGTTTCTGAAATACTCAGACCAGCCCTTCTGGCACCAACAACCATGCCACGTTCAAAGGCACTCAAATCACCTTTCTTCCCCATACTGATGCTCAGTTTGAACTGCAGGAGATTGTCTTGACCATGTCTACATGCCTAAATGCACTGAGTTGCCGCCATGTGATTGGCTGATTAGAAATTAAGTGTTAACAAGAAGTTGGACAGGTGTACCTAATAAAGTGGCCAGTGAGTGTATGGTGACTAATATCGAACCATATGTGGAAAGTTTCCTAATATAGGTGCATGTGTGTTTAGGACTATATAGTGATCCATTGGATCACAAAATCACAAAACAAGAAGAAAATTCGACAAAGAAGCCAATAGCGATGGTGAAAAATATATACAAACTGTATTGACCAAAGTTTGGTATACATGGGTAGGAATAAAAAAACAGAAGAAAAGGAGACGCTATTTGAAGTGACAAATAAATATATATAAAATGTATTCAAATAGATAAAGAAATCACTAAAGTGCTGCAAAGTATCAAAAGAATATACAATATTATACACATTTCAAATGGCCCAAACAATCTACATTAGTAGTACTAGTAATAGAGTTGAGCGACTTTTACTTTTTTCGGATCTAGTCGGGTTTCGCGAAACCCGACTTTGTCAAAAGCCAGGTCGGGTGAAATCGGCCAATTATTGCGAAAAGTCGGGGGCAGACTGAAACATGAAACCCAATGCAAGTCAATGGGGAATCAAAGTCGGCAGTGAGTGGAGGACAGGAAAACACCTACAGTGCCCATTTTAATGCCAAAAACATTAATTCTTATTACTCAAGCTTGTCAATCTTAATTTACTTTATAATAATAGTTAGGCATTGAAAACTGGGGGTCATTTGGCTAAAGTTGTGGGGGGGTAGGGCTGGCTCAAGATTTTTGTGGGCCCAGGAAACGCGGAATACGTCATGGCGGTGGAGCAGGGAGAGGTAAGTATTTCAACTTTGCAAGTGCTGTGATCCTAAGCAAGCAGGGGGGGGGGGCACTCGTTGGCCCTGGCACAGGGCCCCTCATTGTACGGCAGTGTGTTTGATGGCGGGTGGCGCCTCCCACTGGCAGAGACACTTTTGCGTACTGTGAGGGGACCTGTGCCAGTGATGTCGCCAACGAGTATGCCCCCCACCTGATGAAGGAACCTGCACTTTCATCTGCACCTTCCTCTTTGTCCCTGTGTAAGGTGGTATAGTATGCCGGAAGGGCAACCTGACTTTCAGCAGGGTCAGTTTCTGGCTGTGTAGAGTGCAAGGGGAATGTAGTGGTCTGGGTCAATGTACCAGCAGACTCATCTAGCAGGGGCTGGGCAATGGGCAGGATGAGGAGGAAACACAGATATAGGCCCAAATAATAAAGTGGGCTAAATGCAGTTCAAAATTGGTAACAGGTATAAACAGGCGGCATTGCTTTGTTCAGTGGAGGAAAACTGTAATGAGTGGCAGACACAGTTAGTAGACCCAAATAATAAAGTAAGCTAAATGCAGTTAAAATGTGGTAACAGGACTAAAGAGGCAGCATTGCTTTGTTCAGTGGAGGAAAACTGTAATGAGTGGCAGACACAGTTAGTAGGCCCAAATAATAAAGTGGGCTAAATGTCTGCCAAAAAATTGTTCATAAATAAACAGGTGGCATAGCTAGGTACAGGGGTGAGCTCCTCTGCTGAGTAGCAGACAGTGGTAGTAGGCGCAAAGTATTAGCTGGTCTAAAAGGAGGTCAGGGCCCCTGTATATTTTAACTATCATTTCAACAAATTTGTATTGGCAGTGCCATTGAAGGATTTAACAGCACAGACTACACAGTGGTGGAGCAGGGAGAGGTAAGTATTGCAAGTGGTAGAGCACTGTTCGAGCTGGGGGGACACTCTCTCGTGGGCGGCGGTACTGGCACAGGGCCCCTCATATTATGACGGTGTGTCTGACGTTGGTTGTGCACCACCACATGGTGGACATTCAGCAGCTGCAAATGGAGGAATTGGAGAAGTCAGTAAGAGGAGGCCAAAAGCAAGACATTTTTCAGGCAAGCTACATGTCAGCAGGGGACGGTGGGGCAAAATAATTTGAAATCCATGATTGGTTCATTTTAATGAAGGTTAGATCATCAACATTTTGGGTAGCCAGACGTGTCCTTTCTTCGGTCAGTATTGAACTCAACACCTCCAGCCTTAGGTGCTATTGTGCTTTTGCCACTACCACCAGATGCACCACCACCACCATCTGTACCAGCTGGCAACCACCGCCCATGGGCTCTTCCACCAGACTTCCTCATTTTTTTGAAAATCTAACCAAAATAACAACCGTTATATGATACTGTAAAACAAGGTAGAAGGTGTATATAAACTTGTTGAGAATTTAAATCTCCCTTTTTTTTGAGAGACTGAACCAAAACTCAGGCCCTGTGCATAAAACAACACAATGTAAGTGGCAGAAAGTGGCTGGCTGATATACGACAAACTAACAGGACTGAAATATATCCACTTTGAGATAATTTGAATCTTACTTTTTTGGGGGGAGACTGAACCAAAACTCAGGCTCAGTGTATATAATAATGCAATCTAAGTGGCAGAAAGTGGCTGGAAGATATACGACAAACTAACAGGACTGAAGTATATCCACTTTGTGAGAATTGAATCTCACTTTTTTTTTTTTGGAGACTGAACCAAAACTCAGGCCCAGTGTATAAAACAACACAATGTAAGTGGCAGAAAGTGGCTGGAAGATATATGAAAAAATACAAGGACTGTAGTACAATTTCAATCTCCCTACAATGATCTCAGGACAAGTATGGCAGCAATAAAAAGGACTGCTGCACACAAAAGTGTGGACAAATTAACAAGATAACTGCAGAAAGGAGCAACAGGATTTTTGCTGTTAAAAAAGCAGTTGGTTTGCACAGCAGCGTGCAAACAGCAATGCAGCTATCAGGGAGCCTTATAAAGCAGCCTAATAAGCTACAGAGCTGATGCACAAAGATATAGCCTCCACTGTCCCTGCAAAAAAAAGGTGGCGTTGGACAGTGGAAATCGCTACAGCACAAGCAATTTGGGAGTTAATCTTCCCTCCCTAACTATATTCCTTCTTCTGACGAAGGTGCAGCAACCTCTCCCTATGCTAAGATCGGCAGAAGTAAGATGGCGGTCGGCGTGCACGCCCCTTTATAGCCCCTGTGACGCCGCAGAAAGCAAGCCAATCACTGTCATGCCCTTTCCTAAGATGGTGGGGACCGATACCTATGTCATCACGCTGCCCACACTCTGCGTTCTCCTTCATTGGCTGAAAAATGGCGCTGAAAGCGTCATACGAAACGCGACTTTTGTGCACAGATCGGCGTCCTCATGGCCGATCCCACACTAGGATAGGGTCGGGTTTCAGGAAACCCGACTTTGCCGAAAGTCAGCGATTTTTTAATTTGTCTGATCCGTTTCGCTCAACCCTAACTAGTAATATGAAAAAATTATAGGATTTATCTGAGTACAATGACAAGATGTAACTAGAGTTAATCCATATTAGATAAATACAGCTATATGCAGATATTTACAGGTATATGTAAGCATCTGATTGTGCAGGTAAAGTGCTATAGTGCTTAGATGTCTATGAAAGACAGTTGTCAGAGAGTGCTATTAAAATGAGTGAAAATGAAATAGGTAACACAATATGCATGATGTTTAGTATAACTGTATGGGAGCCAGTAAGGAACTCCACAAGGTAGTGCCCACCCCGGTCTGGGGTTTTTCTTCTTGTTTTGGTGTCTGTATACAGATCAGATAGTATACAGACAGAACACTGACCAATGATCATTTTAGCAAACAGTAGAGATCCATGTGTAAAAAACAATGGTGGCATCCCTTACTCTGAACTGTTTTTTCTTCTATCAGACATGCTGAATTATTCTCAAATTATGTGCCACATAAAACTGATGCCATTTGGATACTATCTGTATGGCATGCATTTTTTACAAGCCCATTCAAGTTATTATTTGAACATTTATTATTTCATTGTTGATGTACAAAACAAATGCCATATGGGTGTAGAAAAGCAGACATAAAGATGACAACACGGATTTAAAAAATGACAATTTTTTTCTGGATGAAAAGTAATCAATTTTGCATATGTTCATTTAAACCAATCCCTAAGGGGTTTTGACATGGTTGTGTCATTTTAAATGTATTTGTGTTGACAGTAATGCATGGCTATAAAGATATTTATGTTTTAACATAAGGATGACACCCTATAGAATTAGAAATAATGTCTGCAATGTGGTTCTGTGTACACAACTGTTGCATACACAGAACCATAATGCAGGCATTATTACTAACTCTACATGGAGCCATCCTTATGATATTCCAATAATATCTTTATAAGCATGCATTGTTAATAATTCAGCAAAATTTAAAAAAGTCAAAAATACAATTTTCAATATAAGCAAATATAAATAGGATGGTAACACAATTCCCTTAAAACTAGTGTAATGATGCTAAATGAAGCAGCTCCCACTCTGGAGAGCTAAATGTGACCACGTATTGAACAGTCAACTATTCATTTATTAGGGGTTATGTAATAGCACATTTCTTCCACAGCAGTCACTAATATTAAATGTTGTTTAAGCATTTGAAAGTCTTTTATTTCTGGAAATTCGCAGCTCCCCAAAAATTCAAAACACTCTACAAATATCAAGCATTGACCCCAAAAAATAAAAAATACCTGGCGCCATTTCACACTTTGCTGAAGACTCAGAAAGGATGTTAATGCTGCCAAGTGCATCATGCAGGCTTCCCATATTGCCGTGCAGCTATTACATCACATGGTTTAGCACAGCTACTCAGAAGGGCTATCGAAGAAATTGTAAACGATAGGGACTAGCCAAATAGCACCATTTATGTTTGTATGGTATAGAGATAGGAGGTCAAAACTCATAGCTCATTCCAGAAAAAGAAAAAGGCTTAATCTGATTGTGGTGTACTTAAGCTACATAGTAATTTTTAGCAAGACTAACCTTGTCTTAAAGGGAACCTGTCACCCCCCCCCCGGCATTTTTAACTAAATGAGCCACCTTGTGCAGCACTAATGCTGCATTCTGTGAAGGTGGCTCTTCTTTTTGTGGTTCCTCCCAACGCTGCAATATTACTTTTTATAATTTGCCCGCCATACCTTTAGTCTGTCCATGGGGCACGTCTTTTCCCTCAGACACAACCGCCTCCCAGCTATTACTCAGCCCCTCTGTGCGCCAGGTGCCACCTCCTCTTACTTCAGTAACGTACCTGGTGCCTGTGCTGTGCTTTCCTTTTTCAGGCAAACTGCACGCATTATTCAGGTATGGAGCGCAAATTATAAAAAGTAATATTGTAACATTGGAAGGGACCACAAAAAGAAGAGCCACCTTCACAGAATGCAGCATTAGTGCTGAACAAGTGGCTCTTTTAGTTAATAACGCCAGGGGGGTGACAGGTTCCCTTTAAACCAGAATTCCTCTTAACCCCTTACCGACATCTGCCATACATGTATGATGTAAGTCGGTAGCAGGTGAATGGAACAGGCTCATGGGGTGAATCCAACACATGCCCAGCAGATAACTGCTACAACACATAGCCAGGACCTGTCTCTAAGAGTAAAGGGTGAAACAGACCCCCGCCGGCAACAGTGAACCTGGTACATGCCACTGTCAAACTCTAATATTGGCATTAACAGCAAATGGGCATGAGGGTGCTTCAGTCTATGCATCTGACATCACCCCATGATACAATAGCGGGGCTCCATTGGGACTCTGTTGAAGACCTCTTTTCCTGTCATCACTGAGCTCCTTTGAAACCCAGCATGTTGCTGGGTTTCAAAAGACATAGATTTTTACTATATACAACAATACTGTGGTATTGCTTTATATAGCACAAGTGATCAGACAATCACAGGTTCAAATGCCTCAAGCGGGCTAATAAATACAGTAAGAAGTAAAAAAAAGTTTAAAAAATACATTAAACAAAAAGCTCAAATCACATATCTTTTCCCCAATTAAAAATAAAGTTAACAAAAATAAAATACACCTATATTTTATCACTGCATCCAGATCTATCAAAATCTAAAAGTAAACACCTCGATTGCTAAACGCTCTAAACAAAAAAATTCAAAACGGCAAAAAATGGCTGCAATTTCATCACATTTGGATTTTTTTTCCTATTTTCCAGTGTACTATGCGGTAAAATGAATGGTGACACTAAGGTAAAATTAATACTGTAAAAATAAAGCCCTCATATTTCTATATGGACAGAAAAATAAAAAAAAAAGTTATGGCTCTTCAAAGAAGGGGAGAAAAAAAAATCAAAGCACAAAAATGAAAATTGTCCATGTCCGGGAAGGGGTTAAATACAGATATTTTCATTTTCTGCGAAATATATACCACTTTTCTTATGCATGCAAATTTTCCACAGGGTTCTACTTTCTAATTGTTTATTTCACTTTAAGATCAAGCATTGCAAAAAAGAGTCACATCTGAATTCTGAGATAGTTTATCTGTTGTCTAGTAATCTTTCGGTTCATAGGATCTCTAACTATTCCCACATTTGTAATTCCATCATGTGTTCTTTTGTGGGTATAATGAAATACAGGCCAGATGCTGGAAACTGATACACTACAAAATATATGGAACTTCCAAGTTGCTAAAGTTCCTTTGACTTAATGAGAATTTTAACAGAACACTGGGAAACTAGCTGAGCATATCACAACCATCATACTTTATGACTCTGTTGAGAATGTCTTTAAAACCACTACTCTATCTCAGAAGTCGAACAGAGAAACATACTGGGGAAACGTAAAATGATCTTTCTTCTTACATTTATTTTTAAGTGTTCCATAATATAAATATATATTACTTTGGCTTCTGAGCTTTTGGATGTTTTTAAAGCATTTTATACCAGTACTGTATTTCTTTTATAATATTCTTTTTGTATCATTCTTACATTATTATTCATTAAACTAACTAAAATGGATCTTGCCATCTAATCCCCAGACATTAATGACAACTTGAGTAACTTTTTTTTTTTAACCAGCTTTGTCCTTAATGGGCCATGATTGCCTTTAAACATTTTGTTCTTGGGAAGACCATACTAACTGCCCAACGTTCTTAATGGGCTGTGGTTTCTAAGATAGCTACAGGACATATAACAAGCCTGAGTTTCATTTATAGCTCTCCTATCTCCGTTTGAGCAAATGCTTCGAGAATCGCTTTTGTAGAACCATACACTGATCTGATTCTTTGTTATACACCATCAATGTTAAAGTTGTTAACATTGTTTCCATTCCCTTTAACACAAGATCATTTCCTTATACACTTTGGCCCTGCCAAGTCTTTCTTGCTGTATAAATGGGCATTCACACTCCAAGATAATTGTGAACAAGCATTGTTAAAATCACTTTACTGATTATCTTGCCATGTAAGTTGACTGCCGATCACTCGTTCAACGCGAGAAATAATTTTTTTATACAGATCGCTCAGTAGGCATTATTTGCTTTGTTAGGCCTGTGTAAACAGACATTCAAATGACTACCGAGGAACAAAAGTTTACCGATTGGTGGTCGTTTTGTGCCACCGGGTCATGTAGGTGTGCCTTTAGACTATATTGGGACACAACCCATTTGCAAGGAGAATGGTAATGCAGAGTGATGTATTTAGATTACTTCCCAGAACAAATATCCCACTGTCCCGGGATGTTAGGGCTTTGTACCAACTTCTAATAAATCCTCCTGGGCATCTTCTTCAGTCCATATGCCTTCTCCTCGGGGTAGGGCCGAGATTTTGCTGCACACACTTATATTGATTACATAAACAATTCTCTTTTTCTCCTTTGGTCTCCCTGGGAACCAAACCTACAACTTCTTGCATTGTAGATTGCTGCTAAATCAATGAGCCACAGGCTGCAATGATCAGTAAAGGACAATTTGGTAATCTTGAGTATTGCAGAATCTGACAGCACAGAGAGATTACACTGCTACATAGAGATACCTCTTTAGGCCGGTGTCACACTTGCAACTGCAATGCGAGAAACTCGCGCGTGTCTCTCACCTCAATACCCAGCACTGCCACCGACACTTGGGACCGGAGCGTTCAGCTGCATAGAAATACATGCAACCGCACACTCCAAACCCAAGTGAGAGCAGCAGTGCCGGGTACTGAGGCGAGAGACTCGCACGAGTTTCCCGCATTGTAGTTGCAAGTGTGACAACGGCCTTATGCTGTATAGCAGAGTATTTATATGTCCCTGAATTCTAGAGGTGAAAAAAACTCAGATTGTTTTCTTCCTATAAAATTGCTAAAACATAATGAAAAACAATTACTTAAATGTAATTTTTACTGCACTTTTTGTAAAAAATAATACTTATTACAAATCAGCAAATAACAGACATATTTGGTGTCTTGTAATTGTAACAACCCGTACCACACAGTGATCATATTATTTATGGGGATTGGTAAATGGCATAAAAATTGGCATGATATATTTTTGTTTTCTTCATTAAATCCATAAAAAAATAAATAAAAGTGTAACACTGAAGTCATGTTCACACATAGCGTAAATTCTGCTTTTTTTTCTACTGCTTGTTTTCTGCAAGGTGTCCACTCCACACAGCGCAATAACGATCTTTTCTGATTATGGCATGTTTGCAGTGTTCTTTATGCCTTTTCACCTTTTTTGATGCAGAAGTGAAGCCATGTTTATATAGGTTTTTTTAGTGCAGAAAAGCATTGATTCTGCTCTTAAAAATGCAACAGTAATTTTTTACATGCATTTTTTTCAAAGCTCTTCATAGAAGCCTTTAAAGAAAAAAGCACCAAAGTCATATAGCACAACAGCATCTTTAGATGCACCGAGGATGGAGTTTTCATGAAATTACATCCACATTACTTGGACATTAAGACAGTGTTCACATGTACTGTTAATGCAGGTTTTTTTCGGCTGTTTTTTGTGCAAAAATTTCTGCTGTGTTTAACTGTCCAAATAAAGTGGATGTGATTTCATGAAAAATGAAACTGTGGTTTTGGAACATTTTTTTCTTTAGATGCTTCTATGTCGAGCCTAAAAAATATGTAAAAAATATTTGGTATGTCCCTCTTTCTGTTCTGTGAATGTTTGGAGATATGGTGATGGAATACTGCCCCAGGCACTCCAGTCAATAACTCCAGCTTCGGGGCATGATTACAGTGTTGTCTGAGCTAATCATATTGTTAGGATAGGAACAACATATAGATTTCAAAAACTCGCCACGTAGAACACTATATGCACACATTCTCCTTAACTGGAGTTCAAGGTTTTTTAACCTACAGTGCTTCCGAAGTCCTCCCAAAAATGATGCATAGGTAGCACAACAGAAGAAAAGAGCAGTCAGTCAGTGGTTTTCCTCCGATTATTGCTGGGAGAGGGTACTACTAGTTATAAGATTGATTTCAGGAACGCTACTGTCTAAGGCCGGGTTCACACTTGCAAGTGTGATGCGAGAAACTTGCATCAATACCCGGCACTGCCATGTATTTCTATGTAGCCACACTCTTCGGTCCCGAGTGCCGGAGGGGGTCCCGGGTATTCATGCAAGAGACTCAAGTGAGTTTCTCACATCACACTCGCAAGTGTGACCCGGCCTAAGGTTGTGTGCACGTGGTACATTTTTGGTTCATTTTTGGGGGCGTTTTTTCTTTGCGGAATAGATCCAAAAATACTAGGGGATCCTTATGCCAGCAAAGTTAATGAGAATCCTGAAGTTTTGTGCACATAATCAGTATTTTTCCTTTCAGGATTTGCTGTGCATTTAAATTCCCAGCATGTCAATTCTTGGGGTGTTTTTGCCTGTGTTTTTGACCCATTTAATGCATAGGGAGAAAATTCAGGCAAAAATTGCAACCAAAAATGTACCAAAATCACGGTGGATTTTCCGCAGTATTTTTGCTTACAAGAGATGCAGAAACCTTGCATAAATTTCTGCAAGGAAATACTCAACATGCACACATACCCTAAGGTTATGTGGGTTATGTGTGCATGTTGAGTATTTCCTTGCAGAAAATTCTGCAAGGTTTCTGCATCTCTTGGCAGAAAAAACTTTGAAAAAAAATTACATTTTTGATCTGCTTTTGGTGCATTTTTGTTGCTTTTTTGTATGCGGTTTTGTACAGCAATGAATGCTTTTTTGCGCTAAATAAAGATATTTTTAAAGAAATGTTTGGGGATGTAATTTCTTGGTTTAACATCCCCTTTTTCATGCTGATGCAGTAGTATGGCTTGGTGTCAGCAGCTGTCATTGACACCTAGCTCTAGGCTTAAGGTACCGTCACACTCAGCGACGCTGCAGCGATATAGACAAGGAGCCGATCACTGCAGCGTCGCTGTTTAGGTTGCTGTAGAGATGTCAAACACAGCAGCTCCACAACGATGCAGGAGCGATCCTGTGACGTAGCGGTGACGCACTTATCGTTCTCACAGGTCATTAGCTCCATGTTTAACATTGCTGATATCATTGCTTTTGCTGTCAAACACGACGATACACGCCGATCTGACGACCAAATAAAGTTCTGGACTTCTAGCTCTGACCAGCGATATCACAGCAGGATCTCTGCTGCGTGTCAAACACAACGAGATCGCTAACCAGGACGCTGCAATGTCACGGATCGTTGTCGTTCTCGTTGTAAAGTTGCTGAGTGTGAAGGTACTTTTAGCAATGAAAAGGTGTCAGCCCAATATCCTCATTACTAAGCCGATAAGTAAACACAAACACACACATTGTCACCAGCCTATGTAGGAGGGTTAACAGAACAAAAGTACATAGGCTGTAACCAGACAGCAATTGTTAATTTTAAAGAAAAAAAAAGAAGAAAAATAGTATGGACTCCTGCATAATTTTAATAACTAGCAGAAGGAAAGTGTACGGCTGAGGGCTGATGTTAATATTCTGGGAAGGAGCCAATAGCCATAAAGGTTCCCAGGCTATTAATATCAGCTCACAGCTGTTTGCTTAGCCTTTACTGATTAATTTACAGGGGGACCCCAGAAGATAATTGACATAGGGTTCCCATATAAAATCTAACCAGCAAAGACTAGGCAGATAGCTGTTGGCTGATATTAATAGCCTAGGAAGTAGCCATTGGATATTGGCCCCTCCCAAACTGTAAACATCAGCTCTCAGCCACCCCAGAAAAGGTGGCTTACTTAGCCTCGCTCTTCCCACTTGCCCTGTAGCAGTGGCAAGTGTGGTTCATATTTGTTGGGTTGATGTCACCTTTGTATTGTCAGGTGACCTCAAGTCCAAAGGTTAGTAATGGAGAGGCGTCTATAAGACACATATCCATTAGTAACTCCATAGTGATATTGTATAAAAACACAGACACCCAGAATAAAGTCCTTTATTAGAAATAATGACACAGACTCATTTAATAATATAAATGAAACCATACTCACCAAACCTAATCCACCAAAGCCAATGTCTCCTGCAACAACAAAAAAATAAACCAGAATATCCCTCAACTGTCCAGCGAGAAGATAATCTATAATGTCCCACGATGATCCTGATCACTTTGAGAGCGACACACTGACAGGAGGTAATTGCTCCCACAGTGTATTACTGAGCTGCCATGAGAAAGTTCACCGGAGATCATCAGCTGATCAGCACCAATGATCTCCCTTACGGCACCACTTCTCTGTGGGAAAATTCTCACTCTGAGGTGCCATAAGTGAGAGCACCAGAGCTGATGAACTCTCTTGACCTCTGTCATGGCAGCTCAGTGAAACACTGTGGAGCGATCACCTCCTGACAGCTGGTTAGAGCGGTCATATCTCCCACTGTGACTGTTCTACACGTGAGATAGCCATGGGACACCCTGGATTACGTGGACTACGGCAGACAGATGAGTATATGTAGGTTTATTATTTTACATTATTTTTAGGAAACAAGGGCATTGGGGACTGGGTGTTAAGGTGAGCATTTTTTTGTTGTTTTCATTTGAATATGTATGTAATTTTACTTTTTGGTCTTTTTTTTAATTTTAGCACAGGCGCTAGCAGATGAGACTGTCTCCCATCAGCGGCACCTGCTGTCATTGCTATCAGTGACAGCAGACGTAGCCTGATAGGAGCAGTAGTCTCTTTGGCCCACACCTGTGGGTCACAGTCACAGCTCTAGGGTCAAGCTGACATCTGACAGTATGACCCCACTGTGCTCTGACCGACAGTCTGTGGTAGCATTACCATGGATCACAGTCACAGCTGCGGGGTCACACTGATATCTGACATCAGCGCTCTGACAGATGGTCTTATCGGCGGTAGCGTTACCACCGATAAGAACCAACGCGCCGGTGTTCCCCATGCTGTCACACAGAAGACACCATGGCAAACATCACTCAGCAAATCTGCAAACATTTTTATACCTGCGTTTTTGCTGCTGATTTGACTGACTCAATTGAAGTCATGGGTGCAGAAACGTAATGCTGCAGAAAAAATGCACTGTAAATACGCACGGACATTTGCTGATCATATGCACAACACTTTAGAATTATCATTGAATAAGCTTGCAAAAGGATTCCATAGCATTTCTAGCCCAGTTCTGCTCAGAAAGAACACTGTGAAAACACATCAAAAACGCACTGTATCCACATAGCATAACAGTGATTGTTCACACCAGTTATGAGCATCTTATGGAATACTATTATTCTTCAAACAACACTCTCTCGTGACAACTGTCCTAGAAGAGAACAACTTTAATATCAAGCTAATGTATTTTATGTTCTATATCTCACTTTTATTGATGTCATTGTCTCTAGACTTAGAATACCTCTGTAGAGATCTAAAAATCCCATTCGTAGGTATAAGCATTTGCATGAAAACAAAAACTACAAAGTATAATGCTTTGCGCTTTACTAACATTTGTTAAATAAAGACTATTCTTCTAAAAAATTTCCATCAATACCATTGTATGTAATACATTTATAAATGTACTTGAAAAAATGTTGTAGGCAGAAACCATAGCACAGATGTGAAAAGAGCCTACTTCATAATAGTGCATTCCACTTATCACTATTCCTCCATCAGTAATAAAGTGCATACAAAATTCAGATTGATTCATTTAATAGAAATCTTACTATAGCCAATTAATTTTAAAATAAAATGAATGGTAAAATGAAATGAATGATCAAATAAAATTAAAAATGTATTATTGGGAAGATACTGTGAGATGATTAATAATTTTAAAATATTGTTTATTTTGTTGTTTGTTGTTTATTTTTCAAACCTGTTAACTTATATTTTAGATTATTTCCAATGTGCTTTATAATCATTTTCTTCCATTATTAGGTATTTTCTAAAAAATAATTTAAGCTGTAAATATCAATTCAATGACATTTATATTCTCTAAGTTCTAATATTAACCGCTAGCTTATCTAATCTCCTCATCCACTTCAAAACCACTTCTTCTTCAGTCTCCTTTTATTGCAGTTTGCAATGTGTGTCCCCTGTCAGAAATACATTTTAAATAAATAAATAACAAGTCAAATCTGCAGGAGCCATTGTGATGGTAAGCTACTTAATCATTCGCGTAAAAAAATGTCATCATGGCTATAATTCACATGATGTAACATGACAGTTAAGATGTACTGTGGTAATTTGTGAGAGCTTTCAGTATTATTGAAGTATCAAAAATTTATATGGTTCACTTATTAAGTCAAATAGTTTCATTCAGACAGAAAAGGCTGATACTAAATCACAAAAGACCAAAGCATTACACTAGGGGAAGAAAAAAAAAGATTAAAAAAAGACTTGTATGTTAAAATGATTTGTACATAGAGTTATGATTATTCCATTCAGTGAGTGGGAACATGGAGATAAGAAAAAGATAATAAATATCTGTGAAGCGGATGGAATTCTTTGCTTTTGTCACTTGTTAAAGCTTGGAGCATGTAAACTTAAAATTGGAATTTCTGTTTGAAGAATGACAATGGGCTGACAGCATTGATGACATATGCAAATGATTCTCCAGTGGACTTCGAGCTATATTTTCTAAAAATTATGCAGAAAAGGAAAACATTTATTAAAACTATTTGTGTCACACCAGTGATGGACACAGACAGACACCTGTGTAAGAACGCCAGAATTCCTTTTTTTTTGTTGCCGTGGCATTGCATTAAATTGCAATAACGGGCGATCAAAAGGTTGTATCTGCACCAAAATGGTACCATTAAAAATGTCAGCTCATCGCGCAAAAAAATAAGCTCTCACCCAACCCCAGATCACGAAAAATATTGGAAAACTGACCAATTTTTGTTTTAACAAAGTTTGGAATTTTTTTTCACCACTTAGATAAAAAAAACCTAGACATGTTTGGTATCTATGAACTCGTAATGACCTGTATAATCATAATGGCAGGTAAGTTTTAGCATTTAGTGAACCTAGTAAAAAATCCAAACAAAAAGCAAATGTGTGATTGCACTTTTTTTTGCAATTCCACGGCACTTTGAATTTTTTCCCGCTTTCTAGGACACAATATGTTAAAACCAATGATGTCGTTCAAAAGTAAAACTTGCCCCGCAAAAAACAAGCCCTCACATGGCCATATTGACTGAAAAATAAAAAAAGTTATGGCTCTGAGAAGAAGGGGAGCTAAAAGTGAAAACGCAAAACCGAAAAAGGCTCCAGGGATGAAGTGGTTAATAAGGTTGCAAGGGACATTATAATAATCAAATGCATGTGACAGTATTTTATGTAATGGCAGCAATGTCGCTTGCAAATTTTCTCTATAGAAGAAACTTTGAGAATGCATCATGTATCTCATGGTTTCTCTGTAAGCCTCCACTATGTAGCTCTAACTTTAGCATTATTCCTGCAAAATACGAATGTGAACTGTGTAAAAATGACTGACTGAGGATCTATTTTCTAAGTCTGAAAGTATTTTTAAGGTTGATCACGGTTGTTTGCGGTTTTATTTTTAGTTTTGGATTAAAAGCAAAATGTCTTTTATTATAGTTATGTCTTTGGTGCATCTTCACACATTAACAAACCCAGATAACCAGGCAACTTTATTACAAGGGAAACATTCAAATTTTTTCTCAATGAGGGCCATATTCGTACATGTCACTTGAAATGTTGCTAAAGGTTTTCCAAAAATGACAGTCTTTACCTTGCCCTAATTTCTGGATGTCTTTTCTACATACAATTCTACTATTAGACAAAAAATGGTATACTAAAACCTATATTTAATAAAACAATTTAAAACCTTAATAGAAAACTAAGTCTAAGGTTGATATAGCTACTCACATTTTGGGCCTGTACTCCAACCAGCATTATTATAAGTAGTCAATAAATTAGGAAAGATAATTGTGAAAAAGACTTACTTTTCTGTGCAAGTATGCAGCCGGGGCTGACCAATAAATGATGTCCAGTAGCCCTTGGGATCGTGCATCTTCTCTTTTAATGCTTAGTTGCTGTGGGCCATCAAACTTTTCCTTATTAGGTGCAACATTGATGTTACCATCTATTTCAGTAAGGTGCCACCCATTCATAACAATGACCTGATGAAATAAATATTTTTGGGGGTACAAAAGTAACATATATAGTAAATATATAGTAAAAAATAATATGCAAATTAATTATCAGCTGCAATTTATTTAAAATTTCTATGTCATAATTATTGCCTTGTTTGCCTCCAGTAAAATAACACTTATACTCACCTTCGGTGCTGGCGCCATTCCAGCGGTGTTAGTACTGTCTCTCCTGGAGCTCATGGAATATTGTTACAATCCCTGTGACCAATTAGTGTCCGCTTCACTCTTTCCTCCTTCAGATGTATCACAATCAGAGGAAGCAAAAGAGCAACAGATCTCACTTTTTTAAATTTAAGTAATTTGTCTGAAGGCAGGGATAATAAAGTGACCGCTGATTGGTAGCAGAGATTGCATGATGTAACAATGTCATGCAAGCCCTGAGAGACACAGTGTCTAACCCGCTGAATGGTGCCAACACCAGAAGTGCATATAAGTGTTTTTATTTTACTATGAGTAAACAAAAGGATTGAGAAGGGGTTGCCCACGAAGTGGACAATCCCTTTAAATGTAATTTAACATTAGGATCAACCCTTCTAAACCGTCTATATGGGCATGAAAGTGCATACATTAAAATATCTTTATATTTAACATCTGATGACTTAGTCCTGAAAAATCTAAACATTTTTATCATAAAAAAGAGGAGAGTGAGGCTATGTTCACACTTTGCGGGTTTTGCCGCGGATCCGCAGCGGATTTGACACTGCAGATCCGCAGCAGTTTTCCATGCAGGGTAAAGTACAATGTTACCCTATGGAAAACAAAACCCGCTGTGCACATGCTGCGGATTTCCGCGGAAAAAGCCGCGCGGCTTTTCTGCAGAAAAAAAGAAGGAGCATGTCACTTCTTGGTGCAGAATCGCAGCGATTCTGCACCCATAGAAATGCATTGATCCACTAACTTCCCGCATGGGGCTGTGCCCACGTTGCGGGAAGTTAAGTGGATAATGTGCCGATGGTACCCGGGGTGGAGGAGAGGAGACTCTCCTCCAGGCCCTGGGAACCATATTTTGGTGTAAAAAAAAGAATTAAAATAAAAAATAATGCTATACTCACCTCTCTGCGCTGCCCGCGGCGTCCGGTCTCAGTTGCTGTGCCGAACAGGACCTGTGGTGACGTCGCGGTCACATGACTGTGATGACGCCGCGGTCACATGACCGTGACGTCACGAAGGTCCTTGTCGGCACAGCCGCTTGCAGCGCCGAGGAGATCGCGACGTCAGAGGGTGAGTATAAGGCCAATTTTTATTATTTTTTACATTACTATTGATGCTGCATATTGCTGCATATGCAGCATCAATGGTACAGGAGTAATCCCGCAGCAGAAACCGCGGAACAAACCGCGATAAATCTGCAGGGATAACCACAGCAGTTTTGCCCTGCAGATTTATCAATTCCGCTGCGGGATTAACCCACAGAGGAACCCGCAAAGTGTGAACGTGGCCCAAGAGGTAAGATGAGAGTAAAGCGGATGGTGATCGGCAGCAGGGATCACATGATGCAACAATATCACGTGAGCCCCAGGAGAAACTGCCATGATCTAGCCAGTGTTTGTTTCTTGCTATTCTCTCCCCATTCTGGTCATGTGGGGGTTAAAAAAAACACCATAAGAGGAAAAACCTCCACTATACAAAACAAAAAAACACCAGAACACAGGCAGAGATGCTTACCTGTTCAAGGCCTCCAACAATTGCACTAACCAGGGTGCACCAGGCCCAAGTAGAGATAGCAAATACACAGGTGCAAATAATACTAATGCAGCCAACCTACAATCAGGAATTGGCCGCTTGGAGCGCCCGTGCAACAAATAGTCTGTGTGTGGCATGTTCACACAGGAATGCAAAGTATATGGTACAAAGCCTATTAATGTCGCCATATGTATAGCGGGCTAACCATGATGCATCCTGTGTGAACAGAGGCCATAGTGTACAGAGCCATCTAGGGCCCAGTCACACCCTGGAAAAATATACAGTGCACAAAAACATAACAATGTATGCAAGGTATTGGTTGATATTATGTCCACAATATTTAAGCTGCCAACCCACGTCAAGGGTCCTTGTATATTGGCAGTCCTAATCTAAAAAAAACACCATAAGAGGAAAAACCTCCACTATACTAAACAAAAAAACACCAGAACACAGGCAGAGATGCTTACCTGTTCAAGGCCTCCAACAATTGCACTAACCAGGGTGCACCAGGCCCAAGTAGAGATAGCAAATACACCGGTGCAAATAATACTAATGCAGCCAACCTACAATAAGGAATTGGCCGCTTGGAGCGCCCGTGCAACAAATAGTCTGTATGTGGCATGTTCACACAGGTTAGTGCAATTGTTGGAGGCCTTGAACAGGTAAGCATCTCTGCCTGTGTTCTGGTGTTTTTTTGTTTAGTATAGTGGAGGTTTTTCCTCTTATGATGTTTTTTTTAGATTAGGACTGCCAATATACAAGGAACCTTGACGTGGGTTGGCAGCTTAAATATTGTGGCCATAATATCGACCAATAACTTGCATACATTGTTATGTTTTTGTGCACTGTATATTTTTCCAGGGTGCGACTGGGCCCTAGATGGCTCTGTACACTGTGGCCTCTGTTCACACAGGATGCATCATGGTTAGCCCGCTATACATATGGCGTCATTAATAGGCTTTGTACCATATACTTTGCATTCCTGTGTGAACATGCCACATACAGACTATTTGTTGCACGGGCGCTCCAAGCGGCCAATTCCTGATTGTAGGTTGGCTGCATTAGTATTATTTGCACCTGTGTATTTGCTATCTCTACTTGGGCCTGGTGCACCCTGGTTAGTGCAATTGTTGGAGGCCTTGAACAAGTAAGCATCTCTGCCTGTGTTCTGGTGTTTTTTCATGTGGGGGTTAACCTCCTTTGCCTCGTTTTAGGGTCTGTTTTGCTATTTTAGTCCATGGCTGTCTGCAAGCAGTGTCAGCTATAGTTCTTGCCCCTGGCTTGAGCGACTGACCCAGTCAAACCACTGCCTTCCCATTCCTGCTTCCCCGCTCATCTTGCTGTGTGCTTCCTGTGCAGTGACCTTGGTATCTGACCTGGCTTTTCCTCTGACCTGGCTTTTCCTCTGACCTGTTTCTCTGTCTTACGACTCTGGCAATTCCGCTCCCAACTGGCTCCGACTTCATTGGCTTGTATCTGACCACGTGTATTGCTGTTTCTCCTGGTACTGCGTTTCCTGTCCATTCCTGACCCGGCTTGTCTGACCTCTCTCGCCACCTAGTGGTGCCTGTGCTGCCTCACTGAAATGTTTTGCCGAGAGAGCTACCTATCTTCCCTTTCCAGCACCCCCTGGGATAGGACGCACGATACTGCACTGCAGCAGCATTAAAGAAACAATGCCAACACCATTGGAACAGTGCCATCACTGGAGGTGAGTATCAGTGTTGCTATTTTACAGGAGGCAAACATGCCAATTGACAATGGATTGTCTGAGTAGTAAACAACCCCTTTAAAGGTAATCTATCAGAAGTCAAACCACCTAAGGAATCTATATGGGAAAGCTGGTCATAGGAAACTGAATAAAATGATACCTTTATATCTGATATCTGATATCTTAATAAAGAGAAATTCTCATTTTCTTAATATATAAATTAGCTGTTAAGATCTATGGGCAGAGCACAGATCGACCAGAGAATCTGCATCAAAGGCTTAATTTAAATGAAACGGGAAATTTCTAGTGTGATATATGTAACTAACATGGTATAGTACAATTGAACTGTGCCTCATTACAAACATGTGTGTAGCAGCTGCTCGCATAGCTTTGCCATATTGTAAAACTGGCTGCCTGTGAGATGGAAGCTGAAGCACTGAGAGGGCACCTGTTTAATTATACAGGGTGGGCCATTTATATGTATACACCTAAATAAAATGGGAATGGTTGGTGATATCAGCTTCCTGTTTGTGGCACATTAGTATATAGGAGGGGAAAAACTTTTCAAGATGGGTGGTGACCATGGTGGCCATTTTGAAGTTGGCCATTTTGGATCCAACTTTATTTTTTTCAATGGGAAGAGAGTCATGTGACACATCAAACTTTGACAATCCAATACAGTGGGCAGCACTTTGAAAACCTTTTATAAGTGGTGACAAACTTGTAAATAACTCATGAAAGAATAAAATTACGTTAAAACCAAGCAGACCATTGTGAAATTCTCAATAAGTTTGATGTGTCACTTGAACCTCTTCCCACTGGAAAAAATAAAGTTGGATCCAAAATGGCCGACTTCAAAATGTCCGCCATGGTCACCACCCATCTTGAAAAGTTTTCCCCCTCCCATATACTAATGTGCCACAAACAGGAAGTTGATATCACCAACCATTCCCATTTTAATTGGGTGTATCCATATAAATGGCCCACCCTGTATGCTATGTCAGTTATAATAATACACAACTTTGCAGGGGAGTTTCAGGTTGCTCTGTTTCAGTGAGAGCAACCTAAAATGATTCACTCAAATCATGTGCATTATATAAAATACATATTTTTATGTAGCAGAAAGGTATTTGGGTATTATCAGTAACCAAGCCCTTGGGGCAATCGCTACCTCTACAACTCTATAGGTTCATCACTGGAAATATAAATTTATGTAAAATATATAATTATATAATATCAAAACCTGGAGGTAGCCACAGAAAACAATGGAACAAGTTTCCATAATGTAATTTTGATACTAATGAACATCATACAACATATATTGTAGATTTGTCATAAAAAATAATTATATTGGTACCATTTCAATATGCTACTAGTTTCTGAAGCACTTACTTTTGTATATGTAAGACGAGAATCAATGCAGATATTTGAAACTCCAGAACAAAAACACTCCTCACATCCTCTGGGATTGTCACGCTTAAGGTTAAAGAAGCCATGTTTACATGTATGACAGGTATCTCCTACTACATTTTCCTAAAAGAAAACATTAAAGATAGCATGACTACAGGAGTCAAGTGAGAATATTATATCACATTTCAAATTATTGCAAATTAAGTTATGATTTCTATTTTTTTGCACACTTATGTTGCAAACATCTGAAACAGAGTCTTATTGTTCTAAACCACTGTAAAATAAGACAAAATTTGTTTTGCAGGGTTTAGTGTCATTTTTCTGTTCACAAAAGATGTTCGTGCTACATACTGCACAGTGGACCACTAGAGGATTCTCCTGTTTTCCTGTAGGCCAGTCCAAGCCTGGTGGAACTGCTCCAAAAACCTTGTAAAGCACTCAAAAAACCCTCAAAAGTATTTTCCTGTTCAATTCTATTTTAAAAGAATTGCTGCTCATGTATTTAGGCTTTTGAGTGTCTTTAATATCTCAGGTTTCCAAAATTGCTTAGCAGTTAACAAACTGAGCTGACCATTCTTAAGAGATTTTCCACTGAGAAAGCACTCAATACCTTAAAATAGCATGCCCAGAAGACATCTGGTAGCCTTTTGTATCATATTGTGAACATTTTCACCTTAAAAAAAATTAAGCTGAATTTTTCTTATTGCTTGATGTCTTAAAAAAGGACTCCCGAAATACTCAAAATATGCCCCCCAAAAATGATTACGAAAATGCCAAAAAAAGTTTCACATATTGACAATTAGACCACTCAAGCTACAGTTAGCATGTAAATATATTGTATTTTTATTTTTTTTATAAACATTTCTGTGATCACACTATTCTTTAAAATCACCTATAACTAGTGTTGAGCGATACCGTCCGATACTTGAAAGTATCGGTATTGGAAAGTATCGGCCAATACCGGCAAAGTATCGGATCCAATCCGATACCGATACCCGATACCAATACAAGTCAATGGGACTCAAGTATCGGACGGTATTCCTGATGGTTCCCAGGGTCTGAAGGAGAGGAAACTCTCCTTCAGGCCCTGGGAACCATATTAATGTGTAAAAGAAAGAATTAAAATAAAAAATATTGCTATACTCACCTCTCCGAGGGAACCGGCAGCGTTGTTTGCTTAAAATTCGCGCTTTTCTTTCCTTACGTGAAGTCCCGGCTTTGTGATTGGTTGCGTCGCAGTCACATTGGCGACGCAACCAATCACAGCAAGCCGTGACGTAATTTCAGGTCCTTAAGGATTTTAAAATTACGTCCCGGCTTTGTGATTGGTTGCGTCGCAGTCACATGGGCGACGCAACCAATCACAGCAAGCCGTGACGTAATTTCAGGCCCTTAAGGATTTTAAAATTATGTCCCGGCTTTGTGATTGGTTGCGTCGCAGTCACATGGGCGACGCAACCAATCACAAGCCGTGACGTCACGGGAGGCTGGACACGCGCGCATTTTAAAATGCGCGCTTGTCCAGCCTCCCGTGACGTCCCGGCTTGTGATTGGTTGCGTCGCGGTCAACCAATCACAAGCCGGGAGGCTGGACACGCGCGCATTTTAAAATGCGCGCTTGTCCAGCCTCCCGTGACGTCCCGGCTTGTGATTGGTTGCGTCGCGGTCAACCAATCACAAGCCGGGAGGCTGGACACGCGCGCATTTTAAAATGCGCGCTTGTTCAGCCTCCCGTGACGTCCCGAATGCGCGCGTGTCCAGCCTCCCGGCTTGTGATTGGTTGACCGCGACGCAACCAATCACAAGCCGGGACGTCACGGGAGGCTGGACAAGCGCGCATTTTAAAATGCGCGCGTGTCCAGCCTCCCGGCTTGTGATTGGTTGACCGCGACGCAACCAATCACAAGCCGGGACGTCACGGGAGGCTGGACAAGCGCGCATTTTAAAATGCGCGCGTGTCCAGCCTCCCGGCTTGTGATTGGTTGACCGCGACGCAACCAATCACAAGCCGGGACGTCACGGGAGGCTGGACAAGCGCGCATTTTAAAATGTGCGCGTGTTTAGCCTCCCGTGACGTCACGGCTTGTGATTGGTTGCGTCGCCCATGTGACTGCGAAGCAACCAATCACAAAGCCGGGACGTAATTTTAAAATCCTTAAGGACCTGAAATTACATCACGGCTTGCTGTGATTGGTTGCGTCGCCCATGTGACTGCGACGCAACCAATCACAAGCCGGGACTTCACATAAAGGAAAGAAAAGCGCGAATTTTAAACAAAGAACGCTGCCGCTTCCCTCGGTAAGGTGCAGGCTGCGTCGGAGAGGTGAGTATAGCAATATTTTTTATTTTAATTCTCTCTTTTACACATTTTTACATTAATGTTGTTTCGATACCGATACCAGATACTACAAAAGTATCGGATCTCGGTATCGGAATTCCGATACCCGCAAGTATCGGCCGATACCCGATACTTGCGGTATCGGAATGCTCAACACTACCTATAACCCCTTTAAACATTCCATGTTAATTCATGATTATTCAAAGTAGCTTTAAAGACATAAATAGTTACCTTGCAAACACATGGATCAACACATGGATCCTCATTTATGCTGCCGGAAACACCGCAGTTACACTGTACACAATCCGGATATCCCTTGTATCCTAGATCACACTGATCACATTTTTCTCCTGTATAACCAGGCTTGCAATAACAGGATCCAGGTAGCAAGTCTAGATAAATAGGATAGGCAGATATTAAAACCATTTATGTTTCAATTTTTGTGTAAAACTTCCAAACAGCAAATCTACAGCCAGCACTGCACTTATTTTGTTAATGACCTCTATTTTTCATTCTGTCAAGAACCAGCCAACGCAACCACTATAGAGGTCTTCAAGAAGTGTATACAATTCATTTTGAGTATACTGAAAATTCATCCTTAGCTATTTTGAAGTTAGCTTACTATATAAATAAATGTGACAAACCAGAAGTTAGGAAGGAAAGAGAGATATATAGGGTGCCCATACTGGAGCTTCAACAGTAAGGGATGTTAACTGTCGCATTACCACCACCAGAGACACAGTATATAATAGTTTTTCTTGGTTGGTGACGCTGAAGCCACAGAAGTCTGTGACTGCAATGTGTAAAATGATGACGGCCTGCTGACCATAAGAGCTTACAGTCTACAGGAGAGAGAAAGAGAGAGAGAGGACCCCGATGACCATAAGAGATTACAGTCTACATGAGTGAAAGGCTTACCTAGTCATTTTAGAGATGGAAAATAACTTTGTCACATAAACTGTGCTCCACTGGAAATCACTGATCTGTGATGGCCCAGGTACTGACCACCACTGTACAAGGTATGATATTTCGCATGATGTTGTATTTGCAGGGCATCATGGGCAAGCATGTGCAACACCGCAAAATGCAGAAAGACTGAAATATGAATTTCAGCAAACAGGACTCGAGCTCTGTCCTCCACAAATTGATCCGCTTATCTCAGCATAGCATGATAATCATTGATGAATATCCAGAAACAAAAAGAAATCCACAGGACTAACTTCTAAAAGTGTTAATTTTACTTTACCCCCTTAAGGATCAAGCCTCATTTTTAATATCTGACCAGTGTAAGTTTATGAGGAAATAACTCTAGAACTCTTCAATGAATCCCAGTGATTCTGAGATTATTTTTTGTACCTTACAGTACTTCATGATAGAGGTAAAAATTTGTTCAGTATGACAGGTTTATTTATGAAAATATTTGAAATTTGTTGAAAAGTTTGAAAATTTCACAATTGTTAAATTTTTAATTCTTATGCCCTTAAACCAGAAAATTATGTCACACAAAATAATTAATAAAAACATTTACCGCATTTTTACTTTACATTAGCATAGTTTTTGAAAACTATATATTTTTCTGCTTGGAAATTAGAAGGGTTAAAAGTTAATCAGAAATTTCTAATTTTTACAAAAAACTAACAAAACCATTTTTTTAGGGACCACATCACATTTGAAGTGACTTTGATGGCCTATGTGACAGAAAATATCTAAATGTGACACGATTCTAAAACCTGTACAATTCAAAGACCTCATAACCACATTAAAGATGTTTATTAACCCTTCAAGTGCTTCACAGAAATTTATGGAATGTGAGAAGAAAAAATGAACATTTAACTTCCTTTTACCAAATTTTTTTAAGCCCCATTTTTTTATTTTCACAATGGTAACAGGAGAAAATGAACCTCAAAACTTGTTGCACATTTTCTCCTGAGTACGCTGATACCCTATACGTGGGTGAAAACTACAGGTTCGGGGCATGGCAGGGCTCAGAAGGGAAGGAGCACTGTTTAACTTTTTGAATGTAAACATGGTTGGAATCAAGAGCGGACGCCATGTCGCATTTGGAGAGCCCTAATGTGTCTAAACAATGGGAAACCCCCCACAAGTGATGCAATTTTATAAACTAGACCCCTTAAGGAATGTATCTAGATGCATGGGGAGCAAGTTTATAATGTAGAGCCGTGAAAATAAAAAATCACATTTTTTCCACAAAAATTTTCTTTAAGATTATTTTTTATTTATTTTCACAAAGGTACCAGGAGAAATTGGACCACAAAATTTGTTGTGCAATTTCTCTAGAGTACGCTGATACCCCATATGTGGTTGGAAACTAATTCAGAGGCACAGTGCAAAGCTCGAAATAGAGGAGCGCCATATTGGAGTTCAGATTTTGCTGAATGGTTTGCGGGTGCCATGTCCCATGGTGACATCAATTTTACAAGCTACACCTCTCAATGAGTTCATCTAAAGGAGCAGTGCTCATAATGACACCCTGGGTGTGTCACCGAATTTTATGCCATTGGGCAGCAAAGAAAAAGTAGTTACATTTTTAAGCTCAAAATACATTTTCCCACTGGAAATGGGTAGAAATGGCACCAAAATTTGTCACATAATTTCTGCTCACTGTGGAAATACCCCATATATATGACTGTACAGAACAGTACTGCTTAGCTACATGGCAAGAGTCGGAGTGGAAGGAGTGCTATTTGCCTCCTGGAGCACAAATTTTCCTAGAATAAATTGTGGGCGCCATATACAAAGCCCCTAAGTGATAGAAGAGCAGAATCACACCTTAAGTGGCCCAATTTTGGAGATTTTACCTCTGCCAAACTTGTGGATGCTAAATATGGTTTAGGCACACTGTGGGGCTCAGAAGGGGGCAATAGGATGTTTTGTCCCCAGCAGTTCGCCCCAAGCAGTTCACCCCCAGCAGTTCGCCCCAGGTATATTTCGCCCCCACACCTGATGATGGACATGAATTCATGAACCACAAGGGTACAAACATCCGGGGCAAACTGCTGGGGGTGAAACATTGATGATGGATGGGAATTCATGAACCACAAGGGTACAAACATCCAGGGGTGAACTGCTGGGGGGTGAACTGCTGGGGGCGAAACATTCAAATCCCCAGAAGGGAGAGGGACATTTGGATTTTGGAGTGCAGAGTTCATTGGATTTCTTTTGTGGGACAAGGAGCCATAGCAATTTTCCAGAAATTTTTTGCTACCAGTAACATGGAAGCTTCCTATATTTCCATTGGCAGATGACAGACCTGATTAGGGACTTTTTTGTGGATTGAGTTGAAGCTTTTGTTGGGAACATTTTATATAATATTTTGGATCATGTTTATCCTGTTCTCTTCACTGAGCACTTACTCTGGAGTTTCTATCTAAATCTCCTAGTGATGTGATTCAGATGAAATCAATGAGGGATCCATTCACAATAATGAGGCAACAAAATTCCTCTGGACTCCATCTTCCATCTGTTCTGTTCAGTGGTGTCCTTCTTTTCAGAAATTAACAAAACTATGGTTGACCACCCTTTTATGCATGCCTGAAAAGATGGACAAAGTCAGATATTATGCCAGACGGCATCCACAGTGCCTCCATCTTCCTCACTATAGGGAATCTTCAGCTGGGGGTTCCATCAGAATCATGTATTTCAGAAATTTATACGGAAACCCCAGTTTAAGCAGTCAGTGTAGAGTGGAGGATAAATATGAGCTGTATATTAGGTATCCTTGGTTGCGACCACTCATATAGTGGCAGTTAGTTAGCTTTTAGTGGTCGTAACCATGGATACCTAAGCTATTATAATGACCTGCACATAGGGTAAACAGCATAGCTTATCTGAAGAATTATACTACGTTTCTAATCGGAATTATTTTCTAATATAATTATTATTACACCTACCACATAAAGGGATAGGTTGTTTGAGATGGAAATATCCCTTTAAGGCATGACCAGACATTAGACATAACTGTGCCCATAAATTGGGTGACATGCGCTGTATAGTTGTGATGTCATGAAGTGCATAATGACGGCATGGCGCACAGGGATATCAGAGTCTTAGTTGTGCTGGTAGTCCTAGCCAGGAGTAAAGAGGACGATGTGAATCTGTACAATTGGTGAAGGGAAATCGAACAGACACAGAGGACTGGATGGTGGGCTCAAGGGACAAGTAATTGGTAATGTAAGTATTTTTTTTTCTTTTAAGCTTTTGCCCAGCCCTCTACAAGTTAGCAAAATAGAGGATGCAGATTCATCACATTTTTCTGAACTAACGTGGAGCGAATTACAAAAATCTGCATTGTGTGGAATATGAATTTTTGTAACATCAATTATAATTTAATTTCGCTCTAATAAATTCAACAATCTCTAGTAAAAACCTTATTGATGACTAGAATGCAGATACCCCAGTTCTCTGTCACTCCATTTGAGTTTGTCCACTGTATGGAAGAGTTGTATGCAGTGTTGGGCAATCAAGTGCCTTTTGGCTACGGGTGATATGGAAACAGACACTTGAGCGTTAGCGGAAATCAGGCAAGTGACAATTTGTGCTATCCTGTGGATATGTCATACAGATTTATAGCTTGTATCCCATTTAGGGCTCACTAAACTTTTCTATTATAGTCTGCCATTTATTTGTTGGAGATATAAGTGCATTGAGTCTTTGCCAAACTGAAGACCAATTCCAGATGTGTCAAAGAAAAGAATAGATACTCAGTTCTCACAGATAGAGAAATGCATGAAATAATTTATCTGCTGTTTTGAACAAGAAAATAGCCAAAGATGTTTATAGCGGCCTCACAAAATATGGCAGCAGATAAATGCAGAACATTTACAAAAATGGCAATGAATATGCCAGCTGTGCATTTCAACCTAAGTCTACAACCAGCATATCAATATGTTTCACAATTCCACTATTATATTAAAATGCCATCATGGGTTATTGTTATAGGAGCTTAGTTTACAAGTACATCCAGTTTTCTGTAAATTAACTTTACATTCTAAAGATGGATACAGATAAAGCATGCATTATTGTAATATTCTACATATGTGTTACTTGTGATTTGCAAGTTCTACTAGTGTAATCATTCCCCTCACCGTTTTGTTTCAGCAACTTTACAGTTAAAGCACCTTCTAATATTTAAAGAAAATGGGCAATTTTCATCCATATTAAAATCATGCCGTTTAGGTTTACATTTGAGGGTTATTAACAAATCTACTTTGTATGGTGATTTTCCAGTTAAATCAGCACATCCTGTAGGAGGAAGTGCCTCATCAGCTTTCTCTGAAAACCATCTTTTATTTTCTCTGTCTCATGTTTCTAGTGTGAACGGAAACTCAATGTTTAGGGGGGTTTTTTTGCCTTATTTATGTCCTACTGTCGCCTTCATCATTATCATTCAAAAGGGGCACTAGGGATATTTAAAAGGGATATCCATTAGTGGAAGACCCTTTTAATGGAGATATCTGTTGGCCTGAAATAGTGAAAAGGTTAACGGATAAACTCACTGGTGGCTTAAAAGAGTTGTGTTTTGGTACCTGTTTGTCATGGTACAGAATCAGGTAAAAGGAATTCCTTCCATACTTTTCTCAAGATGGTGCTGTTGATGTTCTGGGCTGATGGAAAAATGTAACATTGGGAATGAGAGGAGACACTTTATTGACTAATCAAAAAAAAGTGTGAAATCTGTGCTATTGTACAATGGCGTGTAGGGTACTCTTTGCACTTGAAGGAAAGCTATGAGAATTTAAGTTTTATTCTCAAGAAACCTAAAGCAGACCTGTCAGCAGGATTTTGCTCAGTAAACCTCAGACATTGTTTGGTTGGTGCAGTTACACTGATTAAAATAATACCTTAGTTAATGAAATCCGTCTTGTGGTTGTTGCTTAATCTGTATTTGTAGTTTTCAGTTAATGAGATTCTCATGTTTCGGGGAAAACTGTGGGCGGGTCTTTATGTGGTACTCTACTTACACATGCAACCTTATGGGTTTATGACAGGTCACTGATCCTTCAGTGTTCTGCCTCATATTTTACATAATGCATATCATAATGTGGGGTTAGAAAATTTTTTTTAATTCAGTAACATGGTGCTGGTGGCAGTGCCTGCATAGTAGCATGTATCACATTATGCATATATGCATTTGGATAGATGCTATTGCGCATAAACACTCGCCCACAGGCCCATCTTGAAGCACCAGAATCTGATTAACTGAAAATTACAAATACAGATAAAACAACAACCACAAGAAGGATTTCATCAACCAAGGTATCATTTTAATCAGTATAACAGCTACAACCTGACAGTGTCTGCAGTTTATTAAGCAAAATCCTGCTGACAGGTTTGCTTTAACTCTGAGGATCAAGGATGGTCTGTATGGGATAATTTGAAAGCTCTCTCTTTGCTCCTTGGGCAGCCAGGAGGAAAGAAGGATACATGAAGTACCCGTGCTTTTTGTGTGAATGGGACAACTAGGATGGGACGCATCCTAGTTAGCCAGAAAGAACATCTTTGCAACCTGGACTCAAGAACATAGTTGCGGAACGTTTAGTTGATGCCACTAAAGTTCTGCCACCAATCCACATTAAGCTGGGACTGATGAAGCAGTTTGTGAAAGCTCTACTGAAGGGAGATACTTTTAAGTACCTGTGTACCAAGTTTCCAGGACTGTCTGAAGCAAAAGTAAAGGAAGGCATTTTTTTAGGTCCAGATATTCAGAAACTCATGAAGGGCGATGTGTTTGAAACAAGAATGAAAGCTGAAGAGAAAAGGGGCTTGGATTCTTTTGAAGAAATTGTGAATACATTTCTAGGTTACCACAAAGTTACAGAAGTTAAGTCCATCAGGGAGAACATGCTGAAATGTTTCAAGGCTTTGAGTTGTCTGATGAATTTGAAGTTAAACTTTTTGCATTCCCATTTAGACTACTTTCCTGAAAGCCTTGGTGCTGTTAGTGAAGAGCAAGGAGAAAAATTTCATCAGGATATCAAGGAGATGGAACGAGAACATGATTGGGGACTACTGCTGTATGCTTCACAGAAAAAATCCACAGGTTTTATATAAGATAAAAGGTGTCAAGAGACAATTTGAAGAGAAAATAAAAGGTGCAAGAATTAATTTCCATTTGTGCTGCAGAATGAATGTTCAAGAATTTTTTATATATAGTGTTCTGTATATTTTTTGACTACAATATCAATTTTTCCTGTTTATCTTGCTTGGATGTAATTTCTTGTGCCTTTTGTGCAAAATCCATTTGAAATGGTTAAAAATAGTCTTTTTTTATATCAGGGCATAAGAAAACATAAGAATCGGTCACTGGATTAAAAAAACCAAAACGTCATAAACCCAAATTTTGGATGCCAGTGTAGTGAATAAATTGTTTTAAACTCTCTTAGCCTGTAGTATTCACTATAAAATTACTGTAAGCTGTTACCTTGACTTTGAGTAGCTTCTTTTGAGTCTTTGACACATTCATCCTTTAATGATCCTAATGGATCACAATCACATGGCCGACAAGGATTAGGGTGACTTGGAGACAGCTAATAAGGCAAACACAGTATATGATTATTAAGAAATGTCTAGTAGTGTGAATGTGCCCCAACTACAGTCAGAAACATTCTCATTTGATATTAAAATCAGAGATACGAAAAGTGGATTGGAATACAGTCGTCACCAAAGGTTTATAAAATGATACAAATTTAGGTTTTCACAAAGTTTTCTGCTTCAACACTTTTACATCATCCCACGCTCTCTATGTTGGATACCCTCAAGGCTCTGTTCTAGGATGCCTACTCTTCTCAATCTATGCACTTGGCCTGGGGCAAATAAAAAAGTCCCATGGATTCCAGTACCACCTTTATGCTGATGTCACTCAGATCTACCTCTCTGACCCAGACATCACCTCTCTGCTGTCCAGAGTCTCGGAGTGTCTATCAGCCATATCCTCCTTCTTCTCTCGCTTCCTCAAACTCAATGTGGACAAATCTGAACTCATCATCTTTCCCCATGTCACAGATCATCCTTACCCGATCTATCTATCACAATAAATGACATCACGCTTTCCCCTGTACCGGAAGTCCACTGCCTTGGAGTAACCCTTGACTCTGCTCTGTCTTTGAAACTGCACATCCAAGCTCTTTCCACCTCCTGTCACCTCCAGCTCAAAAATATTTCCGGAATTCGTCCTTTCCTCAACCCACAATCTACTAAAATGCTTGTGCATGCCCTCATCATCTACCGCCTTGACTACTGCAACATCCTTTTCTGTGGCCTCTCGCACCTCTTCAGTCCATCCTTAACTCTGCTGCCCTACTCCTCTACTTCTCCCCTCTGCAAATCTCTCCACTGGCTACCATTCCCTCAGCGTATCCAGTTCAAATTACTAATACTGACCTACAAAGCCATCCATAACCTGTCTTCTCCATATATCTCTGAACTAATCTCCCGATATCTTCCCTCTTGTAATCTCTGGTCCTCCCAAGACCTCTTTCTCTCCTCCACACTTCTCTCTCTCCTCTACACTACACCCCACTCTAGTTCCCCCATTGTAGTAAACAGACTATGGAGGACATGAATAAGAATCTACACTGGTGAGACCGAACCAAAAAACAAAATTTTTACTTGAGCATTGCTCATCATGAGCACTTATATATTGTGATTGTGATTTGTTGTATGTTGGTGCTAGGTATACATTGTCCTTTTTTAGCGAACTTAGTAAATTTTAAGTTTTAATTACGTTTTCCTGGCCATGCTTTAAACTCTGTGTTGCCTGGTCAGGTATCTGTTGGCTTGGATAACACTGATACCTTGTGCTGGATATTATGATTGTATAGACCACTAATGTGAACAAGAGTTTATAAAGCATAGGGCCACCATTAAGGAATGAGAGCCACAATTTATCGGTTAATAATTAAAACAACACTATCACAGTCTGAAGAATGTATAATACTGTGTGTTCTAGTATATCATTAGCTATAAAATGTAAGCAATTTTTTAGTGCTAAAAGATGTGAAAACACATTCTCAAACCTTGCCTTTACATCATGGGAGCTTGTGCTGCCTTTGGTATTCATCAAAAGTGCTGCTCTCATCTATTACACAACAATAATTTTAAATAAAATTTAAAAATTAGAATAAATTAAATAAAATATATACTGTACCCATACAGGTCGGTAAAATCCATCAACACAGGTTTCACAATTTATTCCAGCAGTGTTCTCAGTACAGTTGACACAAACACCTCCTCCATTATAGACTCCATTAATATTCAAGCTCAGATTCTTGTTAGCCACTTCTTGATCATAATAGCACTCCCCTGTCTTCCTGTGACAATTACATGCTGGAAAGAAAATATACTAGGTTACTTAATTACTTGTCAATTTTAAAAATTTGAAAATTCTAAATCTGTAAAACAATGTAATGCGTTGTTTGGGTTGATTTCTTACAGAGGTTATATTAATTGAATTATCTTTTCTGATACATTACAAAATGTATATTACTTTTTGCAGTGGTGGCATCAAATCGTAAACATTTTTTGTAAATTTTTTTGCTCTGTATAAATCTTTTTAGAACAAAGCAGCCTTTTTCTAAAAATTGTTCTCTGTCATGAAAGAAGACATCAAGCTGAAGTTATTCCCCATTGATAGTTCTTGCATAGATGATCAAGCATGTTTCAATGCTTCTTAAACCAAAACTTTGCTATCCCAATGATCTGCCAGCCAGAATCTTGGGAAAAATCATGTGAGCGATTAGGCTTCTGGTCTTTTTAAAAGAGCTACTGTATTAGCACATTTCAGATTGTGACAATGTCAGGATAGTTATTTGCTATAACCTGGGCTTTGCTATTAGACCGTAAATTTAAATTCTTTTTTTCTATCCTTTCACGTTTTAGAGGATGGATGACAACCATCTTCAAAATTAAGTTATTGAGGATATAGGTATTAAAAAGGTTGTCCACTACTTTTACACTAATGGCCTAGTCTTAGGATAGGTCAGCAATGTCTGATCGGCTGGGGTCTGACACCCGGCACACCTGCTGATTAGCTGTTATCAATATCGAAGTTGGAGGTTGCCAACCAGAAATACTTGCAGTGGCTCCACAGGGTACCACACATCCACCTGATATTGATTTGAATAGGAGGTAGATGTGTAATACCCTGCGGCAGCCACTACAAGTAGACAGCCAGCTCCGCAAGTAGATACTGCCATCGCTGCCGACACTGGAAACAGCTGATCAGCAGCCTTGGACACCGGCCGATCAGAAATTGATGACCGTTCTTAAGGATAGGCCATAAATAATGTAAAGTAGTGAAAAACCTCTTTAAATTGATTCTAGCACACATTCATCACATATGCAGCAAGTCAGGTTGGAATTTGATCTTTGAGAGAGAACATATTAAAGAATATACAATGGATTTAAGTGATTTTCCCATTAAAGCAATTTATAACCTAACTTGCTGATAAGTGGGTGTTACTATCACTGAGATCCACACAGATTAGCAGAGCCAGAAATTTTTATCCCCAATGGGGAACTTTTCTCTCCATTGCAAGGTGGCCCGGTTGAACCGACACCAGACCACCACTTTACTGTATTCTCTATGGGCCCAAATACTACTCAAATCTAATGGGAATAAAAGTTCTTCTTTCTACCAATGTATTATGTTCAGCACTCAAACTCCCATTGATCAACAAATTTTTATTGATCTTGCAAATAGATTATATTTTATTTTAACTGGATGACTCCTTTAAGTCCTTTGGAAGGGTAGTACCTTGATAACTGACATTTTTCAAAAACTTCCACAATACATGTGTTGTACTTTATTTTGAATTATGGAGCTCAGCAGACTAAATAAGATAACAAAAAGTAAATGGCATATGATTGTTCAGGATTGGCTAACTGAATGAATAAGTTGTCTGAATAGGCAGTTATAATTGCAGTGTACAAGAGATAGTTTACTTTCATAGTTCCTTGAAAGCAGAGTCCAGTCTTATAGTCTCTAAGGTACTTTATCACAATTAGAAATATGCTATGACATAGAAGGTAGGCTTGCCTGGTAGCATCATATATCAAATGAAAACAGTTTCCTTTATTTGATCTTTTATACGCAGTCACAGTAAAAAGATTGTGAAAAATCCAACAATAACTTTAGTGCACAACTATAGACTTAGAATTATGTATCTTGCAGCCCTGGGGCCCTGAGTTCAAATACCACCAAGGATAACATCTGTAATGAATTTGTACATTGTCCTCATGTTTGTATGGGTTTTCTCCAGATTCTACGGTTTCCTCCCACATTTCAAAGAAATATTGATAGGAAATATAGTTTGTGAGCCCCAATGGGGACAGTGCAGATAATGTCTATAAAGTGCTGTGGAATTAATGGTGCTATATAAATGAGTAAAATAAAATAAATAACAAATGTGTAAATTTCACAGATTAATCCAATTGGAGTAAAAAAATACAATTTAACTTTTGTTCTTAATGATTAAAACTGTGATTATCAAAATATTAAAAAAAAATATTGATTCAGTAATTATTGTCCTCGAGTCAAATAGGGTGTTAGTAAGTATCTCACTCAGAGTTATTGGAATACAGCCAATAGTATCTCACGGATAAAAGAGTTTTATGGCAGTGTCCATCTAACAGCACCAGTTTATTGAGGTGACCTGTCAATCAAGACACAATGGCATGCTTCCACTAATAGGAAGCAATCCCATTGACAGTCACCTCTAACCTGTCTCTAAATTGTGCCTAAAGCAGCATTCCAGGACAAGTATTAAATTAATTTCATGTGAGAAAATATTTAGGTTCCTAAATGAGATTATTCACTAGAGCCTGCTGGTTCAGCTCCTCATATTCTAGCGTTAGCTGTTTGATTCAGCCAAGGCTCTTATAGTAGGGTCCTAGCTGATGCTAAATATATAAAACAAGCACAGTGATAACTCCAAAACACACTACACTTTTAGCTTTCATTCCTATGTTCACACAATGGTTTTTACACTTCTACTGTATATACCAACATCCAATATTTCTTTAGCTGCATGCTACATTGGAGAGCATGCGCTAATCTCCCTAGCTGCACGCTCTACACGTTTCATCAATTTCTTTTACTGCCATGATTATCAGGGGCTAGCAGTTTCTTTGATATCTGACTGTGATTCCGTGTTATGATTGTTTTGTGATTAACTTTTGTAATAAACATATCGGCATGTTGCTGGCTGCCAGTTAGATAGACACAGCAGTAAAAACTTTTGTCCGTGAGATACTATGGGTTGTATTCCAATTACCCTGAGTGAGATACTACACTCTATTTGACTTGAGGTTAGTAACTGCTGTGATGGAAATATATATATATATTTCCTATAGATCTCACTTGTATATATACATACAGTGCCTACAAGTAGTATTCAACCCCCTGCAGATTTAGCAGGTTTACACATTTGGAAATAACTTGGCATTGTGACATTTGGACTGTAGATCAGCCTGGAAGTGTGAAATGCACTGCAGCAAAAAAGAATGTTATTTTTTTGTTTATTTTTTTTTTAAATTGAGAAAAGTTTTTTCAGAGGGTCATTTATTATTCAACCCCTCAACCCCCCAGAATTCTGTTTGGTTCCCCTAAAGTATTAAGAAGTAGTTCAGGCACAAAGAACAATGAGCTTCACATGTTTGGATTAATTATCTCTTTTTCCAGCCTTTTCTGACTATTTAAGACCCTCCCCAAACTTGTGAACAGCACTCATACGTGGTCAACATGGGAAAGACAAAGGAGCATTCCAAGGCCATCAGAGACAAGATCGTGGAGGGTCACAAGGCTGGCAAGGGGTACAAAACCCTTTCCAAGGAGTTGGGCCTACCTGTCTCCACTGTTGGGAGCATCATCCGGAAGTGGAAGGCTTATGGAACTACTGTTAGCCTTCCACGGCCTGGACAGCCTTTGAAAGTTTCCTCCCGTGCCGAGGCCAGGCTTGTCCGAAGAGTCAAGGGTAACCCAAGGACAACAAGGAAGGAGCTCCGGGAAGATCTCATGGCAGTGGGGACATTGGTTTCAGTCAATACCATAAGTAACGTACTCCACCGCAATGGTCTCCGTTACAGACGAGCCCGTAAGGTACCTTTACTTTCCAAGTGTCATGTCAAGGCTTGTCTACAGTTTGCTCATGATCACTTGGAGGACTCTGAGACTGACTGGTTCAAGGTTCTCTGGTCTGATGAGACCAAGATCGAGATCTTTGGTGCCAACCACACACGTGACGTTTGGAGACTGGATGGCACTGCATACGACCCCAAGAATACCATCCCTACAGTCAAGCATGGTGGTGGCAGCATCATGCTGTGGGGCTGTTTCTCAGCCAAGGGGCCTGGCCATCTGGTCCGCATCCATGGGAAGATGGATAGCACAGCCTACCTGGAGATTTTGGCCAAGAACCTCCGCTCCTCCATCAAGGATCTTAAGATGGGTCGTCATTTCATCTTCCAACAAGACAACGACCCAAAGCACACAGCCAAGAAAACCAAGGCCTGGTTCAAGAGGCAAAAAATCAAGGTGTTGCAGTGGCCTAGTCAGTCTCCTGACCTTAACCCAATTGAAAACTTGTGGAAGGAGCTCAAGATTAAAGTCCACATGAGACACCCAAAGAACCTAGATAACTTGGAGAAGATCTGCATGGAGGAGTGGGCCAAGATAACTCCAGAGACCTGTGCCGGCCTGATCAGGTCTTATAAAAGATGATTATTAGCTGTAATTGCAAACAAAGGTTATTCCACAAAATATTAAACCTAGGGGTTGAATAATAATTGACCCACACTTTTATGTTTAAAATTTATAAAAATTTAACTGAGCAACAAAACTTTTTGGTTTGTAAGATTTATGCATCTGCTAATAAATCCTGCTCTTGTTTGAAGTTTGAAGGCTCTAACTTATTTGCATCTTATTAAACCTGCTAAATCTGCAGGGGGTTGAATACTACTTTTAGGCACTGTATATAATCACAGCTAATATATACACTATAATCAATTGCTTAAAATGGCTGCTACAAACCAGACAGCTCTTTGGGATTTTCAGGACAAAAAGAGGGGCAACACCAGATGTGCTAAGTGATGAATAGATGTATCAACTTTGTCCTCATTGCAGAAAAGGTGACAGTTACACTTTAGTTGCTTAATCAGCATTCATATGTGCATTATTCACAATATTCCATATATATTTAGATGACCAAAAAGAGAGGAACTTGACCATATGATAATTAACTAACCACCCCTTTCTATATGCAATTATAAAACCATGTATGTACAATAAATCATCAGTATTGATGGAATGTTATTGTCACAATGGTGTACAGTGTCATTCTTGAGCGCTCAAAATACTCAGTCTTATTGGGATCGGCTGCAGCACACACAGGGATAATAATAATAATTTTTATTTATATAGCGCCAACATATTCCACAGCACTTTACAATTAAGCGGGGGCATGTACAGACAAATACAAGTTAAGACAATTTAAACAGTGACATTAGGAGTGAGGCCCTGCTCGCAAGCTTACAATCTACAAGGAAATGGGGGGGACACAATAGTTGAAAAGTGCTTGTTATTTCAGGTCTGACAATTATAACAAATAGGGATTTTCATATAAAGCTGCATGATCCGGTCATCAGCCCATGTGTTTAAGAGCAATAGTCAAGTATCAAGTGCAGTTATCATGTGCATGGAGGGTGTGGAGACAGATGAATAGTAGGGTGCAGATTTAGAATAATATTTGGAAGGAGGGAACAGGGCAAAGTTAGTTTACTGAGTAGTTGATGTGGTAGGCATGTTTGAAGAGATGGGTTTTTAAAGCGCGCTTGAAAAGGTTGGGGCTAGGTATCAGTCTGATCATCTGGGGAAGTGCATTCCAGAGAGCTGGCGCAGCACGAGAGAAGTCTTGGAGACGGAGGTGCGAGGTTTGGATTACGGGGGATGTTAGCCTTAGGTCATTTGTAGAACGGAGGGCAAGTGTAGGGCAATAGACAGAGATGAGAGAGGAGATATAAGGCAGTGCAGAACTGTGGAGGGCTTTATGGGTGAGAGAGATGAGTTTATACTGGACCCTGTAGCAAATGGTTAGCCAGTGTAATGACTGGCACAAGATAGAGGCATCGGTGAAGCGGCTGGACAGAAATATGACCCTGGCTGCCGCATTCAAGATGGATTGGAGAGGAGAAAGTCTGGTAAGAGGGAGACCGATCAGAAGAGAGTTGCAGTAGTCCAGACGAGAATGAATAAGAGCGACAGTAAGAGTCTTAGCAGTTTCAAAGGTGAGAAAAGGTTGGATTCTGGAGATGTTTTTAAGATGCAGGTGACAAGAGCGAGTGAGTGATCGGATATAGGGAGTAAAGGAAAGTTTGGTGTCGAATATGACCCCAAGACAGCAGGCATGCTGCTTGGGAGTTATGGTTGAACCCTACAGGGTAATTTCGATGTTGGGAAGAGTGAGGTTAGTAGAAGGGAGAAACACAAGAAGTTCCGTTTTGGAGAGATTTAGTTTCGGATAGAAGGAGGACATGAAGTTAAATACTGCTGACAGACAATCCTTGGTATTTTGAATTAGGGTAGGGGTGATGACAGGGGAAGAAGTGTATAATTGGGTGTCATCAGCATAGAGATGATACTGGAACCCAAATCTGCTGATTGTTTGTCCAATAGGGGTTGTGTATAGAGAGAAGAGGAGGGGGCCTAGGACTGAGCCCTGCAGAACCCCGATAGTAAGGGGACGAGGAAAGGATGAGGAGCCGGCAAAGGATACAGTGAAGGAGCGGTCAGAGAGGTAGGAGGAGAACCAGGAGAGGGCTGTGTCCTTGAGGCCTATGGAGCGGAGCATAGTGAGAAGGAGATGGTGATCCACAGTGTCAAATGTGGCAGAGAGATCCAGGAGAATCAGCAGAGAGCAATGACCTTTGGATTTAGCTGGATTAGAGACTTTAGTGACGGCAGTTTCAGTGGAGTGTAAAGAGCGGAAACCAGATTGTAAGGGGTCGAAAAGTAGTTATCCGAGAGATAGTGGATTAGACGGGAGTGACCAAGCGTTCCAGGAGTTTAGAGATGAAGGAAAGGTTAGAGACAGGTCTGTAGTTAGCAGTGCAGTTCTGGTCCAGGGATGGCTTTTTAAGTAAAGGGGTTATGATAGCATGTTTAAATGAGAAGGGAAAGTTTATCCAAACCAAATTTCCATAACACTACTGAGTCAATAATTATTTTACAAAATTTTGATGATAAAAATGTTAATCATTAAGAATAAAAGTTACATTTTATTTATTACTCCAATTGGATTAGTCTGTGAAATATTTTAAATTTAATTTTGAGGATATCTAATAACCTACTGCAGCAGAGAATTGATGAATACAAAATGTATCTAGTAGAAATAAATTACATGTAATGTTTTACCTTTCCTCTTTACTTGACATATCCCGAGATAAATTTTGCTTGCCAGATAACCAGCTTTAAAAAATTGATTTTGCCAAACTTTGTCTAGATATATTTTTGTTAGAAGCCCCTAAATATTTATTGTGTTTGGCTGTGATGTAACATATATGTGTTCAAGTTTTTGCTAGTATTTTTTGATAATGCATTTCATTTATATTGTGAGATATTAGAGGAATTTAACTAATTTATGGAAAGGTGAAGGTGGGCATATCTGTAAGTTACCAAGTTTAAACTGCCTCACATAAAAAGAATACATTACTTGTAGTATTTTTAGGGTAGGACCTAAATATGGAGATATTTGCAGCTTTGACCTTTTAAGTTGATACCCTAAATGAGGCCAGTCAAATAACTGTTGCCAGTGGCAGGAGCTTGTGCCAAAATCCATTTAATAATTGCCCTCTACATTGTGGCTTGGGTTGATTTTTGAGTATTATAATATTTGAGCATAGTATGATAATCCAGTGTTAATTCAGGGACATGTTTTGTTGTTATTTTATGCACAAGAGGTTTTGTAGTAAAAATCATATTGTGCTCCTACTGTACACTATTAAGAATATTATAAAAAAATTCAGTGCATTTAGTATTTTGCAAGAAAAAATAATTTCCTTAATTTTTGATCTTTCCATTAAATCTTATCTTTATCGACATGAATTGAATTGCTACAGGTGGAAAGTGCTGAAATTTGCTAAGAGCAAAAACTGATTCTCTCTCTCTCTCTCTCTCTCTCTCTCTCTCTCTCTCTCTCTCTCTATATATATATATATATATATATATATATATATTTATGTCTTATTAAAAACACAGCTATGGTGATGGCACCAGGATAATCAAATAGATATTTTATCTTACTGAATCATATACTGCAACGCCATTGTATTTCTGAAGACATATACGTTTCAGAAAATGAAAAGTATGCCTATTGTTTCTAAACAATACATCAGCCCTAGAAACAGCTTACTTTAAGTGCTAGTTTCACTTGTAGAACTAGTCGGATTGTTACAGCCAGCACTCATTTTACAGAACTGTTATTACAGTATTGTATTATACCTCCAAAAGTTTTATTTCAAATGAAAAAGATATTTGTATCTCCTCGAGATCTACCAACAATGAAATGAAGCAACATATTTGCCCTTTCGGCCCTTTACCAGTTGTCAGCATTGTTTTTTTTGTTTTTTTTTTTGCTTTTCATGTTCCCTGTGGCAGAGGTTACTTATTACTTTTAACAGAACAGCTGCTCACGTGTTATTGCAAGTTCTCCATTGTCAGGCAACCATAGAGACATTTCAGCAAGATTTATTCAGCAAGTTGTGTTTCCTTTGTAAAAATTTTATTGCAGGGCAGGAGAGCTTTGCTATTTAACAACTGTTATTTAACAGTTCCTCCCATACACATTGAGTCTTGTAACGACATTTTTTTCTTAATGGTTTTCTACCATTGTATTTGACCGTTACTGTAAAAATGAAACATAATAATATGTATTTATTGTATCACAGAGCAACAATCAACATCATTTTTTAAAGTGCAATTGGGGTTTTATTCCCATACATGTTTTTTTCCATTTAATCTTTTAATAAGCTTTTATAGGAATAGCTGCAGCATCTAACAAGTTTTATCAAGAAGGTTCCACAGCTGACAATTATAGAAGGTTACAGTGTTTTTTTTAAGGGCAATGTATTTATTTTTTGCACTTCAACACATTTTTTCATTCTACTGAACGTATTTCAATATTCATGCACGCTATCATGCTGATCAGACTATTATGATTCTATACTGCACTATTTTAAATTTTATCTTGCCTAGTTAAATTAAAATTATTTGACTAGTAATGCAAATTGACTAGAAAATATTTTAATATTGAGCTCCAAGGAAAAGCATTCACAAAGTTATTAACAAAATATTAGCTTAATAGAGATTTTCTCATTGTTCCTCTTTATTGGTAAGTATGTACTTTACATTCACAGAAACTGTTTGGTCTCTATACAATGTTGCTGAGTGTGCGTGTTAAAGGGAACCAGTCAGTTCTCCCTTGCCACAAGAACGATCAGCAGTTATGTCTACATCGCTAAATACCCTACATAACAGTCCCTGTATTATATTGCACACATAAACAGATCTTTAGAAAGAGTATTTCTAAAGTTTGTTGATGATATGTAAAGGAGGCCTTTGACTAGTCGATGGGGAGTTAGTGTCCCCAGACAAGTTGGCCCCCAGCACTATACATGTGTGGTGCATGTCCTGGCTTCAGAGAGGCGCACTGCGCGTGATTGTAAATGAAGAAGACTTCCGATCATGTGCAGTGTGCCTCTGTGAAGCCAACACACATACACCCAGTTTCAGAGGATTAATACAGTGAGGAAAAGATGCAGGGCACGAGTGCGACATACAGCGCTGGCGAAAATTAAGAGACCACTGAAAAATATTCAGTTTGTCTGATTTTTCTCTTTATAGGTTTGTTTTTGAGTAAAATGTAAATTGTTCTTTTATTCTATAAACTTCTGAAAACTTGTCTCTGAATTTCAAAGCAATACATTTAGTTTTTTATTCTGACAAAGAAAAATGACGAAAAATTTAAAAAAAACCCCAGTGCTTTCAGACCTAAAATAATTCAAAGAAAACAAGTTCATGATCATTTAGAAACAACAATACTAATGTTTTAACTCAGGAAGAGTTCAGAAATCAATATTTTGTGGAATAACCATGATTTGTAATTACAGCTTTCATGCATCTTGGCATGCTGGCTCAAAAATGTAAGCAGTTCTTCTTTGTTTGATGGCTTGTGACTATCCATCATCCTCTTGATTACATTCCAAGGGTTTTCAATGGGGTTCAGGTCTGGAGATTGGGCTGCCAATGACAGGGTTTTGATGTGGTGGTCTTTTAATTTTTGCCAGAGCTGTATGTAAAGCATTGGAGATGACAATGATGCTAGTAAGTCTTGTTAACATGCCCAGAGGGTTTGAGAACATGCTAAGTGAGCCAACTAGTCTGGAGACACCAACGCCCCATCGACAAGTCAGAGTCCTCATTTACATATAAACGGACTTTTGAAATACTTTTTCTAAATATCTTTATGTGTGTAATGTAATAAAGGGACTGTTAGGCAGTGTATTTATATATGCAGACACAACTCCTGGTGGTTTCTGGGGCCACGGGGGACCTGACAGATTCCCTTTAAAGCTGGTGACAATAGGTCAATGTCTTGATCTGATTCATCCACCCTTTCTCTGAAAAAAGACAAGGCATTCAAGGACATTATGGGCTCTTGACAATGACTAAAAAGGAAGTTTATTGTCTGAAAAGTAAACCCATTGGAAACTGTTTCAATGGAATTTGGAAACATTTATTCTTAGTACTGTTTATTTTGGTAATTCTAGCAATTTTAATATTAAGAATTCTGTAGTCTGAATATTCCTTTTAGTGATCAAAACCACTACTGAGAGATACAACTAAATAACGTATTTTGCTTCCTTTATTATCAGATCAATCATAGCTATTAGAGTGCAGTTAATAGCAGATAATAAAAATCCTGAAAGAAGTCAGATGTCGCACACTCTCAGGCTATGTTCTCACAAAAAGCTTTTGATGTTGGAGATTTTCTGCACCTATTAAGTAAAATAGGTTACTTGCATTTTTTCAAAAATGCAAAAGATGAAAAACACACCAAAAACTCATCTTTGCAACGTAGACAAGGCCACATTTATGTAGCACCAGCATCTCTGCCGGCAGTCCCTCTACCCCTGGAAAGATGCATGTGTATGTACTACCATGGCCCCATCCTGTTCCTTCCTGGTTTGCTGCTACCCAAGATGCATGTATCATATGCAAGTCCCTGAGCACTGTGCTTAGGGCATGCACACACTTCCTCTTTCTTAAAGGGACTGCACGCATTCCTCTTAAGTGTCCCCAGCCAATAGAACTCTTGTGAGTTCTCAGGTCCCAGTGCTCAAATCTCTATAAGCTGCACCTGTCAGTGCTTATCTCCACATCAGCCGGTCCAAGTGCACTTGCCAGTGCTCATCCCAATGTCACCCAGACTAGTTGCACCTGACAGATCTCATCTCAATGCCACCCGGTCCAGTTGCACCTGCCAGTGCTCATTTCTGCTGGCCCGCTGCAGCTGCCAGTACTCATCTCAATGTCAGCAGGTCCTGTTGCACATGCCAGTGTTCTTCTATCTGTCAGCTGATCCCATCTGCATCTGTGGTACCTTTCATCATACTCTGCCTGCCTGCATCTATTGGACATTCCATCGGGCCACCGCAGGTACCTGTTCCTAGGGGGTCAGCTGCCATCTACCTAAGGTCAGTCCTGGAGTAGCACCTGGACCACTTCCTTGTCTCTCCCAGCATTCCAATGTGGTATGCTGCTGCGTATCCATGGTCAAATTGGGTGAGGCTCCTAGTAACTACCTTTCAGGTCTTCCTTGGGCTTCGGCATAGTGGTTCCACCAGCAAGCCCATTACAGTTCACATATTGAGCATTTAGTAAACTTTTTACCTCAGTATTTGTAATCCAAAAACCAGGAGTGGGCAAAAAATGCAGACGTAATGACGTGTTTCTATCATAGTTTTCCTCTGATTGTTCCACTCCAGGTTTCGGCTTACAAATACTGATGCATAAAACTCACCAAACACTCGGTGTGCACGGGGCCTTAGGCTGTATGTACACATTGCAATTTTGTTGCATTTTTTTCAATTCAGATTGGTCACAAAACCTGAAGGGTTTCCTAATACCAGCAAAGTGAATGAGAATTTTCAAGTCTCTTTTACACTTTGCTTATGTGTGATGTGCCAATTTGCAGCAGATGTCAATTTGCAGCAAGTCAATTTCAGCATTTTGCTGCATATTTCACCAATACTAATGAGTGGGAAAACTCTGATCTAAAACCTTAAATAAAAAAGCAGCAATTACAATCGATTTTTCCACTGTGTTTTTTCTGCCAAGAAATACAGAAATGGTTCAGAATTTCCTGAATCAAATACTTAACGCACATATATACCCTTATGTTGTTTCTTAAATCCTTGACTAAAAAAACTTTTGGTAAAGAGACATCGCAGCAATGAATAAATACATTTCCAATACTTTCAACATGGAGACCAACATTACTCTATTTCTACATGATGTAGCAGTGGTAATAGTATGTCAGCAATATGTTATTGTGACTAGGATGATCTATACAAGAATGATAACTTGTGATATAGCTGTAGGTGCGGCAAAGGTAGATATCGCATCCTTGAGGATGCCCAACGACATGTCTGTCATATTGGACAATAATATTTAAATTTTCACAAGGTACATGGGGGAACTGTTCTACACTTTACTTGGACATAAAGTATAAAACTAAAATAATAAGATGAAATTTGGATAATATTCTCTCAATTATGGTATTGAATTATTTTCTATTCATATGCTGAGCTTTGCCAATGCCATTAATAACAATAATATGAGCTCTAAACCTACTAGGATATTTCATTTAAAGAATAAAAGTCAAAAAACGTTGAAAAAACTTAAAGGGAGTCTGACAGCAGCTTGATGTAGGTAAAGAGAAGCTGAATCCATCAATGTATCAGTTAGATTAATGGGTGCAGCTGTTCTGATGAGATCAGAGCTTTTAGCATGAAGCAGAGCTGAGGAAGCTAACCTTGCCCACACTAGGCTCTGTCCATAGACAGGGATGTGCCTATCACAGGAGGGGGTGTCTCGAGCCAGATAGGCGGGCACTGCTGTTTACCAGCAATGATAGGCAGATGCTAAAACAATCATTGCAAAAAAAATAAACCACAGAACTTGATAAGAGAGGCATTGCTGATGTGTTTTAACCCATATCTCATGCGACCTTCAGATTACATAGCAAAAACCTGCTGACAGATTTTCTTTAATGAGAATCTTTTTTTCTGTGACAAGACATAACATGGATATTATACACTTACGTTCACATTCATGTTTTGTGAGGAATGTTCCAGCACGCCAAGGCTTTTGATGAAATCCAGGACAACATATTTCACAGCTGGCCCCACACGTATTGTGCTCACATTCACAGGAAGATTTCTTAACATAAAAACAAAAAAGGCATGTTAAATTATTGCAAACATTTACATCCTTAAGAATCATTTAATTTTTCATTATATCATTTTTGTTTTATCTTCGCCTTCTTTTAAGAGCTATAACTTAATATTTTCATTTTAATTCAAAATAGAATTCAAAATAGATGTATGAGGGCTTGTATTTTGCAGGACAAGTTATAATTTTAAATAACATCATTCATTTTGCAATACAATGTACTGAAATTGGGAAAAAAGATTATAAGTGGGATAAAATGTTGAATAAAATGCACTTCCTCCATTTCTTGTTCTTTCTTTTTATGTTCAGTGACCCTTAAAATGATATGGAAACATAATTTTTCACATCAGTTCAATTATGGTAACACCAAGCTTGCATAGATTTTTTTCGATTTATACAATGAAAAAAAAAACAGTTTTTATAAAAAAAATTTGTTTTATATCCCCATTTCACGAGACCCATAAGATTTTAGTTTTCTGTTGATGGAGCTACTTGAGGCATGATTTGAGGCATGACTTCCTGTGGCATGAGCTGCAGTGATTGACAGCAGCATGTAAATGATTAACAGTCACAGCTGGACTTCAGCTCCCTCTGTGGTTGTAAGAGAGAAATGCCAGCTATGTAACATAGCCAATGTCTGCTGCATGTGGAGGGAGATCATCTACTGAGCCCCAGCACAAAAGTGGAGCACTTCCCATAATGGTAATTCACATCCTATTGCTGGAAAAGGTTAAATAAACTCCAAAAATTGCAGGTGTCAAACTGAAAATTTGTTATACCCACCAATCAATTTAAAAAAAAGTGCTAGTGTTTCTTATGCCAGAAATGCTATTACAGTTTCAAAATTAAGGAGCATAAGTATTACTTCTGGTGAAGCGCAAGACAGCAGGCGCCATGGAGAAGATGTACCAAATTCATTAAGTGCAACATACTGCACAAAGCCCTTCATTAAGAATAATGTTCAATGCCTGTCTTAATGAATCAAGACTAAAATTTTTCTTTTTTAATTTTTCCTTTCCAAACCTTAGTTACAAATTTATAGATAATATTTATAGAAGTGGGAGACATATCATCACTTATTAGTCTCCACACTAAGAGTGTTAATAACATGTACTACCAGCCACAAAAATAGAAAATGTGGCTTTAGTGTTAGAAAAGAGACAATATATTAAAAATCACCAATAAAATTTCCAGCAAACAAACACATATATTGTATAAAATGTCAGACATGAGTGGGATTTAACACACAGAAAAAGAGAAAATCTATATAAACTACATTGGTGTGTACATCGGTAATACCCATTACCGGCGCCCCCTCGTGGTTTCCCTCCTCCCTGCATGCCACCATACTCACTGCCCTGGCTGAGACAGCATCCTCACGCTCTTCTCCCTCCTTCTAATGTGCATGTTGATCTGACTTCCTGCAGCGCACCTAGTTCGTGTGATCCCCCAGGCCTGGGAGTTGTACCAAGAGTTAACCTATCATCATGATTGGTTGAATATCCTGACCATGGCTGCTTCTTCGGCTCCAGCCCAAGTTGCTGCACCTATGGCTGAGTCTGCTATGCCTGCAACCTATGCTTTGGGAGTTTATTCTTCATTTATCAGCTCCACCACGATTCAGTGGACAACCTAAGCAGTGCCGTGAATTCTTGAACCAGTGTACATCACACTATGAACAGTTGGCCCATGAGTTCCTGACTGATTCCACTAGAGTGGGAATACTGAGGTCCCAACTTGCAGGAGAAGCCCTAAAATGGCTCAACTTCATGTGGGAGGGAGGGGACCCTGTGACCATGGATCTACAAGTCTTCATGGTGACCTCCCGAAAAGTCTTCAATGTGTCTGGTTTTACTTCCTTCACTGCATCTTCCCTTCTTATACTGCATCAGGCAGAATTGTCAGTGAGCCAATATGCCACCTATTACCTGCTAAACTAGGTTGGATGATAAAGCATTGGTAGCTGCCTTCTGGGAGGAATTATCTGGAAGGATCAAAGACTAATTGGCTGGTTGTGACATCTCTGTCGCTCTGTGACATATTAATCTCCCTGACAATAAGGATGGACAAAAGAGAAAATTTGTGAAAGGAAGCTGTTGAGTTTGCTCTGTCATTCCAGAGACTGCTTGTTCCTCACTTCCCAGAGACTGCTATCCATTTTGAACCCATGCAAGTCAATTGTGTTAAGGCCCCGTCACACATAGCGATTTACCAACGATCACGACCAGCGATACGACCTGGCCGTGATCGTTGGTAAGTCGCTGTGTGGTCGCTGGGGAGCTGTCACACAGACAGCTCTCTCCAGCGACCAACGATCAGGGGAACGACTTCGGCATCGTTAAAACTGTCTTCAACGATGCCGAAGTCCCCCTGCAGCACCCGGGTAACCAGGGTAAACATCGGGTTACTAAGCGCAGGGCCGCGCTTAGTAACCCGATGTTTACCCTGGTTACCAAAAAAACCAAACAGTACATACTCACCATCTGATGTCCGTCAGGTCCCTTGCCGTCTGCTTCCCGCTCTCACTGAGTGCCGCCGTACAGTGAGAGCAGAGCGCAGCGGTGATGTCACTGCTGTGCTGTACTTTCACTTTCACTTTGCGGCGCTCAGTCAGTGTGGGAAGCAGACGGCAAGGGACCTGACGGACATCAGATGGTGAGTATGTACTGTTTGTTTTTTTACATTTACGCTGGTAACCAGGGTAAACATTGGGTTACTAAGCACGGCCCTGCGCTTAGTAACCCGATGTTTACCCTGGTTACCAGTGAAGACATCGCTGGATCGGTGTCAAACACACCGATTCAGCGATGTCAGCGGGACCTCAACGACCAAAAAACGGCCCAGGCCATTCCGACACGACCAGCGATCTCGCAGCAGGGGCCGGGTCGCTGGTACGTGTCACACATAGCGAGATCGCTACTGAGGTCGCTGTTGCGTCACAAAACTTGTGACTCAGCAGCGATCTCGCTAGCGATCTCGCTATGTGTGACGATAGCATTCGGGAAGAGAAGACAGAACTGCGGGTATCTCAGTGGTGGAAACCTGAACGCACTCTTTCACACATCTGCCCTTACAAGACTCACTCCAACCCAATATCCTCCCAGAGGACTACTCAATATGTGGAGAGTGAAAACGGAGCCAGGGTATTCCCAGCAAAATCTCATCCATTCCCTCGGGAAGAACAAGAAGGGAAATAATCTCCTGGTGGGATGGAGACATGGCTAATGTGAAAGGGACAGTCTGGTGTGTGATTTGTAATGGAAGTGTCGACCCATTCACCACTCTAACAGTTACTGGTTTAGTGAGCATCACCAGAGGTACATTGTGGCGCAGAGCAAAAGTAGAGGACATGAAATTTCCCTCAGCTCCTGAATCCACACAAAGCTCAACTGCAAGAGTGAATGAGTCCAACAGAATTGTCCCTTTAAAGGACAACTTGGAGGAAAAGGCCGCTGTGTCCAGTGAACCTCCTCCTATAGTCACTAGACGCGATCGTTTACCCGACCGCTGTGGACACTTGTTAGCATAATGTCCCAGTTCCTGACAATTTCTACACACCACAAGTACTCAAACGGTCTGAGACTTAGGTCCCGCTCGAGAAACCTCCATGGCCTTTTGGGAGTCGGACGCCAGGACAGAAGATTCTAGAGGTTTGGCGAAGGTGGAAGCCAGCCGAAACCTCTGCCTACACTGGGTCCGCTCCAACCTCCGCTCGTTAAAACGGAGGTCGATGCGGGTAGATATTGTAATGAGCTCCTCCAGTGTGGCGGGAATCTCCCTGTTGGCCAAAGCGTCCTTTACATGATCAGCCAGTCCTTTCCAGTACACCGGAAAAAGGACTTAATCTGGCCATTCTAACTCAGAGGCTAGAGTCCGGAATTGAACGTCAAACTGGCTGACCATGGACGATCCCTGAGAAATTGCCAACAATTGGAGCGCGGTATCGTGAGTGACACGAGGTCCTAAAAAGACCTGCCTCAGAGCGTCCAGGAAGAGAGGAGCACTCTGCACTACACGATCATTGCGCTCCCAAAGCGGCGTTGCCCACTCCAATGCCCTGCCCGACAAAAGAGACAAAATGAATCCCACTCTCGCCCGTTCCAAAGGAAAACGTGCAGCCAGGAGCTCGAGATGTATGGAGCACTGGCTCACGAATCCGCAACATAGTTTACGGTCACCAGAAAACTTGTCTGGAAGCGGGAGATGGGATATAGTCGGAGCAGGGGTGGTTGCGGACAAACTGGCTGCAGCTGCACTTGCAGCCTGAACAGCGACAGCAGTGAAGTCCACAGCTGAGGTTGTACGCTCTAGAGCCGCCAACCTTCCCTCCAGCTGCTGGACGTACCGCTGTAAACGCTGATCGTCCGCCATTTACTAGCCAGACCCTGGCGCTAGTGTACTGTTAGGGCTAGCAGAACGCACTGAGGAAAATAGTTTTTATTTTTATTAGTGCGTTTGCAGCCCGGGGTCCACCGTGCAGGAGAACCTGCTGCTAGACAAATGGCAGCACTATATGGTGGTATTGGCTAGCTCGGTTAACTCACAGAGCAGCCATGAAAGCAAAGCTCTGTGCCCTGTTAACTTCACAGGAGCACAGGCTAACTACCCAAGAGAGAGCAGTCAGTGGTCATGCATGCACACAAAACTCCTCGCCGGAGGTGCCAGCATTCTAGGGGCTATTTCAGCCAGGTCCCTGAATGTACACAGACACACAAACTCCTCGCCGGAGGTGCCAGCATTCTAGGGGCTTATTTCAGCCGGGTCCCTAAACACAATCACACATGACCACACTGGCGCAAAGCACATAATTTAGAAAGACACTAGCGCATGGCCGTGCGGCCATGTGAGCCTTTTATAGCTGCAGCCCGAACAGGACCTTCCAAAAAGGACCAATGAGAAGCTGCCGCAAAGCCTGAGCACCTTCAGGACCTTCCTGGAGGACCAATGGGCTTTGCTGCAGTATCCAAGCATGTGACCCTGGATCTCCAATGAGAGATCTTACCCTGGGCATGCTCAGAAGGAGAAAAGTAAGATTTAGTCCCAAAAGCATCTGCTCGCTGCTGCCCAGCACTGACTACAATAGCAGAAGCTGGAAGAGCAGCAGTAATCCTCCTCACAGAGTCAGATTGAGCGAGACGCTGAGACCGACGTCTCCACTGAGCAGCCTCCACTGTGGCAGGAGAAGAATGGGAGACCGCAGCGGAGATGGCCTGAGATTCCCCCTGTGCAGAGGCGGGAACTCGACCCCTAACAGAAGCTTTATACAGTATAAATTTTAGAAAAATTAGCAATTTTCAAAATGAGAATGCTGTATTCTTAAACAGATAGTCATACCACTCAAAATAGTTAAAATATAACACTCCCATTAGGTCTACTTTAAGTCAGCATAATTTTTAAAATGTCTCTTTAACTTCTTAGGATGTTAGAAGTCTAGAAATTTAGCAGCAGTTTTTCATTTTCTTTTTAAGAATATGTACGAATCCTATTATTTACATCCTATTCAGTTTTAAAGTGACTTTGAGGGGCTTATATGTGGAAAACACCAAACAGTGATACAATTTTAAAAAATTGCACCCTCAAATTATTCTTAACTGCTGCCAGGAAATGTGTTAACCTTTTATGTGCTATACACGAGTTCTGCAAAGTAGAATAGAAAAATTAAAAATCTCTTTTTTTGCCTAATATATGGCTTTACTGCTAGTTTTTTCTTTTCATAAGGGGTAGCAGGAGTAACTGAATCCCATATTTTGTGATATATTTTTTCCTAAACATAGTGGTACCTTATATGTGGTCAAAATGTTTGTGCAAGGACAGTGCCTGGAAAACAAAGACATTTATTGGACGCCATGTTGCATTTGAGGTGCCAAAAATGCAGAAACACCCACAAATGACCAAATTTGGGGAACAAAACTGCACAATGAATTTATCTTGGGGTGTGTTGATCATTGTTAACCCACAAACTACATCACAGATTTTTAGAACTTTGGGTGGTGGAAATAAAAAACAAAACTAATTTTTTTCCTCTAAGATCTTACTATAGGCTCAAAGTTTTAATTAACACAATGAGTCATAACTAGTGTTGAGCGATACCGTCCGATACTTGAAAGTATCGGTATCGGAAAGTATCGGCCGATACCGGCAAAGTATCGAAGTATCGGATCCAATCCGATACCGATACCGATACCAATACAAGTCAATGGGACTCAAGTATCGGACGGTATCCTTGATGGTTCCCAGGGTCTGAAGGAGAGGAAACTCTCCTTCAGGCCCTGGGATCCATATTTTTATGGATTTTAAAATGCGCGCGTGTCCAGCCTCCCGTGACGTCACGGCTTGTGATTGGTCGCGTCGCCCATGTGACCGCGACGCGACCAATCACAAGCCAGAACGTAATTTTAAAATCCTGAAGGACCTAAAATTACGTCACGGCTTGCTGTGATTGGTCGCGTCGCGGCCACATGGGCGGCACGCGACCAATCACAAGCCGGGACTTCACGTAAGGAAGTAAACGCGCGAATTTTAAGCAAACAACGCTGCCGGTTCCCTCGCTGAGGTCCAGGCTGCGTCGGAGAGGTGAGTATAGCAATATTTTTTATTTTAATTCTCTCTTTTACACATTATATTACATTAAATAAAATTAATTAATCGGATCTCGGTATCGGAATTCCGATACCCGCAAGTATCGGCCGATACCCGATACTTGCGGTATCGGAATGCTCAACACTAGTCATAACAGAAAATGTAACTCAACTTTTAATGCAATTTTATTGAACTTAGTGTGCAAAGTTTGTGCTTCTGAAGACACGCACCACATAAGTAATTAATTGAACTCTTCCCACATCAGAATACTAAACATTTGGTTGCGAACTGCAGTTTAAACACACTTTGGTAGAGGGTCATTTGGATTAGGGAGCATAGATTTCTCTGGATTTCCTTGAGTGGATGGACACACATTGCTTTTCCAGAACCATTGTGCTACAGGCAATATTGATAAGATTGCAATTTTATAGGTATTTTTTGGTAATAATAATAATAATAATTTTAAATTGCGTTTGTGGATTATATTATGAACTGTGTTCACAGTTAATGATTTCTGGAAATATTCCTGAGCCCATACAGTGATTTCGACAAACAAATCATCATGCCTGTTTTTAATGCAGTGCTGCCTGAATACCCATAAATCACAAGCATCCAATATTGACTGTTGGCTTTGTATCTTGCACACATGGCTTTCAAAAGAATCTTTGAATCTTTTGAGAATTTTATATACTGTATACTGAATATAGTGGGATATTCAAAGTATTTGCAGTTTTACATTGAACATTTTTCTGCAATTGTTCCACAATTTTTACATACAGTTTTCCACAGAATGGTTAGCAGCTGACCATATTGGCTTCTGAGAAATTATGCCTTCCCAACATGCACTTTTTATAGACAGTCAAAAAATGACCCTCCAGCTATTTTAGTAGTACATACTTTTCCAATCTTTTATCAACTATTTCCCAACTTTTTTAAGATGTGTTTCTGCAATCAATTTTTAAATTAAATAATGTTTAAATGATATGGAAAAATCTCTAACTTTCTCCTTCTAATTTGTGTTCTATCTTCTGTTGAAAATAAAATATGGCTATAAGAGAAATCCAAACCATTGAATTTTGTGTTCTTTAAATGTTCCAACTCTTTAGAAAATGAGTTTGTGTTTGAATTGAATGAAATGCAAATGTTGGTGGAATATGCAAACAAAAAAGTGGAAATAGAGAAAAGAAACTTGGTTATGTTTATTACACACAAGAGAACTGAGAGTGAATAGTTGGTCACAAACAGTAATATCAAATGAAAAACCACAATAAAACCAATGGCTGTGCCGCGATAACATTAGGTGGCAAAATCTATCGCATTTTGCTTGAATTGGGTTTAATCCAAGAATAAAAAGAACAGTGCATTTAATCAACTAAAAGCAAACTAATATCAAACATTATTAAGCATACAGCCAGGACCGAAAAGTGTAGTCAGCCTTGCGAGTGCCCCATAATGAATGAAGAATATTTAATAACTATTCCCCTTGGACTGGCTCTTCATAAATATGTATTTTTGTGATATATATTGTTTTGACCTACATTGTTTGATATACACTTTTCAATGTAAATGTATGTGTATTTTTAGTGTAGACTTATGGTGCTTTTTAGTTATAATTGCCATGAATAATGTTTCGCAATTGTATGCAATGAGTTATTGGAAGATATATATTAGGATGCTGTGATACACAGTAAAGTAATCCATATACAGTATATTCTGTTTTTTCTGTATGGGCAATCTCACTCTTATTTGAATTTGTTTCAATGTATGTGTATTTTATTGTTGATTTTTAATACATTATTTCTTTTATAGTACTTTGAGAGCTGGCATTTAAATGTTAAAACAACATTTTAAGATAATGCCCTTTTATGTAAAAAGAAAATAATTGCAAATAAATGTGCAAATGCTGGTTATTTTACTTTCTGGAGTAATATGTCTCTATTTAGCTTGAATAATGTTTTTTTATTGAAAAGTTCTGTTTGTCCATTCTTCTGTACAAATTATACAAGTGTCACATTTTTCTCTTTTAAAATACACCATGGTATTATAAAATTATATTGCTTGAGATTCTTCCTTTTACATGAGTAGAAAAATAAGATAAAAACATACTGTTAATATGTTATATTATATTCTACTAATTTACTCACATTAGACTTTGGATCCCACGGACAAGCCCTTGCATGACCATAGCAGATGCACATGCCGCCTACAGAAATATCTTTTATGGAGTAGAAATACTGAAAGAAAAGAAAATTGACATGAATGCTTAGCAAATAACATATGCTACAATGTGATTTCATTTACTCTAATTTTACAGTTTTAATATGCATCCCTGCCAATGTACATGAGTAAAAATTGGGTTGTCATCTATGGACTTTCTACAGTCAGACAACATAGAGGCTGGCAATTCCCTAACATAAAGGGCTTCAATTAAAGCACCACTGCAGGGTTTTTTTATTACACCACTGGAACGTCACATTAAATGTAAGCCCCCTGCCCTGGTCACATGCTCACCCTCCGGCGTCTTCACCATTTTTGGTGCCGCTTCAGTCCAGCGATGCCATCTTGTGAGTGCAGCGTCTGACTGGCTGGATGTCAGAAGTTTCATTACAAGGTCTCAATGTAAGTCTATGAGATCCAGAACTAAGCTCTCATAGACTTGTATTGAAAAGTGACGCCCGTGCAGGTTCATGAAACACTGGAGCTGCTGATAGGTCACTTTTTGTTGGAGAATGAAGGGAGCAACGCTGGAAAATGATGAAGGTGGCAGCAGGTGAGTGTGAGATGGGGCAGGGGTATTACATTTAAAGCACCACTTCAGCAGTGCAATAAAAAAGCTGGAGTGGTGCTTTAAGGTTAATAATAATGCAAAAGTGAATATTTTATATTATCAGAATTACAATGGTAACCATGAATGAAAATGAAAAGGGAGTTCTAGACAGAATTTAAAAAATGATAATATATTGTGGCTGTAGCCAAACTTTGGTGTTTATATTGGTACTAGATTCTAATGCATCGGGTATTCTAGAATATGTATGCATGTATGTATATAGCAGCCACATAGTATATAGCACAGGCCACGTAGTATATAGGAGCCAGGTAGTATATAGCAGACAAATACTACATGGCCTGTGCTATATACTATGTGGCTGCTATACACATACATATTGTAGAATACCCGATGCGTTAATACAGGCCACGCAATATATAACAGTGGCCATGCAGCATATAACACAGCCACGTACTATATAACACAGCCCACGCAGTATATAGCAGCCACGCAGTATATAACACAGGCTACGTAGTATATAACACAGGCCACGCAGTATATAACACTGGCCACATAATATAAAGCACAGCCCATGCAGTATATAGCAGCCACATAGTATATAACACTGCCGATGCAGTATATAACAGTGGCCACATAGTTTATTGCACAGCCCATGCAGTATATAGCACAGCCCACGGAGTATATCACACAGCCCACATAGTATATAACACTGCCCATGCAGTATATAACAGTGGCCACATAATATATAGCACAGCCCACGCAGTATTTAATGCAGCCCACGCAGTATAGAACACAGCCCACGCAGTATATAACACTGCCCATGTAGTATATAGCAGCCACACTGTATCTAACACTGCCCACATAGTATACATCAGTGTGGGCACCATATCCCTGTTAAAAAAATAATTAAAATAAAAAATAGTTATATACTCACCCGCTGGCATCCACCGAAGCTCCGGCGATACGCGCGCTGCTGCCGCCATCTTCCATTCCCAGGATGCATTGCGAAATTACCCAGATGACTTAGCGGTCTCGCGAGACCGCTAAGTCTTCTGGGTAACTTTGCAATGCATCTCCGGCAACGGAAGATGGCGGCAGGCGCGTGCGGCTTGGCGGACTACGGAGTTTGAGAATAGCAGGTTTTTTGTTTTTTTATTATTTTTAACATTACATTTTTTTACTATTGTTGCCGCATAGGCAGCATCAATAGTAAAAAGTTGGGGACACATAGAGTTAATAGCAGCGGTTACGGAGTGCGTTACCCGCGGCATAACGCGGTCCGTTACCGCCGGCATTAACCCTGTGTTAGCGGTGACCGGAGGGGAGTATGCGGGTGCCAGGCACTGACTGCGGGGAGTAAGGAGAGGCCATTTTCTTCCGGACTGTGTCCGTCGCTGATTGGTCGTGGCTGTTTTGTTGCGACCAATCAGCGACTTGGATTTCCATGACAGACAGAGGCCGCAACCAATGAATATCCGTGACAGACAGAAAGACAGACAGACAGACAGACGGAAGTACCCTTTAGACAATTATATAGTAGATTACTTATGGACACACTGGCATGTGGCAGCTATTTTGACAGAAGTGAGCAGCCTTATTAGTTGTCATTTTTGAATCAGTGTTTAAAGAATAGTAATTAAGAATTGCTCATCCATTTTTGAAATGCAACAAAGGTGAAAATCAATGTAGTTGCATACCTTTCCTCTCTTCATGTTTGTTAAAATAGCTGCCATAACATAACAAAAAAAATGGAAGCATCTCTGTATGTTAAAAAAAAGTATTTGACTAAAAACTTTAACTTGTGATTTTGCAACATAATATTTCCCAAGCTTCATATTTTCTAAAAAAAAATCTTTTTAAGGGTACAGTATGTGCCCACGATCAGGAATAGTAGTGTTTTGGAGACAGCATATTTTCTCTAGATCCAAAATGCTGCATTCTACATTGCACTTTGTCATTTAGAACTTTGCGTATTTACTGCATTTAATGACAGTCTATTCACGGAAAGAATGCAAGGGTCTCTGCTGCAGAAATTAACATGGTGCGGCTCGCAAACCGGCACTGCAGGTCAGTTTATACAGAGTTAAAAAGAAGTACAGTGGGCATGGTATTTCTATAAATCCCATCAACTGTGTTTGCAATATAGAACACAGCTTTATGAAAGCAGCAAAAATATGCTGCATCTGGGGGAGTGTAGCCTGAGAGTGCAGGAGTATGGTCACACTCTGCTAAAGCTCTGCTATTACCTAGCCTGGAATACCTTCATTAAGTGACAAAAAAAGACCTCGACCTGCCATCTTATACCTAAGACCTTCAAGACCCTCTCTGGATCCTTTTGGGAAAATCTGGACTCATTTGGATATTCCTTGACATATTCCATTCAACAGGAAAAGGGAATACAATCCTGCTCCATTGCCATCCTGGCCACTTAATAGAATCACCTCAGTGAGTACTTTCTCTCCTCCTCCTATGATAGGGACATCCAAAAGAAGTACCGCAGACCTTCAACCTACTCCTGACCCTACCAATGGATCCCCTCATCAAGATCCAATGGGACCACCACCTCCACTTGAGGCAAAAAGAAAGACACTCACTGTTGAAAGAAAAAGCTCAGCACTGACAGGAATCACTGAAGCAGCAGTGAGTAAACTTCCGCTACTCCGGCGAAGCACCGCACGGTGCACTAATGACACAGAGTGCACTGCTATCAATAGAGCTGGCAACTCCAATGTCATTCAGTAGCCGGACTACTTACAAGCACAGGAAAAGTTCCTGCACTTGGGGAATCCCTTCCTCACAGACATTAGCAACGTGCTGCAATAGCGCTGATTAATAGCCTAGGCTCTGGATATTGGGCATACAGCGCAGCTCCAAGGGGAACTTATTACAAAAATGAGGAACTGCCCGATAATATCATTGCATATACTTCCAGTGCTAACCCTACTGATATGGACTCATCGTTCACATTAGGTTGATCTCAAGCAAAGAATAAATGAAAGAAGCTGGCAAGTGGCATAAAGGGAAACAGAGATAATAAAAAAAGTAAAATCCGTTTCTGACAAACAAACTGTTTTGGAAAAGGATCATTCTTTTCATAGAGCAAAGTTAAAACACTAAAGTTAAAATTTACAGATCTAGAGGACTGTAACAGGCAGAACAATCTAAAATTTATGACAATACCAGAAAATGTTTCACCATCAGAACTGGCTTCATATAGTGAAGATTTAATACATAACACACTCCCATCAGTTCCTAATGCCTAACTGACAATAGATAGAGCCCATAGGCTACCAAACCTAGTTTTCTACCAAGAGACCCTCCATGAAAATGAGAATAAACTACTTCCAAACAAAGGGCCACCTTCTGGACTACCTAAGGAAAAATAAAAATCTCCCTCATTACCAGTCAATAAAAAACACTTCCAGACTTCTGAAAAGACACCCGCTATCAAATCCTTTGCTGGCATAACTAGCATCTTAAAGGGAACCTGTCAGCAGATTTTGCTGCTATTAGATGTGGCCACTGCCATTCAGGGCTTATCTACAGCATTCTATAATGCTGTAGATATGCAACCAGTCCGACCTGCAAGTGAAGAAAATTAAGTTATATTACACTCACCCGGGGGCAGTCTGGTCTGATGAGTGTAGCAGGTCCGGGTCCAGCACCTTCCATCTTCTTGTGATGATACCCTCCTCCTTCTTCATTGCTCCCCAGCATCGGCGCTCCTGCACAGGCGTACTTCTTTGCACTGTTGAGGGCAGAGTAAAGTACTGCAGTGCACAGGCGCTGGGCCTCTCTGACCTTTCCTAGCGCCTGAGCACTGAAGTACTTTACTCTGCCCTCAATAGGGCAGAGAAGTAACACCTGCGCAGGAGCGCGATGCTGGGGAGCGATGAAGAAGCAAGAGGTGGCATTGCAAGAAGATGGGAGTCGCCAGACCCAGACCTGCAACACCTATTGGACCGGACCGCCCCCGGGTGAGTATAATATATCTTATTTTTCTTCACTTGCAGGTCGGATCGGGGGCTTATCTACAGCATTATAGAATGCTGTAAATAAGCCCTGAAAGGCAGTGCCGGATCTTATAGCAGCAAAATCTGCTGACAGGTTCCCTTTAAGAGCTAATATCATTTAATATAAATGGAGTTTTCCTACTAGACTCATAGTCTTCTTAAACTTTTTAAAAATGCCCCAAGATCTCAGAGAATGGTCATAATCCAGAACAAGGAAGAAAAGAAGACCCCTCGGAGTAAATCCATTTTATGTTCTAATCGTGAGTGGATACATAACAGTTTTACTGTGCAAATTAACAATTTCTTGTTCTCCATGTTTTATCTTTTTTTTCCTACAATGTCTTAATTCCAGGTCTTAATGCAGAGCTTGCTGAACTTTTAGTATCCCTATTTTTCAGGCTTGGGAACTCAAGGTATTCAGTTACAGGATTTATTCATACATATTTAGATGTTTAAACTTTATCTCAAGGGGGTATTCATATTATTCTGACAATCACAAGACCTTTTCAAAAATAGACATGGTTCTGACAAACATACACACTCTTCAAAAATTAAAATAGGTAGCATCTCTTGTTCAGACCGTCCTCCCATAAAAATTTGCTTAAAATCTTCATCATCAAATGGCTATTTCAAAACATGGATATGTAATTTCCTTTTGCTTCACTCCTCACCCTATAGATTAAAAATTGGTAATTTTTGGTAATACTACACAAAATGTTTCCCCTACTATTTGGAATACCCATAAGGCAGTACTTAGAGGGATCCTTAAATCAATTCCTTTCAAAAGTTAAATCTCGCAATTAAACTTAGAGAAGGGGGAATTTAATCATTTATTTTGTTCTACTAATGAAACTGATATTGCCATCAAGAAAATGGACCTGATGGAATACCCAATGAATATTATAAATTATATTGACATCATCTCTCCACCCACCTAACGTCTATGTTTAACCCCTTCACACCGAAGCCCATTTTTGTTTTTGTGTTTCTGCTTTTTGCTCCCCTGCTTCCCAGAGCCATAAATTTTATATTTTGCATTCAATAAGGCCATGTGAGGACTTACTTTTTGCAGGACGAGTTGTACTTTTGAAAGACACCATTAGTTTTACCATATCATCTACTGGAAAATGTGAAAAAAGAATTCCAAATGCGGTGAAATTGTGCATTTATATAAATGTTTTTTATATTTTTTTACCATTATCACCAAATACTAAAACTGACCTTCCATTGAGTTCATAGATACCAAACATGTATCGGTTGTTTTTTATTTAAGTAGTGAAAAAAAATCCAAAATTTGTTTAAAAAAAATTGTGTAATTTCCAGACACCTGTAGCGTCTCCATTTTTTGTGATGGGGCTGGTGAGGGCTTATTTTTTGCGTACCGAGCTGACATTTCAATTGATAAAATTTTTCATGTAGATATAATTTTTATTGCCTGTTATTGCATTTTAATGCTGCGTTGACCAAAAAAGTTATTCTGGAGTTTTAACTCTTTTTCGTTACGCCGTTTACAGATAGGATTCTTTTTATACATTGATAGAGCTGGCAATTCTGAATGTGGCAATACCAAATATGTATTTTTTTAAAATTGTTTTATTTTGGATGGGGTGAATAGGGGGTGATTTGAACTTTTACTGTGTTTTTTAAAATATTCAATATTTTTTTAATTTATACTTGCTTCAATGGTCTTCATTGGAGACTAGAAGCAGCAATCATCATATCGCTTGTGCTACATAGAGCAGGGCTGCAACCCTGCTGCATGTAGCAAACATGCTCACTTGCTATGAGCGCCAACCACTGGGTGGCACTCATAGCAATCCAGCTATGTCAACTTCAAGGGATTGCTGCAGACCCCTGATTGTCAAGCCAACCCATCGGTGACATACAGTCTTGTGACACGGGTGCCGACGGACGTGATTAGTGACGTGCTTCTGGCTTCTGTCAGAGATTGACAGCAGCATTTAACAGGTTAAGAGCCTCAGGTGGATCGCGTTTCCACCCTCAGCTGTTAGTGGCACATGTCAGCTGTTCAAATCAGCTGATATGCGCAGGGAAAGATGTGGGCTCAGCGCCGGAGCTCACGTCAAAGGAAGAGCTGTGACATATGCAGTACATATAATGTGCATGTCGTGAGGGAGTTAATCAAGCCACCAATGATGGCATATTCCCAAAGAAATCCCTAATTGCCACCATTGTTGTTATACCTAAACGAAATAGTAATTCTGAGGAGATGTTGAACTACAGGCTGATATCTCTTTTAGATATAGACATAAAAATATATGCTAAACAAATATCTGAAAGATTAATTAAAATCATGCCTATATTATTGTTATTATTATTATTATTATTATTATGCCATTTATTCCATTGCGCTTTACATGTGAGGAGTGGTATACATAATAAAAATAAGTACAATAATGTTAAACAATGCAAGTCACAACTGGTACAGTAGGAGAGAGGACCCCGCCCACGAGGGCTCACAATATAAAAGGGATGGGTGAGGATACAGTAGATGAGGGTAGAGCTGGTCGTACAGCAGTTTAGTCGATTGGTGGTTACTGCAGGTTGTAAGCTTGTTGGAAGAGGTAGGTCTTCGGGTTCTTTTTGAAGGTTTCGATGGTAGGAGAGAGACTGATGTGTTGTGGTAGAGTCCCAGAGTAGGGGTGATGCGCGAGAGAAAACTTGTATGCGATTATGGGAAGAGGAGATAAGAGGGGAGTAGAGAAGGAGATTTTGTGAGGATCGGAGGTTGCGTGCAAGAAAGTGCCAGGAGACGAGGTCACAGATGTATGAAGGACACAGGTTATGGATGGCTTTGTATTTCATGGTTAGGCTTTTGTACTAGAGTCTCTGGACAATGTTGAGCCAGTGAAGTGATTAACAGAGGGGAGAGGCCGGGGAATAGCGGGGGGGGGGACAAGTGGATTCAAAGCGAAGAAAAGCCTCAGATGCCACAAGAAGAATTTTAAATTTATTTACATATGTGGAAAACAAAAATCCCCTCCATACTACCATCTTTAGATGCCAAAAAGGCATTTGATTGCATAGACTGGGATTCCATTATCAATGAATGATTTCAAGGACAAATTCTTAAATTTAAAACTGCTCTTTAATCATGCCCTTCAGCAAAGATTCATGTTAACAATTTACTCTCTAAAACCTTTACTATTACTAATGGTTCACATAGAAGATGTCCATTATCTCCAATCTTATTTGATCTCGTAATGGATCCCTTTGCTGAAATTATCAGAACCCAAGACCTCAGAAAGGGAATCCCACTTAATTTTATAGACAACATGCAGTTTGTTTATTTGTGCATGACATGTTAATTTCATTACTCACTATGAGTTATTTCCCAAAATTTAAATTTTTTTCTTAGATTCCCAATTAAAACAATTAATGGAAAGGGAGGTTTCTTATTCATGAGTAGTGTTGAGCGATACCGTCCGATACTTGAAAGTATCGGTATCGGAAAGTATCGGCCGATACCGGCAAAGTATCGGATCTAATCCGATACCGATACCAATACAAGTCAATGGGACACCAAGTATCGGACGGTATCCTGTATGGTTCCCAGGGTCTGAAGGAGAGGAAACTCTCCTTCAGGCCCTGGGATCCATATCAATGTGTAAAAGAAAGAATTAAAATAAAAAATAGGGATATACTCACCCTCCGACGCAGCCTGGACTTTACAGCCGTAACCGGGAGCCATTGTACCTAAGAATGCGCGCTTGAAGGGCCTTAGATGAGGTCACGGCGCTCTGATTGGTCCGTAGCGGTCGCGTGACCGCTACGCGACCAATCACAAAGCCGTGACGTCTCCTTTGGTCTTTCAAGCGCTTGAAATACCTTAGAAGATGTCCGCAGCTTCTGATTGGTCGCGTAGCGGTCGCGTGACCGCTACGCGACCAATCACAAAGCAGTGACGTCACCTAAGGTCTTTCAAGCGCTTGAAAGACCTTAGGTGACGTCACTGCTTTGTGATTGGTCCGTAGCGGTCACGCAACCGCTACGGACCAATCAGAGCGCCGTGACGTCATCTAAGGCCCTTCAAGCGTGCATTTTTAGGTACAACGGCTCCCGGTTACAGCGGTAAAGTCCAGGCTGCGTCGGAGAGGTGAGTATATCCCTATTTTTTATTTTAATTCTTTCTTTTACACATTGATATTAATTCCGATACCGATTCCCGATACCACAAAAGTATCGGATCTCGGTATCGGAATTCCGATACCCGCAAGTATCGGCCGATACCCGATACTTGCGGTATCGGAATGCTCAACACTAGTGTTGAGCGATACCGTCCGATACTTGAAAGTATCGGTATCGGAAAGTATCGGCCGATACCGGCAAAGTATCGGATCCAATCCGATACCGATACCCGATACCAATACAAGTCAATGGGACTCATGTATCGGACGGTATTCCTGATGGTTCCCAGGGTCTGAAGGAGAGGAAACTCTCCTTCAGGCCCTGGGAACCATATAAATGTGTAAAAGAAAGAATTAAAATAAAAAATATCGCTATACTCACCTGTCCGACGCAGCCGGGACTTCAGCGAGGGAACCGGCAGCGTTGTTTGTTTAAAATTCGCGCTATTACTTGGTTACGTGAATTCCCGGCTTGTGATTGGTCAGGTCGGCCATGTTGCCGGGACGCGGACCAATCACAGCAAGCCGTGACGAAATTACGTCACGGCTTGCTGTGATTGGTCCGCGTCCCGGCAATATGGCCGCCCTGACCAATCACAAGCCGTGACGTCACGGGAGGCTGGACACGCGCTCATTTTAAAATGGGCGCGTGTCCAGCCTCCCGTGACGTCACGGCTTGTGATTGGTTGCGCCGCGGTCAACCAATCACAAGCCGGGAGGCTGGACGCGCTCATTTTAAAATGGGCGCGTGTCCAGCCTCCCGTGACGTCACGGCTTGTGATTGGTTGCGCCGCGGTCAACCAATCACAAGCCGGGAGGCTGGACGCGCTCATTTTAAAATGGGCGCGTGTCCAGCCTCCCGTGACGTCACGGCTTGTGATTGGTTGCGCCACGGTCAACCAATCACAAGCCGGGAGGCTGGACGCGCTCATTTTAAAATGGGCGCGTGTCCAGCCTCCCGTGACGTCACGGCTTGTGATTGGTTGCGCCGCGGTCAACCAATCACAAGCCGGGAGGCTGGACGCGCTCATTTTAAAATGGGCGCGTGTCCAGCCTCCCGTGACGTCACGGCTTGTGATTGGTCAGGGCGGCCATATTGCCGGGACGCGGACCAATCACAGCAAGCCGTGACGTAATTTTGTCACGGCTTGCTGTGATTGGTCCGCGTCCCGGCAACATGGCTGACCTGACCAATCACAAGCCGGGAATTCACGTAACCAAGTATAAGCGCAAATTTTAAACAAACAACGCTGCCGGTTCCCTCGCTGAAGTCCCGGCTGCGTCGGAGAGGTGCGTATAGCGATATTTTTTATTTTAATTCTCTCTTTTACACATTTTAACATTAATGTTGTTGCGATACCCGATACCCGATACCACAAGAGTATCGGAATCCCGGTATCGGAATTCCGATACAGCAAGTATCGGCCGATACCCGATACTTGCAGCATCGGAATGCTCAACACTACTCAACACTATTCATGAGAAAAATCATTTAGGAATCAAAATCACTAACGATTTACATAAAATCCGAGATGAGTACTTAAACATATTGCAAAAGCAAATCCAAATAAGAATTGGCAACTTTGATAAATCTAACAATTCGTGGCTGGGTAGGGTTATTCTCTACAAAATTATTATACTAACCAAATTACACTGTATTTTCAGAAAAAGTCTGATTCAAGTCCCAGAAATATGGATTAAATCCCTTCATAAACAACTGTCAATGAATTGCAAATATGTTACTAACCAAAAATAAAAGCAAAGGGGGAATAGCCCTACCAAATTTCCAGGCTTATTCTGAAGCTATTATTATGATTCAAATCAGAAAATGGTTCGTAGGTAAGGGGAAAACCAGCTGGACAGAAATTGAAAAAGGACGCAGTGGAAATTATCCTCTAGATATACTTATCACTTCACAATTACTAGATCGTTCCCTTACATTACCAGAGACCATACTATTAAAATTCACTATTATATTACGAAGCAAATTATATAATATTGCAAAAAATTACAAAAGCAGCTATCCATTAAATAAATTTGCCCTATCTCTATTTCATGCTGCCCTTCTTAATTTTCCTATTGATAAATGGGAAAAATTTGGAAACTTAAACTGTTCTGCTCGATTTACAGGTCCAAAAAAAAAATCAATTATAAACTTCTATTCCCTAAAACATTTCAGAATGTTCCAACAGAGGAATTCTGCAATTTTATTGAGCTTAGGAAATACATTAGAAAGAAACTCTCCATACTTATACTACAAAGAGCTATTTCCATGTTGGAAAATCTCACAAATGATAATATCTGGAGCACAAGGAATATTTATGCTTCTTTTAATTCTGACATACATTTTGAAAAATCAAAACCTATGATAAAATGGGAAAAAAAATTCAACTCACATTTCACCCCAGAAACGTGGAAAAAAAAGCAAATTAAATAACATACATCTCTAATGTAAACTGAAGCAAACATTCTAAAAACGAAATGTCAAGGAAATATTTAAGTGTGTTTCCTTTATGAAGGAAGAACAGTTTCATTCTCTTATACAAGCCACAGATTCTCAAAGATGGAATATTTTATCATTTATGACTGTCTCCGAGCATTGACGTCTGATTATGCAAATATAATATTATCCATATGAAAATGCCCAGGACAGAAGATAGAAGACGGATTCTGGCAAAAATGCAAAGGAAGAGAGGCCGATAAATTGTGATGACCCTGTTAAGCTGGTTCCTTGGAAGGTTGAATGCGGTATCAATAAATTCCATCAGTATTGTGGATCAGTGAACCTGTTCTTGCAGACTGATTTATTACCATTTTTTCTGCCTGCCCTTTATATGATCCTCATTCATATCACATAGAACGGTGACAAATACACAAACCTTCGACAAAGACAGAACTGTAATCACCAAGTTAAATGCCCAGCTCACCATCAAACAAATCAGAAAAAGCTTAATATGTAGTGATGGATTTTCAAGCTGAACTGTAACACATTTTGATATTCTTCCATATTCAGACAAAATCTATTGGCTATTGTGATAGATTTGTTTAGAGATGAGCGAATATGTCCGAGAAACGATCGCCAAACATAAATTTGTGATTGGTAACACGAGCATTTTTCTTAAAATCGAAAAAAGTCGGTAATATTCAGTAAAAGATAGAATAAAAGTAGGTAATTCATGTGCCGCATTCAGTAAACTCACAGCATGACATGCTAGAATAGAATAGATAGAATAGATATATACACATAGAATATATATATATATATATATATATATATATATATATATATATATATATAGATGCCAGTGACACACACATATATATATATATATGTGTATATATATTACATAAATAGATAGAAGAAAAGCCAGCAATTCAGCAGCCGCAGTAGTGTAAAATCACAGCAGGAGTGAACAGGATAGAAGAGAAGGATTACATACAGTAAATACATATAGAATAGGTAGATATATAGATGTCAGTGACAAATATAATTAGTACACTGTGCGCAGCTTACTGTACATGTAATTAATAAAAGATTATTTTTCTGAAAAAAAATGGCATGGGCTCCTGCGTAATTTTCATAACCAGAAGAGGGAAAGCTGATGGATTAGAGCCAATGTTTATAGCCTGGGAAGAGGGAAATACCAGTCGAGCTTCCCTGGCTATGAATATCATCTCACAGCTGTATATCGTATTTTTTGCTTTATAAGATGCACCTGATTATAAGACGCACCTAGTTTTTAGAGGAGGAAAATAAGAAAAAAATATTTTGCGCCAAATAGGGTGCAAAAAACGTATGGATGACGCATTGTTATGGCGAATCTGTGGTGACGCACTGCTATGGGGTTTATGCAGGGTACACACTTATGGGAGGATCTGCGGAAGTCACACTGTTATGGGGATCTGTGGTGATGCACTGTTATGGAGGATCTGCAGGGTACACACTTATGGGAGGATCTGTGAATGACACAGTGTTATTGGGGATCTGTGGTGACGCACTGTTACGGGGAATCTGCGGGTGATACACTGTTATGGGAGATCTGTGGTGACTCACTGCTATGGGGGATCTGCGGATGACACACTATACATTGTGCAGGGACAGATATCTGATTGGTGGAGGCAGCTCAGCAACAGTTCCCTCCACCAATCAATATCTATCCCTGCATAGGAGGAGGAGAATCATGCTTCTTTCCCTCCTCTGCTTTAGGGCTCTGTGTGCAGCAGATCCCAGAATTCACTCTGCTGCCAGCTAGTATTTGCCGAGAACTACTGCAGCGCATGAACAGATCGAGAACTAAGTGACCGAGAGCTCCATCTGCGCATGCACTGGTTCGGCTGCCTTTTTCTTGAAGTCCTGTGTGGTAGGCACAGGCGCTTATTCTGGAAACTGGAAACTCTGGATACCAGAAATGCAATGGCGCTGCCCTGCACTGTGCCGCCCAAACACCAGAGAAAACCACGCCACCCCCAGCTCCAGGCAGCCAGATGACCCTGCCTTCTGCCAGCCCACCTGCTCCACAGCCGCTGTCAGCACCACAGCCACTGTCAGCACCACAGTAAGAGATTCCTTCACTTTTTCCCTATTTTTTTCACCATTCCAATTGTAAGATGCACCCCCATTTCCCCCCCAATTTGGGGGAAATAAAAGTGCGTCTTACAAAGCGGAAAATACAGTTCTTAGCCTTTATTGGCTCTTAAAATAATCAACAACCAGCAAAGGATATGCAAACTGCTGCGGGCTGATATTAATAGCCTAGGAATGAGCCATGGACATTGGCCCCCAGGCTAAAAACATCATCTTTCAGCTGCCCCCAAAAAAGACCATCTCTAAGATGTGCCAATTCAGGCACTTAGCCTCACTCTTCCCACTTTCCCTGTAGCAGTAGCAAGTGGGGTGCTAGTTGGGGGGGTTGATGTCACCTTTGTATTGTCAGGTGACATCAAGCCCCGAGGTTAGTAATGGAGAGGCGTCAATAAGACGTCCCAATTACTAACCTCATAGTCACATTGAATAAAAGCACACACCAAGAATAAAGTCCTTTAATTAAAAAAGACACAGACTCCTTTAATAATCTTAATGATACCATACAACCATTACAACCTCGCCTAATTCCACCAAAGCTCTCGCTCTCCTGTAATAAACCATCTAATAGATGTGCCTTTTCTGGCAGCGGCGTGCTGCTATTTTTAGGTTGGGGGTCAATATCCGTGGCCGCTTACCAGCCTGAGAATACCAGCCCCCAGCTGTCAGCTTTAGCAAGGCTGGTTGTCAACAATGGAGGGTTCTCCACCCCATTTTTGGACCCCACCCTGTTTTTTCAATTATTTATTTCAATAATTAAAAAACAGCTTGAGGACCCCTCTATTCTTTATAATCAACCTTGCTAACGCTGACAGCTGAGGGTTGCAGCCTCCAGCTGTGAATTTTGCCTGGCTGGTTATCAAAAATAGGAGAGAACCCACGCAGGTTTATTTTTATTTTTTCTTACAGCGCAGGAGTGGCTGATGAATATCCCCATCATCCACTCCTGCTCTAACTTTTATTAGGGGCAACAGGTATCAGATGATGGTTGCTGTTGTCCCTTCAGGTGACACCAGTGACAGAGGTAAACTTCAATCCTCGTATCACAGCTGAGCGCTTGCGCTGTCTTTTGACAGCGTGGGACCCGCAGCTCTCTGACCGGCGAGGATGGTTTCCGCGCCAATCAGAGGCCATATTTGCCATGCTTTCATGTATATGACAGATTGTGAGATACTCTATTGTCAGGCCCCCCCATTGAAGTGAATGGGGTTTGGGTCTTCTCTGCAGGATGTCAGGCTGTATGCATGCATCATGCAGCTTGCCATCCGTAGTGGCGATGACTGTGAGGTCACATCCTGCTGTCCTTGACTTTTCTGCAGCACATACGCTGCAAGAAAAGTCAACCTGCATATTTGCAGCATTTTTTTTACCACCCATTCAAGTCAATGGGTGAAAAATGCTGCAAAAATGCTAAAAGAATTGTCATGCTCTATGTAAAAAAAACACTGCAAATCACAAAATCCTGATGACAAAAAAAACAGTGTGTGTGTGCATGAGATTTCTGAAATCTCATAGACTTTGCTGGTACTGTAAAAAGCCGCTGAAAATTAGCATTAAAAAGACAGCCTAAGAACGCAGCAAAACGACCAGTTTGAACATACCCTAACGTTGGGCCAAGTGCTATGCGATGTTTTCTCACAAAGTACTGGCCCATACTCTATGGTAGTGTGATGCCAGCCTTCATTAACCACTCCTGCACTGTAAATAAATAATTAAAAAAAAAACCTGCATGGGTTCCCCTGTATTTTTGATAACCAGACAGGAAAAACTCACAGCTGGGTGCTGCAAACTTCAGCTGTCAGCTTCAGCAAGGCTGGTTAACAAGAATAAAATGGTCCCCATACCATATTTTTTAATTATTTAAATAAATAATTTAAAAAATGGCATGACGTCCTCCCCATTTTTGACAGCCAGCCTTGTTAAAGCAGACAGCTGGGGGCTGGTATTTTCAGGCTGGTAATGGGCCATGGATATTGCCCCCAGTCTAAAAATAGCAGCCCACAGTCACCCAGAAAAGGCACATCGAGTAGATGCACCAATTTTGGTGCTTTGCCCAGCTCTTCCCACTTGCCCTTTTTGTGGTGGCAAGTGGGTTCAAATTTGTGGGGCTGATGTCACCTTTTGTCAGCTGACATCAAGCCCACGGGTTACTAATGAAGAGCTGTATATAAGGCACCTATCCATTACTAATCCTATAGTTACATGGAAACAGTTTTCAATTTTATTTAAAAATAACAAGCACAGTTATACTCACCTAACTCTTAATTCCACTGAAACCCTCTGTCATGATCCAGACCAGGTTTTGAGTCCTGTTTTCCCTTTTTCCCAGCCTGGTCATGTCAAGAGTTAACCTTTCTCAGTCTCTGTTTCTGTTCAGGTTTGCTATTTATCGCCACTGCTTTCTGTAGGCAATGTGTTGTGAAATTGGATTCTGGGCTCCCCCGGTGGCCACTTGTGGAATTGAACTTGTGTGCATCATCCCCTCTGTTCACCTGCTCCTATCAGGATGTGGGAGTCGCTATATAACCTTGCTCCTCTGTCAGTTTCTTGCCGGTCAACAATGTAATCAGAAGCCTTCTGTGCTTGTTCCTGCTACTAGACAACTCCCAGCTAAGTTGGACTTTTGTCCTTGTGTGTTTTTGCATTTTGTTCCTGTTCACAGCTGCTGTTTCGTTACTGGGTCTGGAAAGCTCTTGTGATCGGAAATTGCCACTCTGGTGTTATGAGTTAATGCTAGAGTCTTAAAGGAATTTCTGGATGGTGTTTTGATAGGGTTTTCTGCTGACCATGAAAGTGTCCTTTCTGTCTTCCGGCTATCTAGTAAGCGGACCTCGATTTTGCTAAACCTATTTTCATACTACGTTTGTCATTTCATCTAAAATCACCGCCAATATATGTGGGGGCCTCTGTCTGCCTTTTGGGAAAATTTCTCTAGAGGTGAGCCAGGACTGTCTTTTCCTCTGCTAGGATTAGGTAGTTCTCCGGCTGGCGCTGGGCATCTAGGGTTAAAAAACGTAGGCATGCTACCCGGCCACTTCTAGTTGTGCGGCAGGTTTAGTTCATGGTCAGTATAGTTTCCATCTTCCAAGAGCTAGTTCTCATATATGCTGGGCTATGTTCTCTCGCCATTGAGAATCATGACAGCAATGTCTGTTATAGTTTTTGCCAAATACTGCTGTAGCTGACTCTGATTGCTCTGATTTGTCCTGCTGCATTGCTGTCTGAACCAGTATCTCTGTTTTCCCCTATTCCCATATTGACTCCATGTTTCCCTTCAATGTACTCACTCCCTGACCTGCTTCTGTCTTTAGTCTTTTGGCTAATCCGCTCCTGACCGTTACTGACTCCCTGGCCTGTCTCTGACTGTGAGTTTGCTTAATCCTTTGGTACTGCGCTACAGCATAAGATTTTACCTGGCTAGTTTGACTAATCTGCTGCTGCTGTGGTAGCCTCACTATTGCACTGCAGGCCAGCTCTGTTTAGATACAGTCTTGCTTCCACTCTACTGGCATCTAGTGGAACCTGCACCTACCTGCATTTCAGCAGCATGACACCCACCTGTAATAAAATTAAAATAAAATAAACTGCCATGACCTCAGAACTGTGGGAAAAAATCATTGATGAGGTCACCGCAGTTTAAGCTCAGTAACCTCTCACGGTGATTTGCTGTGAAACCACTATGCTTGAATTGTGGTGAACTCTGACTTTTTCCCACAGTGCTAGCAGGGATTTCACTAGGTCACAGCAGTTCAGGCCAGCTGGGAATGCGGCCTCAGAGACCAGATGTAACCTCAATGTCACTGCCGGTCACTGAGGCTCTTCTCGCATTATTTCATTCCCCAGTGGTTCTCAGCCTGAACGGTTGCATCTTGTCACCATCCAGGTTGAAAACTATTAATCCTCCAGGCTTGGATTATGGTGTGGGACAGAACGTCAGACATTTATGGTAATTGTTGTTTTTTTATTTTAGTTTTATTACAGGAGAACGAGGGCTTTGGTGGAATTAGGCGTTAGGTGAGTATAACTGTGTTTGTTATTTTTAACTAAAATGGAAAACTGTATTTAGTCTTATTGCTAATAAAGGACTTTATTCTTGCTGCGTCTCTATTTACCATGTAACTATAGGATTAGTAATGTACAGGGGTTTTATATACGGATCTCCAATACTAAGCCATGGGCTCGATGTCACCTGAAAATATAAAGGTGACATCAACCCCACAAATATGAAACCCACTTGCCACCACTACACAGCAAGTGGGAAGAGCCTGGCAAAGCGCCAGAATTGGCGCATCTAATAGATGTGCCTTTTCTGGTCAGCTGCGTGTTGCTATTTTTTGGCTGGGGGCAATATCCATGGCCCCTTACCAGCCTGAGAATACCAGCCACCAGCTGTCTGCTTTAGCAAGGCTGGTTGTCAAAAATGGTGGTATGCTATGCAATTTTTTTAAATTATATATTTAAATAATTAAAAATATGGCATGGGGACCCCTCTATTCTTGATAACCAACCTTGCAGAAGCTGACAGCTGAGGGTTGAAGCCCCAGCTGTGAGTTTTGCCTGGCTGGTTATCAAAAAATAGGGGAACCCACTCAGGTTTTTTTAAAATTATTTATTTACAGCGCAGGTACTACTAATGAATATTCCCACCTACCGCTGCTGCTCTGTTATTTGCGGCAGCGGGTATCAGCTGATGGGAGCTGTGGTGCCATCAACTGACACCAGTGACTGGAGGTCTTCTGACAGCGTGGGAACCATGGCTCTCTGACCGGCGGGAAAGATTTCAACATCTTTCAGAAGCACTACATTGGTGTTTCCCACGCTGTCACACAGATTGGGAAACGCCGGCTTTTGTGCTGTGTATGTTCGGCTTTATTTGCGGATTTAATCAACGATATTGAGTATCACAGTTGATAAAAGATGTAATATTAAGGACATGTCCACCTGGCTATTGAAAAGATGTTTTTTTTTTGTGAAGGGCAAATGTGCAGACATTACATCTGCACACTTATAAAAACCTGTGGTAGATAACCATGATTTTGGAGTACGTGGCTGCTGAAAAAGTCTAGGAGATAAAGAATTAGCCAGACTGCGACCTCTTCAAGCAACAAACCTACAACCCATCCCGATGATTTGTCGCAATTTGTCATCCTGATTTAAAACAGGTAAATATTTTTGGACAATTATCTTTATCTTAATTTCATTATATTGGGGACTATATGGCGTGAAAAAATGATTGCGGAATTATTATTGACATACTGCCGAGATCTCTTAGGTGATAATGATCTGGGGTTATTTAGCACCTTATTAAAAGCATGATTAATGTTAAAATTGCTGTAACACCTATCACGCAAACATTTTCTAACAACTTTGCTTTCCTGAAGAAGGGCACTTATGTCTGAACAAAGCCTTCTGGCTCTATTAAACTCCCCATAGGGAATGGCTTTCAACGTATGGTGTGGATGTGAGGAAGATGACAAAAGTAAAGTGTTGCCTGAATTTTGATTTCTATATCAACTGGTATGTACACAATGCGAAACAGAATTACCTTTCAAAAAAATATCAAAAAAGGAAATTTCAGTGCTGAAAATACTGCCCGTGAATGAAAGATTTAAATCATTGCAATTTAAGTATGCCTGAAAATCAATTATAGTTGCTGGACACTCAATATGTTGTGCATTGCATTTATTGATCACATTGCAAAATTATTTACATTGGATGTACCATCCGTAAACTCAAAAAAAGAATAGCTGAGCACCTTTCTAATATTTATAATGGAAATGGAGCACATTCTGGAGCTGCTAAACATTTTATCAACGGTGTTGGTGCGCCGTATCAATTCCTCTCCTATTTTTTGTTTAATAAAAGTTCAATATTTTTTAACAAATAACAGACTGATGAAGTTTTCATGAAGAATAAGAAAACTGGTTCATTGTGTTAAAGAAGGCAATATACAGTGGGGGAAATAAGTATTTGATCCCTTGCTGATTTTGTAAGTTTGCCCACTGACAAAGACATAAACAGTCTATAATTTTAAGGGCAGATTAATCTCAACTGAGAGATAAAACTTTTTAAAATTTAGATTGCATGTTATAGTGGCTGTGGCTGTGGATCTCCAGTGTTATAGTGGCTGTGGATCTCCAGTGGCTTAACCCCACACTGCTCCCCTTTACTCATCTCTAGGCATCTACCTAAACACATACATTGTAAGAAACGTGTCAGTCTAGGTGAAGAGAAAGGGAGGAGTTTTGCTGAACCAGCTTTGGAATAGTCTTCTGAGACATATACTCCCCGGTCAACTGTTAAAAATAAGTTTTCTCTGACATGCCAAAGCTTTTAGAAAGAAGCATACACAGCTGCAATAACACAGCCAGTGTCTGATTTGCCATTTATTGGTCAGACAGTATGAATAAAGTGACAGTTTTCTTATAAACATGTTTTTTTTTGTTATTGGTAGGTTTCAAATTTTTCTTTAATCCTTTTTACAAATTATTTTAGGATAAACTGAGAAAACATTAGAAGCTCCTTTTTATAGAGTTCTCATTTGTTTTGTAACTTTTCCTGGGAAAATTGTCAAAGAACAAAAGCATGACAGTAGTAATTGCTGCTCTATAGTTAATGGAAACCTTTGACTTTCCATTTCTTTAAAGATTGTCAGAGATTCTCTCTTGTGTTTAGTAAAAGTTTCAGCAAAAGCATTGTGGAAAAAAATAAAAAAACAGGCAGCTTTAGTAGGTACCTCTTTTAACCAATCCATCCAGATTTTCCATACAGCCAACAAAATAATCTGCTCTCACACAAATATACATTCACAAAATTAGAATATCATCATAAAGTTAATTTATTTCAATACAAAAAGTAAAACTCATATAATATATAGAGTCATTACAAACAGAGTGATCTATTTCAAGTGTTTATTTCTGTTAATGTTGATGATTATGGCTGAAATAAATTAACCTTTTGATGATATTCTAATTTTGTGAGAAGCACCTGTAAGTACATATATATAAATTGGCACACACAGAAAAACCAATTACCGTATATACTTGAGTATAAGCCGAACCGAGTATAAGTCGAGGCACCTAATTTTGCCACGAAAAACTTGGTAAACTTATTGACTCGGGAATAAGCCGGGTATGCATTGTCCCCTCATCCCTATCCTGGTATGCATGGCTCTCCAGTCCCTGTCCTTGTATGCATTGCTCCCCATCCTCATCCTTGTATGCATGGATCCCCCCTGCCATCCTTGTATGCATGGCTCCTTATCCCCTATCCTTGTATGCATGGTTACTATTAAAAAAACAAACATCCTACTCACATTTCTGCGCGCCCTTGCTGCATCTCACTCCATGCCTATGGGAGTGGAGAGGCGTGCATATTCATTACCTTAATGAGTGGGCCATGTGATCGCTTGGTCAGAAATGCTGCTGCCACCAGAACAAATGAGATGCAGTAAGGGCATGCAGTAAGGTGAGTAGGATGTGTGCTGGAAGCCGGCGTCTGCTGCTGTCACTGTACGCTACAGAGAAATGAACATTCATTTCTCTTTAGAGCTCCTGCCTCTGTGACCTGCTGCTCCGCCGCACCCCCTCCCCCGCCGGCCAACTGACTCATGTATAAGCTGAGGGGGGCATTTTCAGCACAAAAAATATGCTGAAAAACTAGGCTTATGCACGAGTATATATACGGTAAACATAAAAGCACAACATCATATAAGAATAATGAATAGTGACCTGCAGCACAAATACAAACAATGTTTCTTTAAGTAGGGTTCCAGTATGACCCTAATCCAGTAAGAAATAGACAATATAAAAGTCGCAAAAATCACAGGAATTTAACTATAGTATAATACTGTATAAGGGCTCATTGAGACATCAGTTTTTCATGTATGAGTTCTATCTGTGTTATTTACAATTAGAACTCATACTCAGTATAGTGAATGGACCTGTATAGATGTTGTCTTTTTTGTTTGGAAAGCTTGGTCTACACTATAACACTGAGACCTGTCAATTTTGATCTGATGCCATCTTTGTACGATTTATGTGTTGTCTGCTTAAAACATTGGTCCATGTTCAGTTTTTACCATTAGTGGTTCTTCAGTGATTTTCTAGTACAAAAGAAAAAAAATGTCAACACTTCATCTACCCATTGCAATCACTGATGAAAATCTGACTATACAACTAATGACAATCAATCTATTTTTTGCATACCAGAAAAGTCACTGTGGTCTGAATGAAGCTGTAGTTTAATTATGCCAACAGAAAAATCTCTGTAAATTAGATTAAATATTCAAGTAGATATACGAATAAACCAGTATCTAAAGCATATGGATCAGAATAGTATATAGTTAGGTATTGGATTAGATGAAGGGGAGGATCCCAGAGTCACAAGAAGAACCAAATGTTTAGCACTGCCTATCTGAAAGTTTGATTCTAGCAGATTCACTCAAATTTGTTTTTGTTTGAAATTGATTTGAGGAGACTTGAATTCTTTTTGAATTTTAAAAAAAATTTAATTCACATAACTGATTTTTTTTGTAACTAGCTGTGGGCAAGTTCAGCAAAATGTTATTAGAGGCCTAGAAGGGGTTAAAGTTATTCTTATACTCACCTCTCCTCAACTGATTGGCTGTTCTATCTTATTTCTTCTAATTACATTTTGGGCCACCAGCCATTTTTAGATGGGTCTTATGTTCACTAGGTTAATGATGTACATCATGACCCATGTGATCCTATAAAGCGTGCATGCATTGAATCCCATTTGAATTTGGGAGGTCATGGTTCCATGCCAATATCTGTTTCCATTGTCTGGAGTTGTTATATGCCAATCACTGGCTGCAGCAGTCAAGTATTGTATTTATTGAGCTCTATACTGTCGCATTTGTTGGTTATATTCAAACAGTGCACACATTCTCTCCACTGATGGCTAGTAATATATACATTTTAAAAGACTGGCCATAAGTTCCAAACAGAAAGACAAATGTGAACAGATGCAAGCTAAGAGAGACACTCTCTATGTAACTTACAAATTAAAGCTGCATTCTGTAATGCCATAGTATGCAAACATTGAATATATGAAATTGGAACTGCCTTACTGCTATACAAAAAAAGTTAAAAATTAAGATACTTAAATTAGTCAATTCATGTGCGCCCAACAGCCAAAGATCAGGCAACTTTATTTCCTGGGAACCTAACCTAATACAGTCATATGTAAACGTTTGGGCAACTCTAGTCAAAATTACTGTTATTGTGAATAGAGATGAGCGAACTTCTTCATAAAATATTCGCCAATTTCAAATTCAGCATGAAGGTAGCACATTCAGATTTGTGTTTGGTTTCACGAGCATTTTTACTCATAGTCAGCAAAATTCGGTCACAGTTAGGTAAATCAATGCGTTTCCTCTAATACTTTTGTTTTTACTTTGGCTATGACCAAAGTAAACCATCCACAATGTCATGACACAAGGTCTTCTGTGATTGACTGGCCAAAGTCACATGTCCATAGCCATATGTCTTGTTTTGCTGGTGCCATTTTCTCAGTGTCACAGTGCAGAAAAGTAGCTTCTGCGCTAGTGCTGCTGCTGATAGTGAACTTGTCAATTAACTAGATAGAATCCTGTCCTGTGTGTAATCGATCTTGCAGCATTTAACTGGACTGTGCAAAAACTGTATGGCAGGGGTGTTACATCTCACTAACTGGGCACTGGGTGACTCTGGTGGCGGTTGGGGCAGGTGGTCAAGGAACTGTTCCACAAGTTTTTGAATCCCCAAGGATTGTGGTACAATACTCTGTATCTAACACTTCCTGCACCTGTGCCCTCAACCTCTCTCTTAATCAGACACGTGTTCCAACACTGAAAATAGATTCCACTCCACCTCCGTACTCAACAGCCATGGCTCACCACAATCAGGCAGAGTTCAAATTATTATGACTTGGAGACTGCAGTCACACAGATCAAGAGTTGTGTACAGCTATCCAGACCGGGTTAGAGCAATGGCTGTCACCACTGAACCTGGAGCCAGGGAGCATCTTTGTTTGTCTCTCTATTGAAGTCCCAGGTATATCAGTGCTGAGCTACCTGATAGTGACTTAATTTTCTCTCACAGATGACATCCATATGCTGTCTATTTTATATAGGGCAGCTAACATAGAAAAAACTCAGAAAAAAATACATACCATGAGATACAGCCTTCCCAAAACCCTGTCTGATGACAAATGCTCACTTAGCAGGATGCAGCAGGCCTCCACTGATAAAGGCTAGGAGCGGCACATGTGCAAACTACTTGATAAAAACAACCACCCCCACCCTCCAAACATTGCAGGGGTTGGCTGCCTATTAGAAAAAATGCACATTGATATAACTCACATAGGACGCCAGTCACACTGATAAGTATGGTGTACAGTGTCTGGTATGCAACCTATTAATGACGCCCCTGGTATTAACAGGCGGGCTGCCCAGCACTATAATATGCAGCACACAGTGACAGATGCCCCAGAAAAACCTAACCAACATAAAGAGGCCTGGCCAAATCCTGCAAAAAAGGATATGATATAGTGCAAAAAAAATGTATGCATATGATAAACACATACACTATATGCACCACACTTATCAGTGTGACTGGCATCCTATGTGAGTTATATCAATGTGCATTTTTTCTACTAGGCAGTCAACTCCTGCAATGTTTAGTGGTGTGGGGGTGGTTGTTTTTATCAAGTAGTTTGCACCTATGCCGCTCCTAGCCTTTATCAGTGGAGGCCTGCTGCATCCTGCTAAGTGTGCATTTGTCATCAGACAGGGTTTTGGGAAGGCGGTATCTCATGGTATGTATTTTTTTCTGAGTTTTTTCTATGTTAGCTGTTTTTTATATTAGTGGTAGGACCCACAATATTATGAGGACCCTTGATGTTGGGTTGCGGGCTTACTTTATTTTGGCCAAAATATTAAACCAATACCTCATATAGTGTATGTGTTTATCATATGCATACATTTTTCTGCACTATATCATATCCTTTTTTGCAGGATGTGGCCAGGCCTCTTTATATTGGTTAGGTTTTTCTGGGGTGTCTGTCACTGTGTGCTGCATATTATAGTGCTGGGCAGACCGCCTGTTAATACTAGGGGCGTCATTAATAGGTTGCATACCAGACACTGTGCACCACACTTATCAGTGTGACTGGCGTCCTATGTGAGTTATATCAATGTGCATTTTTTCTACTAGGCAGCCAACCCCTGCAATGTTTAGTGGTGTGGGGGTTGTTGTTTTTATCAAGTAGTTTGCACCTGTGCCGCTCCTAGCCTTTATCAGTGGAGGCCTGCTGCATCCTGCTAAGTGTGCATTTGTCATCAGACAGGGTTTTGTGAAGGCCGTATCTCATGGTATGTATTTTTTTCTGAGTTTTTTCTATGTTAGCTGTTTTTTATATTAGTGGTAGGACCCACAATATTATGAGGACCCTTGATGTTGGGTTGCGGGCTTACTTTATTTTGGCCAAAATATTAAACCAATACCTCATATAGTGTATGTGTTTATCATATGCATACATTTTTTTGCACTATATCATATCCTTTTTTGCAGGATGTGGCCAGGCCTCTTTATGTTGGTTAGGTTTTTCTGGGGCGTCTGTCACTGTGTGCTGCATATTATAGTGCTGGGCAGACCGCCTGTTAATACTAGGGGCGTCATTAATAGGTTGCATACCAGACACTGTGCACCACACTTATCAGTGTGACTGGCGTCCTATGTGAGTTATATCAATGTGCAATTTTTCTACTAGGCAGCCAACCCCTGCAATGTTTCGTGGTGTGGGGCTGGTTGTTTTTATCAAGTAGTTTGCACCTGTGCCGCTCCTAGCCTTTATCAGTGGAGGCCTGCTGCATCCTGCTAAGTGTGCATTTGTCATCAGACAGGGTTTTGGGAAGGCCGTATCTCATGGTATGTATTATTTTTTATAGCGCCCATTAATTTTAATGGGTGAGCTTGATCTTCAATTCTGATAAACAATAGATATCTCTCAGGTTTTGTTTTTTCATGGACAATTTTTTTTTAAAAAACACAGACATGAATATACCCATAGAACATGTACCCAAATTATTCTATCTATTCAAACATGGATATAACAGATCCACAAAAAAATAAATGTCTGCATAAAACCTTAAAATTATAGCAAATATGTGGATGGCATTTACATTTTGATATGTTTTTAGATGTTTCTGGAACAATTATAGTATAAAAACTGTGTATGTATGTGTTTTTACATGCTACTTTGAGTGTTGCCTTTCTTCACATTTATTCAACATGTGTTTCACAGTAGTACAACCCAGTATACCAGCTTCATAGTATCTATAACAATACCGGGAGCTTCAGAAAGGAACTATGCACATAAGTTTAACATACCCTTCTGGTGACAATTGGATCTATATCATTTGGATCACTGTAGGCTAACATCATTAAGTCGGCATTTAAGGTGCGTATCCTCTGTAGTCTCAGTTGAATGAAGCGTGCAGATGTAAATTCCAAGAGAGCTGGAGAGGGATCTTCAGCACTTGGTCTTCCATTAATTAGTGAAGTGTGAATCTAATAAAAAAAAAACTTGTGTGTTAATATGGTGACATTAAAATTCCAAAACACAAAAATGATAATATGCTGCATGAGATAGATTTCTTACACTGACTCTTAAATGTTACTATGGCCACATAAAAGACACATTTGAGAAACCATAATTTGTACTCTTCTAGTTTGTTTGTAAAGCATGAACAAGAATAAGCATTTTTCATTTCTAATATTGCTTCTATTCAGAAGCTCCATGGATTTGATGATAAACTAAATGTTATCTAACTTAAACAACTATGGAGATCATGTATAGAAGTAAAAGCTCATTCAGACATCATTTTTTTTTTCATATACAAAATAACTTCTGTTTTCATCTGTATTTGGTCAATGTGTCAGTTTTTGCTATTGGCGTTTCATCTGATTTTTTGCATACAAGGTTTTTAAAGCTTCTTTTATAAAAAAAAAAAAATTGCATCCTAGCACTGTCACATTTTTTAGACTTGAGCAAAAAAAACACTAAGATTCTCAGTATTAGTTTTTGCGTATTTTATAAACTCCATTAGATACTTACTCGTACCACCTTTTCTAGACACTTGTCAAAAGGTGTTCAGTCAGCCACAAAGTTGTCTAAAAGCTTTTAATAAATATAGAATGTGACATATACTAAACTCATGTTTAATTTGAGTCACAGTTTAATATAGTTAATAAGCAATTATTTCATAAGTAAATTAATTAATTTGTAGTAAATCTGTGTCAATGTCATCAAGATCAGCATTGGTGGCAGAACTGAAAACGTATGAATAGTATCATGTTAGCTCACTATTTACAACATTAGGCTGGACAATCAGAATATCAGAGGATTTTCTGTTGGGACTATTCTGATAAAAATGGACTCAAAATTCGTGAAAAACAGGATTTTTTAAGGGACAGTTCTAATAATTATTTTTTTCTGGGAAGCCCAAGCCCACACCATTTAAAGAATGGTCACAATAATATGTGAAACTCAAATCAATGTTATTATTTAGATAGCAGATTATACAACCTTGATGTAATAAACTGTAATAGAAATTTCATATATTTTTTTTCTTGTTTCCTTGACAATATTGTTTAGTTTTAGCAATTTATTCTCAATTGTTTACAAAGAACAATGATACAGAAACATCACATTGTTCTATGGCATAACAGCAACATCCACAAACGTTCCAGGAAAATAGCATCCTACATTTTTCTTCTGGAATCACAGATACCACAACTAATAGATGGCTTACTGCTTCAATAAATTAAAGGAAACAATGTGAGCTAGTTTCTAGAGCATTGTTAATGAGTACAGATCTGTTTCAAATGCCATGTTTTAAATTTCTGGTAAAATGTCATAGACTATGCTTGTCGCACTCTTCCTAACACTTTTATTCCCCTAAGAGTTTGGGGAAATGTCAGCCTAATGAACTGTTTAGCAAATATTGTTGTGTCACTGACAACTATACCCTTCAGCTCAGGTCTTAATGGGACCTCTGTTCAACATTATTCCGCTACTTGCCTGTGTCACCTCTCTCTTCTAAATGCACGTTGGAATGACAAATTGCAATAGCTTTCAGCTTCATTTTTGTGCACCGTTAGAAATCACTGCATCTGTCCTTTATGACTAAAACAGCAGATACTTTTATGATATTTAAGCCTTTAACATTGAAATATAAAACACGACATTCTGCTGGCCAAAAATGCTACGGATGTGTTCGGATCACAAATTTGTGTTGCAATAAACAGTGCACACAATTGAATATATGGGACTGTTTGAGTTCTCAGTTTCCTTCATATAAATCAGTTAATATGGTGTCTCTGAATTAAACTAAAGATACCCATTAAGAGTAACTTTTTTACAAAAAATGTTTACTGCATTGATATAAACATTTAACATGGATGTATCTGATTACTTTTCTGTTTCAAAAAATTGCTTTATTTGCTGTTGCATAAAATGAAGTATGAGAAACAGTTCACCTTTTATTTTTGGGAGAATCTTTTACAATTAAAGAGGATGTCCACTATTTGGACAACCGTTTCACAATCAACATGTTTGCCCCGAGTAATATAACAACACTAATACTCACCTTCGGTGCTGGTGCCATTCAAGCGGTGTTGGTACTCACTCTAATGGGGCTAATATATTATATTATATCAGCGCCAATCAGCGCTAATATTACGCTCCTGCCTTTGGATAAACCAAACAGCAAGAGGAAGTGAGAGACCAGCGGCAGCTCTGACTTCCTCTTGATCTCCGATTCATCCGAAGGTGGCTAGAGTGAAACCCAGCACTGACTGGCTGCAGTATTTGCGTGAGATAACAATGTGAAAAAAACTTTATGTAAACACCACTCTAATTTTGCTGCAGGTATTGTTTTTGGTAGTGTGCTAGCATTTTTGGGGTTTTTTTTTGGAAGGAGGGAATTGTGTTTAAAAAATACAAAACAGAAGATGCCTGAAGATACTTACTGTATTATCCTCCTTATCATGTTCTCTTGGCTTTGCACTTTGTGCAAAGCTTTTATGAGTGTAGGAATACATCAACTACACTCAAAATAGTTGAATGAAGCCTACAAGTTGTTGCCTTCAACGGTCTATGGATTATTGTATTACCCTCCTTATCATTTGTTCTTGGCTTTGCACTTTGTGCAAAGGTATTATGAGTGTAGAGGTACATCAACTACACATTCAAAATGTTTGAATGAGGCCCCCAAGTTGTTTCCTTGAAGGGTCTATAGATTTCTCTCTTTATAATTTTTGTCTAATACAATGCCTTTATGAGTGTAGAAGTGCCACAACTACACTTTAATTTTTTATGAGGCACTCCATTTGGCACCTTCAAGGGTGTGTGGATGAGCAAAATATCAACTTGCCAAATCAAAACTAAAATCTCAATTTGCAGACAATGTGCTTCTGGGTACTGCTCCTCGTCTCTGCAAAGAGGGAGATCTGGATTGACTAGGTCAAAGGTGTCTCACCTGGATCTAAGAGTTAATGTTTCTCTTTGCGGAGAGTGACTCACACTTTGCACTGACGAGGGGCAATACCTTGAAGCATAGTGCCTGCAAATTGAGATTTTTGTTTTGGTTTTTATCCCAAGTCATGTGACAATGCTTGCTAGAGAGTCGATATTAACTTTTAGGATTGCTACCTCCTATAGGTGTCACTAGAGTTATAGTCTCTTCCTCTCTGAAGAGCCAATTTGCTTTCTCTTTTTAAATAATTTTTAAATTTTGCCTTATGTACAAGTCATTATACAGGAAAAAATGTTTAACATTTTTCTTCCTGTAAACTCTGATTTCTCATCAACTTGGAAAGTTTTAATGTCAGTCCTTAAAGTCCTCAGCAGCGATCTGGGAATTAGATGTTTCCAGGGGTCTTTTCTATGTTGTTCTCCTTCCATTCAGAACTTTTTCCATCACTTTCAACATTTTCACTGCCCTCCAGACCTCCTTGTAGTGTCTGGCGCAAAAATGCCTGGATTTCCCATTGACTCCTATTATACTCATTACTCGAAATGAGCACCCGAGCAGTAGGAATTACTTGATTCAAGTAACGAGCATCCAAGCATTTTAGTGCTTGTTCATCCCTATAAAAGACTTAATTGAAATTTTTAATTTTTTCAACAATTTTTTTTCAGGGACAACTATACATTTGAATTGTTTTTGAGGAGCTTATATGTCATAAAACCACAAACATAACCCTCATTTAAAAGCTGCACCCTGTTAGGTCTCGAGTTCCCGCCGCTGCACAGTGGGAAACTTGAACCACCTCCGCTGCGGTCTCCCATTCTTCTCCTTCTGGAGCCTGCTCAGTGGAGACGTCGGTCCCAGCGTCTGGCTCAGGCAGATATTGTGCGCTTTGTTACTGCTGCCCTTCCAGGTTCAGCCATTGTAGCCAGTACTGGTCAGCGGCGAGCAGATGCTTCTGGTACTAAGTCCTGCTTTTCTCCTTCTGAGCATGCCCAAGGGAAGACCTCTCATTTGAAGTTGGGGGTCACATGCTCAGGTCCTGTTTCAGCTCCTATTGGTCCACTAGGAAGGTCCTGAAGAAGCTACAACTATAAAAGGTTTGCATGGCCGCATGGCCGCATGGCCATGCGCTAGTATCAATTGTGTTTGGTTGTTGCCAGTTGATACTCTACCACTCAGTCATATGTGGAGAGTCTGTTTAGCTCTGGGGCTGTACACTAAGGCAGGCAGCTAGCGTCAGTGGGTGCAATTAGCCTTGGCTTTGCATCTGGTTCCTTCATGTGTGCGGGTAGCACAGAAGAGTTCCAGAGCAAGCACAACACTAGTTAGAGTAATAGTTTTCTGTGTACAGCATGACTCTGTGAAGCAACAGAGGTCACTTACATTTCACACAGGGTGAGGTTAACCCACGTGTGAGCTCAGTGTCCATCCGCCATTACTTAGCAGCAGGTATATCTGCACGGTGTACCCCAGGCTGCGAACGCACCTCATATCTATCTCTCATTACTCGGTGAGTTCCGCTAGCCCTAACACACCCCTTAAAGAATTTAAAACTACATTCAGTCAGTTTGATAACCCTTAAGGTACTTCAAAGTAATTAACCCAAAGTGAAATAACAAAATTGAAATGTCTAGTAGAATTTTTTTTCCACTGTAACATTGGGCATTGGAAATTAAATCAAACATTTTTTCCATTAAAATATCACTTTATCTTTACATTTTTCATTTTTGCAAGAGGTAGAAGAAAAAAAGCACACACAATTTGTTGCACAAAGTCTCCTGAATAAAGTGATACCCCTTAATTTATTGATATTTATGTAGCGCAATTGTGACTGAAATAGATTGTGGATGCTGTTGCACATCAACAGTGGTGCTTGTGAATTTGTGGAAAAACTGTGCCACAGGGCTGGGCCTAGCCAGGCAGGGGTGTAACTAATCGACTACCTTTGTTTTCACTTGAGCCTTTAGTGGTGAGGTCAGGCTTGTGCGGAAGGAATCCACCAGGTACCACTTCTGCCCTGAGCCCAGCACTGCAGCTGCAGGTATACTGACACTAATTTAAAACTTACTTTAGCCCCTTAGTGACCAAGAAAAATTTTTGAAATCTGACAAGTCTCACTTTATGTGGTAATAACTCTGGAATGCTTCAACATATCTAATTGATTTTGAGACTGTTTTTTCATGACATGTTGCACTTTATGATAATGGTAAATTGATGTCAATATTTTCTGCGTTTATTTACGCATACATCAGAAATTTTTCAAATATGTCCAAAAATTTGTAATTTTCAAATTTTGAGCTATTATCCCTTTTATCCAGACATTTATACCATGCAAAAACATTAATAATAAACATTTCACTCATGTCTGCTTTACATCAGCACCATTTGTAAAATGTTGTTTTATTTTGTTAGCATTTTAAAAGGTTTGAAAATGTAACATTCATTTTTCATTTTTGCAAGGAAATGTACAAAACTTATTTTTTTTGGAACCTATTACGTTTTGAAGTGAATTTGGGGGTCCTATATATTGGAAACCCCCAAAAGTGATACCATTTTAAAAACCGCACCTCTCAACATATTCAAAATTGCTTTCAGGTAGTTTATTAACCCTTCAGGTGCTTTTCAGGAATTAATGCAAAGTGACATAACAGGGATGATGAAATTGATTTTTACTAAATGTTTTTTAACTTCTGAACAGGCCACTTTAGCCGGCAGACTTTAAGGCCATTATTTAGCCATGAATTGCCATGGCAAGCATCAGGACCACATGATCAAGCTCTCAGGATGCCGATGGGGTTGAAGAAGGAGCCACCATACTCTGTTAACCATCTAGATACTGTAGTCATTATAGACAGCAGCATTTAAGGGGTTAAACAACCATAGTTAGCACCATGTCAGATACAGGATTGTCAGCCGTTGGGGGGATGTTAGTCTCTTATAATGCATGACAGTAAAAAGATGCAATGGTGGTCACTAAGGGGTTAGACAAGCTGGACTAAGATTCATAAATCAGGGATAGGCCACTAATGGACCAGGAAATAGTGTTCATGCACTGGCCACACTTGGACTATGGGACTTTGAGAACAGGAATGACTGCTCCAGGACCAGGGGACATGGTTCCGGCAATGGCCGCTCAGGGATGAGGTTCAGGCACTAGTTGCTCTGGGACCAGGGGATGAGGTTCAGGTGCTGGCGGCCATGGGACCAGAGGACTATGGACCCCGGATTGTCCACACTGGGTCCTGTGGACTACAGACACAGGGCATGTTAGGTTAGGCTATGGGTTGAACTATATGGACTTAAAGTCTTCCTTCAACCTTAATAACTATTGACCACACCAAGTCCAGGGGATAACGTACAGGCTTTGGTCACACAAGGATCATGGGACCCCAAAACTCACTAGAAGTAAACCTTACTAACTATTGATTTAATACGTTGCTTGGTGACTCCCTAGGAGAGAGGGAGTCTTTTATGCTAGATGCCTCCCAGCTATTGGCTGGGAGCCATCTTGCAGTTGTACTACTTATGCTAAGTACTACTGAGTAACAAGCTGAGGGTATTTAGCAAAATGCACGCTGCCCCATTAAGAATGGGGAAGTGCAGGCATGCGTATAGTAGGCGTGCTGCTGGACTTTGGCATGCACACACAGGCAGGGGAGTGACAGCGAAGCAGGAGAATGCTGGGGACTATGCTGTGGGGATGAGGTGGAAAGTCAGCGCCACAGATGCCATATCAATGTAGAAGAGCCCCTGAGGTGCTAAAACAGCAGAAACCTCTGAAAAGTGACTACAGATAAACCTCTTTCATGGAAGGTGTTTTCAGCATTTTGAACCCATAGGTGTTTCACGGAATTATATGATGCTGTAACATTAAAAAAAAAAAACATTCTCTCCTGAATTCAGTATTATGTGTTCAGAAACTCATGTTTGCATTGGCTCAGAATGATAGGGAAGAGCTCCATTGTCCTTTGGTGTGATATTTTGGCTGGCATAAGTTGTGGGCATCATGTCATATTTGTATAGTCTCTGAGGTGTAAAGATCTAAAAATGCAGTGAGCATTGTGAACCAACAAGTGCTTCCCAAATGTTATAGCTTTTAGCTGTTAAACCAAAATATATATATATATATATATATATATATATATATATATATATATATATATATACATATATTTTCGCTAAAATGTCACTTTAGCCCCAAATTATACATTTTTCATAAGTAGTAACAGGAGAAAATGGACCCTACAATTTGTAAAGCAATTTTTCACGAGTACTCAGGTTTTTCATATTTGGTCATATGTGGCACTCAATTTTCTGCGTAATTTCTACTGAATGCATTGCCCCATATGTTGTTGAAAACTGCTATTTGTCTACATGATAGGACTTAGAAAGAACTATTTGACTTTTAAAGCACAGATTTGCTGTTTTTCTCCATTTCTCCCCATGAAAAGGTAATAAAATCTAAGTATTATGTACGACTAGTGTTGAGCGATACCTTCCAATTGTTAGGACTGGCGGAACGCACCAAGTAAAAGATGTAATAATATTGGTGCGTTTGCAGTCCGGGGTCCACCGTGCAGGAGAAAGCCCGCTGCTAGCAAATGGCGGCGCTATATGGCGGTGGAAGCGAACCCTGCTAAGCCACAGGTCTGCAATACCGCACAAATGAGTGCAAGCAAGAAGTCGGTGAACTCAATCCCAAGACTCAGGGTAGAAGTCCGTACAGACAACTTGCTCACCACACCGCAACTGGGTGTGTAGGTATAGTAAGAGCACCAAAGTGCAAACTGTGCCGTGCTGGCAGACACCACTAGTACCCAGACGTGGGTTAAGAAGCGCACTACTGGCACGTGGCGCCGCACTGGCGGTCACAGCGATAGACGCTGACTCGTGTGTAACATGTAGAGTGTTTAGTCGGGCGCTAGGTAGCAGCCATACACCTTACGCGATCTTTCATACAATAGGGTAGGGGTATTTAATGAACGACTTGCACTCACAACAAACACACGTATACAAATGTACACTAGCGCATGGCCGTGCGGCCATGCGAGCCTTATATAGCTGCAGCAAGTTAAAGACCTTCCTAAAAGGACCAATGAGAGACTGTCATACCAGAGCATGTGACCCTAAATCTCCACTGAGAGATCTTGCCCTGGGCATGCTCAGTGTGTGCAAAGCAAGACTTAGCCTTTGCACTTAAAGGACCTTCCTGAAAGGACTAATGGACTTAGCTGCAGTGTCTGACCATGTGACCCTCGATCTCCACTGAGAGATCTCACTCAGTGCATGCTCAGAACGAGAAAAGCAGGACTTAGTCCAAGAAGCGTCTATTCGCCGCTGCCCAGCACTGACTTCAATGGCAGAAGCCGGAGAAGCAGCAGTAACTCTTTGTACAGAGTGGGACTGAGCAAGATGCTGGGACCGACGTCTCTGCTGAGCAGGCTCCACTGCGGCAGGAGAAGAATGGGAGACCGCAGCAGAGACGGCCCGAGATTCCCCCTGTGGAGAAGCGGGAACTCGACCCCTAACACTGATATTCAAAAGTATCGGTATCGGATTGGATCGGCCGATATCCAAAAAATATCAGATATCGCCGATACCGATACCCGATACCAATACAAGTCAATGGGGCACAAATATCGGAAGCGATCCTGGATGGTTCCCAGGGTCTGAAGGAGAGGAAACTCTCCTTCAGGCCCTGGGATCCATATTCATGTAAAAAATAAAGAAATAAAATAAAAAATATGGATATACTCACCCCTCCGGCGGCCCCTGGACCTTAGCGATGTAACGGGCAGCCTCCATTCCTAAGAATGCAGTGAGTTTAGGACCTGCGATGACGTCGCGGCTTGTGATTGGTCGCGTGAGCGGTCACATGAGCAGTCACGTGACCAATCACAAGCCGTGACGTCATCGAAGGTCCTTCACTCCTCATTCTTAGGAACCGAAGATGACTGGGAACTTATAGGAACTTCCAATTCCGATTTCCGATATCACAAAGATATCGGAACTCGGTATCGGAATTCCGATACAGCGAATATCGGCCGATACCCGATATTTGCAGTATTGGATTGCTCAGCACTATGTACAATGTTATATGCATCCTAAATGGTCCCACTGACAAATACAACTCATCTGCAATAACAAGGTCTACAAAAGCTATGTTAATAAAAAGTAAAAACATATGAATCTTCTAACACAATAAAAGACGTTTGGTCATCAAGTCCAAATTATATTTGGTCTTTAAGGAAAATTGTAACTTGAATGGTAAAATTATTTTTACGTTTTCAAAATACTCAAGGGAAACTCATGGATGAATATCTATTCTATAGCTAGATCACAATGGTAAGATAAATAATAGAGAAAGAATCCGTAGCATGTTCTCCAAACAACATGACAGGGCTTTAATATATTCATTGTCATGAACTGAATGCATCAAGTTCATTGATTTTACATCATTCTGTGTGCTTTTTAGGCTATATAAATATATGTGGGCTGTGTAATTTTAGCACACCGCAGCATAGTTCCAGTACAGTGACAAAAGAAATGATATTCACCGAAGTGATGAGGCTGAAAATACTTATCTGAATTATTTATGGGTTGTGTCATTTGTGTGAGTAGAACTAGATGTATTCTTTAAGTATCTACATCATGTATTCTAAAATTGATGTTGTGATACTCTGACTATGCCATAATTACCTATGCGTTAACAGATTGGGCTCCCCATCTGTTATTGAGGCATTATTGCTCTGGTACGATGGCAGCATTGCACCATCGTGTCACTGAGACAGAGCTCGAAATTCAAAATACAGGAAATATTATATAATATTGCAATCTTACTTCATTTCATCTGCATTATTTTGTGGCAGTTTTGTTACAATAGCTATTGTATTATTTAGGCTTAAGGCTATGTTCACACGATCCTTTTTTTGATCCTTTTTTTTTCAGGTCCTTTTTCCATGCAGGGTACAGTCCAATGTTACTCTATGGAAAACAAAAACCGCTGTGCCCACTATCCTTTTTTTCTCAGGCAAATCCGCGAGGATTTGCCTGCAGAAAAAAAGAAGTACCATGTCACTTCTTTCTGCGTATTCAGCTCCTGTTTTCAACAGGCACCAATAGGAAAGTGCTGTTGAAAACCCGCAGAGGAATCTGCAGAAGAAACTGCAGGAAAATCAGCAGTGCAGTTTTGCACTGCGGGTTTTCCAAATCAGGACCTGAAAAAAAAAGGATCAAAAAAAGGATCAAAAAAAGGATCGTGTGAACATGGCCTTTGTCTGATTTATGTATTAAAAAGCCAGGAAAGAAATATTGTTGTGAGATTGTCAGTTAATCTCTCCTGACCTGTTGAGATCACTCAACGAACTAAATGAAACAGGTTTCAGTTCACTGCTTAAATACTCTGTATCATTGTACATTAACATATTATATATATATATATATATGTATATATATATATAGATATATATATATATCTATATATATATATATATATATATATATATATATATATCAACACTATTTTGGACACATTTATTTTTGTTAGGAAGTCATAAGGGTTAAAAGTTGACTAGCGATTTCTCATTTTTCCAGCAACATTTACAAAACCATTTTTTAGGGACCACCTCACATTTGACGTGATTTTGGGGAATCAATATAACAGAAACTACCAAAAACTGACACCATTCTAAAAATTGTACCCCTCAAGGTGTGCAAGACCACATTCAAAAAGTTTATTAACCCTTCAGGTGCTTCACGACAACTAAAGCAATGTGGAAGGAAAAAATGATCATTTTACTTTTTTCACAAAAATATACTTTGGAACCAATTTTTTTTATTTTCACAAAATTTGTTGTGCAATTTCTCCTGATACCCTGTATGTGGGGAAAAGCCACTGTTTGGGTGCATAGCAGGGCTCAGAAGGGAGGGAGCACGTTTTACTTTTTGAATGCAAAATTGTCTGGAATCAATGGTGGCTCCATGTCGCGTTTGGAGACCCCTGATGTACCTAAAGAGTGGAAACCCCCAATTCTAACACCAACCCTAATCTCAACACACCCCTAACCCTAATCCCAACCTTAACTATAACCCTAAACACAAACCTAACCCCAAAACACCCCTAACCATGACTCTTTTAGCACCATGAAAGAAACTGGTCAGTTAGAAACTCTGAGGTCACTTCCACACCTTCAGAGACCATAAAAAGACCTACCAGAACTCTCCCCATGATTCCGGCCCAAAACATGATTTTGCCACCTCTTTGCTGATGTTGCAGTCTCTTTGGGACTTAGAAGCCATCCACCATCCATACACAACTCCATCCATCTGGACCATCCAAGATTACATGACACTCATCTGTAAACAAGACTAATTTAACCCCTTTCCCATCTTAGACATATCCATATGTCCCTGTGAACTGGGTATTATTGACGTGGAGAGTATGGATACGTCATGGCTATTTTGCGTGCACACGAGCTGTGCGTGTGGGATTGCCGCCGGTTGTCAGCTGATTCTGACAGCTGACACCCGGCACTAAGTTTCAGGAGTGATCCCACACCATTAATCCCCTAAATGCTGCAATCAATCTCTATTGAAGCATTTCAGAAGCTGGCAGAGGAATGACAGCCCCTCTGCCCTTGGATTGGAGACCCCGTATCATCTCGTGGGGTCACGATCAATACCATGGTGACCCAATGTCATTATGATGACGTCCAGGTTGCCAGAGCTAGGAAAGTTGCTTGATCATGCTCAGAGCATGATCACCAACTTACCCTATCAGTGCAGCGCTGACAGTTTGCATAGCCTAGGGATGCTGGACATAACATACTGGACACTACAACATACTGGTCACTACAGCATACTGGTCACTACAATGGCAGTTTGCAATCTTCAATTGGCAACATCCACTGCTGCTTGTTTCTGGAAAACACCCATGGAATCAAAATTGTCACTACATCTGTAGATAAATTCCCAAAGGGGTATAATTTCCAAAATGGGTCACTTAAGGGGGATTATGCTCTTCTAGCAATTACAAGCTCTGAATATGGAGTCTGCAAACTTTTCTAGGAAAATCTGCTCTTCAGGAGGCAATTAGCGCTCTGTCCCTCCTGAGTCTCGCTATATGGAAAAGCAGTAATGTACAGCCACGTATGGGGCATTACCATGTTCAGAAGAAACTGTGGGACAAATTATGGTTCAATTTCTACCCACTTCCTGTGTGAAAATATAAAATATGGAGCTAAAACAACATTTTGGTGGTAAAAATGCAGTTATTTTTTCTTCACCGCCCAAAGGTATAAAATTCTGTGACACACCTGTGGTGTCAATATGATCACTGGTCCCCCAGATGAATTTGTCAAGAGGTGCAGTTTGTAAAATGGGGGCACTTATGGGGGTTCTGCTATTCTGGTAACTCATAAAAACCATAATGCAAAAGAGTAGGAAATCAGGAAGGGGTAAATATTTTTTCACATACCTGTATTATATATTGATTTAAGGATTAAAGAGGACTTGATAGCATTCCTGCATATATCTCCTAAGAATACACTTGTATTCCCCAGAGAGTAACAATTCGGAAGCATCTGTGTGGAGCTGTTCTACTTTTGCTTTACTTGGAAATGTATGAAAACGTTGCAAATTGAGTGTTGACATTGATTTTGTGAAAGGTGTGTGGTTGCACACTATGACACTCTCTGAACAGTGATAGTTGTGTAAAATGATGTATATCCTCTTAATAAAGAAAATGGCAACATGCCAATTTGTTAATACAATATTATTATGCAACAAGACATTTCCGGAGAGCTGGTGGGTCTTCTTTAAACATAGTATACTGATATCTAAGATCTTGACTTCCGTACTCTGTTTGCATTCATTTTTACCTAACTTAGCTTTTATTATTAGTTAGTACTTAACAAACATTTGCATATTATTGTTATTTTAATGAATTTCGCTTCTTTATTCTACTCTTAAGTTCTGTTTCACTTTTAGCTATATCTGAGAAATGGGGCATAGAGACTTTTTACAATGCATGGAAACATAAATGCGTACACAAGTCTCATTAGTATACAAAGTAAATACATTAGCACAAGCGTATTAAACAATCACAAAACACTGCTGCCATTTCTGACATTGATGCATAATCTAATGAATTTTCTTCTTCAACTTTCAACTTCTGGGTGCATCTTTCTGTCACCTTTGCTTCTCTATCTGTCTTCTTTGTGCTGAAACATTACTTAGTGGAAATGTAAATGCATTTCCCATTTTAACCCCCACCCCTGCTATGTTACAGGCAATCAGAGTGCACTGTCAGCCTGCAGTGTGCTGCTGTCAGGGAAATAAAAACTGTCAGTTAGAGCACGGTTAAGTCAGCTATTGGCGCTGTCAAATCTTTACAATTGCTTCATTGCACAATTTACCTCTCCATTTTCAAGTGGATGAATCTTTGAATAATGAGATGTACAAATAACTTCATCGTCCTGCACGTATGAGGGAATGCCAGGTCGTGGAACAATGTTATACCGGGTCAAACACTCGCTGTCCGTGATGGCATAGTACTGCCATGGTTTGTAAGTAATACCATCAAGAGATCTTTCTAAAATCCAGTTTCCAGGCCGAGGGGAGTTGGCAGCTTTAACGATAACATAAGCAATCTGGAAAACCTGCAGAAAGAAACACAACATTTTTTTAACACATTGATACAAGAAATGTATACTAAACAGTTCCATGGTTTAATACCTTATTATGATGTAGTATTCGCATTTTAATCAAAAAGACACAAATTACAACACTATAGTGTATTATTTCAATGTTCCCGCACCTCACAACAACATGACATTAAAGCAAGGCGCTTCATTTAAATTTCGCAAACCACAGTAGTTTTCTTCAATGCAACATGAAACTTTATTAGGCGATGCATTGAATAAATGTTGCTCCACTGATGCTTGATTACATTAATAATCGCTTCCCCCCAAAAAAAAAAATCCACATGGAAAATTGAATATGATTGCTCTTTTACCAAAGCAATGCGTTTCAACCATGACAAGTAGTCTTCATACACAAAATCAATGCATGCTAATAGGTTTATAAACCCCATAAAACCTGAAATACCTTGTCTGCCTAACAATAATTAAAAAATATGTGTATATGTATTTTAATGATTTGTTTTTGTTTTTAATAATCATACATATTGTTTATATTAATATTGGACTAATGAGGCATTTCTGACTTTATTTGTTATTTAACCTATTATCATTCACTAACTTTATGTAAGGCTGGTGATGAATACTAGCTTTATTTTTAAATTTAAACTTATTACACAGGTCAACAAAAAAAAATTTTTTTTCTGGTGTCCAAAATATTTTAATGAATTTGGGGTATTTTTGGGGTGCTGATTCTGAATATGCTATCAGTTTTGCCAGATTGGCTCAAGTTTTTGAGATTTTTGGTATCTTATTTATAGCACTTGTTGGTAAATGCGACGCATCATCTCATTAATTTCTTTGGATTAGTACTTGAACTGAGCAGTTCTCAATATAGTTTTGTGTTAATTAGTGTTCTAAAAGTTTGTTCATAGCTTGATTTTTGCACTAACTTTATGTTGTTGTCTGTTTTCCAGTGAAAAGCATGAACTCATCAAGAAGAAGTTGTCTTAACGATCCAGACTCATTCTGTTACATTTGTGGTGAATACACACTGCCAAAACATAGAAGAAACATAACAGACTTCGTAAAAAAAGTGTATTTTGCCTATTTTGGGGTTATGCTTGGGGACCAAGACAAGTTTTGGGCACCACACATAGTGTGCAAAGCATGTATCGAATTATTACGAAAATGGAGCAAAGGACAAAGAAAAAGCTTCACATTTGGTGTTCCAATGGTGTGGAGAGAGCCAAAAAATCATCATGATGACTGTTATTTCTGTGCAGTGCAAGTGCAAGGATTCAATAAGCATAAGAAACGAAAATGGGAGTAACATGGAATCTGCAAGAAGGCCTGTCCCTCATTGTGAAGATGTGCCTGTACCTGTGTTTACCATAAATAACAGTCATCATGATGATTTTTTGGCTCTCTCCACACCATTGGAACACCAAATTTGAAGCTTTTTCTTTGTCCTTTGCTCCATTTTCGTAATAAGTTGATACATGCTTTGCACACTATGTGTGGTGCCCAAAACTTGTCTTGGTCCCCAAGCATAACCCCAAAATAGGCAAAATACACTTTTTTTACGAAGTCTGTTATGTTTCTTCTATGTTTTGGCAGTGTGTATTCACCACAAATGTAACAGAATGAGTCTGGATCGTTAAGACAACTTCTTCTTGATGAGTTCATGCTTTTTACTGGAAAACAGACAACAACATAAAGTTAGTGCAAAAATCAAGCTATGAACAAACTTTTAGAACACTAATTAACACAAAACTATATTGAGAACTGCTCAGTTCAAGTACTAATCCAAAGAAATTAATGAGATGATGCGTCGCATTTACCAACAAGTGCTATAAATAAGATACCAAAAATCTCAAAAACTTGAGCCAATCTGGCAAAACTGATGACATATTCAGAATCAGCACCCCAAAAATACCCTAAATTCGATGAAATATCTTTGGCACCAAAAATGCTGTTGACCAGTGTTATCACTCACTGACTTGATGAGGATACAGGTCAGTCATAGTTGATACATTCAGCTTCACAAAAATTCCAGTATTTATTCAAAAAGGTAATCCATCATGATACATCAATCCATGATATATGGCAACGTGTTTCAAATGCACCATGCGCCCTTTGTCAGAATTTGGATTTTTTTCTACCTTGCCTATTGTACAAGTGGTTCTTTGGATTTCATGCTTCTGATGCCTAGAGCCTGGGTGAGCTGTGTTTTTCCTCTGTCTCTTATAGTTGAAACATGTTGCAATGCTTTGAGTGAGTATAGGATCAATTGAATGCAATTTTCCATGTAAGAAATTTTTTGGCTACTGGTGCAATAAAGCTTCAGTGGAGCAATGATCATTTAGTGCTTTGGCCACTGAAGGTCCTTTTTGCATTTGCTGGCCTATTCCAGTGCCCTTTCTTATTATGGCATGGATATCTATGGCACTTAGGGCAATGTAATAGCAGTAATGAATGGTGAAATTAGTTTTTTTGGTATTATGCCCACAGTTAAACATGAGCGAAGTCCGATATAAAAGTTCGGGGTTCATATCGGACAGTTAGTGTCTGGTGCTAAATGCTGAACACAAACTTCTATCAGAAATCTGCTGCAATATTTCGAGTTCCAGGGAAAGTCAGTTGCAGACAGAGAAAGAAAGATTTTTTCCAGATCCAAAATCTGGGTCACCATTTTTTTTTAAATGGGGTTCGGGTTCTGGTTCAATTTCAGGTACAGTGCTGGTACCTGAACCGAACTTTGGACTAAAGTTTGGGTCGGGGACCAAAACCCGAACTTCCATGGATCCGCTCTTCCGTACCCACAGTACAACACCTTAGTGTGAGTATTACTCCTTTGTGACATCTTTTATCTGATCTCTCACTTATACCAGGAAGCACATGTAACATGAATGTGTTTTTTACCATATATCACACAGTGTTTGAACATAAATCCTATAGCAAAAGGTAAAACTTTTGAAATATGGTAGATACTGTATTTGAGCTCATCAATCTCATAATGCATCCAAAAGGAAGATAATTAACCCTTATTAAAAAGGATTGAGAAATTACTTCTTTATTCAGCATCACATGTATATAGTATCCTATTTAAAAATTAATTTATTCCAACCTGTCTACAAATATTGTCATGCTTATCATTCTTAAGATGAGGAAAACTCCGTGGAATCAACAGAGAAGAATGAAAAAGATGGCACTCCATGATCAAATAAAATACACTTCCTTATTGGTGGTAATTAGTACATGGATGCAGGGAAGTATGTACCTGATCCCATGCATCCATGTACAAATTACCCTCAATAAAGAAGTATCTTTTATTTGATTATGGAGGGCCATCTTTTTCATTCTTCTCGGTTGGATTTCTATGATGGTGCTCGTTTTAGATGCAGCACCTGTGGTCATGAAGCCTAGAATCTAGAATCTGGTGGTCCACTGATCATGCTGAGGTATGCAACACGTTATTTGGTGCTATTTTTCTTTGTCACTTCGACGAACCTCATCAACCTAAAAAATTATAGTTCACCAGTATTTAAAAAACGTACAGAAGACGTTCAGAGGAAAAAAGTAATAAATGGAGTTGACACACTTCAGTACCCAGAGAGATAACCAAATCTGGGGTTATCAACCTTGAAAAAAGATAATTTAGATGTGACCTAATTTCTATATACAGAAATATCATTAGTCCATACAAAGATCTGACTAGTAATGTTTTCTGCATTTCATCAAGTTAACTAAAAGAAGTGCATCCACTATGTCTAGAAGTAAGTAGAGAGAAGCAAATACTAATATTACAGTAGGATTTAATTTTACTATAATTTAAAAAAACCTCTGCACTTGTCAAAATGCAGATTCTTTGTAATTCGTTTCCTCTTGGATTCAGTAAAATGGCAGCCACTGACCATTATTTTCCTGAACTGTAAAAGGCCATCAAAAAATAAAGTAACCATATGCTCTCCTATTTAGTGCTTTAGTAGAACCTGTCCAGCCATAGCCACATCTTTAGCCCCTTACTGACCTCGGACGGGATAGTACGTCCGATGTCAGCTCCCCTGCTTTGATGCAGCAGACATGTGCCCGCAATAGCAGGGGGATGAAATCGCGATTCACCCGCTGCTATTAACTAGTTAAATGCCGCTGTCAAATGCAGACAGCGGCATTTAACTACCGCATCCGGCCGGGCGGCCGGATATGAGCGCATCGCCGACCCCCGTCACATGATCGGAGGTCGGCGATGCTTCTCCATTGTAAACATAGAGGTCCTTGAGACCTCTATGGTTACTGATCGCCAGTAGCTGTGAGCGCCCCCCTTTGGTCGGCGCTCAGAGCACACCTGATTTTCTACTACATAGCAGCGAACAGCAGATCGCTGCTATGTAGCAGAGGTGATCGTGCTGTGCCTGCTTCTAGCCTCCCATGGAGGCTATTGAAGTATGGCAAAAGTTTAAAAAAAAGTTTAAAAAAATGTGAAAAAAATAAAAAAAATAAAAGTTTAAATCACTCCCCTTTCGCCCCAATCAAAATAAATAAATAAAAAAAAAATCAAACCTACACATATTTGGTATCGCCACGCTCAGAATCGCCCGATCTATCAATAAAAAAAAGCATTAACCTGATCGCTAAACGGCGTAACGAGAAAAAAAATCGAAACGCCAGAATTATGTTTTTTTGGTCACCGTGACATTGCATTAAAATGCAATAACGGGCGATCAAAAGAACGTATCTGCACCGAAATGCTATCATTAAAAATGCAGCTAGGCATGCAAAAAATAAGCCCTCAACCGACCCCAGATCATGAAAAATGGAGACGCTACTAGTATCGGAAAATAGCGCGATTTTTTTTTTTTTTTTAGAAAAGTTTGGAATTTTTTTCCACCACTTAGGTAAAAAATAACCTAGTCATGTTAGGTGTCTATGAACTTGACGTGACCTGGAGAATCATAATAGCAGGTCAGTTTTAGCATTTAGTGAACCTAGCAAAAAAGCCATGCAAAAAACAAGTGTGGGATTGCACTTTTTTTGCAATTTCACTGCACTTGGAATTTTTTTCCCATTTTATAGTACACGACATGGTAAAACCAATGATGTCATTCAAAAGTACAACTCGTCCCGCAAAAAATAAGCCCTCACATGGCCAAATTGATGGAAAAATAAAAAAGTTATGGCTCTGGGAAGAGGGGAGTGAAAAACGAACACGGAAAAATGAAAAATCCCAAGGTCATGAAGGGGTTAGATAGTGGCCACTTGTGCTGAAATCTTCTCATGCTGGGCCAGGACTTCTAGCATTGAGGTGGCCCTGGATGATTCTGTACAAGCATGCAAAAGGTCACAGTTTTATGATATCATGCTGTGTGTCGTAACCTTGCACGTGCATATCAGAACCATCCTGAGCATCCTTAAAGATGGAAGTCCCAGCTCAACATTAGAGTCTCAGGGATTTCAGCATGAGTGGTAAAGATTTGAAAATGTGGTGAGGACCAGATGGGTGATGGTGGGGAGCAGGAGGGCCAGAGAGATGAGCGTTAAGATGAGTTTAATTGTTTTGTTCATTTTTTACATCTTAGGTTTATTATGCTCTGGTGTCCTGTGACCCCAGAGCATAATAAGGAATGTTAAATTAATGTGGAATAACTTTTCCACAAATTGAATTTTCTGGGAAAATCCCCACAAACAGATGAATTCAAATTTTGCCTGATGCACTCATCTCAAGATACAAAGTTTCACCATCTGAATTTGAGTTTTTTTTTTACTTTACTACAGTTTATTGAACATATGGAATTTTCAGTTACAGATCTCTGTAATTATTTACTGAGTATTTTGTTATGCCTTCTGGATGTCCTGTTTTCTAAGGCAGATTGTAGAACGTTATTCATAGCAAATTGCTAAAGATCAATCTTTTTCCCAGATTGTCTTCCTCCTAGGAAATGCATAGAATAGTGTTATGTCCTTGTAATCTTTTTTATTTGTTTGCTTTTATCCTGTATATTTGGCTTTTCTTTTATGAATGGTTTAGATCAATAGAGATAGATAGATAGATAGATAGATATAGATAGATAGATAGATAGATAGATAGATAGATAGATAGATAGATAGATAGATAGATAGATAGGAATGTCCACCAAATAATTAAAATATTTCAAACTATGTAACAGCCCATACACAGACAGTGGAGCTGTATTTGGAGTAGGAGAACAGTAGAAAATGTTCCCGAGATCTTGAGGATTACAAAACTGGTATTACAAGAAGTATCAAGGACAAACATGAAACTACTGGCAAATTTATTTTGAAAATGGATCCACCAGTAGGATTGAATGAAGAAAATACAACCAGGGGCATTGGAGATGTTACAAAAAGCAAGCTGAATAGTCGTACACATCAACCATCAAGCATAGTGACAACTAAGAAAAAGCAGATACCTTAGTGGTAGATATTTCCTCTAAAATATTACCTGACTCACAGCTTTCTGTGCTAAACGTGTAACCCATGAAAAGACTCCATTTGGATTCATACAAATATTGATCCATGTAAATTTTTCCGAACTTTGAAGGTGAAACATTTGTCTCCTAAACCTGTCACTTCAGAGCTATGATTATCAGAATCTGAGCTATTTTAAAATGAGCAATTTTGTACCTCCATTTATTGCTCTTGTCGAGTAGGCATATATTGAAGTGGTACAGACTGATGTTGAAAAATAGAATTTATTCCACCATGTTTGCACAATCCATTATGAAGCATGAAGAGATTTATGCTTTGTGTGATCTGTCTCATAACAGCAACTTAACCTTTGAACCTGTTGATAACAATAGGGATGTCATTGGCCTTGAATATACACTTTACTGAGCTCTTAGATGCCAATATTGTTCTTGAATGTGGATAGACCAATTGAAAATTCACGGAAAGTCTTTAATGCAACTACAGCCTTATTAATGTCAAAGTAATCTCAACATATATGGCTCTAGGTAAACAAATAAACAAATTACCGTATAATAGTTTTTCACTGCTGTTCGGTTGCACATTACCTGTAGAATTTGTTCAATGTTTTATAACTTCCTCTCTCAAACAAGAGGTGAGTTGTGACATCTTATTACTATTCACCCCAAAATAGCTGCTGCATTACCTGCCTCTTTTTTTACAGAGACTATAATAGGCCATCCTAATTGGCTTTGCTGTATCCTTTTATGTGATAGCTGCAAGGATTTATGGGAAAGCTCCACCATCCATGCCCATGTTTATTTCATCCTTTTGCGGCTGCAGAGTATTTGCCAGTCCTCTATCTAGCTGTGTATTTTGCAGAAGTATTACAAATCCATCAGTGCAAATATTATCCTCTTTTTTGCACCTAAGGTTTGGAATGCTGCCTTCTACTTTTTTAAATTTGATTTTGAGGATTTCAAACTAAGATCGTAAGTCTTAAACCAGCTCCTCAAATTTTGGCTTAGCTATGTAGATAGTTTACAGATTAACATGCAGTTTAAAACATTGTTATAGTGGAATGGCATCAGTGTGATTCTGAAAAAGATAGGACAAAATATCAGTGCTATTATTTTAAGATTGGCAGAACCTACCTTAAATTCTGATCTCAAATCAAATCAATCTTACCATTCCCCTGTTCTACTTTTGTCACAGAAAAAAAGCTTAAGAAAGTTGACCATGTAAACTGGTTCAATATCTGGGTGAATTTTAATATTTTTTTGAAAATGCCATTATCGGCTGCTCTGTAGGAAAATAAGGTAACTTTGTTCTGATTCCTAAACTAATTAGCATTCTGAACAGAGTAGCACTGCACATCAACTTTCTAGTTTCCTCCTTTGGATGTCTCCCACTCCCTTTATCGGATTTCTTTCATCCTGTCACTCTGTTCTAAAACATGCATGAATAATAAAAACGCATGCACATCATTACCTCAAAGAATCTGTCTCACAAGAGAAGACAAATTACGTTCTTAGGCATATTCACACTATTCTGGTCCTGAAATATACACTTTTTTGTACCATTCATCTATCCCTGCCAGTAAAGAAAGCTATCAGAATTACTTAAGTCATACTGAGAGTATGGATGGTTGTAACAATTGTGATTCTGTATTTTCAATGCCACAGTCTTGTATCTATGGACCGTGTGAGTCTTCATCACATATGCAAGTAGGGTAAGCTATTCATGTTTTTAGATATAAAAGTAGTCATAACTATCATTGACAAATTATCAGCTATACACAGTATTTCTGCTAAGTGCTAACCCTTTAAAAAATGATATCTTGTGCAGTCTAAAAAAATTAAAGATGAATAGTGAAATATTTTGCAGCTTTCCAATTTAGCTTGAATTTTAACCCCTTAGTGACAGAGGCAGTTTGTACATAATAACCAAGCCAATTTTTAAAATTTTGACCACTGTCACTTTATGAGGTTATAGCTCTGGAACACTTCAACGGATCACACTGATTCTGAGATGCTTTTTTCATGACATATTGAACTTCATGTTAGTGGTAAAATTTCTCTGATATGACTTGCATTTATTTATGAAAAAAATGGAAATTTGGCAAAAATGTTGAGAATTATGTAATTTTTAATCTTTTAATTTTTGTGCCCTTAAATCAGAGAGTCATATCGCACAAAATGTTTTTTTTTTTTTTTTAATAAAATAATTTTTATTAAAGCATATGACACGCAATAACACAGTCTGACACATTTTCCAGACAGGTACAACGAACACAAAACCTATTAATATATTTTCATTTTACAAAAACAGGACCCTTACCCCATAACCAACCCTCCCTCCCCCCAGTCCCCTACCCATTATCCAATACAACCAACTGACAGCATCACCTCTTGAAAATTGTACAACAATACATGTAAAAGTCCCTCCAGAAGCAACTAAACGACCCCCATTCTACTCTGCAATAACTCAGCAGATGCCACGCTTGGGTAATCCATCCATCCGCCCCACACATTTTCAAATTTTGTATTCTGACCTGTCTTGATGTAGATATTCCTTTCCATAAGGACAATAAAATTAATTTTATTAATAAATTCTTTTTTTCCCTGGTGGTTTTTTATCCAACCAATGCATCGCAATAAGCTTTCTCGAAGCATACAACAATCTTGCAATAATCAACCTTCCACATTCATCCATAGCAATATCATCCATGCAACCCAGAAGACAATTCAGTGGGTTACGCACTACATTTACCCCTGTCACCTCTTGAATCAAATTAAGCACCTTCACCCAAAAGGGTTGGAGGTGAGCACATAGTCACATCATATGTATCAAATCTGCATCCTCCTCACTGCACCTTGGGCATTTTGAGTCACCTCACAGTCCTGCCTTCCTCATCCATGCCGGGGTCCTGTACACCCGATACACCCTATACACCAGGTATAACTTCGACACCCTTTTAGCCTCACTCAAGGAAGACCTGGGGATGTATTGAAGTATAGACTCCCACTGAGACTCCGACAAAGGACCCACGTCTGCCACACATTTTTCCTTTATCTGATATCAGATATTTCAATAAAAAGGCATCCATCAGACCCCTGTACATCATGATAATGAACCCCCTCGTACTCCTCCAAGGCCTGATAAGATTCAACAAGCTATTGGACTGCTGAATCACGCACGACCCCTCCTTTTGACAATTTAGGGTGTGTCTCAACTGCAAATATTGAAAGAACATCTTCTGGGACAAAGGAAACTCAGTCCTAAGTGTCTTAATTGTTTTAATAACATCCCCATCAAGCAACTGAGACACGAACCAAATGCCAATGCGCCTCCACTGACCGAACCCCCACAATCTCATAAGCTCTGCCAATCTAGGATCAAACCAAATTGGCGTATATCTCGTAAATTCTGTTACTCCACTCCATTGCTTAATTTTCTGCCAGACTTTCCCCATCAGAGCTATTGTTGGGAATTTTGGGGGGTTAATTCTGAATCTGCCTGCTTCCTGACTGGCTAACAATGCGCCTTGCCCTATCGCGTGTTCAATGATTATCCCCACTAAAGAGCTCTGTTTCAGTTCTCCTCAACCTACCATATGCTGGCATTGAGATGCTATATAGTAAATCCATGGATTGGGGACCGCCAGACCACCCTCATCCTTCACCCTTAGCAGATGTTCCAATTTGATGCAAGCCCATCCACCCTTCCAAATTAAGTCCCTAAATAGAGTATTGATCCTATAAAATTTACTCTGAGGCAGCCACACTGGAGCATTATGCAATATGCAGAGGAGCTGAGGCATAAGTATCATTTTGATCAAATTTACTCTTCCTGCAACAGAAATAGCTTCTTCCAGGCCCCAATCTTCTGCTGGAACTTCCCAAGCAAAGGAGTCAAGTTGAGCCGCACATAGTCCTCTATTTTGTCCGAAACCACGATGCCCAAATATTTAAACTCACGTACCACTCTTAAGGGAACCCCAGAGTCTGGTGTCAGAGGAGCCGCTACGTCAATGAGCAACAACACAGACTTATCCCAATTAATAGATAATCCGGAAATAGCACAGATTTTTTTAATGCTGCTCATAACGGCCATCAGAGACTCCTGCACATCTTCCAAGAACAGTAGCACATCGTCCGTGTACAGAGCAATCTTTTCTTCATAGTTTCCATATTTAAATCCCTTTATGTCTCTATCCCTCCGTATCGCTGTCGCCAAGGGCTCAACAGCAATTGCAAACAAGAGAGGAGACAAGGGGAACCCCTGCCGCTTTCCACTATATAAGGGGAAATTCCCCGACAAGAGCCCATTTACCCATATGCTGGCTCTTAGATATGCATATAACAATTGCACCCATCTTATAAATCTCTTGCCAAAACCCATAGCCTTCATAACCGCTCACAAAAACCGCCACTACACACTATCGAATGCCTTAGCGGCATCTAAAGACACAACAAGCCTCTGAACCATATTGTCCGACTTTACCTGCATATTGAGAAACAATCGTCTAAGATTACATGCTGTAGAACAATTGGGCAGAAAACCAGACTGGTCCCGTTGTATTAGTGTCGTTATCACTTTGTTAAGACGATTAGCCAACATTTTGGCCAAGATTTTGATGTCTATCATTAATAACGAGATTGGGAGATAGGAAGCCGGATCCTTTGGATCCTTACCCTGTTTTGTCAACACTACAATTATTGCCTCATGCATGTACCGCGGCAACTCCCCCTCCACCAGACCAGCAGCATACACCTCCAACAAAGCGGGAAGCAATACCTCTTCATATACTTTATACACCTCCCCTGGGATACCATCCACCCCTGGGGCTTTATCATTAGGCATAGAGGCCAGTGTGGCGTCAAGCTCCACCAAATTAAACGGCTCTTCAAGAAGTTCCTGATCAACCATAGAAAGTCTAGGAAGCTGAAACTCTGCCAAAAAAACATCCACCTCCTCCATCATTGGTTGTATCCACGATTTATAAAGATCCGACTAATACTCCATCATCACCTCCAAAATTGCCTCGCAACCAGTATGGTCTGACCCATCCTTTCCCTTCAAAGCAACTATATGTGTGGAGTCTCTCTGTGCTGCCACTATTCTAGAAAGGAGATGACCTGCCTTGTCCCCCTCCTCAAAATATTTAGCAGTTTGAAACATTCTCTTACATTCCACCTTTTTAATTGCCATCTGACATACTCTATTCTGCGCTACTTTCAACCTTTCCTGTGCTTCTGGGGACTGATCACTGATTAATGCCTCCTCAACCTCCTCCAACTCTCTTCTCAACATCTGATCCTTCCTGCCCATTTCTGTCTTGACTCGGGATATCTCTTTAATGCAGATCCCTCTGAAGTAAGCCTTCATAGCCTCCCATACCAACAATACAGAAGCCGACCCAACATTAATTTTAAAATATTTCTTAATATCTCCCACTATATGTCCATCCAAGTCAATAAGATGTAGCCAGAATGGGTTCAGCCTCCACATGCACCCCCTAGCAGGCACACCCACACCCTCAAGTACCACACTCATGGGAGAATGATCCGATATTGTTCTAGCCATATACGTTACATCCCCAACAAGGCCCAACATCTGTGTTTTGCCCAAGGCCAGACCTATTCTTGACAAAGAAGCGAAAGAGGACGAGAAGCATGAATACTTGTAAACCTCAGGATGAGAAATCCTCCATAAATCATGCAGAGCAGTCTCCCTCAGGATGGCACCAAATAGTGTACAATTACCACTCGGTTTCAACGGCTCTCGTCTCCCCCTATCCCAGTGTGTGTCCGGAATATTGTTAAAGTCCCATATTATCAAAAATGGTATCCCAGGTGTCTCCTCCAATATTCCCAGAACTCTGTGGATAACCTTACCACAATATGGTGGTGGAATATAAATTGAAACCAGCAACATCAGAAATCCGTACAATTTGCAAAGTAAACATATGGATCTACCTGACTGGTCTATAACCACTTTGTGATACTCAAAAGGTACCCCGGCACAGATGAGGATGCTGACTCCCCTAGAATATGCTGAATATATGGCATGGTACCCCACCTGAACCCATCTCTTAGCCAGAAAATGCGTTCTCTCCTTCACCATATGTGTGTCCTGCAGACAGATCACTGAAGGCTTGGCATAATTCAAAAATTTAAACACAGCTTGCCGCTTCACACCATACGCCAAACCCCTGACATTCCAACTCACAATTCTCATTCTTCCAGACATTTTCCTACCACAAAACATTTTATACCACATTCTTTCATCCAGTCGCAACCAAAGTCACAACCATAGTAGTCATGGTAATCTATAGTATGCAAATATTTCCCCCAAAACAACAGAAAAACACCCCCAACTAATCCCCTTTCCATCTTTCCATCCCCTTCCAACATGGAGGGGAGAGCGCACTTTATCCGGATCAGTCTGTTAACCCTGTCCAACAGTCCCGCAACTTGTCCCAAACTAATGGGACTCTCACATGACTTGTGGATTGCAGCCTATTAAATATTTCAAAAATTCAAATTTCCCCCACCCAAAAAAAAACAAAGCAGAAAAAACTCAAGATCCAACAAGGGCTCGTCCCCTACTCATAAAAACACAGAAACCAGAGGGGGAAAAGGAGCCAATGGATCCCTGCAAAAAAGAGGCAATAAGAGCAACAAGAATAGAGGAGAACCGTCCTATCATCCCGTTGAGTCCTTCAGTTTCGCTTGATGCAGATGTTGCTCATTGCTGTCCAGCCATCCGTGTGCCTCTTTATCCTCCGTGAAAAAATGCACTTTCCTTTCAGCGACCACTCTTAGTTTGGCCGGGTACAGCATCGAGTAAGCGACGCCGATCTCACTCAGCCTGTTCTTAATGTGGACATGGAGAAGTCCGGAAATATGGAAATAGTGGAGCCATTTATCTTTAAATCCGGGTTCTCTCTGGCATGTCTGAGAATGGTGTCTCTGTCCCCGTAATGCAAGCTCTTGACTAGCACTTGTCTAGGAGGACGCCCAGGGGGGAGGGGATGCATAGGAACTCGGTGTGCTCTTTCAATTGTGTACATCCGGGAAAGCTTGTCTCCTTCAATATTGTTTAATAGCCATTTCTCAAAGAATTCTGTTGATGCCGTGCCTTCCGTCTTTTCAGGCAACTTAATCAGCCACACATTATTGCGCCTGGACCTATTTTCAATGTCATCCGTTTTCACTTGTATGGCAGAAATCGCAGCACTCATACATTTTGTGGCCTTATCCGCTTTGGCAATATAGTCCTCAGCACTGCTAATGCGTTTTTCTGCCTCTCCCATCCTTTTCTTAGTCACATGCATTGAATGTTTCAGTTTGGACATGCCTGCCTGCAGGACCCCCAACTGCGCACATTGGTGATAGTAGTGTGACTGTAAAGAATCACTTTAATCACATCTTTCTTAGGGGGCTCCTCAGGTATCTGCAGTCCATTGATGCATAGCACAGTGCCCTTCATGATTCCCCCACTCTCCTCCTCCTCCTGCACTCCAATTCTGCTCCCACCATCACTGTCTTCTCCATCCTCCTCCACCAGCTCCTCCATATCTTCATGCCCCACAGGCTTATCTTTCACCTTGTCAGTCACCACCGGGCTCTGGGTCTCCTTCGTCTGCTGGGCGAAGCATCACAGCCTGGCTCCTGCGTCTGCTCCCCTGGAATCCTCCCCCACCAACACAGGCTTCTCTGGCAGCATTTCTTCCTGGCTGGCGCCATCTTGGGTCTTTCTCTCCAGCTCCCCCGCCACCTTCCTGGATCTCCTCTTGCCAGTCATTGCCCAGCAGGCACGCAGCTCCTCAAGCACCACACCGGTCTCGGGTTCCCCTGATAAATCTAGGTACCTGGCACCGATTTTACAGGCTGCAATCCTGTATATTTGCTGATATTGAGCGGGAGCTCCTGCAGCAGACGACCGCTCACATGACGGTCAGGCCACACCCCCGCACAAAATAGTTAATAAATAACATTTCCCACATGTCTACATTACATCAGCACAATTTTGGAAACATTTTTTTTGGTAGGACGTTATAATGGTTAAAAGTTGACCAGCAATTACTCATTTTTCCAACAAAATTTACAAAACAATTTGTTTTAGGGACCACTGCAAATTTGATGTGACTTTGGGGCATCAATGTAACAGAAAATACCCAAAAGTGTCATCACTCTTAAAAATGAATCCCACAAGGTGTGCAAAACCACATTCAAGAAGTTTATTGACCCTTCAGGTGCTTCACGAGAAATAAAGGAATGTTGAAGGAAAAAATGAACATTTTACTTTTTTCACCAAAAAATTACTTTGGAAACAAACTTTTTTATTTTCCCAAGAGTATCAGGAGAAAACGGACCACAAAATTTGTTTTACAATTCCTCCTAAGTACATCATTACCCCGTGCATGGGGAAAAGCCACTATTTGGGTACATGGCAGGGCTCAGAAGGGAGGGAGCACTGTTTGACTTTTTGAACTCAAAATTGGCTGGAATCAATAGTGGGCACCATGTCGCATTTGGAGACACCCTGATGTACCTAAACAGTGGAAACCCCCCAATTCTAACTCCCACCCTAACGTAGCCCTAACCCCAACCCTATCCCCAACACACCCCTAACCCCAATCCCAACCGTAACCATAACCCTAACCACAGCCCTAACCCCAACACCACAACCCTAACCCCAACACCACAATTCTAACCCCAACACTAACCCTAGACCCAACCTTAACCTAGCCCCATTCCTAACCCTAATGGAAAAAAATACATTTTTTTATTTTATTATTTTTACCTAACTAAGTGGACGATAAAGTTGGTTTGAGTATTTTTTTTTTCATTTTGATCACTGTGATAGGGTCTATCACAGTGGGCAAAATGAACTAATAGGAAAAATCTCATATTGTTGCCAGGTGCTATTCAGCACATCTCTTCTCGGAAGAAGACGCCAAGGGCCGGGGGACAGAGCAGGAGGGAGCAAGGGACACCGGAGGTACCAAGGAGGCCTGGGGAACCCCATTTCTCTCTCCTCTGATGTGCTAGATAACATCAGAGGAGAGAGAAAAAAATGGGAAATCTGACTTTTTTTGTGGTAACCTTATTCAGTGAATAATGGAGATCGCAACCTGGGGACGGTAAAAACCGTCCTAAATAATGTTCTCCAGGGTTTCAGCTACCCCTGTTATCTTAGACCTCAGAGATTTTTTGAAGCTGTGCTGTGCTATAACCTTATTTCTCAGCACCGTTAAAAAGCGGTGCTGAGAAATAAGTATTCTTAACTGCCACTGTTAAAAGGCATATCGGCGGTTGTTAAGGGGTTAATTATTCACCAGTTGCAAGACCTCTGCTCGCGATCAGTGATACAGTTTTGACTCTGAGTCTAAAGATATGTTCATTACATATCATGCCCACATAGATAATATGTTTATCAGGGTATATTCGTTTGGGAAGCAAGATTCTTTAGGCATCATAATTTGGCCTGAGGTAAAGGAAAGCTTCCTTCATATTCAAGTGTACATACAAAAGTGTTTAAATGTGGATAGTCTTTTTTCTAATGCAGAATTACTTAGTAAACTATGCTTGTTCCATAGTAAGGTACTGATGAAATCACAATTATTCATCCTTCATTGCAAATAAAGTTTATTAGCAAAATGTACAATGTTTCTGTAAGGTTGGTGTGTGTGGATTCACTTCGCCATGGGCCGGGTTTACCCTGGGGGCATGACTAAGTGACTATCTTGTTTTCACTAGACCTTATGATAGTAAGGATAGGCTTGGCTAAAGGTAGTCACCCAATACAAGTCCAGGGTAGCTCCTGAGACTGCAGCAGCTGATCAGAGAGTCAGAGGCACAAGTACAGGAGGCAAAGGGGCAAAGACAGAAATGTGGTCAGATAGTCCGAGGTCGAGGAGCGCATCACAGGATCTATAGGCATATATGAGGTCAGGGGTGGGGAGGTCAAGCATAACAGCCAAACTAGATCATTAACAGGAAGCTGATTACAGAAGAGTGGTAAAACATGAAAAAACAACATGTTGGGTGGAATGATGGGTGGCGCTGCACAAAATGGAACCTGCTGGCAAGGGATAGGCTGGGGACCAAATCTCTACAGGTAACAGCAGGTTTAAATTCCTGCATGGATCGGCCACACACCTCTAAGGTTACATGGATACCACATGCAGCAGCAATGGTCAGGGGTGCAGGAGGAAACAATTTCAGCAGCACAGCCTTCAGTGAGGAGAAACTGCATGGTGAATGGGGCATCACTGAGGATACAGGCAAGTTGAACTTGCACATACATGCACTTTCTACTGTTTGCAATGAACCAAACAAAAAAATTAAATTGTTCAAAACAACTAATATAACAAGTGCTTTTTCTAAAATTAACACAAAATTCCACTTTTAATGACAACTGCAGTTTTAGAATTATTCAACCCCTTCATGCCAAACATCTTTATTGTTTAGTACAGCCCCTTTGGCTGCTATGATTTGCTACAAACATTATGCATACCTAGACGCCAACTTCTTACAGTGTTCCTGAGGAATTTTAACCCATTCCTCCACCATAATGTCCTCCAGTTCATTAATATTCTTGGGTTTGTATGCAGCAATCACCTTCTAGTCAGGTGCCCGTATCCACCACTTCCGAATTTTCCAGGACTTCTTATGAAATCAATTTTTGGTGAACTTTAAGGTGTGCTTTGGATTACTATCCTGTTGGAAGGTTCAATGATGCTAAAACTTCAGAATCCTCGCAGAGGGCATGACATTTTCTTATTGGAAATCCTGACACTTGATTTAATCCATCTTTCCCTTCATACACTGCAGATTTCAATGCCAGTGCAAAGCAGCCCCAGAGCCAACCAAGCCAAATCAATGTTTTACATTAGGCAAGGTGTTTTTATCAGCATAGCCTACATTCTTCCGTTTCCAGACATACCACTTGATCCATTGTTCAAAAGAGTTACAACTTATTTCATTGTTCTAACCAAACAGAATCCACAAATTTCCATGGCTGATTTATATGTTCAAACATATTGTCCTTTTGGATCAGTAGAGGTGCATGGATAAAAGCTCAATCATGGATACTTTCAGCGTTTAGTATTCTTCTCACTGTGCAAACTGAAAGCTTAGAGTTTGGTGCAACCAAATCTTGCTGCAGGTTTTTTGTAGTCATTGCAGGATTTTTAACCACCTGTCTCCTCAGAAATTTATGGCAACCAGTGCTAACTGTCTCTTTCTGCCACATCCTTAAAGTGTAGCAAGTATTCCTATGACTTTGAACTTGTGAATTCTAATAATATCTCTAGGAAAACTTAATAACTTTACTATCTTTTTCCACTTTCATTATTTGTGATAAAACAATTTTCTTAAGGTTTTTGACTATTCTCTTGACAACCTGATACTATCAATAAATTGGGGTCCCTTGTCCATGAGGGATGGACTAAGATTCCTCAAGAGCACGCACTGGCTGAAGCTGATGTCTGGTTATGCATGATGTCTAAAGTAGGTGATAATAGCCAAAGTGTGCTCTTCTAATTACTAAACAAGCTTTGCATGAAGAAGTTGAATAATTATGAGACTGCAATAGTCATTGAAAGTGGAATTTTGTGTTAAATTTGTAGAAACATTATGTTTTATTAGTCTTTTAGGTACATAAATTGTTTTTGATCAATTGGTTAATTGCAAAGAGCAAACATTTATATATTTTGCTAATACACCTAATTTGCAACAGCAGTTTAATAATTTTTATTCTAACTGTATATATATCACACAATACTTAAGGTATAACGTACATGGGGAATATGACAAACAGCTCACAGAAAATTAACCACAATCCAACAAAAACTGTTTTCTTATTAAAATCATAAACATAACCCATTATATAAGGGCTTAATGAGGATAAAAGTTTAAAAAGGCTGAATGTGTGGTACATATGCTTTGTTCATTTATACTGGGTAAGTTGGGCATAAATATATGAGCACCTCGTAAAGACAAAGATGTTAATGCTTTCTAATTATAAATAGTAGTTGTGAGGCAGCTCACTCTAGTGTACCCTATGTTTCCAAATAGACTGTCCGCAGAGGTTGGAACCCTACAATGAATGATAGTGGTACCCCACTACTCATCGACTATCCTTTATCGTCCCTATGATGAAACTTGGTAAACAGGGAATTCCAATATATGTATCACCCTATGTAAAGTACTCAGGTTATAATCCACACATGCCATATTAATAATAAGTAGGGTTGAGCGACTTTCATTTTTTTAAGATCGAGTCGGGTTTTGTGAAACCCGACTTTGTCCAGAGTCGAGTCGAGTGCAGTCGGCCGATTATCGCTAAAAGTCGGGGATCGACCGAAACACGAAACCCAATGCAAGTCAATGGGGAAGCATAGTCGGCAGTGAGTGGAGGCCAGGAAAACACCTACAGTGCCCATTTTAATGCCAAAAACATCCATTCTTGTTTCTGAAGCTTGTCAATCTTAATTAACTTTATAATAATAGTTGGGCATAGGAAATTGGGGGTCATTTGGCTAAAGTTGTGGGGGGAGCAGGGCTGGCTCAAGTTTTTCGTGGGCCCAGGAAATGCGGACTACGTCACGGTGGTGGAGCAGGGAGAGGTAAGTATTTCAACGTTGCAAGTGCTGTGATCCTGAGCAAGCAGGGGGGGCCCACTCGTTCGCATTGGCACTGGCACAGGGCCCCTCAAAGTACGGCGGTGTGTTTGCATGGCGGGGGCGCCTCCCACCAGCAGCGACACTTTTGCGTACTCTGAGGGGCCCTGTGCCAGTGACGTCGCCAACGAGTATGCCCCCCCCCACCTGATGAAGTAACCTGCACTTTCATCTGCACCTTCCTCTTTGTCCCTGTGTAAGGTGGTATAACATGCGGGAAGGGGAACCTTACTTTCAGCAGGGTCAGATTCTGGCTGTGTAGAGTACAAGGGGAATGTAGTGGTCTAGGTCAATGTACCAGCAGACTCATCTAGCAGTGGCTGGGCAATGGGCAGGATGAGGAGGAAACAGATATAGGGCCAAAGAATAAAGTAGGCTAAATGCAGTTCAAAATTGGTAACAGGACTAAACAGGCGGCATTGCTTTGTTCAGTGGAGTAGCAAACCCAAGAGCAGCAGACACTGTTTCAAGGGCCTAACCACACTAGTAGGCCAAATGCAGTTTCATATCTGATAGTATAGGCCGAAAGCCAGAATGTGGAAGCTCAGCTTTGTTCAGTTGAGAACAACACCAGGGAGGGGCAGACACCGTTAGTAGGCCGGAACAGCCAATTTTAAAAAAAAACAGCAGTTAATCAGAGCCAGAAGGTGGAAGCTCAGCTTTATGCAGTTGAGGACAACACCAAGGAGGGGCAGACACCGTTAGTAGGCCGGAACAGCCAATTTTAAAAAAAAACAGCAGTTAATCAGAGCCAGAAGGTGGAAGCTCAGCTTTATGCAGTTGAGGACAACACCAGGCAGGGGCAGACACCGTTAGTAGGCTGGAACCAAAGTTTAAAAAAAATAGCAGTTAATCAGAGCCAGAAGGTGGAAGCTCAGCTTTATTCAGTTGAGGACAACACCAGGCAGGGGCAGACACCGTTAGTAGGCCGGAACAGCCAATTTTTAAAAAAACAGCAGTTAATCAGAGCAAGAAGGTGGAAGCTCAGCTTTATTCAGTTGAGGACAACACCAGGGAGGGGCAGACACCGTTAGTAGGCCGGAACAGCCAATTTTAAAAAAAACAGCAGTTAATCAGAGCCAGAAGGTGGAAGCTCAGCTTTATTCAGTTGAGGACAACACCAGGCAGGGGCAGACACCGTTAGTAGGCCGGAACAGCCAATTTTTTAAAAAACAGCAGTTAATCAGAGCCAGAAGGTGGAAGCTCAGCTTTATTCAGTTGAGGACAACACCAGGCAGGGGCAGACACCGTTAGTAGGCCGGAACCAAAGTTTTAAAAAAACAGCAGTTAATCAGAGCCAGAAGGTGGAAGCTCAGCTTTATTCAGTTGAGGACAACACAAGGCAGGGGCAGACACCGTTAGTAGGCCGGAACAGCCAATTTTTTAAAAAACAGCAGTTAATCAGAGCCAGAAGGTGGAAGCTCAGCTTTATTCAGTTGAGGACAACACCAGGCAGGGGCAGACACCGTTAGTAGGCCGGAACCAAAGTTTTAAAAAAACAGCAGTTAATCAGAGCCAGAAGGTGGAAGCTCAGCTTTATTCAGTTGAGGACAACACCAGGCAGGGGCAGACACCGTTAGTAGGCCGGAACAGCCAATTTTAAAAAAAACAGCAGTTAATCAGAGCCAGAAGGTGGAAGCTCAGCTTTATTCAGTTGAGGACAACACCAGGCAGGGGCAGACACCGTTAGTAGGCCGGAACCAAAGTTTAAAAAAAACAGCAGTTAATCAGAGCCAGAAGGTGGAAGCTCAGCTTTATTCAGTTGAGGACAACACCAGGCAGGGGCAGACACCGTTAGTAGGCCGGAACCAAAGTTTTAAAAAAACAGCAGTTAATCAGAGCCAGAAGGTGGAAGCTCAGCTTTATTCAGTTGAGGACAACACCAGGCAGGGGCAGACACCGTTAGTAGGCCGGAACAGCCAATTTGTAAAAAAACAGCAGTTAATCAGAGCAGAAGGTGGAAGCTCAGCTTTATTCAGTTGAGGACAACACCAGGCAGGGGCAGACACCGTTAGTAGGCCGGAACCAAAGTTTTAAAAAAACAGCAGTTAATCAGAGCCAGAAGGTGGAAGCTCAGCTTTATTCAGTTGAGGACAACACCAGGCAGGGGCAGACACCGTTAGTAGGCCGGAACAGCCAATTTTTTAAAAAAACAGCAGTTAATCAGAGCCAGAAGGTGGAAGCTCAGCTTTATTCAGTTGAGGACAACACCAGGCAGGGGCAGACACCGTTAGTAGGCCGGAACAGCCAATTTTTAAAAAAACAGCAGTTAATAAGAGCCAGAAGGTGGAAGCTCAGCTTTATTCAGTTGAGGACAACACCAGGCAGGGGCAGACACCGTTAGTAGGCCGGAACAGCCAATTTTAAAAAAAACAGCAGTTAATCAGAGCCAGAAGGTGGAAGCTCAGCTTTATTCAGTTGAGGACAACACCAGGGCAGGGGCAGACACCGTTAGTAGGCCGGAACAGCCAATTTTTAAAAAAACAGCAGTTAATCAGAGCCAGAAGGTGGAAGCTCAGCTTTATTCAGTTGAGGACAACACCAGGCAGGGGCAGACACCGTTAGTAGGCCGGAACCAAAGTTTTAAAAAAACAGCAGTTAATCAGAGCCAGAAGGTGGAAGCTCAGCTTTATTCAGTTGAGGACAACACCAGGCAGGGGCAGACACCGTTAGTAGGCCGGAACCAAAGTTGAAGGCCAAATGCAGTTTAATATCTGATACTATAGGCCGAAAGCCATAAGGTTGAAGCACAGCTTTATTCAGTTGCAGCTTCTTGGCAATAATATAAGGAAGACGCGACAGGACAACACTCGGTGGATGCCATATCTGTGTTTTCAACTGAAAAAAACCTTTCAGTTAACTACTTGCAGGAGAAAGTTTTTGTAGCTGGTGGCCAATTTTTGTACTGTACCAGTTTTTTGTTGTATGTGTTTTTGTTTTTAATGTTAAAATGTCTGCATTTGATATCTCTCCAGTATTTTCTTTTTTATAAGCAAAATACTTATTTTTATATTTTCTGATGTTTTATACCGGAGTGTTCCTCGGGACACGCTTATAAAGTGTCTTATATATGTGTTTCTAATGAGTCACATTATATATTTTTTGTAATTGTGGCTCTAAGAGATCTCAAAGATTTCATGGTTTGGAAATGATTGTTATGCCTTTACTGTTATATATAATAAAAACTGAATGGATACTTGTCAGCTCAGCTCTTCTCAGGTGAAATGTTATCAAGTTCCGTCTGTTGGGCCATTATTCTAGGTCATACCCCCAGATCTGTGAACTGAGCAGTAAGGAAAATTAGCTGGTCTAAGAAGCATATCCATCTTTCCTACTTAAACACTTTCTTCATTGCTACTTAATGTGTTATATTTTAAAGCCATTGCAAGATTTTATAGAAGGAACTGATTGTAATTATCACCATAGGTATCATCACCTTTTAAGGACAGTGGGCAATCATTCAGCACTTTTTTGTAGGCATGCATCCTCTCCCCAGCAACCTGTATGCATTTGACATGACATTATTTGTTCCTTTTATTGCATTACTTTCTTCATTGATTCCTTTTGCATAATTTATATGTAGTTTTAGTGCTGGTTTTGTACTCTGAGCTTGTTGCCCTGTGCACAATATTTTAAGACAGACTTAAATGTCAAGTTTGTTCTGTCAAAAGCAGTAGTGTTTCAAAATAGATTAAAAAAAACATAAAGACAACATTCTAGAGCTGCTGTTATACTTATAAAGACAGTAAAATGTGATAACAACTATTAGCAGGTCATCTTTAGTATGTAGGTTTGATGAATCGGTGAGTGGTTGTATTGTATTGTGTGTGGTATTGTTATTAGTATTGTGAATTTTATTAAAATGTTTGCCTTCTGATTCAGTGTTTACTTTTCTTAATTTCCAAAATGCATGATTTCTTTGAAGGTTGTGTCTTCTGTCTTTACACACTTCTTTCTTAACCCCTTCCCAACATGCGCCATATATGTACAGTGCTGTGGGATCATATGAGCTCACACAAAGCACCGTCACGATCAAATGTGGGTGTCAACTCAATATGAGAGGTGACGCCCTGCTAGCATTGATCGTGGGCGTTTAGCCCCTCTGATGCTGCTGTCAATATGGGGAGAACTACGTCCATGCATAGACTACTGGGGTCTTAACGCCATCACTTAAGAATAAGTATCCTTTGCCCTTGATATCTGAGCTCTTTGATAGACTCTGTAATGCCCCAGCCGTTTTCCAAGACTTTGTGAACGACATCTTCCGGGTGATGCTCACCACCTCGGTCGTAGTCTATCTGGATGATATTCTCATCTACTCTCCAGATATTGACTCCAATCAGAGAGATGTTTGCAAAGTTTTTGACCTCTTACGGGCAAACTGAAGTGTGTGTTTGAGCAGGAGTCTTTGCCTTTCCTTGGCTTTATCATCTCTGACCAGGGATTGGCTATGGATCCTGCCAAGCTACAGGCTGTAATGGACTGGCAAGAACCCCATTCTCTTAAAGCAGTGCAGCGCTTTATGGGGTTCATTAATTACTATCGCCAGTTCATCCCACACTTCTCATCTTTGGTAGCTCCCTTGGTTGCCCTCACCAAGAAGGGAGCAAATCCCAAGTTGTGGTCGGAGGAGGTCTCCAAGGCCCTACTCACTATTAAGTCACACTTCGCTAGCGCTCCCATCCTACATCGCCCCGATGTAGATAAGGCATTTATAATAGAGGTGGATGCCTCATCCGTTGGTGCTGGAGCAGTCCTCTTCCAAAAAGATGCTCAAGGTCGGAAGCATCCTTGCTTCTTCTCCAAGACCTTCTCACCAGCAGAGAGGAATTATTCCATCGTGGACAGGGAGTTGCTAGCCATGAAGTTGGCTTTCTCAGAGTGGAGACACCTCCTAAAGTTTTTACAGACCAAAAAAATTTTGTGTACTAACAGACAGCCCAGCGGCAAAATTCTCGCCAGGCCAGATGGTCCCTGTTCTTCTCCCGGTTCCATTTCACCCTAACTTTTTTCTCCAGGTTGAAGAACATTCATGCCGACGCTCTCTCTCGCTCCGTAGTGTCATCAGAGGAGGAGGAGCCTTGGCTTATTGTCCCTTCTGAGAGCCTGAGAACCGTGGCTCCGGATTCACTAGAGTCTGTTCCCCCGGGCAAGCCTTTTGTACCATCAAATTTGCGACCGGAGTTTCTCTGTTGGGCTCCTTTGTCCAAGGAGGGTACACATTTCGGGATCAAGAGGACTTTTGAGCTTCTGGCGAGAACATACTGGTGGCCGCATATGGCTCGTGACGTCGGGGATAATATTCGGGCATGTGTCTCCTGCGCCAAGAATCGGTCTACTCGGCAACGGCCTGCTGGGCTACTTTACCCCCTGCCAGTGGCAGACAGGCCCTGGGAGATGGTTGGGATGGACTTCGTGGTGGGCTTACTTAAGTGTCGTAGCTGCACCGTTATCTGGGTAGTCACCGATCAAAGTACAGCGGTGTGTTTGCACGGCGGGGGCGCCTCCCACCGGTAGCAACACTTTTGCGTACTATGAGGGGCCCTGTGGCAGTGACGTCACCAACGAGTATTCCTCCCCCCACCTGATGAAGGAACCTGCACCTTCATCTGCACCTTCCTCTTTGTCCCCGTGTAAGGTGGTATTTTATGCGGGAAGGGGGACCTGACTTTCAGCAGGGTCACAATCTTGCAGTGTAGCGTGCACGGGGAATGTTGCATTATGGGTCAATGTACCAGCAGACTCATCTATCACTGGCTGGGCAATGGGCAGGATGAGGGGGAAACAGATATGGGCCCAAAGAATAAAGTGGGCTAAATGCAGTTCAAAATTGGTAACAGGACTAAACAGGCGGCATTGCTTTGTTCAGTGGAGTAGCAAACCCAGGAGCAGCATACACTGTTTTAAGGGCCCAACCACACTAGTAGGCCAAATGCAGTTTAATATCTGCTACTATAGGCCAAAAGCCTAAAGACTGAAGCTCAGCTTTATACAGTTGAGGACAACACCAGGGAGCGGCAGAAACCGTTAGTAGGCCCTAAACACCATTTTGTATTTTAAAAAAACACCAGTTAAGGAGAGGCAGAAGGTTGAAGCTCAGCTGTATTCAGTTGAGGGCAACACCAGGGAGGGGCAGAAACCGTTAGTAGGCCCTAAACACCATTTTTTTTAAAAAAAACAGCAGTTAATGAGAGGCAGAAGGTAGAAGCTCAGCTTTATTCATTTGAGGACAACTTGAATTAGGGACTGCAGACAGGCTTCCTAGGCCTAAAATACCTAAAAATAGGCTTATGGCAGTTTTACATCGGTTACATGGATACACAGGCAGCTTGGTGGTCAGTGGAGGAGTATTTAAAGTAGGGACCGCAGACAGGCTATCAAAGGCCTAAAATAGCAAACAATAGGCTCATGGCAGTTTTACATCGGTTACATGGATACACAGGCAGCTTGGTGGTCAGTGGAGGAGTATTTAAAGTAGGGACCGCAGACAGGCTATCAAAGGCCTAAAATAGCAAACAATAGGCTCATGGCAGTTTTACATCGGTTACATGGATACACAGGCAGCTTGGTGGTCAGGGGAGGAGTATTTAAAGTAGGGACCGCAGACAGGCTATCAAAGGCCTAAAATAACAAAACATAGGCTCAAGGCAGTTTAAAATAGGTTACATGGATACACAGGCAGCATTGTTGTCAATGGAGGAGTATTTAAAGTAGGGACCGCAGACAGGCTATCAAAGGCCTAAAATAGCAAACAATAGGCTCATGGCAGTTTTACATCGGTTACATGGATACACAGGCAGCTTGGTGGTCAGTGGAGGAGTATTTAAAGTAGGGACCGCAGACAGGCTATCAAAGGCCTAAAATAACAAAACATAGGCTCATGGCAGTTTTACGTCGGTTACATGGATACACAGGCAGCATTGTTGTCAATGGAGGAGTATTTAAAGTAGGGACCGCAGACAGGCTATCAAAGGCCTAAAATAGCAAACAATAGGCTCATGGCAGTTTTACATAGGTTACATGGATACACAGGCAGCTTGGTGGTCAGTGGAGGAGTATTTAAAGTAGGGACCGCAGACAGGCTATCAAAGGCCTAAAATAACAAAACATAGGCTCAAGGCAGTTTAAAATAGGTTACATGGATACACAGGCAGCTTGGTGGTCAGCGGAGGAGGATTATTGCAAGTAGGGACCGCAGACAGGCTATCAAAGGCCTAAAATAACAAAACATAGGCTCAAGGCAGTTTTACATCAGTTACATGGATACACAGGCAGGCAGCATTGTGGTCAGTGGAGGAGTATTGCAAGGAGTGTCTGTCCCAGTACTCCCAAAATATAAATAGATGTTACTGTCTCGCAAAACAACCCCCTCAAAAAAAAAAAAAAGGTGGCATACTTAGGTACAGGGGTGGGCTCATCTGCTGAGTTTCTGACATAGTAATTTGGCAGTAACTATTTAATGGTGCCAATATAGGACACTGACACAGACTACTTTAAGTAGCATCATAGATGTCTACAAATTTGTATTGTCAGTGCCAGACATTGAATGATGTCAGCGAATAGACTAAAGATTGGTGGAGCTGTGCGACATAATTTTGCACGTGGTAGAGCACAGTTTGAGCTGGGGGAGGGGGGAACTCTCTTGTGGCCGGTGGGACCGCCCCAGGGCCCCTCATGTTACAACGGTGTGTCTGACGTTGGGTGCGCACCACCACCGCCAGAGACACTTCATTGTACTATGAGGGACCCAGTAGCAATGCCGTCAACCAAAAGCGAGCACACCCACCTCTTCAGACAAACAGCAGTCTCACGGGTGCTTGCGCCAAGTCGCGGTACCACGGCCCCGTGTGGTGAGTTTGGCCATTTATGGAGATGTAAACATGTCGTATGCTGTACAATCAGCTGCAGCAAATTAGACATTAGAAAAGTAATTCACAGGCAAGAGCTTTTCATAGGAAAGCTAGGTGTCGGCCGGGCAAGGTGGGGCAAAAGATTTTGAAATCCAGTTGTGGTTCATTTTAATGAATGTTAGATCGTCAACATTTTGGGTAGCCAGACGAGTCCTTTTTTTCGGTTAATATTGAACCTGCAGCACTGAATACTCTTTCTGATAGGACACTTGCTGCCGGGCAAGCAAGCTCCTGCAATGCATATTCTGCCAATTCTGGCCAGGTGTCTAATTTTGATGCCCAGTAATCAAATGGGAATGACGGTTGAGGGAGAACATCGATAAGGGATGAAAAATAGTTAGTAACCATACTGGACAAATGTTGTCTCCTGTCACTTTCAATTGATGCAGCAGTACCTGTCCTGTCTGCGGTCATAGCAAAATCACTCCACAACCTGGTCAGAAAACCCCTCTGTCCAACGCCACTTCTGATGTGTGCACCCCTAACACTCCTAGTCTGCTGCCCCCTGGAGCTCGTGTGAGAACGATCACGTGCGCTGTGTGCTGGGAATGCCTGAAGCAAACGGTCAACAAGAGTTGATTGTTTGGTTGCTAATATTAGTTCCAAGTTCTCATGTGGCATTATATTTAGCAATTTGCCTTTATAGCGTGGATCAAGGAGGCAGGCCAACCAGTAATCGTCATCGTTCATCATTTTCGTAATGCGTGTGTCCCTTTTTAGGATACGTAAGGCATAATCCGCCATGTGGGCCAAAGTTCCAGTTGTCAAATCTCCGGTTGTGATTGGTTGAGGGGCAGTTTCAGGCAAATCTACATCACTTGTGTCCCTCAAAAAACCAGAACCCGGCCTTGCCACGCAACCAATTTCCAGTGCCACCGGGAAAGCTTCCGCATTAAAAATATACTCATCCCCATCATCCTCCTCATCCTCCACATCCTCTTCGCCCGCTACCTCGTCCTGTACACTGCCCTGACCAGACAATGGCTGACTGTCATCAAGGCTTTCCTCTTCCTCTGGTGCAGACGCCTGATCCTTTATGTGCGTCAAACTTTGCATCAGCAGACGCATTAGGGGGGATGCTCATGCTTATTACGGCGTGGTCTGCACTAACCAGCCGTGTGCATTCCTCAAAACACTGAAGGACTTGACACATGTCTTGTATCTTGGACCACTGCACACCTGACAACTCCATGTCTGCCATCCTACTGCCTGCCCGTGTATGTGTATCCTCCCACAAAAACATAACAGCCCGCCTCTGTTGGCACAGTCTCTGAAGCATGTGCAGTGTTGAGTTCCACCTTGTTGCAACGTCTATGATTAGGCGATGCTGGGGAAGGTTCAAAGACCGCTGATAGGTCTGCATACGGCTGGAGTGTACAGGCGAACGTCGGATATGTGAGCAAAGTCCACGCACTTTGAGGAGCAGGTCGTAGAACCCAGGATAAGTTTTCAATAAGCACTGCACCACCAGGTTTAAGGTGTGAGCCAGGCAAGGAATGTGTTTCAGTTGGGAAAGGGAGATGGCAGCCATGAAATTCCTTCCGTTATCACTCACTACCTTGCCTGCCTCAAGATCTACTGTGCCCAGCCACAACTGCGTTTCTTGTTGCAAGAACTCAGACAGAACTTCCGCGGTGTGTCTGTTGTCGCCCAAACACTTCATAGCCAATACAGCCTGCTGACGCTTGCCAGTAGATGGCCCATAATGGGACAACTGGTGTGCAACAGTGTCATCTGCCAATGGAGTGGTTGGCCGACTGCGGTCTGTGGAAGAGCTGTAGCTTCTGCAGGAGGACGAGGAGGAGGAGGGGGTGCGAACGCCTACAGCCAACTGTTTCCTAGACCGTGGGCTAGGCACAACTGTCCCGAAATTGATGTCCCCTGTGGACCCTGCATCCACCACATTCACCCAGTGTGCCGTGATGGACACATAACGTCCCTAGCCATGCCTACTGGTCCATGCATCTGTAGTCAGGTGCACCTTTGTACTCACAGATTGCCTGAGTGCATGGACGATGTGCTGTTTAACATGCTGGTGCAGGGCTGGGATGGCTTTTCTTGAAAAAAAGTGTCGACTGGGTAGCTCGTATCGTGGTTCAGCGTACTCCATCAGGGCTTTGAAAGCTTCGCTTTCAACTAACCGGTAGGGCATCATCTCTAATGAGATTAGTCTAGCTATGTGGGCGTTAAAACCCTGTGTACGCGGATGCGAGGATAAGTACTTCCTTTTCCTAACCAGAGTCTCATGTAGTGTGAGCTGAACTGGAGAGATGGAGAACGTGGAACTTGCGGGTGTGCCGGTGGACATGGCAGACTGAGAGACGGTTGGAGACGGTATTGTTTCCGCCGGTGCCCTAGATGCAATATTTCCTCCTACAAAACTGGTGATTCCCTGACCCTGACTGCTTTTGGCTGGCAAAGAAACCTGCACAGATACTGCCGGTGGTGCGGAAAATGGTGGCCTTACAGTGACGGAAGGGATGTTGCGTTGCTGACTAGCTTCATTGGCCGAGGGTGCTACAACCTTAAGGGACGTTTGGTAGTTAGTCCAGGCTTGAAAATGCATGGTGGTTAAGTGTCTATGCATGCAACTAGTATTGAGACTTTTCAGATTCTGACCTCTGCTTAAGCTAGTTGAACATTTTTGACAGATGACTTTGCGCTGATCAATTGGATGTTGTTTAAAAAAATGCCAGACTGCACTCTTCCTAGCATCGGATCCCTTTTCAGGGATTGCAGACTGAGCTTTAACCGGATGGCCACGCTGTCCTCCAACAGATTTTGGCTTTGACACGCGTTTTGGGCCAGATACGGGCCCGGCAGATGGAACCTGTTGCGATGTTGATGCCTGCTGCGGCCCCTCCTCCACCTCCGCTTCTGAACTACTGCCGCCTGCACTCTGTTCCCCCAATGGCTGCCAATTGGGGTCAACAACTGGGTCATCTATTACCTCCTCTTCGAGCTCGTGTGCAACTTCGTCTGTGTCACCGTGTCGGTCGGTGGTATAGCGTTCGTGGCGGGGCAACATAGTCTCATCAGGGTCTGATTGCGGATCAGTACCCTGAGAGGGCAATGTTGTGGTCTGAGTCAAAGGAGCAGCATAGTACTCTGTCTGTGGCTGTGCATCAGTGCACTCCATGTCAGAATCTACTTGTAATGGGCATGGCCTGTTAAGTGTTTCACTTTCTAAGCCAGGGACGGTATGTGTAAAGAGCTCCATGGAGTAACCCGTTGTGTCGCCTGCTGCATCCTTCTCTCTTGTTGTTGTTTTTGCTGAAGAGGACAAGGAAGCGACTTGTCCCTGACCGTGAACATCCACAAGCGACGCGCTGCTTTTACATTTACCAGTTTCAGAAGAGGAGGCAAAAGAGCTAGAGGCTGAGTCTGCAATGTAAGCCAAAACTTGCTGTTGCTGCTCCGGCTTTAAAAGCGGTTTTCCTACTCCCAGAAAAGAGAGCTTTCGAGGCCTTGTGTAGCCAGACGACGAAACTGGCTCCACAGCTCCAGACTTAGGTGGAATATTTTTATCCCCACGCCCACCTGATGCTCCACTACCACTACCATCATTACCAGCTGACAATGAACGCCCACGGCCACGACCTCTTGCACCAGACTTCCTCATTGTTTTAAAAACGTAACCAAAGTAAATTTATTTGTTGCTGTCAAACAACTTACACGGTGAGCTATAACTTCAGTATGATTTCAATATCCCTTAACAGGTTGTTGAGACCACAAGGAAAATCAGGCACAATGTTACACACACTGTTTTCTGTGGCACCAAATCACAGAGATGCCACACACGCAGGACTGTCACTCAAGCACAAATGTCAATATTAATCTCACACCTTTTTTTTTTTTTTTTTCTCAGGGAGACTTTAGAAACCAAATAATATCAAATGATTTCTTTCAGGGACAATTTAGAAACCAAATACTAAAAAAATAAAAAGACTTTCTAGGGCCCACTGAGTGAGAGATGGCACACACAGGAGTCAGGAGTGGCACACAAGCCCTGAGGCCAATATTAATCTCCCATTGATTGATGGTTTTTTTTTTTTTTCAGGTAGATTTTAGAACCCAAATCAAGCAAAAAAATAAATAGGCTTTCTATGGCCCACTGAGTGAGAGATAGCACACACAGGAGTCAGGAGTGGCACACAAGCCCTGAGGCCAATATTAATCTCCCACTGATTGATGTTTTTTTTTTTTTCAGGTAGATTTTAGAACCCAAATCAAGCAAAAAAATAAATAGGCTTTCTATGGCCCACTGAGTGAGAGATAGCACACACAGGAGTCAGGAGTGGCACACAAGCCCTGAGGCCAATATTAATCTCCCACTGATTGATGTTTTATTTTTTTTTCTGGTAGATTTTAGAACCCAAATCAAGCAAAAAAATAAATAGGCTTTCTATGGCCCACTGAGTGAGAGATAGCACACACAGGAGTCAGGAGTGGCACACAAGCCCTGAGGCCAATATTAATCTCCCACTGATTGATGTTTTATTTTTTTTTCTGGTAGATTTTAGAACCCAAATCAAGCAAAAAAATAAATAGGCTTTCTATGGCCCACTGAGTGAGAGATGGCACACACAGGAGTCAGGAGTGGCACACAAGCCCTGAGGCCAATATTAATCTCCCACTGATTGATGTTTTTTTTTTTTCAGGTAGATTTTAGAACCCAAATCAAGCAAAAAAATAAATAGGCTTTCTATGGCCCACTGAGTGAGAGATAGCACACACAGGAGTCAGGAGTGGCACACAAGCCCTGAGGCCAATATTAATCTCCCACTGATTGATGTTTTATTTTTTTTTCTGGTAGATTTTAGAACCCAAATCAAGCAAAAAAATAAATAGGCTTTCTATGGCCCACTGAGTGAGAGATGGCACACACAGGAGTCAGGAGTGGCACACAAGCCCTGAGGCCAATATTAATCTCCCACTGATTGATGTTTTTTTTTTTTCAGGTAGATTTTAGAACCCAAATCAAGCAAAAAAATAAATAGGCTTTCTATGGCCCACTGAGTGAGAGATAGCACACACAGGAGTCAGGAGTGGCACACAAGCCCTGAGGCCAATATTAATCTCCCACTGATTGATGTTTTATTTTTTTTTCTGGTAGATTTTAGAACCCAAATCAAGCAAAAAAATAAATAGGCTTTCTATGGCCCACTGAGTGAGAGATGGCACACACAGGAGTCAGGAGTGGCACACAAGCCCTGAGGCCAATATTAATCTCCCACTGATTGATGTTTTATTTTTTTTTTCTGGTAGATTTTAGAACCCAAATCAAGCAAAAAAACAAATAGGCTTTCTATGGCCCACTGAGTGAGAGATGGCACACACAGGAGTCAGGAGTGGCACACAAGCCCTGAGGCCAATATTAATCTCCCACTGATTGATGTTTTTTTTTTTCAGGTAGATTTTAGAACCCAAATCAAGCAAAAAAATAAATAGGCTTTCTATGGCCCACTGAGTGAGAGATGGCACACACAGGAGTCAGGAGTGGCACACAAGCCCTGAGGCCAATATTAATCTCCCACTGATTGATGTTTTTTTTTTTTCAGGTAGATTTTAGAACCCAAATCAAGCAAAAAAATAAATAGGCTTTCTATGGCCCACTGAGTGAGAGATAGCACACACAGGAGTCAGGAGTGGCACACAAGCTCTGAGGCCAATATTAATCTCCCACTGATTGATGTTTTATTTTTTTTTCTGGTAGATTTTAGAACCCAAATCAAGCAAAAAAATAAATAGGCTTTCTATGGCCCACTGAGTGAGAGATGGCACACACAGGAGTCAGGAGTGGCACACAAGCCCTGAGGCCAATATTAATCTCCCACTGATTGATGTTTTATTTTTTTTTCTGGTAGATTTTAGAACCCAAATCAAGCAAAAAAATAAATAGGCTTTCTATGGCCCACTGAGTGAGAGATGGCACACACAGGAGTCAGGAGTGGCACACAAGCCCTGAGGCCAATATTAATCTCCCACTGATTGATGTTTTATTTTTTTTTCTGGTAGATTTTAGAACCCAAATCAAGCAAAAAAATAAATAGGCTTTCTATGGCCCACTGAGTGAGAGATGGCACACACAGGAGTCAGGAGTGGCACACAAGCCCTGAGGCCAATATTAATCTCCCACTGATTGATGTTTTATTTTTTTTTTCTGGTAGATTTTAGAACCCAAATCAAGCAAAAAAATAAATAGGCTTTCTATGGCCCACTGAGTGAGAGATAGCACACACAGGAGTCAGGAGTGGCACACAAGCCCTGAGGCCAATATTAATCTCTCACTGATTGATGTTTTATTTTTTTTTCTGGTAGATTTTAGAACCCAAATCAAGCAAAAAAAAATAAATAGGCTTTCTATGGCCCACTGAGTGAGAGATGGCACACACAGGAGTCAGGAGTGGCACACAAGCCCTGAGGCCAATATTAATCTCCCACTGATTGATGTTTTTTTTTTTTTCAGGTAGATTTTAGAACCCAAATCAAGCAAAAAAATAAATAGGCTTTCTATGGCCCACTGAGTGAGAGATGGCACACACAGGAGTCAGGAGTGGCACACAAGCCCTGAGGCCAATATTAATCTCCCTCTGATTGATGTTTTATTTTTTTTTACTGGTAGATTTTAGAACCCAAATCAAGCAAAAAAATAAATAGGCTTTCTATGGCCCACTAAGTGAGAGATGGCACACACAGGAGTCAGGAGTGGCACACAAGCCCTGAGGCCAATATTAATCTCCCACTGATTGATGTTTTGTTTTTTTTTCAGGTAGATTTTAGAACCCAAATCAAGCAAAAAAATAAATAGGCTTTCTATGGCCCACTGAGTGAGAGATAGCACACACAGGAGTCAGGAGTGGCACACAAGCCCTGAGGCCAATATTAATCTCCCACTGATTGATGTTTTATTTTTTTTTCTGGTAGATTTTAGAACCCAAATCAAGCAAAAAAATAAATAGGCTTTCTATGGCCCACTGAGTGAGAGATGGCACACACAGGAGTCAGGAGTGGCACACAAGCCCTGAGGCCAATATTAATCTCCCACTGATTGATGTTTTATTTTTTTTTCTGGTAGATTTTAGAACCCAAATCAAGCAAAAAAATAAATAGGCTTTCTATGGCCCACTGAGTGAGAGATAGCACACACAGGAGTCAGGAGTGGCACACAAGCCCTGAGGCCAATATTAATCTCCCACTGATTGATGTTCTATTTTTTTTTCAGGTAGATTTTAGAACCCAAATCAAGCAAAAAAATAAATAGGCTTTCTATGGCCCACTGAGTGAGAGATGGCACACACAGGAGTCAGGAGTGGCACACAAGCCCTGACTGAGGCCAATATTTTTCTCCCACTGATTGATGTAGTGATTTTTTTAAAGGTAGATTTTAGAACCCAAATCAAGCAAAAAAATAAATAGGCTTTCTATGGCCCACTGAGTGAGAGATGGCACACACAGGAGTCAGGAGTGGCACACAAGCCCTGACTGAGGCCAATATTTTTCTCCCACTGATTGATGTAGTGATTTTTTTTAAAGGTAGATTTTAGAACCCAAATCAAGCAAAAAAATAAATAGGCTTTCTATGGCCCACTGAGTGAGAGATGGCACACACAGGAGTCAGGAGTGGCACACAAGCCCTGACTGAGGCCAATATTTTTCTACCACTGATTGATGTAGTGTTTTTTTAAGGTAGATTTTAGAACCCAAATCAAGGAAAAAAATAAATAGGCTTTCTATGGCCCACAATTTGAGAGAGAGAGGTGGCACACCCAGGAGTCAAGACTGGCACACAAGCTGAAAGGGCAATATTAATTTCCCACTGTTTTTTTATTTTTTATTTTTTTCAGGGAGACTTTAGAAACCAAATAATAATTAAAAAAAAAAAAAAGGCTTTCTATGGCCCACTGAGTGAGAGATGGCACACACAGGAGTCAGGAGTGGCACACAAGCCCTGACTGAGGCCAATATTTTTCTACCACTGATTGATGTAGTGTTTTTTTTTTCAGGTAGATTTTAGAACCCAAATCAAGGAAAAAAATAAATAGGCTTTCTATTGCCCACAATTTGAGAGAGAGAGGTGGCACACCCAGGAGTCAAGACTGGCACACAAGCTGAAAGGGCAATATTAATCTCCCACTGTTTTTTTTTTTTTTTTTTTCAGGGAGACTTTAGAAACCAAATAATAATAAAAAAAAATTAATAAGCTTTCTATGGCCCACTGAGTGAGAGATGGCACACACAGGAGTCAAGAGTGGCACACAAGCACTGACTGAGGCCAATATTTTTCTCCCACTGATTGACGTAGTGATTTTTTTAAAGGTAGATTTTAGAACCCAAATCAAGCAAAAAAATAAATAGGCTTTCTATGGCCCACAATTTGAGAGAGAGAGGTGGCACACCCAGGAGTCAAGACTGGCACACAAGCTGAAAGGGCAATATTAATCTCCCACTGTTTTTTTAATTTTTTATTTTTTTTTCAGGGAGACTTTAGAAACCAAATAATAATAATAATAAAAAAAAGGCTTTCTATGGCCCACTGAGTGAGAGATGGCACACACAGGAGTCAGGAGTGGCACACAAGCCTTGACTGAGGCCAATATTTTTCTACCACTGATTGATGTAGTGTTTTTTTTTCAGGTAGATTTTAGAACCCAAATCAAGGAAAAAAATAAATAGGCTTTCTATTGCCCACAATTTGAGAGAGAGAGGTGGCACACCCAGGAGTCAAGACTGGCACACAAGCTGAAAGGGCAATATTAATCTCCCACTGTTTTTTTTTTTTTTTTTTTTCAGGGAGACTTTCGAAACCAAATAATAATAAAAAAAAATTAATAAGCTTTCTATGGCCCACTGAGTGAGAGATGGCACACACAGGAGTCAAGAGTGGCACACAAGCACTGACTGAGGCCAATATTTTTCTCCCACTGATTGACGTAGTGATTTTTTTAAAGGTAGATTTTAGAACCCAAATCAAGCAAAAAAATAAATAGGCTTTCTATGGCCCACAATTTGAGAGAGAGAGGTGGCACACCCAGGAGTCAAGACTGGCACACAAGCTGAAAGGGCAATATTAATCTCCCACTGTTTTTTTAATTTTTTATTTTTTTTTCAGGGAGACTTTAGAAACCAAATAATAATAATAATAAAAAAAAGGCTTTCTATGGCCCACTGAGTGAGAGATGGCACACACAGGAGTCAGGAGTGGCACACAAGCCTTGACTGAGGCCAATATTTTTCTACCACTGATTGATGTAGTGTTTTTTTTTTCAGGTAGATTTTAGAACCCAAATCATGGAAAAAAATAAATAGGCTTTCTATGGCCCACTCAGTGAGAGATGGCACACACACGGATGGCACTCTAGCAGAAATGCCAATCTTAATCTCCAACAAAAAAAAAAAAAACAGGGACTGTCCTACAATTACTATCTCCCTGCAGTAATCTCAGCCAGGTATGGCAGGCAGCAATAAGGAGTGGACTGATGCACAAATTAAATAAAAAGTGTGGACAAACAAAAAAGATAGCTGTGCAGAAAGGAAGGAACAAGAGGATATGTGCTTTGAAAAAAGCAGTTGGTTTCCACAGTGGCGTACACACAGCAATACAGCTATCAGGGAGCCTTCTAGGGCAGCCCAATGAGCTACAGCGCTGAGAGAAAAAATAAAAAAAATTAGCTTCCACTGTCCCTGCACACCGAAGGTGGTGTTGGACAGTGGAAATCGCTACAGCACAAGCGGTTTGGTGATTTATGGACCCTGCCTAACGCTCTCCCTGCTTCTGACGAAGCGGCAGCAAACTCTCCCTAAGCTCAGATCAGCAGCAGTGAGATGGCAGTCGGCGGGAACGCCCCTTTATGGCCCCTGTGACGCCGCAGACAGCAAGCCAATCACTGCAATGCCCTTCTCTAAGATGGTGGGGACCAGGCACTATGTCATCACGCTGCCCACACTCTGCGTTCACCTTCATTGGCTGAGAAATGGCGCTTTTCGCGTCATTGAAACGCGACTTTGGCGCGAAAGTCGCGTACCGCATGGCCGATGCAACGCTGGGATCGGCTCGGTTTCATGAGACGTCGACTTTGCCAAAAGTCGGCGACTTTTGAAAATGAACGACCCGTTTCGCTCAACCCTAATAATAAGTCTAGATCCCGACAAATAAAATGTAGATGTTACACTCAGGATATAACCCACATGTACCACGTCAGTATAAAGTGTAGCGTCCACTGCTTAGAATTGTATACTTATTATCTCAAAACAAAAAATTAGATCCAAGCAGAAAGAAATCTTAACTGCAAATACATCCGCAATTGAAAATATATTGTCTGCATTGTGTATTGAGAAGTGTGATCACCAGAGGGTCTTTTATCCTCATCTTTCTAAGACAAGTTTAAATTAGAACTAAGCTGGGTTCTATTTCTTCCCCCCACTCAGTTTATGCTTGGTAAGTCATACAGAAACTACTGTAATGCCCTATTAATGGGCCTCCTCCCACTTGACTTTTCCCTCTCCAGTCCATCCTTAATGCAGCAGCTAGGATAATCTTTCTGGCTGATTGGTACTTGGACGTGTCCACTCTGTGCCAGTCATTGCACTGGCTGCCCATTCATTATAGAATCCAATTCAAACTGCTTGTCCTCACCCATAAAGCTCTCCATAGTGCGACACCCCCTACGTCTCCTCCCTTATTTCTGTTTATCGGCCCACCCGCTCGGTACGCTCTGCAAACGACTTTCGACTAACCTCTGCACTATCCGTACCTCCTACTCTCGGCTCCAAAACTTCTCCTGTGTCACATCAATCCTCTGGAATGCTCTACCACAAGAAACTAGGGCTATCTGTCATTATTTCCACTTTACTTACAGTAAGTAGTATATATATTTACTGCTGTGACTCCAGTCACATTATCCACAACTTACACAGCTTTAGGTGCTCCCTCAAAACACATCTGTTCAGAGTGATTTATCATGTTCCCTAATCAGAATCCTTTTATGTTTGTGGGTGTAGCCCATTCACTATTGTGGGGAAACAGGGGATTGTCGGGCGCCCAAGTCCACTAGCTGAAACCGCATGGACCAGGTATTGTCTCTCCTAACGCACGCTCTCCCGTTAAAAGATGGCATAATTCTACTCAGACACCACAGGGTGAAGGTAAAACAGTATGGCAATGCTTTATTGAACCACAAAACATGCAGGTAACACATAGGACAGTCCCAGCACAGTACTCAAGATGGTGCAAATTACAGAGTCTCACCCTTCCGCTGACTTGCGGGATAATGGCAGATGTTACATCAGAGCTTCAAGGGTCTCTACCCCACTTGTGATACACACACAGAGAGAAGGTAATGACAAGAATAGGGGGGTGACAGTCCATAGAATCCATGCAAGGTCCAAAGCCAGTTGACACAAGAGTCACCACCTGGCTTATTCAAACATCTCCATAGAACCAGGTGACCAGCAGGTCCCAAACCTGGCTTTCTCCAAATTTATCCATGGTTCAGAGATGGGCAATTGATTAGATCTGTATCCTTCCTACCAGAGCTGAAAACCCCTAGGTTGTTTCCTATAAAGTCATAGATCCGTGTCCCTCATGATGGTGCCATGATGAATTGACTGCAGTCCTGTCTCTCGTCCCTTGGGTGTTTTGCAGACTGTGTGGCTGTGTCGCTCTGTGTCCTCATGTTGCTGTCTCTGAGTGTCTTTATACCCGAGGCATGTAATCTATTTTTAGATTTACCCAGTGTCCTTTAGTCCAGCATCAAGATCAGGGAAAACAATGATGATCAGATCAAGTAGCATTTCTTGACCATTCAATCTATTTGCACAGTCTTTCCCTCTCTGCTTTTAAAGTCAACAAACTGGATCCATAATACAATGCACTATTAGCATATCAGCAAACATAGTCAAAGATAAGCACACACTATGATTTCAAGTCACTATTGCAGACTTAGGGTACCGTTACACTAAACGATTTACCAACGATACGACCTGGCCGTGATCGTTGGTAAGTCATTGTGTGGTCGCTGGGGAGCTGTCACACAGACAGCTCTCCAGCGACCAATGATGCCGAAGTCCCCGGGTAACCAGGGTAAACATCGGGTTACTAAGCGCAGGGCCGCACTTAGTAACCCGATGTTTACCCTGGTTACCATCGTAAATGTAAAAAAAACAAACAGTACATACTCACATTCTGGTGTCCGTCAGGTCCCTCGCCGTCTGCTTCCCGCACTGACTGTGAGTGCCGGCCGTAAAGTAAAAGCAGAGCACAGAGGTGACGTCACCTCTGTGCCCTGCTTTCCGGCCGGCACTCATAGTCAGTGCGGGAAGCAGACGGCGAGGGACCTGACAGACACCGGAATGTAAGTATGTACTGTTTGGTTTTTTTTACATTTACGATGGTAACCAGGGTAAACATCGGGTTACTAAGCGCGGCCCTGCACTTAGTAACCCGATGTTTACCCTGGTTACAAGCGAACGCATCGCTGGATCGGTGTCACACACACCGATCCAGCGATGACAGCGGGAGATCCAGCGACGAAATAAAGTTACAAACGATCTGCTATGACGTACGATTCTCAGCGGGGTCCCTGATCGCTGCTGCGTGTCAGACACAGCGATATCGTATGGATATCGCTGGAACGTCACGGATCGTACCGTCGTAGCGACCAAAGTGCCACTGTGAGATGGTACCCTAACACAAATGAAAGTCTGTTTTCTTGACCCACCAGAAATCAACACTCAAATCCAAAAACCAACCTATAGATAAAAAGTCAATTCTTCTTGGTTTGCAAAACATAGCCGTCTTGGTAATTAAGATATAATCTGGTTTCTTCACAACTATCTATCCGATAGTAACCCTCCATCAAACTCCACCGTACCCAAAAGCACCACTAAAACTGGCTGGCAACTACCTCATGGAGCTTTTATCCATCCCCATTCCCTCAACATGACTGGACCATTATTGTAAATAAGCCCCTGTACTTTGTATCTTCCCCATCTCATTGTAGGTTTTAAGCTCTTACGGACAGGGTCGTCATTATTTTGCTTTAATTATTGTAATAGTTTGCATGTTGTTACTTATGACTTGTATATGAACTGTTGAATTGTAAAGCACTGCGGAATATGTTGGCGCTATATAAATAAAGATTATTATTATTATTATTATTATTATAGAGAGGTAAAAAATATGAACACAGTACTTGACATTTCTTACGTATGCACCAATAGTGGAATTAATTTATTTATTAAGTGGATAATTTTGGTAAAAAAGACTTATGACAAATGACAGACTTAATGACACATCTTCTATTTCTTTCTTCTTTATTTTTTTTTATATAGCGCTAACATATTCCGCAGCGCTTTACAGGTTGCACACATTATCGTCGCTGTCCCTGTTGGGGCTCACAATCTAAATTCCCTATCAGTATGTCTTTGGAATGTGGGAGAAAACCGGAGAACCTGGAGGAAACCCACGCAAACACAGAGAGAACATACAAACTCTTTGCAGATGTTGTCCTTAGTGGGGCTTGAACCCAGGACTCCAGCGCTGCAAGGCTTTACATCCTTTACATGTCTGTACAGTGGAAAATGTAGTTTTCTATGAGAGGTATAATTAATGTTACCATGTTATGTTACAATAGATTGTGAAAATTATGAGAAAGTGAAAAGTAAAATGTAGGACAAGTTTCACATTTCTGTGAAATAATATGCTAAGATTACCATACCTTGTATGACAGCCAGGTCTACTGAACTGGGCTAACTGCCCCATATATGACTATGTGGCAGTTAGCTCTGGTCAGGAGACCTTGTGGTGAGGTCGGGCATTGCAATTTGATCAGTTTCCATGATTCATGGACATGCGAAATAGGCCTAATTGAGACAATTTTGCAGGTTTTCCCATCTACAAAAAATGGAGAAGTCTGCAATCTTTATCATAGATACACTTCAACTGTGAGAGACAGAATCTAAAAAAATTCCAGAAAATCACATTTTATGATTTTTACATAATTAATTTGCATTTTATTGCATGAAATAAGCATTTGACACAATAGAAAAACAAAACTTTATATTTGGTGCAGAGACCTTTGTTTGCAATTACAGAGGTCAGACAATTCCTGCAGTTCTTGACCATTTGTGCACACATTGCAGCAGGGATTTTAGCTTACTCCTCCATATAGGTCTTCTCCAGATCCTTCAGATTTTGGGGGTGTCACTGGGCATCATTAAGTTTCAGCTCCTTCCAAATATTTTCTATTGGGTTCAGGTCTGGAGACTAGCTATACCACTCCAGGACCTTGAAATGCTTCTTACGGAGCCACTCCTTAGTTGCCCTGGCTGTGTGTTTTGGGTCATTGTCACGCTGGAAGGCCCAACCACGACCCATTTTCATTGCTCTTACTACGTGAGGAAGGTTGTTGGCAAAAATTTTGCGATACATGACCCAAACCATCCTTCCTTCAATATGCTTCAGTCTTCACCTTTGCAGAAAAGCACCACAAAGTATGATGTTTCCCCTACTATGCTTCATGGTAGGGATGGTGTTCTTGGGGTTGCATTCATCCTTCTTCCTTCAAACATGGCGAGTGGAGTTGATACCAAAAAGCTCTATTTAGGTCTCATCTGACCACATGACCTTCTTCCATGCCTCCTCGGGATCATCCAGGTGGTCATTGTTGAACTTCAAACGGGCCTTGACATGTGCTGACATGAGCAGGGGGAACTTACATGTCTGCAGAATTTTAATTCATGACTGCGCAATGTGTTACTAATAGTAATATTTGAGACTGTGGTCCCAGCTCTCTTCAGCTCATTGACCAGGTCTTCTTGTGTAGTTCGGGGCCGATTCCTGACCTTTCTCAGAATCATCCTTACCCAACGAGGCAAGATCTTGCATGGAGTCCCAGAGGATTGATAGTCATCTTGTGTTTCTTCCATTTTCTAATAATTGTGCCACCGTGGCAGCCTTTTCATCAATCCTCTTGCCTGTTGTCCTGTAGCCCATCACAGCCTTGTGTAGGTCTACAATTTTGTCCCTGGTGTCCTTAGACAGCTCTTTGGTCATGGTCATGGGGGAGAGGTTGGAGTGTGATTGATTGCAATTAATACAGTAAATGAGTGTAGAGTAGGAGGGCTTCTTACAGAAAAACTAACAGGTCTGTGAATGTAAAATACAATTTAATGATTTAAAAATCATTCATGGGATTTTCTTTTTATATTCTGTCTCTCACACACCTCTCAATTCTTTGTAGGAGGGAAAATTTGCAAAACAGGCAGTGTATCAAATACTTGTTTTCCCCGCTGTATATGCGGTCTTCATAATACCATGGTCAAACCTTTACAACAATATAATGGGCATATACTTCATAGGCGAACAAGAGATTTTTTGAGCAGAATCAGAAGCTAAGTTATCATACAGCTGATGGCTACTTGCTGCTTCTAAAATTGTAGATAGCTCTAATTGTGACTCTAACCCCTTTGATGCCACAGTCAATAGAGACCACACTAAGTAGGTGCGAAGACAGAGGAGTGGCATCTCCTTCGTCACCTCAGTGTCCCCTTGTCATGAGTAGTGATGGCAACCAGTGCGGATGGGTAATCGAGGCAGCCAAGAGCCTGATGAAACTTCCGAATATGAAAACACATATGTTTGTTGCATTATTATTTTTTGCTATTTGAAAGCAGTAAAACATCAAGAAAAAAAATACATATGAAATATGCATGGCTGAAATTGTATTGACCCAACCAATAAAATGAACTAATGACTTTCACTGCATACCATGCATTGTAAAAATAAAAATAAAACAAAACAAAGCTGAAATTGCTGTTTCTTTTCCATTCAAACTCACATGAAAAATTATTTTTTCAGTGTCATATTTTTCATTATACAGGTCCTTCTCAAAAAATTAGCATATAGTGTTAAATTTCATTATTTACCATAATGTAATGATTACAATTAAACTTTCATATATTATAGATTCATTATCCACCAACTGAAATTTGTCAGGTCTTTTATTGTTTTAATACTGATGATTTTGGCCTACAACTCCTGATAACCCAAAAAACCTGTCTCAATAAATTAGCATATTTCACCCGTCCAATCAAATAAAAGTGTTTTTTAATAACAAACAAAAAAACCATCAAATAATAATGTTCAGTTATGCACTCAATACTTTGTCGGGAATCCTTTGGCAGAAATGACTGCTTCAATGCGGCGTGGCATGGAGGCAATCAGCCTGTGACACTGCTGAGATGTTATGGAGGCCCAGGATGCTTCAATAGCGGCCTTAAGCTCATCCAGAGTGTTGGGTCTTGCGTCTCTCAACTTTCTCTTCACAATATCCCACAGATTCTCTATGGGGTTCAGGTCAGGAGAGTTGGCTGGCCAATTGAGCACAGTAATAACATGGTCAGTAAACCATTTACCAGTGGTTTTGGCACTGTGAGCAGGTGCCAGGTCGTGCTGAAAAATGAAATCTTCATCTCCATAAAGCATTTCAGCCGATGGAAGCATGAAGTGCTCCAAAATCTCCTGATAGCTAGCTGCATTGACCCTGCCCTTGATGAAACACAGTGGACCAACACCAGCAGCTGACATGGCACCCCACACCATCACTGACTGTGGGTACTTGACACTGGACTTCAGGCATTTTGGCATTTCCTTCTCCCCAGTCTTCCTCCAGACTCTGGCACCTTGATTTCCGAATGACATGCAAAATTTGCTTTCATCAGAAAAAAGTACTTGGGACCACTTAGCAACAGTCCAGTGCTGCTTCTCTGTAGCCCAGGTCAGGCGCTTCTGCCGCTGTTTATGGTTCAAAAGTGGCTTTACCTGGGGAATGCGGCACCTGTAGCCCATTTCCTGCACACGCCTTTCCACACCAGACTCAGTCCACTGCTTCCTCAGGTTCCCCAAGGTCTGGAATCGGTCCTTCTCCACAATCTTCCTCAGGGTCCGGTCACCTCTTCTCGTTGTACAGCGTTTTCTGCCACATTGTTTCCTTCCAACAGACTTATCATTGAGGTGCCTTGATACAGCACTCTGGGAACAGCCTATTTGTTGAGAAATTTCTTTTTGGGTCTTACCCTCTTGCTTGAGGGTGTCAATGATGGCCTTCTTGACATCTGTCAGGTCGCTAGTCTTACCCATGATGGGGGTTTTGAGTAATGAACCAGGCAGGGAGTTTTTAAAAGCCTCAGGTATCTTTTGCATGTGTTTAGAGTTAATTAGTTGATTCAGAAGATTAGGGTAATAGGTCATTTAGAGAACCTTTTCTTGATATGCTAATTTATTGAGACAGGTTTTTTGGGTTATCAGGAGTTGTATGCCAAAATCATCAGTATTAAAACAATAAAAGACCTGACAAATTTCAGTTGGTGGATAATGAATCTATAATATATGAAAGTTTAATTGTAATCATTACATTATGGTAAATAATGAAATTTAACACTATATGCTAATTTTTTGAGAAGGACCTGTATATTGAAGAAGAAGAAGCAACAGCACTTCATTAAAGAAGTACTCCCATGAAAGGTTTTATTTTCTTCTTATATTACAATCATCGTATTACATAGCACTGCATATTTAACATTGTTCATTTTGCCTTTATACCAAGTTTTAAGGGAATCTGTCACCCCAATTTTCTCCTATAAGATGTGGCTACCGCCATCAGGGGCTTATCTACAGCATTCTGTAATGCTGTAGATAAGCCCCCGATGTAACCTGCAAGATAAGAAAAATATGTTATATTATACTCTCCAAGGGGTGGTCCCTGTCCGGTCCGGTCCGATGGGCATCGCAGTCCGGGTCCGGCGCCTCCCATCTTCATATGATGATGTCCTCTTCTTTGCTTCCTGCCTCGGCTCCTACGCAGGCGTACTTTATCTGCCCTGTTGAGGGCAGAGCAAAGTACTGCAGTGCGCAGGCGCCGGGCCTCTCTGACCTTTCCCGGCACCTGTGCACTGCAATATTTTACTCTGTCCTCAACAATGCAGATAAAGTACGCCTACACAGGAGCTGCGGCAGGAAGAAAAGAAGAGGACGTCATCGTACGAAGATGGGAGGTGCCGGACCCGGATCGCGACGCCCATCGGACCGGACCGAACCAGGACCGCCCCTGGGTGAGTATAATATAACCTGTTTTTCTTATCTTGCAGGTTACATCAGGGCTTATGTACAGCATTACAGAATGCTATAAATAAGCCCCTTATGGTGTTGGCCGCATCTTATAGGCGAAAATTGGGGTGACAGATTCCCTTTAATTATTCTCTTTTCTCTACTCTGTAGAGAAACAGGAAGTCTCTTGACTCATTCCCCTCTTCAACTAATGACTCAGCCGCTCCACTTCTCCCCCTGTCATAGACTTTTGCAGTGACTCATGACTTGTGTGCTGAAAATTGACCTCCTGTTTCTACATAGAGTTTAGAAGGTCAGTCTTTAACCCCTTCATGACCTTGGAATTTTCCATTTTTCCGTGTTCGTTTTTCGCTCCCCTCCATCCCAGAGCCATAACTTTTTTATTTTTTCATCAATATGGCCATGTGAGGGCTTATTTTTTGCGAAACAAGTTGTACTTTTGAATTACATCATTGGTTTTAGCATGTCATGTACTAGAAAATGAGAAAAAATTCCAAGTGCGGTGAAATTGCAAAAAAAGTGCAGTCCCACACTTGTTTTTTGCTTGGCTTTTTTTCTAGGTTCACTAAATGCTAAAACTGACCTGCCATTATGATTCTCCAGGTCAGTACGAGTTCATAGGCACCTAATATGACTAGGTTATTTTTTATCTAAGTGGTGAAAAAAAATTCCAAACTTTGCTAAAAAGAAAAAAAAATTGTGCCATTTTCCGATACTTGTAGCGTCTCCATTTTTCATGATCTGGGGTCGGTTGAGGGCTTATTTTTTGCATGCCGAGCTGGCGTTTTTAATGATACCATTTTGGTGCAGATACATTCTTTTGATCGCCCGTTATTGCATTTTAATGCAATGTTGTGGTGACCAAAAAAACGTAATTCTGGCGTTTCTATTTTTTTTCTCGCTACGCCGTTTAGCGATCAGGTTAATGCTTTTTTTATTGATAGATCGGGCGATTCTAAACGCGGCAATACCAAATATGTGTAGGTTTGATTTTTTTGTATTGATTTATTTTGAATGGGGCAAAAGGGGGGTGATTTAAACTTTTATATTTTTTAATTTTTTTCACATTTTTTTTTACTTTTTTTTAACTTTTGCCATGCTTCAATAGCCTCCATGGGAGGCTAGAAGCTGGCACAACTCAATCGCCTCTGCTACATAGCAGCGATCATCAGATTGCTGCTATGCAGCAGAAATGCAGGTGTGCTATGAGCGCTGACCACAGGGTGGCGCTCACAGCTACCGGCGATCAGTAACCATAGAGGTCTCAAGGACCTCTATGTTTACTCTGCAGAAGCATCGCTGACCCCCGATCATGTGATGGGGGTCGGCGATGCACTCATTTCCAGCCGCCTGGCTGGAAGCACCGGTTAAATGCCGCTGTCTGCATTTGACAGCGGCATTTATCTAGTTAATAGCGGCGGGTGAATCGCGATTTCACCCGCCGCTATTCCGGGCACATATCAGCTATTCAAAACAGCTGACATGTCCCAGCTTTGATGCGGGCTCACCGTCGGAGCCCTGCATCAAAGAGGGGGATCTGACCTCAGACGTACTATCCTGTCCGAGGTCAGAAAGGGGTTAATTATGTGGTGTCACAGACCTTTTGGAAAACAGAAGAATTATCTGGGTAGAAGAGCAAAATGAGGAATTGTTAGTAGACAGTGCTCTATAATATAATGACTGGACTGTATTAAGAGGAAACAAATTTTGATGGGAGTCCTTGTTTAACATAAGACTATATTACATTTGAAAATATAGTTTACATGCTATGGAATGGCTATAGATCTTACAAGCCATTATCAGAGCCATGTAATGTGCCATTCCAGTCATCTAAATTCTAAATCTAATCACTGCAGTCAAACACAGCCTATGGCAGTTAGATGGCTCAGGAAAGAGATGTTATTGGTGCACACATCTGGAGCAGCCTGTGCTGGATCCATATGGCATAGAGTGGGTATATATCACTATACTGTTTTAAAAACATTAATGCTATTTACATAATTTTTTTTATATTGTACAACCCCTTTACTTTAACCCTCCCCTTAACCATTTTTATTATTGCACAGTTCTTTAAAAGTTAAGCCAGGAAATCCATTTTTGACCCTAAACTGCTGCTCTAACAGAGAAATTGTGCAGTGAAATTCAGTATGGAAATAGGATCCAAGAAGTATAATTTCTCCTTGCGGAGAGTGACATGTTAAGCATGCCGAGATGAGGAGACTTAAAGTCGCAATGTTCCTCTGGGAAATATGCAAATTGTCTCTTCAGAGAAGAAGAGGACTATAACTCTAGTGCTACCTACTGGAAGTAGCAATCCTAATAGTCAATGTCGACCCTTTAATAAGCCTTGTCACATGACTTAGGATAAAAGCGAAACCAGAATCTCAATTTGCCGACACTGTGTTTCCAGGTACTGCCCCTCGTCAGTGCAAAGTGTGAGATCTGGTTTGGCTGTGTGAGAGGTGTCTGACCGGGATCCAATTGCAAATACAAAAATAAAATGTCAAAATTGCAGGGGGTTTTGTCATGGCAATATCACAAAAATTGCTGTAAGAAGCAATCAAAATATCACATTTATCCCAAAATGATATCAATAACAAATAGTGTCTTGCCCCGCAAATGATGACACAATAGAATAACATTTTTTTTCCACAAGTTTCAGATTTTTTTTCACCACTGAAATAATTAAGAATTGGACAAGTTTGGTATCTCTGTAATTGTACTGAGGACAATCATATAGCCAGGTCATTTTGTTGACCCAATGCAAGCAAAAAAAGAATTCTCAAAAAACAATGTCAGAATTGCCGGGTTTTAAATCGAATTTTTTCTCTGTTTTCCAATACACTATGTGGTAAAATGAATGGTGTAATTCAAACATATAACTTGCCACTCAAAAAATAAGCCCTCTTACATCTGTGTGAATGGAAAATAAAACAGTTTGAGGAAGAAAGGGGAAAAATAAATTAAAATGCAAAAATGGAAATTAGTACTGGGTTAAAGTCTTTATATTTTGATTTCATTAGAAAAGAGTCCGGATTTTGTAAAGTTTTCAATTTTTCAGTCTTAGATTGGAGGTGGCATTCTACTGTTAAACTATTATTAACATTGCCTTTCTACTTAGCTAATTATTATCTTTTCTATTGTTTCTATGATCTCAAGTGATTAAAAATCTAACTAGCTGCATCCTTCTAAGCTCTATGTAGAAACAGGAAGTGAATTATTCTTGCATGACTTATGAGTCATTGGAAAAGTCCCTGGTAGGGGGAGGAGGGAACAGCTGGGTGGGTTAGAAGGTGGAGAGGAATGACTCATGCAGGGAAAATAGACTTCCTGTTTCTACATAGAGGAGAGGATAGCGAAAAAATAACTAGTTAGAAAGGCAAAATGAGCAATTGTAAATACACATTTCTATATAATATGATGATTGTAGTGTATTAAGAGGATACAAACTTTGATGGTAGTGCTTTGTTAAAGCGAACGTGCAGCAGTTTTGACCAATATAAGATATGGCCACCACCTTTAAGGGCTTACCTGCAGCACTCTATAATGCTGTAGATAAGCCCCCGATGTATCCTGAAAGATTAGAAAAATAAGTTTTATTATACTCACCTGGGGGGCGGTACGGTACGATGGGTGTCGCAGGCCTGTGACCGGCGCCTCACACCTTCTTGTGATGCCGCCCTCTTTTTGATTCATCGCTCCCTGGCATCATGCTCCTGTGCAGGCATATTTATCTGCCCTGTTGAGAGCAGAGTAAAGTACTGCAGTGCGCAGGTGCTGGACCTCTCTGATCTTTCCCGGTGCCTGCGCACTGCGGTACTTTACTCTGCCCACAATAGGGCAGATAAGTACGCCTCCACAGGAGCACAATGCCAGGGAGTGATGAAGCAAAAGGAGGGCGGCATTGCAAGAAGATGGGAGGCGCCGGACCAGGACCTGCGACACTCATAGGACCGGACCGCATAGGACCGCCCCCCTGGGTGAGTATAATAAATCTTATTTTTCTTAGCTTTCAGGTCGAACCTGAGGCTTATCTACAGCATTATAGAATGCTATAGATAAGTCCTGAAAGGTGGTGGCCGCATCTTATATTGGCCAAAACTTCTACAGGATCGCTTTAAATAAAAGACCAGTTTGAACTCAAACTGGCTAATTTCCACCCATAGTAGAGGTAAATGATAATGGAGACAGTAATAAAGAGTAGATTGACTTAATTGTTATGATTTCAACCATTGAAACATATCTTTGAAAGCATTTCCATGTAAGTCATCTGTGGAGATTGTCTCATCCATACAAGGACTGCACTTATGTAGCATTGTTATTGGATAGTTATGTGCATCACACCAAAAAAAGTAGAAAGCTATAATAGTTCATTAACAGCCTGAATACATAATTATTTGTTTCATCATCTTGATCAAGGCATACGAAATAATGCCCAAGTGTAATTTCAGTGTATCTCGCCTGTTAGAAGGTTTATAGGGCCCACTTCAAAGCTACACATCAATACAAAGCATGTTAAAGACTTCTCTTTGACATGGTAAGTATCATCTCAGCTCCTGCCTTTTATTCATGGGGCTTTTGAAGTGACAAAAAGTTATTTACATTTTATTCAGTTGGGGAACACATTACATTTGCTTCTACATGACTCCTTCAACAGCTTAACTAAAAGAAAATTCGGGATAAAATAAGGGAAAATTCCTCCTGGCGATGTTTAGGAAAATTAAATCGAAAAACAGGTATTCAGGTTTTCTTTTTTTTCAATTTATAAGTGCCTGACCAAATGTAGCTCCATGAATATAGATCTACAAGAAATACCTATTATTTGCATACAGTCTTATTAAAGGAGTTGTCTGCTTTAGACAGCAAGATTACATATTGCTTTGTTATGGTCCCTAGACACGGTCATTGCTATAGTGTGTAGATCGATGATATAATTCTTATCCTAGGTGGTGATATTTGAATTATTTTATGTTACAGTATATGAGAAGAGGAAATGTAATATAATAAAGTCAAAATTTAATAAAATGTCATGTGGAGATGATGAGTTACTCTTATGTGAACATGGCAAAATGTGTTTTTTTCTGGTTTCAGAATAAGGATTCAATAATGGCCATGACCAATTGCCTTCACTATTCCACTGAAATGACAGTTACATGGTTACATAGTAAAGCTGAAAAAAAACACATGTTCATTAAATTCAATCGAAGGATGGGAGTCGTTATAAGGAAGGAGTATAGGTATATAATGCATCAATCTGCCCTAAAAGTATAATGTATCAACCAATATATAAAGGATAAAGTATAAAGAGTATAATGCATCAACCAATCTACCCTAAAAGTATAATGCATTGACCTGCATATAAAGTATTAAGAGTATAATGAATCAGCCAATCTGCCCTAAAAGTACAAGCATTTTTTATACATTTACTTAGAGGTAATCTGTCACCATGTTTTTACTACATAATATAAGAAAAGCATGATGTAGGGCCAGAGATTCATAATCTTACTTTTGATATTTCCTCATAACTAAGATCTGACATGCCGTTTATCAGTGTTTTAGCTTTTCTTTGAACCTTTTCTCTATTTGCAAGACACTCATTCTATGAAGTGGTGCCCACAATTGAACTTTATATTCCTAATTAGGTTGCACTAATGTTTTGTTAAGTGATAGTATTACATCTGTATCCCAAGAAACCATCCCTCTTTTAAAACATGACATCAGCCTGTTGGATGGAGAAGCTGCTGATTGATAATGCATGCTGCTATTTATTCTGTGATCTACAAGTGCAGAGATCCTTCTCCTCAAGTGACTCTCCTAGTTTTACTCCCTCTAGAACATATCGTGCCCACCAGGTTATCAGTGCCCAGATATATAACTTTAGATTTATCCACATTGAACCTCATCAGCACAGAGGATGCCCAAATACTCAGTTTGACCAAGTCATCTTGTAATTTCTGAACTCTTTCCACGGGCTGCGCTATAGTACATAAAGTGCCTTGCGAAAGTATTCGGCTCCCTGGAACTTTTCAACCTTTTTCCACATATCATGCTTCAAACATAAAGATACCATATGTAAATTTTTGGTGAAGAATCAACAACAAGTGGAACACAATGTGAAGTTGAACAAAATTTATTGGTTATTTTAAATTTTTGTGGAAATTCCAAAACTGAAAAGTGGGGCGTGCAATATTATTCGGCCCCTTTAACTTAATACTTTGTTGTGCCACCTTTTGCTGCGATTACAGCTGCAAGTCGCTTGGGGTATGTCTCTATCGGTTTTGTACATCGAGAGATTAAAATTCTTGCCCATTCTTCCTTGGCAAACAGCTTGAGCTCAGTGAGGTTTGATGCAGATCGTTTGTAAACAGCAGTTTTCAGCTTTTTCCACAGATTCTCGATTGGATTGAGGTCTGGACTTTGACTTGGCCATTCTAACCCCTGGATACATTTATTTGTGAACCATTCCATTGTAGATTTTACTTTATGTTTGGGATCATTGTCTTGTTGGAAGACAAATCTCTGTCCCAGTCTCAGGTCTTGTATTTTGCTCTATCCATCTTCCCATCAATTTTTACCATCTTCCCTGTCCTTGCTGCAGGCCCAAACCATTATGCTGCCACCACCATGTTTGATGTTTGATGTGTGTTCAGGGTGATGAGCTGTGTTGCCTTTATGCCAAACATATCGTTTGGCACTGTTACCAAAAAGTTTGATTTTAGTTTCATCTGACCAGAGCACCTTCTTCCACATGTTTGGTGTGTCTCCCAGGTGGCTTGTTGCAAATTTTAAATGACACTTTTTATGGATATCTTTGAGAAATGGCTTTCTTCTCGCCACTCTTCCTTAATAGCCAGATTTGTGCAGTGTCTGACTGATTGTTGTCCTATGGACAGACTGTCCCACCTCAGCTTTAGATCTCTGCAGTTCATCCAGAGTGATCATGGGCCTCTTGGCTGCATCTCTGATCAGTCTTCTCCTTGTTTGAGATGAAAGTTTAGAGGGACAGCCGTGTCTTGGTAGATTTACAGTGGTATGATACTCCTTCCATTTCAATATTCTCGCTTGCATAGTGCTCCTTGGGATGTTTAAAGTTTTGGAAATCATTTTGTATCCAAATCCATTTTTAAACTTCTCCACAACAGTATCACGGACCTGCCTGTTGTGTTCCTTGGTCTTCATGATGCTCTCTGTGCTTCAAACAGAACCCTAAGAATATCACAGAGCAGGTATATTTATATGGAGACTTGATTACACACAAGTGGATTATATTTATCATCATTAGGCATTTAGGACAACATTGGATCATTCAGAGATCCACAATGAACTTCTGGAGTGAGTTTGCTGCACTGAAATTAAAGGGGCCGAATAATATTGCACGCCCCACTTTTCAGTTTTTGAATTTCCCAAAAAAATTTAAATATCCAATAAATTTCGTTCAGCTTCACAATTGTGTTCCACTTGTTGTTGATTCTTCACCAAAAATTTATATTTGGTACCTTTATGTTTGGAGCATGATATGTGGAAAAAGGTTGAAAAGTTCCAGGGAGCCGAATACTTTCGCAAGGCACTGTAGCTTGCTGCCATCTGCCAAACTAAAACCAACTACATATTAAATTCTATTTTCTACATTATTAATAAAGACGTTGACTAGTAATGAACTTGGCACTGAACCTTGGGGTGCACTACTTATAATGAGAAACAATTCAGAGTAGCAGTTATTCACCACAACTCTTTAGGTGTGATCTTTGCCATTTTCTATCCAATTGCAATACTCACTTTCTAAATCTGTAAACCGTAATTTACCCAATGTTTGTGGGACATTTTCAAATTCCTTGCAAAATGTAATAAAAACACTATATCCACAACTACCAGTCTTCTACTAGCTACACACTCTTCACTGTAGAGGTTTTTTGTTCTATGCAGTTATTCATTGGAGCTTGTGTCTGCCTCCTTTCTGACTCTGCACCTCACCCATCAGCACAAGGGTGTTTATAATTAGCTATTGTTCCTACCAGCCCACTTAAATGAGCAGGTTTGTAACCCAGGAGAGGCACATTTGCCCATTCACACTGTAGACTTATAGCACAAGAGAGGCCTGTTTTAGATGATAGGACCCATCAGAGAAGTGTCATCTTGCTGCGGTTTATGAGCTCACTTGAATTGGCCAATTTATGCGCTAAGAACCTTCAGTTTTGTAATTATTTTTTTTTTCAATTTGTTTACTTTTTATTTCAGTTTACTCAGCAATTCTGATAGATTTTTTCTTTGCATATATATTGGTATATAGATTATACTCACCTGGGGAGCGGTCCGGTCCGATGGGCATCGCAGTCCGGTCCGGGGCCTCCCATCTTTTTACCATGACATCCTCTTCTTGTATTCACGCTGCGGGGAAAGGTCAGAGAGGCCCGGCGCCTGCGCACTGCAGTACTTTACTCTGCCCTTAACAAGGCAGACAAAGTATGCCTGCACCAGAGCCGCGGAATGACAAGAAGAGGAAGTCATCCTATGCAGATAGGAGGCCCTGGACCGCGATGCCCATCGGACCGGACCACCCCCCAGGTGAGTATAATCTAACCTCTTTTTCTCATCTTTCAGGATACATCAGGGCTTATCTACAGCATTCCAGAATGCTGTAGATAAGCCCCTGATGCTGGTGGGCTTAAGCTCATCTTCTATTTTGGGGTGACAGGTTCCCTTTAAGAGGATAAAAATTTTGATGGGAGTGCATCTTTAAGTGTATTTTCCTCCTCCCCTGTCCAAGTATGTTTTTTACAATTTAAGCAAAAGTAAATTCTATTGTGGTCACTTACACACGTGGTCAAAATTGTTGGTACTCCTCGTTTAACCCCTTACCGACATCGGGCGTAAAAGTAGGCCGATGTCGGTATCCCCCGCTTGATGTGGGCTCCGGCGGTAAACAGCTGACATGTGCGCACAATAGCCGCGGGTGGAATCATGATCCACCCACAGCTATTAACTAGTTAAATGCCACTGTCAAACTCTGATAGCAGCAATTAAATTGCGCTTCTGGCCGTCAGGCCGGAAATACACACACCGGTGACACCCATCACATGATTGGGGGTCATCGGTTCATCGGCATGACAACAAGAGGTCTCCTTGAGACCTCTATGGTTGTCTGTGCCGGATAGCTATGAGCACAACCCAGTGGTCGGCGCTCATAGCAAGTCAGCAATTCAGCTACATAGAGGCGATCTGAACATCACCTCTATGTAGCTGAGCCGATCGAGTTGTGCCAGCTTCTAGTCTTCTATGGAGACTATTGAAGCATGGCAAAATTAAAAAAAGTTTTTAAAAATATATATATATAAAAAAAAGTTTAAATCACCCCCTTTTGCCCCATTCAAAATAAAACAATAAAATAAATCAAACCTACATATTTTTGTAATTGCCACATTGATATTCACACGATCTATCAATAAAAAAAATTAACCTGTTCGCTAAATGGCGTAGTGTTAAAAAAAGTAAAAACTCCAAAATTACATTTTTTTGGTTGCTGTGACATTGCATTAAATTGCAATAACAGGCGATCAAAAGAACATATCTGCACCAATATGGTACCATTAAAAACGTCAGTTCAGCATGCAAAAAATAAGCCCTCACCCAACTAGAGATCATGAAAAACGGGTATTGGAAAATTGCGCAATTTTCTTTTTTTTTTAAAAAAAGTTTGGAATTTTTTTTACCACTTAGATAAAAAAGAACCTAGACATGTTTGGTGTCTATGAACTCGTAATGACCTGGAAAATCGTAATGGCAGGTCAGTTTTAGCATTTAGTGAAACTAGCAAAAAAGGCAAACAAAAAACAAGTGTTGGATTGCACTTTTTTTGCAATTTCACTACACTTGGAATGTTTTTCCTGTTTTCTAGTACACAACATGGTAAAACCAATGGTGTTGTTCAAAATTACAACTCGTGCCCCCAAAAATAAGCCCTCACATGGCCATATTGAAGGAAAAATTAAAAAGTTATGGCTCTGAGAAGGAGGGGAGCGAAAAACGAAAAAACAAAACTGAAGAAAGCTCCGGGGGTGAAGGGGTTAATAACAGATAAACCCACAATGGTCACAGAAATAACTTGAATCTGAAAAAAAGTGATAATAAATAAAAAATCTATGAAAATGAAAGTCAGACATTGCTTTTCAACCATGCTTCCACAGAATATTTTGAAAAATAAAACTCATGAAAAACGCCTGGACAGAAATAATGATACTCCTGAAAGTAATGTGACAAAAGGGACATGTTAAATCAAGGTGTATCCACTAACTAGCATCACAAGTGTCTATAATCTTGAAATCAGTAAGTGGGCCTGTATATAGGGCTACAGATACTCCTTGTGCTGTTTGTTGACATGGTGTGTATCACACTCAACATGGACCAGAGGAAGCGAAGAAAAGAGTTGTCTCAGGAGATTGGAAAGAAGATTATAGACAAACATGTTAAAGGTAAAAGTTATAAGACCATCTCCAAGCAGCTTGTTGTTCCTGTGACTACAGTTGCACATATTATTCAGAAATGTAAGATCCATGGGACTGTAGCCAACCTCCCTGGATGTGGCTGCAGGAGGAAAATTGATGAGAAATCAAAGAGACTGATAATACGAATGGTAACAAAAGAGCCCAGAAAAACAGATTAAAGGTGAACTTCAAACTCAAGGAACATCAGTGTCAGATTGCGCCATCCATTGTTGTATGAGCTAAAGTGGACTTCATGGGAGATGACCAAAGAGGACACCATTGCTGAAAAAAAATCATAAAAAAGCCAGACTGGGATGTGCCAAACTACATGCCACAAAGCTTCTGGGAGAATTTCCTATGGACAGATGAGACAAAAATGGAACTTTATGGCAAGGCACATTAGCTCTATGTTCACAGATGGAAAAATGAAACATAGTAAGAAAAGAATACTGTCCCTACTGTGAAACATGGAGGAGGCTCTGTTATGTTCTGGGGCTGCTTTGCTGCATCTGGCACAGAGTTTCTAGAATCTGTGCAGGATACAATGAAATCTCAAGACTATCAAGAGATTCTAGAGAGAACTGTTCTGCCAGTGTCAGAAAGCTTGGTCTCAGTTGCAGGTCATGGGTCTTGCAAGAGGATAATGACTCAAAACCCACAGCTAAAAACACCAAAGAAAGGCTAAGAGGAAAACATTGGACTATTCTGAAGTGGCCTTCTTTGAGGCCTGACCTAAATCCTATTGAGCATCTTTGGAAAGAGCTGAAACATGCCATCTGGAAAAGGCAACCTTCAAACACGAGACAACTGGAGCAGTTTGCTCTTAAGGAGTGGGCCAAAATACCTGTCGAGAGGTGCAGAAGTCTCATTGACAGTTACAGGAATTGTTTGATTGCAGTGATTGCCTCAAAAGGTTGTGCAACAAAATATTACTCTAAGGGTACCATCATTTCTGTCCAGGCCTAGTTCATGTATTTTATTATTTTTTTTAATTCTGTGGAAGCATGGTTGAACAGCAATGTTTGACTTTCATTTGTTCTTTTTCATAGATTTTTTAATTACTACTTTTATCAGATTCAAGTTATTTCTGTGACTATTGTGGGTTTTTCTGTCATTAAATGAGGGGTCCAACAATTTTGACGACGTGTGTATATTAGTGTTTTCACAAACTGTGACATTTCCAAGCATTGAACTGTTAGAAATGATCAGATTGAATAGAGCGTCGCTTCTTGTTGGGTATTCTACAAACTGAACAATAAAACGATACTGCAACATGCTGAGGCATTTTCTACCCTTTGCAGTTGATGCAAAATGATGACCCCAGTCAGTATCTACGTAGCTAAAGTCTCATGTATTCACTACTGCCTTTCTGAAAGAGCGTAAAAGCAGGAAGATTGAGCGCCCATATGAAGAGTCCTGCCGTGTCTCAGCAACACCAACTACATAAATATTTTCCTTCAGTATCAGGGCCTCAAGCTCTCATTTTTTGCTTACTAGACTCCCAGCATTTGTGATAATACGCTGTTTCTATCCAGTTTTCTACATTCAAAAATGCAAAAATGCTATATCTTGAAATTTTGTGTGGACATTTGTCTTCACTGTTTGTAAGAAAGGGATCTTCCTAATAACTTCCCTAATCCTCCTCCCACAGTACTCTCTTCCCCACTCTCCAATATAAAATGGCCACACTCTACTCTATCTACACCACTATTTTCTGCCTTGATTTATACCCTTATCCCAAGTTTAAATATTCTGCCACTCCTGCAAGAATTCCCACCCACAGCACAACACACCCCTTCCATTGTGCAATTCATCTGCAGAAAAAAAGATTGTACCCCAATGAAATGTCAGCCTATTGACCTAGGAAAATATATATATATTTTGCTCTACACTCAGACTTAAAGGGGTAATTCCCATTTCCAAAATCCTATCCCAATATGTAGTAGATGTAATGATAATAATAATATTAGCAAATACATCCATTTAGAAATGCAGTACAGTTTTTCTGCTTCTCTATGTCTCTTTCCTCATGTGCAGGCATTGCAGGACCTTAGGTATCTATAACTATGACCACTAGCAACTAACTAGCTAACTATCTGTCACTTCATCAGTGGTTGTAACCTTGGATATTTAAGATTCTGCAATTGTACAAGAGGAAATAATAATAATAATAATAATAATTTTTATTTATATAGCGCCAACATATTCCGCAGCGCTTTACAACTTATAGAGGGGACTTGTACAGACAATAGACCTTACAGCATAACAGAAATCACAGTTCAAAATAGATACCAGGAGGAATGAGGGCCCTGCTCGCAAGCTTACAAACTATGAGGAAAAGGGGAGACACAAGAGGTGGATGGTAACAATTGCTTTAGTTATTTGGACCAGCCATAGTGTAAGGCTCGGGTGTTCATGTAAAGCTGCATGAACCAGTTAACTGCCTAAGTATGTAGCAGTACAGACACAGAGTGCTATTAACTGCATAAAGTGTATGAGAACACGATGCAAGGAACCTGATTATGTGTTTTGTTTTTTTTTCTATTTTTAATAGGCCACACAGGGATAGTTAGGTTTAGGGTTGAGCGACTTTCATTTTTTTAAGATCGAGTAGGGTTTTGGGAAACCCGATTTTGTCCAGAGTCGAGTCGAGTGCAGTCGGCCGATTATCGCTAAAAGTCGGGGATCGACCGAAACACGAAACCCAATGCAAGTCAATGGGGAAGCATAGTCGGCAGTGAGTGGAGGCCAGGAAAACACCTACAGTGCCCATTTTAATGCCAAAAACATCCATTCTTGTTTCTGAAGCTTGTCAATCTTAATTAACTTTATAATAATAGTTGGGCATAGGGAATTGGGGGTCATTTGGCAAAAGTTGTGGGGGGAGTAGGGCCGGCTCAAGTTTTTCGTGGGCCCAGGAAATGCGGACTACGTCACGGCGGTGTTGCAGGGAAAGGTAATTATTTAAAAGTTGCAAGTGCTGTGATCCTGAGCAAGCAGGGGGGGGGCCCACTCGTTCGCATTGCCACTGGCACAGGGCCCCTCAAAGTACGGCGGTGTGTTTGCATGGCGGGGGCGCCTCCCACCAGCAGCGACACTTTTGCGTACTCTGAGGGGCCCTGTGCCAGTGACGTCGCCAACGAGTATGCCCCCCCACCTGATGAAGGAACCTGCACTTTCATCTGCACCTTCCTCTTTGTCCCTGTGTAAGGTGGTATAACATGCGGGAAGGGGAACCTTACTTTCAGCAGGGACAGATTCTGGCTGTGTAGAGTACAAGGGGAATGTAGTGGTCTCGGTCAATGTACCAGCAGACTCATTTAGCAGTGGCTGGGCAATGGGCAGGATGAGGAGGAAACAGATATAGGGCCAAAGAATAAAGTAGGCTACATGCAGTTCAAAATTGGTAACAGGACTAAACAGGCGGCATTGCTTTGTTCAGTGGAGTAGCAAACCCAAGAGCAGCAGACACTGTTTCAAGGGCCTAACCACACTAGTAGGCCAAATGCAGTTTAATATCTGATAGTATAGGGCGAAAGCCAGAATGTGGAAGCTCAGCTTTGTTCAGTTGAGGACAACACCAGGGAGGGGCAGACACCTTTAGTAGGCCGGAAAAGCCTATTGCATTTTTTAAAATGGTAATTTGGAGCAGAAGGTTGAAGCTCAGCTTTATTTAGTTGAGGGCAACACCAGGGAGGGGCAGAAGCCGTTAGTAGGCCCTAACCACCATTTTTTTTTTAAAACCACTTAATGAGAGCCGGAAGGTTGAAGCTCAGCTTTATTTAGTTGAGGACAACACCAGGGAGGGGCAGAAGCCGTTAGTAGGCCCTAACCACCATTTTTTTTTTTTTAAAACCACATAATGAGAGCCGGAAGGTTGAAGCTCAGCTTTATTTAGTTGAGGACAACACCAGGGAGGGGCAGAAGCCGTTAGTAGGCCCTAACCACCTTTTTTTTTTTAAAACCACATAATGAGAGCCGGAAGGTTGAAGCTCAGCTTTATTTAGTTGAGGACAACACCAGGGAGGGGCAGAAGCCGTTAGTAGGCCCTAACCACCTTTTTTTTTTTTAAAACCACATAATGAGAGCCGGAAGGTTGAAGCTCAGCTTTATTTAGTTGAGGACAACACCAGGGAGGGGCAGAAGCCGTTAGTAGGCCCTAACCACCATTTTTTTTTTTAAAACCACATAATGAGAGCCGGAAGGTTGAAGCTCAGCTTTATTTAGTTGAGGACAACACCAGGGAGGGGCAGAAGCCGTTAGTAGGCCCTAACCACCTTTTTTTTTTTTAAAACCACATAATGAGAGCCGGAAGGTTGAAGCTCAGCTTTATTTAGTTGAGGACAACACCAGGGATGGGCAGAAGCCGTTAGTAGGCCCTAACCACCTTTTTTTTTTTTAAAACCACATAATGAGAGCCGGAAGGTTGAAGCTCAGCTTTATTTAGTTGAGGACAACACCAGGGAGGGGCAGAAGCCGTTAGTAGGCCCTAACCACCTTTTTTTTTTTAAAACCACATAATGAGAGCCGGAAGGTTGAAGCTCAGCTTTATTTAGTTGAGGACAACACCAGGGAGGGGCAGAAGCCGTTAGTAGGCCCTAACCACCTTTTTTTTTTTTAAAACCACATAATGAGAGCCGGAAGGTTGAAGCTCAGCTTTATTTAGTTGAGGACAACACCAGGGAGGGGCAGAAGCCGTTAGTAGGCCCTAACCACCATTTTTTTTTTTAAAACCACATAATGAGAGCCGGAAGGTTGAAGCTCAGCTTTATTTAGTTGAGGACAACACCAGGGAGGGGCAGAAGCCGTTAGTAGGCCCTAACCACCTTTTTTTTTTTTAAAACCACATAATGAGAGCCGGAAGGTTGAAGCTCAGCTTTATTTAGTTGAGGACAACACCAGGGAGGGGCAGAAGCCGTTAGTAGGCCCTAACCACCTTTTTTTTTTTTAAAACCACATAATGAGAGCCGGAAGGTTGAAGCTCAGCTTTATTTAGTTGAGGACAACACCAGGGAGGGGCAGAAGCCGTTAGTAGGCCCTAACCACCATTTTTTTTTTTAAAACCACATAATGAGAGCCGGAAGGTTGAAGCTCAGCTTTATTTAGTTGAGGACAACACCAGGGAGGGGCAGAAGCCGTTAGTAGGCCCTAACCACCTTTTTTTTTTTTAAAACCACATAATGAGAGCCGGAAGGTTGAAGCTCAGCTTTATTTAGTTGAGGACAACACCAGGGAGGGGCAGAAGCCGTTAGTAGGCCCTAACCACCTTTTTTTTTTTTAAAACCACATAATGAGAGCCGGAAGGTTGAAGCTCAGCTTTATTTAGTTGAGGACAACACCAGGGAGGGGCAGAAGCCGTTAGTAGGCCCTAACCACCATTTTTTTTTTTAAAACCACATAATGAGAGCCGGAAGGTTGAAGCTCAGCTTTATTTAGTTGAGGACAACACCAGGGAGGGGCAGAAGCCGTTAGTAGGCCCTAACCACCTTTTTTTTTTTTAAAACCACATAATGAGAGCCGGAAGGTTGAAGCTCAGCTTTATTTAGTTGAGGACAACACCAGGGAGGGGCAGAAGCCGTTAGTAGGCCCTAACCACCTTTTTTTTTTTTAAAACCACATAATGAGAGCCGGAAGGTTGAAGCTCAGCTTTATTTAGTTGAGGACAACACCAGGGAGGGGCAGAAGCCGTTAGTAGGCCCTAACCACCATTTTTTTTTTTAAAACCACATAATGAGAGCCGGAAGGTTGAAGCTCAGCTTTATTTAGTTGAGGACAACACCAGGGAGGGGCAGAAGCCGTTAGTAGGCCCTAACCACCTTTTTTTTTTTTAAAACCACATAATGAGAGCCGGAAGGTTGAAGCTCAGCTTTATTTAGTTGAGGACAACACCAGGGAGGGGCAGAAGCCGTTAGTAGGCCCTAACCACCTTTTTTTTTTTTAAAACCACATAATGAGAGCCGGAAGGTTGAAGCTCAGCTTTATTTAGTTGAGGACAACACCAGGGAGGGGCAGAAGCCGTTAGTAGGCCCTAACCACCTTTTTTTTTTTTAAAACCACATAATGAGAGCCGGAAGGTTGAAGCTCAGCTTTATTTAGTTGAGGACAACACCAGGGAGGGGCAGAAGCCGTTAGTAGGCCCTAACCACCTTTTTTTTTTTTAAAACCACATAATGAGAGCCGGAAGGTTGAAGCTCAGCTTTATTTAGTTGAGGACAACACCAGGGAGGGGCAGAAGCCGTTAGTAGGCCCTAACCACCTTTTTTTTTTTTAAAACCACATAATGAGAGCCGGAAGGTTGAAGCTCAGCTTTATTTAGTTGAGGACAACACCAGGGAGGGGCAGAAGCCGTTAGTAGGCCCTAACCACCTTTTTTTTTTTTAAAACCACATAATGAGAGCCGGAAGGTTGAAGCTCAGCTTTATTTAGTTGAGGACAACACCAGGGAGGGGCAGAAGCCGTTAGTAGGCCCTAACCACCTTTTTTTTTTTTAAAACCACATAATGAGAGCCGGAAGGTTGAAGCTCAGCTTTATTTAGTTGAGGACAACACCAGGGAGGGGCAGAAGCCGTTAGTAGGCCCTAACCACCATTTTTTTTTTTAAAACCACATAATGAGAGCCGGAAGGTTGAAGCTCAGCTTTATTTAGTTGAGGACAACACCAGGGAGGGGCAGAAGCCGTTAGTAGGCCCTAACCACCTTTTTTTTTTTTAAAACCACATAATGAGAGCCGGAAGGTTGAAGCTCAGCTTTATTTAGTTGAGGACAACACCAGGGAGGGGCAGAAGCCGTTAGTAGGCCCTAACCACCTTTTTTTTTTTTTAAAACCACATAATGAGAGCCGGAAGGTTGAAGCTCAGCTTTATTTAGTTGAGGACAACACCAGGGAGGGGCAGAAGCCGTTAGTAGGCCCTAACCACCTTTTTTTTTTTTAAAACCACATAATGAGAGCCGGAAGGTTGAAGCTCAGCTTTATTTAGTTGAGGACAACACCAGGGAGGGGCAGAAGCCGTTAGTAGGCCCTAACCACCATTTTTTTTTTTAAAACCACATAATGAGAGCCGGAAGGTTGAAGCTCAGCTTTATTTAGTTGAGGACAACACCAGGGAGGGGCAGAAGCCGTTAGTAGGCCCTAACCACCTTTTTTTTTTTTAAAACCACATAATGAGAGCCGGAAGGTTGAAGCTCAGCGTTATTTAGTTGAGGACAACACCAGGGAGGGGCAGAAGCCGTTAGTAGGCCCTAACCACCTTTTTTTTTTTTAAAACCACATAATGAGAGCCGGAAGGTTGAAGCTCAGCTTTATTTAGTTGAGGACAACACCAGGGAGGGGCAGAAGCCGTTAGTAGGCCCTAACCACCTTTTTTTTTTTTAAAACCACATAATGAGAGCCGGAAGGTTGAAGCTCAGCTTTATTTAGTTGAGGACAACACCAGGGAGGGGCAGAAGCCGTTAGTAGGCCCTAACCACCTTTTTTTTTTTTAAAACCACATAATGAGAGCCGGAAGGTTGAAGCTCAGCTTTATTTAGTTGAGGACAACACCAGGGAGGGGCAGAAGCCGTTAGTAGGCCCTAACCACCTTTTTTTTTTTTAAAACCACATAATGAGAGCCGGAAGGTTGAAGCTCAGCTTTATTTAGTTGAGGACAACACCAGGGAGGGGCAGAAGCCGTTAGTAGGCCCTAACCACCTTTTTTTTTTTTAAAACCACATAATGAGAGCCGGAAGGTTGAAGCTCAGCTTTATTTAGTTGAGGACAACACCAGGGAGGGGCAGAAGCCGTTAGTAGGCCCTAACCACCTTTTTTTTTTTTAAAACCACATAATGAGAGCCGGAAGGTTGAAGCTCAGCTTTATTTAGTTGAGGACAACACCAGGGAGGGGCAGAAGCCGTTAGTAGGCCCTAACCACCATTTTTTTTTTTAAAACCACATAATGAGAGCCGGAAGGTTGAAGCTCAGCTTTATTTAGTTGAGGACAACACCAGGGAGGGGCAGAAGCCGTTAGTAGGCCCTAACCACCTTTTTTTTTTTTAAAACCACATAATGAGAGCCGGAAGGTTGAAGCTCAGCTTTATTTAGTTGAGGACAACACCAGGGAGGGGCAGAAGCCGTTAGTAGGCCCTAACCACCTTTTTTTTTTTTAAAACCACATAATGAGAGCCGGAAGGTTGAAGCTCAGCTTTATTTAGTTGAGGACAACACCAGGGAGGGGCAGAAGCCGTTAGTAGGCCCTAACCACCTTTTTTTTTTTTAAAACCACATAATGAGAGCCGGAAGGTTGAAGCTCAGCTTTATTTAGTTGAGGACAACACCAGGGAGGGGCAGAAGCCGTTAGTAGGCCCTAACCACCATTTTTTTTTTTAAAACCACATAATGAGAGCCGGAAGGTTGAAGCTCAGCTTTATTTAGTTGAGGACAACACCAGGGAGGGGCAGAAGCCGTTAGTAGGCCCTAACCACCTTTTTTTTTTTTAAAACCACATAATGAGAGCCGGAAGGTTGAAGCTCAGCTTTATTTAGTTGAGGACAACACCAGGGAGGGGCAGAAGCCGTTAGTAGGCCCTAACCACCTTTTTTTTTTTTAAAACCACATAATGAGAGCCGGAAGGTTGAAGCTCAGCTTTATTTAGTTGAGGACAACACCAGGGAGGGGCAGAAGCCGTTAGTAGGCCCTAACCACCTTTTTTTTTTTTAAAACCACATAATGAGAGCCGGAAGGTTGAAGCTCAGCTTTATTTAGTTGAGGACAACACCAGGGAGGGGCAGAAGCCGTTAGTAGGCCCTAACCACCTTTTTTTTTTTTAAAACCACATAATGAGAGCCGGAAGGTTGAAGCTCAGCTTTATTTAGTTGAGGACAACACCAGGGAGGGGCAGAAGCCGTTAGTAGGCCCTAACCACCTTTTTTTTTTTTAAAACCACATAATGAGAGCCGGAAGGTTGAAGCTCAGCTTTATTTAGTTGAGGACAACACCAGGGAGGGGCAGAAGCCGTTAGTAGGCCCTAACCACCTTTTTTTTTTTTAAAACCACATAATGAGAGCCGGAAGGTTGAAGCTCAGCTTTATTTAGTTGAGGACAACACCAGGGAGGGGCAGAAGCCGTTAGTAGGCCCTAACCACCATTTTTTTTTTTAAAACCACATAATGAGAGCCGGAAGGTTGAAGCTCAGCTTTATTTAGTTGAGGACAACACCAGGGAGGGGCAGAAGCCGTTAGTAGGCCCTAACCACCTTTTTTTTTTTTAAAACCACATAATGAGAGCCGGAAGGTTGAAGCTCAGCTTTATTTAGTTGAGGACAACACCAGGGAGGGGCAGAAGCCGTTAGTAGGCCCTAACCACCTTTTTTTTTTTTAAAACCACATAATGAGAGCCGGAAGGTTGAAGCTCAGCTTTATTTAGTTGAGGACAACACCAGGGAGGGGCAGAAGCCGTTAGTAGGCCCTAACCACCTTTTTTTTTTTTAAAACCACATAATGAGAGCCGGAAGGTTGAAGCTCAGCTTTATTTAGTTGAGGACAACACCAGGGAGGGGCAGAAGCCGTTAGTAGGCCCTAACCACCTTTTTTTTTTTTAAAACCACATAATGAGAGCCGGAAGGTTGAAGCTCAGCTTTATTTAGTTGAGGACAACACCAGGGAGGGGCAGAAGCCGTTAGTAGGCCCTAACCACCATTTTTTTTTTTAAAACCACATAATGAGAGCCGGAAGGTTGAAGCTCAGCTTTATTTAGTTGAGGACAACACCAGGGAGGGGCAGAAGCCGTTAGTAGGCCCTAACCACCTTTTTTTTTTTTAAAACCACATAATGAGAGCCGGAAGGTTGAAGCTCAGCTTTATTTAGTTGAGGACAACACCAGGGAGGGGCAGAAGCCGTTAGTAGGCCCTAACCACCTTTTTTTTTTTTAAAACCACATAATGAGAGCCGGAAGGTTGAAGCTCAGCTTTATTTAGTTGAGGACAACACCAGGGAGGGGCAGAAGCCGTTAGTAGGCCCTAACCACCTTTTTTTTTTTTAAAACCACATAATGAGAGCCGGAAGGTTGAAGCTCAGCTTTATTTAGTTGAGGACAACACCAGGGAGGGGCAGAAGCCGTTAGTAGGCCCTAACCACCTTTTTTTTTTTTAAAACCACATAATGAGAGCCGGAAGGTTGAAGCTCAGCTTTATTTAGTTGAGGACAACACCAGGGAGGGGCAGAAGCCGTTAGTAGGCCCTAACCACCTTTTTTTTTTTTAAAACCACATAATGAGAGCCGGAAGGTTGAAGCTCAGCTTTATTTAGTTGAGGACAACACCAGGGAGGGGCAGAAGCCGTTAGTAGGCCCTAACCACCTTTTTTTTTTTTAAAACCACATAATGAGAGCCGGAAGGTTGAAGCTCAGCTTTATTTAGTTGAGGACAACACCAGGGAGGGGCACACAGACAGACTCCTTTAGTAGGCCTGAAAAGCCTATTGCATTTTTCAAAATGGTAATTTGGAGCAGAAGGTTGAAGCTCAGCTTTATTTAGTTGAGGGCAACACCAGGGAGGGGCAGAAGCCGTTAGTAGGCCCTAACCAAAGTTGAAGGCCAAATGCAGTTTAATTTCTGATACTATAGGCCGAAAGCCAGAAGGTGGAAGTTCCGATTTAGACAGTGGAGCACAATTTGAATTAGGGACTGCAGACAGACTTAGTAGGCTGTCCCCTGTGGACCATGCATCCACCACATTAACCCATTGCGCCGTAATGGACACGTAATCTTCCGTGGCCATGCCTACAGGTCCATGCGTCTGTTGTCAGGTGCACCTTTGTACTCACAGATTGCCAGAGTGCATGGACAATGCGGTCTTCTACATGCTGGTGGAGGGTTGGGATGGCTTTTCTCGCAAAAGAAGTGTCGACTGGTTAGCTTGTAGCGTGGTACAGCGTAGTCCATCATGGCCTTATTAATAGTAAATAAAATATATAACTAGGCTCTATGAACTTTTAAATAGGTTCCAGGGGTACACGGGCAGCATTGGTGTGGTCAGTGGAGGAGTATTGCAAGTAGGGGCTGCAGACAGGCTATCAAAGGCCTAAAATAACAAACAGTAGGCAGTCATGGCAGTTTTACATCGGTTACATGGATACACAGGCAGGCACTCCAGGCAGCATTGTGGTCAGTGGAGGAGTATTGCAAGTAGGGGCCGCAGACAGGCTATCAAAGGCCTAAAATAACAAACAATAGGCTCATTGCAGTTTTACAGCGGTTACATGGATAGACGGGCAGGCAGCTTGGTGGTGGTGAGTGGAGGAGTATTTAAAGTAGGGACCGCAGACAGGCTTCAAAGGCCTAACATAAGAAAATGGGCTGGCTGTAGGCACTTTATAATTGGTTCCAGGGGTACACGGGCAGCAGTGGTCTGGTCAGTGGAGGAGTATTTAAAGTAGGGACCGCAGACAGGCTTCAAAGGCCTAACATAAGAAAATGGGCTGGCTGTAGGCACTTTATAATTGGTTCCAGGGGTACACGGGCAGCAGTGGTCTGGTCAGTGGAGGAGTATTTAAAGTAGGGACCGCAGACAGGCTATCAAAGGCCTAACATAACAAACAATAGGCTCATGATGGCAGTTTCACAGCGGTTACATGGATACACGGGCAGGCAGCTTGGTGGTGAGTGGAGGAGTATTTAAAGTAGGGACCGCAGACAGGCTATCAAAGGCCTAAAATAACAAACAATAGGCTCATGGCAGTTTCACAGCGGTTACATGGATACACGGGCAGGCAGCTTGGTGGTGGTGAGTGGAGGAGTATTTAAAGTAGGGACCGCAGACAGGCTTCAAAGGCCTAACATAAGAAAATGGGCTGGCTGTAGGCACTTTATAATTGGTTCCAGGGGTACACGGGCAGCAGTGGTCTGGTCAGTGGAGGAGTATTTAATGTAGGGACCGCAGACAGGCTTCAAAGGCCTAACATAAGAAAATGGGCTGGCTGTAGGCACTTTATAATTGGTTCCAGGGGTACACGGGCAGCAGTGGTCTGGTCAGTGGAGGAGTATTTAAAGTAGGGACCGCAGACAGGCTATCAAAGGCCTAACATAACAAACAATAGGCTCATGGCAGTTTCACAGCGGTTACATGGATACACGGGCAGGCAGCTTGGTGGTGAGTGGAGGAGTATTTAAAGTAGGGACCGCACACAGGCTATCAAAGGCCTAAAATAACAAACAATAGGCTCATGGCAGTTTCACAGCGGTTACATGGATACACGGGCAGGCAGCTTGGTGGTGAGTGGAGGAGTATTTAAAGTAGGGACCGCACACAGGCTATCAAAGGCCTAAAATAACAAACAATAGGCTCATGGCAGTTTCACAGCGGTTACATGGATACACGGGCAGGCAGCTTGGTGGTGGTGAGTGGAGGAGTATTTAAAGTAGGGACCGCAGACAGGCTTCAAAGGCCTAACATAAGAAAATGGGCTGGCTGTAGGCACTTTATAATTGGTTCCAGGGGTACACGGGCAGCAGTGGTCTGGTCAGTGGAGGAGTATTTAAAGTAGGGACCGCAGACAGGCTATCAAAGGCCTAACATAACAAACAATAGGCTCATGATGGCAGTTTCACAGCGGTTACATGGATACACGGGCAGGCAGCTTGGTGGTGAGTGGAGGAGTATTTAAAGTAGGGACCGCAGACAGGCTATCAAAGGCCTAACATAAGAAAATGGGCTGGCTGTAGGCACTTTATAATTGGTTCCAGGGGTACACGGGCAGCAGTGGTCTGGTCAGTGGAGGAGTATTTAAAGTAGGGACCGCAGACAGGCTATCAAAGGCCTAACATAACAAACAATAGGCTCATGATGGCAGTTTCACAGCGGTTACATGGATACACGGGCAGGCAGCTTGGTGGTGAGTGGAGGAGTATTTAAAGTAGGGACCGCAGACAGGCTATCAAAGGCCTAAAATAACAAACAATAGGCTCATGGCAGTTTTACAGCGGTTACATGGATACACGGGCAGGCAGCTGGTGATGAGTGGAGGAGTATTTAAAGTAGGGACCGCAGACAGGCTTCAAAGGCCTAACATAAGAAAATGGGCTGGCTGTAGGCACTTTATAATTGGTTCCAGGGGTACACGGGCAGCAGTGGTCTGGTCAGTGGAGGAGTATTTAAAGTAGGGACCGCAGACAGGCTATCAAAGGCCTAAAATAACAAACAATAGGCTCATGGCAGTTTCACAGCGGTTACATGGATACACGGGCAGGCAGCTTGGTGGTGGTGAGTGGAGGAGTATTTAAAGTAGGGACCGCAGACAGGCTTCAAAGGCCTAACATAAGAAAATGGGCTGGCTGTAGGCACTTTATAATTGGTTCCAGGGGTACACGGGCAGCAGTGGTCTGGTCAGTGGAGGAGTATTTAAAGTAGGGACCGCAGACAGGCTATCAAAGGCCTAAAATAACAAACAATAGGCTCATGGCAGTTTTACAGCGGTTACATGGATACACAGGCAGCTTGGTGGTGAGTGGAGGAGTATTTAAAGTAGGGACCGCAGACAGGCTATCAAAGGCCTAAAATAACAAACAATAGGCTCATGGCAGTTTTACAGCGGTTACATGGATACACAGGCAGCTTGGTGGTGAGTGGAGGAGTAGTGCAAGGAGTGTCTGTCCCAGTACTCCCAAAATATAAATAGATGTTAATGTCTCGCAAAACAACCAAAACAAAAAAAAAAGGTGGCATACTTAGGTACAGGGGTGGGCTCATCTACTGAGTTTCTGACATTGTAATTTGGCAGTAACTATTTAATGGTGCCAATATAGGACACAGACACAGACTACTTTAAGTTGCATCATAGATGTCTACAAATTTGTATTGTCAGTGCCAGACATTGAATGATGTCAGCGAATAGACTAAAGATTGGTGGAGCTGTGCGACATAATTTTGCACGTGGTAGAGCACATTTTGAGCTGGGGTAGGGGGGAACTCTCTTGAGGCCGGCGGGACCGCCCCAGGGCCCCTCATGTTACAACGGTGTGTCTGACGTTGGGTGCGCACCACCACCGCCAGAGACACTACATTGTACTATGAGGGACCCAGTAGCAATGCCGTCAACCAAAAGCGAGCACACCCACCTCTTCAGACAAACAGCAGTCTCACGGGTGCTTGCGCCAAGTCGCGATACCACGGCCCCGTGTGGGGAGTTTTGCCATTTAGGGAGGTGTAAACATGTCGTATGCTGTACAATCAGCTGCAGCAAATTAGACATTAGAAAAGTAATTCACAGGCAAGAGCTTTTCATAGGAAAGCTAGGTGTCGGCCGGGCAAGGTGGGGCAAAAGATTTCGAAATCCAGTTGTGGTTCATTTTAATGAATGTTAGATCGTCAACATTTTGGGTAGCCAGACGAGTCCTTTTTTCGGTTAATATTGAACCTGCAGCACTGAATACTCTTTCTGATAGGACACTTGCTGCCGGGCAAGCAAGCTCCTGCAATGCATATTCTGCCAATTCTGGCCAGGTGTCTAATTTGGAGGCCCAGTAATCAAATGGGAATGACGGTTGAGGGAGAACATCGATAAGGGATGAAAAATAGTTAGTAACCATACTGGACAAATGTTGTCTCCTGTCACTTTCAATTGATGCAGCAGTACCTGTCCTGTCTGCGGTCATAGCAAAATCACTCCACAACCTGGTCAGAAAACCCCTCTGTCCAACGCCACTTCTGATGTGTGCACCCCTAACACTCCTAGTCTGCTGCCCCCTGGAGCTTGTGTGAGAACGATCACGTGCGCTGTGTGCTGGGAATGCCTGAAGCAAACGGTCAACAAGAGTTGATTGTTTGGTTGCTAATATTAGTTCCAAGTTCTCATGTGGCATAATATTTTGCAATTTGCCTTTATAGCGTGGATCAAGGAGGCAGGCCAACCAGTAATCGTCATCGTTCATCATTTTCGTAATGCGTGTGTCCCTTTTTAGGATACGTAAGGCATAATCCGCCATGTGGGCCAAAGTTCCAGTTGTCAAATCTCCGGTTGTGATTGGTTGAGGGGCAGTTGCAGGCAAATCTACGTCACTTGTGTCCCTCAAAAAACCAGAACCCGGCCGTGACACGCAACCAATTTCCTGTGCCCCCGTGAAAGTTTCCGCATTAAAAATATACTCATCCCCATCATCCTCCTCGTCCTCCACCTCCTCTTCGCCCGCTACCTCGTCCTGTACACTGCCCTGACCAGACAATGGCTGACTGTCATCAAGGCTTCCCTCTTCCTCTGGTGCAGACGCCTGCTCCTTTATGTGCGTCAAACTTTGCATCAGCAGACGCATTAGGGGGATGCTCATGCTTATTACGGCGTTGTCTGCACTAACCAGCCGTGTGCATTCCTCAAAACACTGAAGGACTTGACACATGTCTTGTATCTTCGACCACTGCACACCTGACAACTCCATGTCTGCCATCCTACTGCCTGCCCGTGTATCCTCCCACAAATAAATAACAGCACGCCTCTGTTCGCACAGTCTCTGAAGCATGTGCAGTGTTGAGTTCCACCTTGTTGCAACGTCTATGATTAGGCGATGCTGGGGAAGGTTCAAAGACCGCTGATAGGTCTGCATACGGCTGGCGTGTACAGGCGAACGTCGGATATGTGAGCAAAGTGCACGCACTTTGAGGAGCAGGTCGGAGAACCCAGGATAAGTTTTCAATAAGCACTGCACCACCAGGTTTAAGGTGTGAGCCAGGCAAGGAATGTGTTTCAGTTGGGAAAGGGAGATGGCAGCCATGAAATTCCTTCCGTTATCACTCACTACCTTGCCTGCCTCAAGATCTACTGTGCCCAGCCACGACTGCGTTTCTTGTTGCAAGAACTCGGACAGAACTTCCGCGGTGTGTCTGTTGTCGCCCAAACACTTCATAGCCAATACAGCCTGCTGACGCTTGGCAGTAGCTGGCCCATAATGGGACAACTGGTGTGCAACAGTGTCATCTGCCGATGGAGTGGTTGGCCGACTGCGTTCTGTGGAAGAGCTGTAGCTTCTGCAGGAGGACGAGGAGGAGGAGGAGGGGGTGCGAACGCCTACAGCCAACTGTTTCCTAGACCGTGGGCTAGGCACAACTGTCCCTAAATTGATGTCGCCTGTGGACCCTGCATCCACCACATTCACCCAGTGTGCCGTGATGGACACATAACGTCCCTGGCCATGCCTACTGGTCCATGCATCTGTAGTCAGGTGCACCTTTGTACTCACAGATTGCCTAAGTGCATGGACGATGCGCTGTTTAACATGCTGGTGCAGGGCTGGGATGGCTTTTCTGGAAAAAAAGTGTCGACTAGGTAGCTCGTATCGTGGTTCAGCGTACTCCATCAGGGCTTTAAAAGCTTCGCTTTCAACTAAACGGTAGGGCATCATCTCTAACGAGATTAGTCTAGCTATGTGGGCGTTAAAACCCTGTGTACGCGGATGCGAGGATAAGTACTTCCTTTTTCTAACCAGAGTCTCATGTAGGGTGAGCTGGACTGGAGAGCAGGAGATCGTGGAACTTTCGGGTGTGCCGGTGTACATGGCAGACTGAGAGACGGTTGGAGACGGTATTGTTTCCGCCGGTGCCCTAGATGCAATATTTCCTCCTACTAAACTGGTGATTCCCTGACCCTGACTGCTTTTGGCTGGCAAAGAAACCTGCACAGATACTGCCGGTGGTGCGGAAAATGGTGGCCTTACAGTGACGGAAGGGATGTTGCGTTGCTGACTAGCTTCATTGGCCGAGGGTGCTACAACCTTAAGGGACGTTTGGTAGTTAGTCCAGGCTTGAAAATGCATGGTGGTTAAGTGTCTATGCATGCAACTAGTATTTAGACTTTTCAGATTCTGACCTCTGCTTAAGCTAGTTGAACATTTTTGACAGATGACTTTGCGCTGATCAGTTGGATGTTGTTTAAAAAAATGCCAGACTGCACTCTTCCTAGACTCGGATCCCTTTTCAGGGATTGCAGACTGAGCTTTAACCGGATGGCCACGCTGTCCTCCAACAGGTTTTGGCTTTGACACGCGTTTTGGGCCAGATACGGGCCCGGCAGATGGAACCTGTTGCGATGTTGATGCCTGCTGCGGCCCCTCCTCCACCTCCGCTTCTGAACTACTGCCGCCTGCACCCTGTTCCCCCAATGGCTGCCAATCGGGGTCAATAACTGGGTCATCTATTACCTCCTCTTCGAGCTCGTGTGCAACTTCGTCTGTGTCACTGTGTCGGTCGGTGGTATAGCGTTCGTGGCGGGGCAACATAGTCTCATCAGGGTCTGATTGTGGATCTGTACCCTGAGAGGGCAATGTGGTGGTCTGAGTCAAAGGAGCAGCATAGTACTCTGGCTGTGGCTGTGCATCAGTGCACTCCATGTCAGAATCTACTTGTAATGGGCATGGCCTGTTAAATGTTTCACTTTCTAAGCCAGGGACGGTATGTGTAAAGAGCTCCATGGAGTGACCCGTTGTGTCGCCTGCTGCATCCTTCTCTCTTGTTGTAGTTTTTGCTGAGGAGGACAAGGAAGCGACTTGTCCCTGACCGTGAACATCCACAAGCGACGCGCTGCTTTTACATTTACCAGTTTCGGAAGAGGAGGCAAAAGAGCTAGAGGCTGAGTCTGCAATGTAAGCCAAAACTTGCTGTTGCTGCTCAGCCTTTAAAAGCGGTTTTCCTACTCCCAGAAAAGAGAGCGTTCGAGGCCTTGTGTAGCCTGACGACGAAACTGGCTCCACAGCTCCAGACTTAGGTGGAATATTTTTATCCCCACGACCACCTGATGCTCCACTACCACTACCATCATTACCAGCTGACAATGAACGCCCACGACGACCTCTTGCACCAGACTTCCTCATTGTTTAAAAATCGTAACCAAACTAACTTTATTTGTTGCTGTCAAACAACTTACACGGTGAGCTATAACTTCAGTATGATTTCAATATCCCTTAACAGGTTGGTGAGACCACAAGGAAAATCAGGCACAATGTTACACACTCTGTTTTCTGTGACACCAAATCACAGAGATGACACACACGCAGGACTGTCACTCAAGCACTAATGTCAATATTAATCTCCCACCTAATTTATTTTTTTTTTTTTCTCTGTGAGACTTTAGAAACCAAATAATATTTAAAAAAAAAAAAAAAAAACAAGGCTTTCTATGGCCCACTGAATGAGAGATGGCACGCACAGGAGTGGCACACAAGCCCTGACTGAGGCCAATATTTTTCTCCCACTGATTGATGTAGTGTTTTTGTGTTGAGGTTGATTTTAAAACACAAATGAAGGAAAAAAATAAAAAGGCTTTCTATGGCCCACAATTAGAGAGAGAGGTGGCACACCCAGGAGTCAAGACTGGCACACAAGCTGAAATGGCAATATTACTCTCCCACTGTTTTTTTATGTATTTTTTTTTTTTATTTTCAGGGAGACTTTAGAAACCAAATAATATTAAAAAAACCAAAAAATAAATAGGCTTTCTATGGCCCACTGAATGAAAGGGAGAGAGGTGGCACACCCAGGAGTCAAGACTGGCACACAAGCTGAAAGGGCAATATTACTCTCCCACTGTTTTTTTATGTATTTTTTTTTTTTATTTTCAGGGAGACTTTAGAAACCAAATAATATTAAAAAAACCAAAAAATAAATAGGCTTTCTATGGCCCACTGAATGAAAGGGAGAGAGGTGGCACACCCAGGAGTCAAGACTGGCACACAAGCTGAAAGGGCAATATTACTCTCCCACTGTTTTTTTATGTATTTTTTTTTTTTATTTTCAGGGAGACTTTAGAAACCAAATAATATTAAAAAAACCAAAAAATAAATAGGCTTTCTATGGCCCACAATTAGAGAGAGAGGTGGCACACCCAGGAGTCAAGACTGGCACACAAGCTGAAATGGCAATATTACTCTCCCACTGTTTTTTTATGTTTTTTTTTTTTATTTTCAGGGAGACTTTAGAAACCAAATAATATTAAAAAAAAAACAAAAAAACAAGGCTTTCTATGGCCCACTGAATGAGAGGGAGAGAGGTGGCACACCCAGGAGTCAAGACTGGCACACAAGCTGAAATGGCAATATTACTCTCCCACTGTTTTTTTATGTATTTTTTTTTTTATTTTCAGGGAGACTTTAGAAACCAAATAATATTAAAAAAACCAAAAAATAAATAGGCTTTCTATGGCCCACTGAATGAAAGGGAGAGAGGTGGCACACCCAGGAGTCAAGACTGGCACACAAGCTGAAAGGGCAATATTACTCTCCCACTGTTTTTTTATGTATTTTTTTTTTTTATTTTCAGGGAGACTTTAGAAACCAAATAATATTAAAAAAACCAAAAAATAAATAGGCTTTCTATGGCCCACAATTAGAGAGAGAGGTGGCACACCCAGGAGTCAAGACTGGCACACAAGCTGAAATGGCAATATTACTCTCCCACTGTTTTTTTATGTTTTTTTTTTTTATTTTCAGGGAGACTTTAGAAACCAAATAATATTAAAAAAAAAACAAAAAAACAAGGCTTTCTATGGCCCACTGAATGAGAGGGAGAGAGGTGGCACACCCAGGAGTCAAGACTGGCACACAAGCTGAAATGGCAATATTACTCTCCCACTGTTTTTTTATGTATTTTTTTTTTTTATTTTCAGGGAGACTTTAGAAACCAAATAATATTAAAAAAACCAAAAAATAAATAGGCTTTCTATGGCCCACTGAATGAAAGGGAGAGAGGTGGCACACCCAGGAGTCAAGACTGGCACACAAGCTGAAAGGGCAATATTACTCTCCCACTGTTTTTTTATGTATTTTTTTTTTTTATTTTCAGGGAGACTTTAGAAACCAAATAATATTAAAAAAACCAAAAAATAAATAGGCTTTCTATGGCCCACAATTAGAGAGAGAGGTGGCACACCCAGGAGTCAAGACTGGCACACAAGCTGAAATGGCAATATTACTCTCCCACTGTTTTTTTATGTTTTTTTTTTTTATTTTCAGGGAGACTTTAGAAACCAAATAATATTAAAAAAAAAACAAAAAAACAAGGCTTTCTATGGCCCACTGAATGAGAGGGAGAGAGGTGGCACACCCAGGAGTCAAGACTGGCACACAAGCTGAAATGGCAATATTACTCTCCCACTGTTTTTTTATGTATTTTTTTTTTTTATTTTCAGGGAGACTTTAGAAACCAAATAATATTAAAAAAACCAAAAAATAAATAGGCTTTCTATGGCCCACTGAATGAAAGGGAGAGAGGTGGCACACCCAGGAGTCAAGACTGGCACACAAGCTGAAAGGGCAATATTACTCTCCCACTGTTTTTTTATGTTTTTTTTTTTTTTTCAGGGAGACTTTAGAAACCAAATAATATTAAAAAAAAAAAAAAAAAAAAAAATAGGCTTGCTATAGCCCACTGAATGAGAGATAGCACACACAGCAGTGGCACACAAGCCCTGACTGAGGCCAATATTTTTCTCCCACTGATTGATGTAGTGTTTTTGTGTTGAGGTAGATTTTAGAACACAAATCACGGAAAAAATAAATAGGCTTTCTATGGCCCACTGAATGAAAGGGAGAGAGGTGGCACACCCAGGAGTCAAGACTGGCACACAAGCTGAAAGGGCAATATTACTCTCCCACTGTTTTTTTATGTATTTTTTGTTTTTTCAGGGAGACTTTAGAAACCCAATAATATTTTAAAAAAAAAATAAATAGGCTTTCTATGGCCCACTGAATGAGAGGGAGAGAGGTGGCACACCCAGGAGTCAAGACTGGCACACAAGCTGAAAGGGCAATATTATTCTCCCACTGTTTTTTTAGGTTTTTTTTTTTTTTTTCAGGGAGAATTAGAAACCAAATAATATTAAAAAAAAAAATAAAAAATAGGCTTGCTATAGCCCACTGAATGAGAGATAGCACACACAGCAGTGGCACACAAGCCCTGACTGAGGCCAATATTTTTCTCCCACTGATTGATGTACTGTTTTTGTGTTGAGGTAGATTTTAGAACACAAATCACGGAAAAAATAAATAGGCTTTCTATGGCCCACTCAGTGAGAGATGGCACACACAGGGATGGCACTGTAGCAGAAATGCCAATCTTAATCTCCCACAAAAAAAAAAAACAAAAAAAAAAAAAAAACTGTCCTACAATTACTATCTCCCTGCAGTAATGTAAGCCAGGTATGGCAGGCAGCAATAGGAGTGGACTGATGCACAAATTAAATAAAAAGTGTGGAAAAACAGAAAAGATAGCTGTGCAGAAAGGAAGGAACAAGAGGATATGTGCTTTGAAAAAAGCAGTTGGTTTCCACAGTGGCGTACACACAGCAATACAGCTATCACGGAGCCTTCTAGGGCAGCCCAATGAGCTACAGCGCTGAGGGGAAAAAAAAAAAAAAATAGCTTCCACAGTCCCTGCACACCGAAGGTGGTGTTGGACAGTGGAAATCGCTGCAGCACAAGCGGTTTGGTGGTTAGTGGACCCTGCCTAACGCTCTCCCTGCTTCTGATGAAGCGGCAGCAACCTGTCCCTAAGCTCAGATCAGCAGCAGTAAGATGGCGGTCGGCGGGAACGCCCCTTTATAGCCCCTGTGACGCCGCAGACAGCAAGCCAATCACTGCAATGCCCTTCTCTAAGATGGTGGGGACCAGGATCTATGTCATCACGCTGCCCACACTCTGCGTTCACCTTCATTGGCTGAGAAATGGCGCTTTTCGCGTCATTGAAACGCGACTTTGGCGCGAAAGTCGCGTACCGCATGGCCGACAAGCACAGGGGTCGGATCGGGTTTCATGAGACGCCGACTTAGCCAAAAGTCGGCGACTTTTGAAAATGATCGACCCGTTTCGCTCAACCCTAGTTAGGTTAATGCGTTGAGGCGGTAGGCCAGTCTGAACAAATGCGTTTTTAGGGCACGCTTAAAACTGTGGGGATTGGGGATTAATCGTATTAACCTAGGTAGTGCATTCCAAAGAATTGGCGCAGCACGTGTAAAGTCTTGGAGACGGGAGTGGGAGGTTCTGATTATTGAGGATGCTAACCTGAGGTCATTAGCGGAGCGGAGGGCACGGGTAGGGTGGTAGACTGAGACCAGAGAGGAGATGTAGGGTGGTGCTGAGCCATGGAGTGCTTTGTGGATGAGGGTAGTAGTTTTGTACTGGATTCTGGAGTGGATGGGTAGCCAGTGTAATGACTGGCACAAGGTAGAGGCATCGGTGTAACGGTTCGTGAGGAATATGATCCTGGCAGCAGCATTCAGGACAGATTGGAGCGGGGAGAGTTTGGTAAAAGGGAGGCCGATTAGTAGAGAGTTACAATAGTCCAGACGGGAATGAATAAGAGAAACAGTAAGAGTTTTTGCAGAGTCGAAAGTAAGAAAAGGGCGAATTCTCTAAATGTTTTTGAGATGCAAATAAGAAGAGCGAGCCAGTGATCGGATGTGGGGGGTGAATGAAAGCTCGGAATCAAGGATAACCCCAAGGCAGCGGGCATGTTGCTTTGGAGTAATGGTGGAACCACACACGGAGATGGCAATGTCAGGCAAAGGTAGGTTAGTAGAGGGAGAGAACACGAGGAGTTCAGTTTTTGACAGGTTCAGTTTCAGATAGAGGGAGGACATGATGTTAGAGACAGCGGTAAGACAATCACTGGTGTTTTCTAAGAAGGTCAGAGTGAAAGCAGGAGAAGAGGTGTATAATTGGGTGTCGTCAGCATAGAGATGGTACTGGAAACCAAATCTACTGATTGTTTGTCCAATAGGGGCAGTATACAAAGAGAAGAGGAGGGGGCCTAGGACTGATCCTTGAGGAACCCCAACAGTAAGGGGAAGGTGAGAGGAGGAGGAACCAGCAAAACATACAGTGAAGGATCGGTCAGAGAGATAGGAGGAGAACCAAGAGAGAACGGTGTCCTTGATGCCGATGGAGCGGAGCATAGTGAGGAGGAGCTGATGATCCACAGTGTCGAATGCTGCGGAAAGATCCAATAGAATTAGCATGGAGTAGTGACCATTAGATTTAGCTGTTAGTAGGTCATTAGAGACTTTAGTGAGGGCAGTTTCAGTAGAGTGTAAAGAGCGGAAGCCAGATTGAAGAGGGTCAAGAAGAGAGTTATCTGAGAGATAGCGGGTAAGACGGGAGTGGACCAGGCGTTCCAGGAGTTTAGAGATGAAGGGAAGATTAGAGACAGGTCTATAATTAGCGGCACAGTTTTGGTCGAGGGAGGGTTTTTTAAGTAATGGATGTATGATGGCATGCTTAAATGAGGAGGGAAAAATACCGGAAGTGAGGGAAAGGTTGAATATTTTTGTTATGTGAGAGGTGACAGCCGGGGAAAGGGACTGGAGGAGATGTGATGGAATGGGGTCACTGGTGCAAGTGGTCGGGCGAGAAGATGCAAGGAGCCTGCTTACTTCTTCTTCAGTAACTGGTTCAAAGTCAGAGAGTGAACTAGATGCAGTGGGGGAGGGAGGACAGTGCCTGGTATGAAGAGATTGGGAGATGATTTCCTGGCGAATGTGGTCAATTTTTTCTTTGAAGTAATTGGCCAGATCTTCAGCGCGGAGATCTGTGATTGGGGCCTGCTCTCTTGGGTTGAGTAGGGACTGGAAAGTGTCAAAGAGACGTTTAGGGTTATTGGACAGTGAGGTGATGAGGGTGTTGAAATAGGTTTGTTTGGAGAGGTGAAGGGCAGAGTTGTATGTTTTTAGCATGAACTTATAATGGATGAAATCTTCAGGTAGATAAGATTTTCTCCACAGATGTTCGGCGCACCTGGAGCATCGCTGCAGGAAGCGTGTTTGCAGCGTGTGCCACGGTTGTCGCCGTCTGTGTCGAGTTGCTCTATGTATAGGAGGAGCAGCTTCATCCAGGGCACTTTGCAGGGTTTCATTGTAATGGTTCAGAGCAGAATCAGGACATGAGATGGAGGAGATTGGGGCCAATGAGGACTGCAAGTTCTTCATAAGTTTCTGGGTGTTAATGGCCTGTATGTTTATATAAGTGTGGAAAGTGGGGGTGACCTGAGTGGGATGGCAGTTCTTGATAGAGAATGAAAGAAGGTTGTGGTCAGAGAGCGGGAGAGGGGAGTTTGTGAAATCATCCACTGAGCAAAGCCGGGAGAAGACCAAGTCAAGGGAGTTTCCATCTTCATGCGTTGGAGAGTTAGTATGCTGCGAGAGGCCGAAAGAGGAGGTTAGAGATAAAAGGTGAGAAGCAGACGGGGAAAGGGGAGAAGCAATGGGGATGTTGAAATCACCCATGATAAGGGTGGGAGTGTCACAGGAGAGAAAGTGTGGAAGCCAGGTGGCAAAGTGATCCAGGAACTGATGAGAGGGGCCAGGAGGACGATACACCACCGCCACTCGCATGGAGAAGGGGACGTAGAGTCTGACAGCATGGACCTCAAAGGAAGGGAATACAAGTGAGGGTACTTGGGGAATAACTTGGAAGGTACATTTGGGTGAAAGGAGCAGCCCAACGCCTCCACCTGCTCTGTTGTCTGATCTTGGGGTATGAGAAAAGTGTAGTCCACCATAGGAGAGAGCAGCAGCAGCGGTTGTGTCTGACTGCTGGATCCAGGTTTCAGTAAGAGCCAGGAGATTAAGAGCCTTAGAAAGGAAGTAATCATGGGTGAAGGAGAGTTTATTACACACAGAGCGAGAATTCCAAAGGGCACAATTGAAAGAGACAGAAGGCATGCATGGAATATTGATAAGGTTAGAGGGGTTTCTGGGTGTAGCAGTTGGGAGGTTTGACTGGCTATAACATGGGGGGCTGGGGTTTGGAGAGATGTCTCCAGCGACTAGGAGAAGGAGGATAGAAAGAGTGAGCAGATGGTTAAGTGATTTGTGAGAGCGTCTTTTGTGTTGGATGGTGGGACTGAATGGATCTGCGCTGTTAAGCAATGTGAACAGAGCATGAGTGCTATACATAGGAGAGGAGAGGACAGAGGGGCCGATATGGATGGAGTTTAAAGAGTTTATGCAAGGGCGGTGAGTGAATGCAGCAGCCAGGATATAGATTATACAGATACATATGGTGTGTATTTGTTCTGTTTCAAGTGAATAGGGAGTAGGCTTAGATTGTCTTACCTGTCTCCTGCCCTTTCTAACTGCCATGTTATAACTGCGTCATACTTAGAAAAAAAATATACTTTGAAAAAAAGTACACGAATAATAGTGCACGAATGCGCCCCTGCATGAATGCATCCCCAAGTTATGTCCTCATTTATAGAAGGCTAGCTCTTAGATCTCACTTTTTTTTTTTTTTTTCCTTTGGAAAAGGGTGTTTCTCCCCCTCTTGTTACCAATCAATCTAACTCAATTGAGACAGCAGGACACAATAAATGTAGTGATCAGATAAACAAATGTCCAGGTCTGCATGGATCATAAACCCCTTTGAAAAAGTTATGTGATCTCTCTACATAGGGACAAGCAAAAGTGAGTTAAATATCTATAAACACAAACAAATGCATAATAAGATGACTAACATATATAGCTATATGCAGGATTCAATGCCGAAGATAGAAAGAATGAATCAGATACCATCCAAGCCGCTTGCTGTCAGGGAATGGAGCAATAGACATGCAGGATATTTCAGTTCAGGGAATGAATGATATGTTTACCATCCAAGCCGCTTGCTGTCAGGGAATGGAGCAATAGACATGCAGGATATTTCAGTTCAGGGAATGAATGATATGTTTACCATCCAAGCCGCTTGCTGTCAGGGAATGGAGCAATAGACATGCAGGATATTTCAGTTCAGGGAATGAATGATATATATCTTAGGAAAGAGACAAAGCGAAGCTGAAAAACTATACTACATTTCTAATTGGATGTATTTATTAATTATTTGTTAATATTATTATTATTACATCTACTACATATAGGATCTTGGAGATGGGAATATCCCTTTAAGAGAGACATTTAACTCACTAAAAACCCACTTTTTCTGCTATACTGTGGTAGTACCTCCAGATAATACTATCTTGGAGGACCAAATGTTTTTCTTTCACTTCTTCTGTTATTCATAACAATGTAGACCATGACAGCTGTGTCATCACAATCCAGCCCTTCCCCAGTAATTTATCAACCCATTCTACACATGTCAAACCTGAGAAACTAGGAAGAACCATTTGACTGAGGAGTTCCTAGCCACAAATACTATTCTTCTTCCCGATTATAGAAATCTTTATAACTATTTATGCCCTACATCTAATACCACTACATGGAAATGCAAATTGCCTCTTCAGAGAAAAAGATGACTTGAACTCTATAGCACCACCTGTTGGAAGTAGCAATCCTACAAGTCACAATCAACCCTTTAACGAGTCTTGCAATATGACTTAGGATAAAAGCCAAATCAGTATCTCAATTTCCAGACACAGTGTTTCAGTCAGTGCAAAGTATGAGTACTGATTTGGCTAGGTGAGAGGCTTTGGACTGAGGTCTAAGGGGAAATGTTTCTTATTGTGGAGAGTGACATACCAGCTCTGGCTTGTCAAGGTAAGGAGGCTTATTTGCCGTTCAATGCTCCTCTGGGAAATTTAATATGCAAATTGCCTCTTCAGAGAAAAAGAGGACTTGAACTCTATAGCACCATCTGTTGGAAGTAGCAATCCTACAACTCACAATCTGCCATTACACGGATACTAGCTGGGCTATTTTCACAGCTAGGGCTTCCTTTTCTGAGACTGACACTCTTGTAGCAACAGAAAACTGGTGTTCACAGGTATGAACTAGGAGTAGCCACCTCCATATACAACAAACAAAGTTGCAATCTATAGTGCTAAAGCATGTAACTATATAATATACGAAATATGAGTAGTATTACTGCTCTAGATGATAAGAAAAATAAAGATGCTTAGCACATAATTTGGCCAATTCATGCATGCCTAGCAGCCAATGACTAGGCAGTCTCAGATCTGCAAAGAATGTCCTACGAGGAGTGGTTAAAGCATCTGGGAATGCTTAGCTTGCAAAAAAGAAGGCTAAGAGGAGACTTAATAGCGGTCTACAAATATCTGAAGGGATGTCCCAGTATAGAGGGATCATCCTTACTCACATTTATGTGACACTACTTTGTCCTCCTCCTCCTGGACCTGTCTTCTGCCTTCAACACTGGACCATTCCCTCCTTTTACAGATTCTCTCATCTCTTGGCATCACAGACTTGGCCCTATCCTGGATCTCGTCATATCTAACAGACCGGACACTCAGTGTCTCCCTCTCCCACACCACCTCCTCATCTCGCATCCTGTCTGTCGGTGTTCCCCAAAGTGCAGTTCTAGGATTCCTCTTCTCCATCTACACCTTTGGCCTGGGGCAGCTCATAGATTCCCATGGTTTGCAATATCATCTCTATGCTGATGACACCCAGATCTACCTATCTGGACCTGACCTCAATTCCGTACTGACCAAAATCCCAAAATGTCTGTCTGCTGTTTCATCTTTCTTTTCTGCTCGCTTTCTAAAACTGAACATGGACAAAACAGAATTCATCATCTTTCCCCAACTCACTCTACCCCTCCACCAAACCTATCCATCAATGTCAATGGCTGCTCACTTTCCCCAGTCCTACACGCTCAGTGCCTCAGTGTTATCCTTGGCTCTGCCCTCTCTTTCAAGTGACATATCCAAGTCCTTGCCTCCACCTACTGATTCCAACTCAAAAACATTTCCCAGATCCATGCATTCCTTGACCATGAAACCACAAAAACACTGGTGCATGCCCTTGTCATCTCCCGCCTCGACTACTGCAACCTCCTACTCTCTGGCATCTCCTCTAGCACTCTGGCACCACTCCAATCCATCCTAAACTCTGCTGCCTGACTAAACCACCTGTCTCTCCGTTATTTCCCAGCCTCTCCTCTTTGCCAGGCCCTTCATTGGCTTCCTATTGCCCAAAGGCTACAGTTCAAAACACTAACTATAACATACAAAGCCATCCACAACCTGTCTCCTCCATACATCTGTGACATGGTCTCCCGGTACTTACCTACATGCAAACTTCGTTCCTCGCCAGATCTCCTTCTCTACTCTTCTCTTCCTCCTGCAACCACATACAAGACTTCTCCCGTGCTTCCCCCATACTCTGGAACTCTCTACCCCAACAAATCAGACTCTCACCTACCACAGAAACCTTCAAAAGGAACCTGAAGACCCACCTCTTCTGAAAAGCCTGCAATCTGCAGTAATCCTCTCTCTGCTGAACACTTGCATGACCAGCTCTACCCTCTCCTAGTGTATCCTCACCCATCCCCTGTAGACTGTGAGTCCTAGCAAGCAGGGTCCTCTCTCCTCCTGTACTTGTGTGTGCCTTGTTTTACTCATGTTTATCGTACTTGTCTATATTTGCCCCGTTAACATGAAAAGCACCATGGAATAAATGGCGCTATAAAAATGTATAATAATAATTTGCACATGTAAACACAAGAAGCAATAAAATGAAACTAAAGTTACAGATTATATATTAGACAAAACTTTTTTGACAGTGAGGGTCATCAATGAGTTAAAGGCTGCCATGAGAGGTGGTGAGTTCTTCTTCATTGGAAGTCTTCAAATAGAGGTTGGACAAACATCTATCTGAAATGGTTTAGTGAATCCTGTGCTGCATTAGGCAGAAGGATTGGACATGATGACCTTTTAGGTCCCTTCCAACTCTAACATTCTATGATTCTATGAAACTCGGTGAACAGTATGCACTTCTAATGAGTGACAATTGCCCTTAGTGTTGCATTTTGCAAATAAAAGCTTCCAGAGCGCACATGCTCAGATGTGCCACAGCGGTATTCATCTTAAATCTCCAGCTCTAGTTCTGTACACATATGTTAGACTTGCACTGAAGTAAGCCTCAAATACTGCTACCCGTTATCCAATCAAACAAAGGAAAACCAGTAAAAATAATAAAAAGTTTAAGGTATTCCAAATTTAAGCAATAGTTTGGCATAGACTATTTTTTTCTTGAATTCCTGTGCCTCCATACTCAAAATAAGGTCAATAAACTACTATTTAAACTATAGTTTATCTGATGTGAAACATATAAAAGAGCCCATGTACCACAATGGTATCCTTTTGTAAACTTGTAAGCTTTTCCACACCACCAAAGTAACAAAGTACTCTCCAAAGGTCCAAGAATCCAGAGGGTTGGATGAAAACAGTGAAAAAACTGAGCTCTTTTTTAAATCCATCTATATGAGAGCAACGTTTCAGCAAAAATGGCCCTGGTCATTGACATTAGGTAATTCTAAATATTATTTATCAGTAGTGATGGGTGAACCCATGGATGTTCGGGTCCGGCAGATTCAGACTAACATTTAAAAAAGTTTGGTTTGGGTACTATTACAGTAGATGAATGGGAGGCCTGAACAACCATTGTTTGCCATGCCGTCATCTTCATGACTGAGTAGAAAACACTGGCTCTGATGATCGGCAATATCATTACTAGCAGTCAGAGAGGTGCCGTTCCTATGCTGTCAGATGTCCGGTTACAGGGGCGTCAGCTGATGAGAGAATAATACTATCAGACAACGCCTGCTGCCACTAACCAAAGCAATAGCAGGCACGGCTGATGGGAATATTCATCAGCCAGCGCTTGTGCTATAAATAAACCATTTAAAAAAATGATTTGGGGATTCTTTCTATTCTTGATAACAAGCATGGCAAAACTGACAGCTGCTGAGAAATTTGTTTTGGTGAACTATGGTGAACTCACTGAGCTCAGCGCTGCATCATGAGACTTTTTTTCAAGATTCTAGTGGTAATCTCATTGAGGTCACAGCAATTCATCAGTTAAGCTCACATTGAAGTGAGCTTGCAATGCAGCCTCAGTGACCTGCACCTCTATGATGTCACCAATGGTCACTGACACTGCAGCAGCTCATTCTCCCATGGTTTTCAGCCTTGACATCATCTTGGCACCGTCCAGGTTGAAAACAAATTATTGTAGACATTGAATTTGGATTGGGACAACATGTCAGATAGGTGAGGCATAGGTGAGGACCTGTAGAAGCACATACCAGCGCGAAATGGCCGTCATCCTGACGTTGTGTCCACATTATTCTCTCCTATCTCTGCTGTTTTACATGATTCCGCAATAAAGGACTGTTTTTAAAAGGACGGTGAGTGCCACTATTCTCCTTTCTCAAGTTATGAAGATATTGTTATTTTTTATTTTTGTTTACAGGACACCAGGGTTCAATGGAGTGGGCGAGTATTTTTGCTGTTTATTTTTTCTGTTTTTTCCCTGGACCAAGGCTTCAATGGAATGAGTGATAGGTGATTATAACGTTTTTTGATATTTTAAATAAATTTGTAAAACAATGTGTATTTTCATTTCAAATAAAGGACTTTATTCTGGGTGTTTGTTTTTTACTGACAATATGACTATGGGGTTAGTAATGGAGAGGAGTCTAATAGGCGCTTTCCATCACTAACTGCTGAGCTTGATGTCACCTGACAATATAAAGGTTATATCAACCCCACAAATATGAGCCCCACTTGCTACAACCGCAGGGCAAGATGGAAGAGCTGGAAAAAGCACCAGAATTAGCACATCTAAAAGATGCACTTTTACTGGAGTGGCTGCGAGCTGTTATTGCTAGGCTGAGGGAGCCAATATTCATGGCCACTTACCAGCCTGAGATTACCAGCCCCCAACTCTCTGCTTCAGCTTTGCTGGTTGTAAAAAAAGAAAAACACGCTATTCTTGATAGCCAGCCATGATAAAGCTGACAGCTGAGGATTGTGTCATGTCGGACGCTGTTCAGACCAAGTCATTCGACAGACAGCGGTAATTCCGCTTTTGACCACTATGTGCTCATTGGCATCGGCTAGATTTTATCTCGCTGTTCCGGGGTTAATTTACCTGATCCTCGGATTGGAGGCTGGGCCATGCCCATTGCCTTTAAATAGTTCTCCTGATCATTGGGCGTCACCGATTATAGCTTCTGTCTTGTGCGTTGTTATCTCGGTCTGGAGTGGAGAGCTGGTTGTTGGAGATTCGTTGCTGGTGGTGTATTTTCCTTTGTCTTATTTACTCCTTCCTATATTTGTATTTATTTTGCCCTGCACATTTATAGTGTATTCCTGAGAGACTGCGGCGTCGTGTATATTTTCCTTTATCCTTGTCTGTGCTAACTGTGGGTATTGGTGTATTATATCTTCACTGGGTGGTGGGCAGAGGTTTCAGCCTAGGGTTGAAACAGGAGACAGGGTGAGGTGTTATGGACCTGCTGGTTAGGAGCACCCGGAATGACCTGATGAGTAAACTAGTAAGCGGAACAAGCTCTGGGAAAGTGGGAACTCTGCTGACCGCAAACTCTACTCCTATCACACACACTAGAAATAGCTGTGGAGCGTACCTAACTCTCCCTAGACTCCTCTTCACAGCCTAAGCGCTAACTACCCCTAAAGATAGAAATAGAGCCTAACCTTGCCTCAGAGAAATTCCCCAAAGGTAAAGGCAGCCCCCCACATATATTGACTGTGAGTTAAGAGGAAAGTCACAAACACAGGAATGAAACAGGTTTTAGCAAAGGAGGCCAGACTTCACTAAACAGTCAGAGGATAGAAAAGGGAACTATGCGGTCAGCACAAAAGACTACAAAAAAACACGCAGAGTAAGCAAAAAGACTCCCCACACCGACTCACGGTGTGGAGGTGCCACTCTGCACCCCAGAGCTTCCAGCTAGCAAGGGAATATCATGATAGCAAGCTGGACTAGAAATTAGCAGTACTAAGAAATATATTCAGGAAGCAGTAACAACAAATGAACTAGCAAAGACTTAGCTTCTGCTGGAGTAGACAGGTCCTCAGAGAAGTCCAAGAGAGATCTGAACCAATACTGATACATTGACAGCTGGCATGAAGTAACGATCTGAGTAGAGTTAAATAGGGAAGCCAGCCTAACAGTAAACGAGGTCCGCTGAGAAAGCAAACCTCAGAGACCAGCAGTTCCGCTCAAAGCCACCAGAGGGAGTCCAAGAGCAGAACGAACCAAAGTACCATTCATGACCACAGGAGGGAGTCCGAGAACGGAATTCACAACAGTACCCCCCCCTGGTGAGGGTCACTGAACCCTCACCAGGGCCCCCAGGCCGATCAGGACGAGCCAAATGAAAAGCACGAACTAAATCGGCAGCGTGGACATCGGAGGCAACAACCCAGGAATTATCCTCCTGACCATAGCCCTTCCACTTAACCAGGTACTGAAGCTTCCATCTCGAAATACGATAATCCAAAATTTTTTCCACCACATACTCCAACTCCCCCTCAACCAACACCGGGGCAGGAGGATCAACGGAGGGAACCATAGGCGCCACGTACCTCCGCAACAACGACCTATGGAACACATTATGGATGGCAAAAGAAGCTGGAAAGACCAAACAAAATGAGACAGGGTTGAGAATTTCAGAAATCTTATAAGGACCAATGAAACGAGGCTTAAACTTAGAAGAAACCTTCATAGGAACATAACGAGAAGACAACCAAACCAAATCCCCAACACAACGACGGCGGTTAGCGAAACGTTGAGCCTTCTCCTGGGACAACGTCAGATTGTCCACTACGTGAGTCCAAATTTGCTGCAACCTGTCCACCACAGAATCCACACCAGGACAGTCAGAAGGCTCAATCTGCCCCGAAGAGAAACGAGGATGTCACCACTCCTCGAATGCCCACTTCATAGCTAGCAGCTCCCGATTGCCAACATCATAATTACGCTCACCAGGCGAAAACTTTCTAGAAAAGAAGGCACATGGCTTCATCACAGAGCCATCAGAACTTCTTTGAGACAAAACAGCCCCTGCTCCAATCTCAGAGGCATCAATCTCGACCTGAAAAGGGAGCGAAACATCTGGCTGACGCAACACAGGGGCCGAAGAAAAACGACGTTTCAGCTCCTGAAAAGCCTCAACGGCCGCAGAGGACCAATTCACCACATCAGCACCTTTCTTTGTCAAATCAGTCAAAGGTTTAACCACACTAGAAAAATTAGCGATGAAGCGACGGTAAAAATTAGCAAAGCCCAGGAATTTCTGGAGGCTCTTCACAGATGTAGGTTGAGTCCAATCATAAATGGCCTGAACTTTAACAGGGTCCATCTCGATAGTAGAAGGGGAAAAAATGAAGCCCAAAAAGGAAACCTTCTGAACTCCGAAGAGACATTTAGACCCCTTCACAAACAAGGAATTAGCACGAAGGACCTGGAATACCATTCTGACCTGTTTCACATGAGACTCCCAATCATCCGAAAAGACCAAAATATCATCCAAATAAATATACAATCATGAATCTATCCAGATACTTTCAGAAGATGTCATGCATAAAGGACTGAAACACAGATGGAGCATTTGAAAGCCCGAATGGCATTGCCAGGTACTCAAAATGGCCCTCGGGCGTATTAAATGCTGTTTTCCATTCCTCGCCCTGTTTAATACGCACAAGGTTATACGCCCCTCGAAGATCTATCTTGGTGAACTAACTAGCCCCCTTAATCCGAGCAAACAAATCAGACAACAGAGGCAAAGGATACTGAAATTTGACCGTGATCTTATTGAGAAGGCGGTAATCTATACAGGGTCTCAGAGAACCATCCTTCTTGGCCACAAAAAAGAACGCTGCTCCAAACGGTGATGAAGACGGGTGAATAAGCCCTTTCTCCAAGGACTCCTTTATATAACTCTGCATAGCGGTGTGCTCTGGCACAGATAAATTGAAAAGTCGGCCCTTAGGAAACTTACTACCAGGAATCAAATTTATAGCACAATCACAATCCCTATGAGGGAGTAGGACACTGGATTTGGGCTCATCAAATACATCCTGGTAATCCGACAGAAACTCAGGGACTTCAGAAGGAGTGCAAGCAGAAATTGACACCAACGGAACATCGCCATGTACCCCTTGACAACCCCAACTAGACACAGACATTGATTTCCAATCCAATACTGGATTATGAACCTGTAGCCAAGGCAAACCCAACACGACCACATCATGCAAATTATGCAACACCAAAAAGCGAATATCTTCCTGATGTGCAGGAGCCATTCACATGGTCAACTGAGTCCAGTACTGAGGTTTATTCTTGGCCAACGGCGTGGCATCAATTCCCCTTAATGGAATAGGATACTGCAAAGGCTCCAAGAAAAAACCACAGCGCCTTGCAAACTCCAAGTCCATCAAATTCAGGGCAGCGCCTGAATCCACAAATGCCATAACCGAGTAGGATGACAAAGAGCAAATCAGAGTAACAGACAAAAGAAATTTAGGCTGTACAGTACCAATGGTGACAGACCTAGCGAACCGCTTAGTGCGCTTAGGACAATCAGAGATAGCATGAGTGGGGCCACCACAGTAAAAACACAGCCTATTCTGACGTCTGTGTTCTTGCCGTTCAGTTCTGGTCAAAGTTCTATCACATTGCATAAGCTCAGGCCTCTGCTCAGAGGACACTGCCAAATGGTGCACAATTTTGCGCTCACGCAAACGCCGATCAATTTGGATGGCCAAGGACATTGATTCATTCAGACCAGCAGGCGTGGGGAATCCCACCATAACATCCTTAAGGGCTTCAGAAAGACCCTTTCTAAAAATTGCTGCCAGGGCACACTCATTCCATTGAGTAAGCACAGACCATTTTCTAAACTTCTGACAATATATCTCTGCTTCATCCTGACCCTGACACAAAGCTAGCAAGATTTTCTCTGCCTGATCCACTGAATTCGGTTCGTCATAAAGCAATCCAAGCGCCAGAAAAAACGCATCTACATTAAGCAATGCAGGATCTCCTGGCGCAAGGGAGAATACCCAGTCTTGAGGGTCGCCACGCAACAAAGAAATAATAATTTTTACTTGCTGAATGGGGTCACCAGAGGAGCGGGGTTTCAAAGCAAGAAACAGTTTACAATTATTTTTGAAATTCAGAAACTTAGATCTATCCCCAGAAAACAAATCAGGAATTGGAATTCTAGGCTCTAACATCGGATTCTGAACTACATAATCTTGAATGCTTTGTACTCTTGCAGTAAGATGATCCACACAAGAGGACAGACCTTGAATATCCATATCTACACCTGAGTCCTGAACTACCCAGAGATTAAGGGGAAAAGAGAGACAAAACACACTGCAAAGAAAAAAAAATGGGTTCAGAACTTCTCTTATCCCTCTTTTGAGATGCATTAACACTTTGTTGGCCAGCTGTACTGTTATGGACCTGGTGGTTAGGAGCACCCGGAATGACCTGATGAGTAAACTAGTAAGCGGAACAAGCTCTGGGAAAGTGGGAACTCTGCTGACCGCAAACTCTACTCCTATCACACACACTAGAAATAGCCGTGGAGCGTACCTAACTCTCCCTAGACTCCTCTTCACAGCCTAAGCGCTAACTACCCCTAAAGATAGAAATAGAGCCTAACCTTGCCTCAGAGAAATTCCCCAAAGGTAAAGGCAGCCCCCCACATATATTGACTGTGAGTTAAGAGGAAAGTCACAAACACAGGAATGAAACAGGTTTTAGCAAAGGAGGCCAGACTTCACTAAACAGTCAGAGGATAGAAAAGGGAACTATGCGGTCAGCACAAAAGACTACAAAAAAACACGCAGAGTAAGCAAAAAGACTCCCCACACCGACTCACGGTGTGGAGGTGCCACTCTGCACCCCAGAGCTTCCAGCTAGCAAGGGAATATCATGATAGCAAGCTGGACTAGAAATTAGCAGTACTAAGAAATATATTCAGGAAGCAGTAACAACAAATGAACTAGCAAAGACTTAGCTTCTGCTGGAGTAGACAGGTCCTTAGAGAAGTCCAAGAGAGATCTGAACCAATACTGATACATTGACAGCTGGCATGAAATAACGATCTGAGTTGAGTTAAATAGGGAAGCCAGCCTAACAGTAAATGAGGTCAGCTTAGAAAGCAAACCTCAGAGACCAGCAGTTCCGCTCAAAGCCACCAGAGGGAGTCCAAGAGCAGAACTAACCAAAGTACCATTCATGACCACAGGAGGGAGTCCGAGAACGGAATTCACAACAGTGAGGTTCGAGGCCTGGACATGCACACCATCAGTGTAAACTCCAGGTAGAGTGTCAGTCAGGATTTCCCTAGTCTGAGGGAAATTGCAGGGGCCCGGGTTATTAGCTCTCGCTCACCAAGCGTTCCCTGACAGATTGCAACTGTAGTAGCCAGTTTTGCATTGATGGTTATCAAAAATAGAAAGACCCCGCATCATTTAAAAAAGTGTATTTATTTATAGTGCAGGCACTAGCTGATGAATACTCCCATCAGCTGTGCCTGCCTTCGCTGTTAGCAGCAGCAGGAGTATGTGAATGGGAGTAGTACTCACATCAGCCAACGCCTCTGTGACCGGAGGTAAACTTTTTACCACCAGTCACGGCTGCTGGCGGTCAGATGAAATGCAGCTCTCTGAACTGCTATAATGATCTTACCGCCAATCAGAGCCAGCAGTGTTTCTTGCGCTGTCATTCAGATAACAGAGTGGAAAGCATCCAATGTTCAGGATATTGAACCTGAACAATAACACAAACTTACTGGAGAAGTCCGTGTTCGGGATCCGTACCTGAACAGTAGGTGTTTTGTATGGAACCTGAACTTTAATGTTCGGGTTCACCCATCATTACTTATGGGGTCACTCTCTGCACTAGCTATTTCACTCAGCAGGTCCCAGGTAATGTCTGTTAGTGATGTTAGATGCCACTGGAGTGAGGGGAGATAACCGTGTTACACTGCTCATGTTTTAAGAGAACTTGTTTTATATTTTAGATGCATATTAACTAAATGATGTAATTTCACATACTAATTTCAAATTGTTGGTGTCATGCAGTAAAGCTCATCTGGGGGATATCCCACTGCAATCATCACAATGTAAATGATCATTTTCCTTACATCAATAGTCTATTTATACCAAAATAATACTTGTCACCCTACAAAATTAAACGATCATCAACCATGAAGTCAAAGTATGATGGAAGATATCCTGAAAAGTTTAAAAGGAGATAATGTTTGTCCTAAGTTTCTTTTGTTAGAAAATAAGAAAACGTGCTGTATTCATGGTCCACCAGTCCACCGACTGGCATTGGCTGTCTCGCAGAAGCCACATCAACAGTGCTGCAGTCAATGAGCAAGCTCAGTGACTCTGCCAGTGATCATATAATGCTCCTTTCAGAACTGCCTAGGTTATTATTTGGCTGCCACGGTGTCAACATTACATAAGCAGTGCAGACAGTGCCGGACATTAATGCAGCAGTGGTGACTCTCCCACAGATGAGCAGTTTGTTATTGTTTGTTTTTTACACACTGGAGCCAGGGCCGAACATTATGTGAAAGGGAACATCCCTTTTAAGCTGCTCTGAAAAATTATTTCAAGTACCCTAAATACCTAGGTAGTAACTGGAGGATATCTTTTATGTATTTCTTAACAAGATTTAGTTAATCTAAAATTCTTAGCAAATTATGAACATTCAATGTATTAGGATATATCTACCAGTCGAAAAATTTGTCCAGATGTTTGCTAGTTAAATAAATTAATGTCTATTCGTTAATTCCAATATTGTGCCAGCAGGAATGTTTTATAATGCAGACAATAGATGATTTAATGTAGTAATTCTTGTTTAGAATCTTAGGAGTATTTCATTTTGTTTTGTCCTCTAATTCACTGGGTGGATGCACTTTTGATGAATACGGGCAGGCGGGATATGTTAAAAGTTTGGCCTGTTGTATTTAACTTTGATTAGATTACATTTTTTTTTTTAACTCAATTTTCAAAAGTAAATTTAATTGTTGCAAATTCTGGAAGGAACATACTGTATTTATACGATCATTGGGTCCTGAAAGTTGTTTTTGTTGGAAACTTTACTCGTATCTATTTCTGAAACAGTATTATTTTATTTTCTTCTGCATTCCTTACAAAGTAATGGTTGCACATTATGCCATTTTTAATAGACTTAAAATCCCATTACGACTGACATGGATAAAGTGTTTTAGGACAAAACATGTTGGTAAAATTGGGTAAATAGAATGATTTTATATTAAATTTTTCAGAGAAAAAATAGCTGTTTCAATATTGCACATTCTAATGTATTTTATTGTGTATTTAATCAAATATGCTGTACCCACCCTTGTTTCACAAATGATAACTTCACCTTGTAGACATTCTCTTACCTAAACACTGATGGGATGCCATATTGTGATGATAGAATACTCTTGTAGGGAACAGAAGTTAGGCTCTGTGCACAGTCTTCCCATAATATAACTCCAATGCAAGTCTCCAGGGTATGCTACTATATAGGCATACAGTGGCCATCAGTATAGGAAAATGCAAAACATTATGGTGGCGCACATAACGCACTAAGGAAGTCTAAGAGCTCTCTTTTGCTCATCATTAGGTGAATAGAACTTTTAAGTAATATTTAAAAAGAGGTTGTCTACTATAGCACTGATGGCCTATTATTCAGTCTGAAAAATTGGGAAAACTTTGAAAGTATCCCCAAGTGCTGTTGCAAAAACCATCAAGGGCTACAAAGAAATTGGCTCACATGAGGACCGCCCCAGGAAAGGAAGACCAAGAGTCACCTCTGCTTCTGAGGATAAGCTTATCCGAGTCACCACCCTCAGAAATCGCAGGTTAACAGCAGCTCAGATTAGAGACCAGGTCAATGCCACACAGAGTTCTAGCAGCAGACACATCTCTACAACAACTGTTAAGAGGAGACTTTGTGCAGCAGGCCTTCATGGTAAAATAGCTGCTAGTAAACCACTGCTAAGGACAGGCAACAAGCAGAAGAGACTTGTTTGGGCTAAAGAACACAAGGAATAGCCTTTAAACAAGTTGCAAATCTGTGCTTTGGTCTGATGAGTCCAAATTTGAGATCTTTGGTTCCAACCACTGTGTCTTTGTGCGACGCAGAAAAGGTGAATGGATGGACTCTACTACATGCCTGGTTCCCACCGTGAAGCATGGAGGAAGAGGTGTGATGGTGTGGGGGTGCTTTGCTGGTGACACTGTTGGGGATTTATTCAAAATTGAAGGCATACTGAACCAGCATGGCTACCACAGCATCTTGCAGCGACACGCTATTCCATCTGGTTTGCATTTAGTTGGACCATCATTTATTTTTCAGCAGGACAATGACCCCAAACACACCTCCAGGCTGTGTAAGGGCTCATTGACCAAGAAGGAGAGTGATGGGGTGCTACGCCAGATGACCTGGCCTCCACAGTCACCAGACCTGAACCCAATCGAGATGGTTTGGGGTGAGCTGGACCACAGAGTGAAGGCAAATGGGCCAACAAGTGCTAAGCATCTCTGGGAACTCCTTCAAGATTGTTGGAAGACCATTTCCGGTGACAACCTCTTGAAGCTCATTAAAGGGAACCTGTCACCTGAATTTGGTGGGACCAGTTTTGGGTCATATGGGCGGGGTTTTTGGGTGTTTGATTCACCCTTTCCTTACCCACTGGCTGCATGCTGGCCGCAATATTGGATTGAAGTTCTTTCTCTGTCCTCCGGAGTACACGCCTGCGCAAGGCAATATTGCCTTGCACTGGCATGTACTCAGGAGGACAGAGAATGAACTTCAATCCAATATTGCAGCCAGCATGCAGCCATCGGGTAAGGAAAGGGTGAATCAAACACCCGAAAACCCCGCCCATATGACCCAAAACTGGTCCCACCAAATTTAGGTGACAGGTTCCCTTTAAGCTAATGCCAAGAGTGTGCAAAGCAGTCATCAAAGCAAAAGGTGGCTACTTTGAAGAACCTAGACTATAAGACATATTTTCAGTTGTTTTACACTTTTTGGGTAAGTATATAATTCCACATGTGTTAATTCATAGTTTTGATGCCTTCAGTGTGAATGTACAATTTTCATAGTCATGAAAATACAGAAAAATCTTTAAATGAGAAGGTGTGTCCAAACTTTTAGTCTGTACTGTATGCAGTTTATGGCTGAGGACACTATTAGTAAACAGAGCAGCTCCACAACTGAGCACTTCCAGCAACAACCAACAACTAGAACAGCTGCTCAGTGGGGTTGCTGGATACCGTAACCCCACTGATCAGACATTGAGTACCTAACCCAAAAATATAGGTGCGTCTTACAAAATTAGAATATCATCAAAAAGTCAATTTATTTCAGTTTTTCAATACAAAAAGTGAAACTCATATATTTTATAGAGTTTTTGCAAACAGAGTGATCTATTTGAAGTGTTTATTTCCATTAATGTTGATGATTATGGCTCACAGCTACTGAAAACCCAAAAGTCATTATCTCAGTAAATTAAAATAATTAACAAAAACACCTTAAAAGGCTTCCTAAGCATTTAAAAAGGTCCCGTAGTCTGTTTTAGTAGGCACCACAATCATGGGGAAGACTACTGACTTCACAGATGTCCAGAAGGCAGTCATTGACACACTACACAAGGAGGGTAAGCCACAAAAGGTCATTGCTAAAGAAGATGGTTGCTCACACAGTGCTGTATCCAATCATATTAATGGAAAGTTGATAGAAGGAAAACGTGTTGTATAAAAAGGTGAACTAGCAACTGGGATAATGGCAGCCTTGAAAGGATTGTTATGAAAAGGCAATTCAAAATTTTTGGGGGAGAGTCACAAAGAATGGACTACTGCAGGAGTCATTGCTTCAAAAGCCACCACACACAGATGAATCAATAACATGGGCTACTAGTGTCACATTCCTTGTGTGAAGCAACTCATGACCAGTAGACAATGCCAGAAGCGTCTTACCTGGGCAAAGGAGAAAAAGAACTGGACTGTTGCTTAGTGGTCCAAGGTGTTATAAGATGAAAGTACATTTTGCATTTCATTTGGAAATCAAGATCCCAGAGTCAGGAGGGAGAGTGGAGAGGCACACAATCCAATCTGCTTGAAGTCTATTTTGAAGCTTCCACAATCAGTGTCGATTTGGGAAGTCACGTCCTCTGCAGGTATATGTACACTCTGTTTTATCAAGACCAAAGTCAACACAGCCTTCTACCAGAATTTTAGAGCACTTCATGCTACCCTATGCCGACAAGCTTTTTGGAGATGGAAATTTCATTTTACATCAGTACTTGACACCTGACCACACTGCCAAAAGTACCAATACCTGTTTTAAATACAACAGTATCACAGGGCTTGATTGGCCAGCAAGCTCGCCTGACTTTAACCCTATAAAGAATCTCTGGGGTATTGTCAAGAGGAAGATGAGAGACACCAGACCCAACAAAGCAGATGAGCTGAAGGCTGCTATCAAAGCAACCTGGGTTTCCATAACACCTCAGCAATGCCACTGGCTGATTGCTTCCATGCCAAACCACATTAATGTAGTAATCCCCCAAAAAATATTGAGTGCATTTACTGAATATATATTTCAGTAGACCAACATATCAGATTTTAAAATCATTTTTCAAGCTGGTGTTATAAAGTATTCTAATTTACTGAGATAATGACATTTAGGTTTTCATTGGCTGCAAGCCATAATCATCAACATTGACAGAAATAAACACTTGAAATAGACCACTCTGTTTGTAATGAATCTATTTAATATATTAATTTTACTTTTTACTGTTTTGTATTGAAGAACTGAAATAAATTAACTTTTAGATGATATTTTTAACTTTGTGAGAAGCATCTGTAGGTCATCAATTTTAAAGTAGTGGACAACATCTTCAACATATTTTCTCAGTACCTGAAGCAGTGTGGACAAAGTAAAATGTATCCAAAATCATCACTTTAGCAGTTTGGAAAAACTGTAATGCAAAACATTTTAAAAGATAACCTGTCAGGTCTCCAAATACTTTTAACCCGCAGATATAGGGTTAAATTGCTGCTTAATAGCATTATAATGCTTTCCGGCCACCTTATTGAAAGTGAGGCTCCTGGGAGAAAATGAACACTTGGGAGGGATCTATTTTCAGTCAAATAGGCATGCGAGTGGCGAGTTACGAGTGGCAATTGTAATGTTAGTATCTGGCAGATTATTCCCATATTTACAGGTTAATAGCATTTGGGACATGACAGGTTTCCTTCACTATGTTTTGAAAAAAAAAGTATCTTATCAGTATATAGCCATGAGAATGTAAGTACTTTGCATGTATAACTGTCTCTAAGCATGACTGAGACATTTCTAGAAAATGGACAAAAGGACAAGTCCAGAGAGAACCTTAAATATGTCATGAAATGTATTGTAATTTGAAGAAGCTGTGAATCAGGGAAATGAATGGCCACTGAAGGCTGGGACACGGAATATGGCTGAAAAAAAGAATAATTCAGTGCACAAAGATTATTTCAATTGATCTTGACAAAATCGTTAATCTGCAAAAGGTTAGCCAATAGAGAAGAAAATGCACCCTTGTGAGTTACTCCCAACAGTTCAACTACTGTACTTCAGAAATCAATCAGTTAAGGGACTTTAATGCAATTTATTTTAGTCAGCAGGACAAAAGCACTTAGAAATACAGTATCTGCTTACTGATACATGTGGTTTCTTTGACCTAAGGTGCTAATTCTTCACAGCAGACAGTCAAACTGTAATGGAATTCAAGCTACTATTTAGTCGAAATTATGCCTGATGGTATCTGACAGCTTTATTTTAAGTACATGTTTGGAAATGAAGGAATCATTTTATTCCGAGTTAGTCTTTGAATGGAATAACAGAAACAAAACGTACAATTTGTACAATTTCATTATTTTCTTTCAGTACAAAAGCGATCAAAAATCTATTAATTCAAACACAAATAATGTTACTTTTTTACATTACTGCCTAATTGCTGTGTTCATAATTAATTAGAAAACTACAGAAGGGGTAAACAATTACATTTTATTTAAAGTGCAATGTCTACATAATAGGTAAAGGCCACCCTGATGTGAATAATAATTCAAGAAACTTTGTTTACAGAATGTTATATATAAAATAAATTGTGATACAGTTACTGTAATTATCTAACAATTTACAAAAATGAAGGGGTTGCACATTTACAAAAACTAGAAAAATTGAGGACAATAGTTGATAAAATTCTTAAAGAAATACCTATTTTTATTAAGTAATCATTGCATAATCGTAAAACCCCCTCAGCACTACTTTGTGAACAGATTAAAATTGTTCTCCTGGAATTTTAAATTTATCTAATTTTGAATGTGTATATATATATATATATATATATATATATATATATATATATATATATATATATATATATATATATATATATATATATATATACCGTATATACTCGAGTATAAGCCGACCCGAGTATAAGCCGACCCCCCTAATTGTGCCACAAAAAACTGGGAAAATTAAATGACTCAAGTATAAGCCTAGGGTGGAAAATGCAGCAGCTACCGGTAAATGTCAAAAGTAAAAATAGATACCAATAAAAGTAAAATTAATTGAGACATCAGAAGGTTAAGTGTTTTTGAATATCCATATTGATTCAGGAGCCCCATATAATGCTCCATAAAGTTTATGATGGCCCCATAAGATGCTCCATATTAAAATATGCCCCATATAATCCTGCATAAAGGTTAATAATGGCCCCATAAGATGCTCCATAGACACATTTGCCCAATATAATGCTGCACAAATGTTGATTATGGCCCCATAAGATGCTCCATAAAGATATTTGCCCCATATAATGCTGCACAAACCTTGATTATGCCCCCATAAGATGCTCCATAAAGATATTTACGCCATATAATGCTGCACAAACCTTGATTATGGCCCCATAATATGCTCCATAAAGATATTTGCGCCATATAGTACTGCAGAAACGTTGATAATGGCCCCATAAGATGCTCCATAAAGATATTTGTGCCATACAGTGCTGCAGAAATGTTGATTATGGCCCTATAAGATGCTCCATCCAGACACTTGCCCCATTTGATGTTGCTGAGTTAAAAAAAAAATCACATACTCGCCTCCCCGTTACTCAAGCCCCCGGCACTTTCAATATTCACCTGACTTTGTTCTGGCACCGCTCCATTTTCAGCGTCTTCTGCACTGACGTTCAGGCAGAGGGCGTGCACTAACCACGTCACCGTGCCCTCTGACCTGAGCATCACTGCAGAAGATGCTGAAGACGGAACGGCACCCGGAATGAGAAGAGGTGACTATCGTGCAGCGCTCCCCTCCCTGTTATACTCACCTGCTCCTGGCGCTATGCAGTCCCTGCTTCCCCGGCGCTGGCAGCTTCTTCCTGTACTGAGCGTTCACCATTACTGCTCATTACAGTAATGAATACGCGGCTCCACCCCTATGGGAGGTGGAGTCGCATATTCATTACTGTAATGAGTGGTACCATGTGACCGCTCAGTTCAGGAAGCAGCAGGGGCGCCGGGGAGCCAGGGACCTGCAGGGACCGCTCCAGTAGCAGGTGAGTATAATTAGACAGCCCCCGCTCCCCCTCCCCTGCCGACCCCTGGGTATGACTCCAGTATAAGCCGAGAGGGGGACTTTCATCCCAAAAAAATGGGCTGAAAATCTCAGCTTATACTCGAGTATATACGGTAATAATGCAGTATGTTATCTTTGTAGCAGGCATACTTTGAGAATCTGATTCAAAAAGTTTATCCTTGTCCTCTTCAGATTCAAATAATGACCATAGTTTTCCTATGCCCACTCCCCCTCCTCCATTCTATAGCCCAGACTCGAGCCCGTTACCATTTTTAACACTTGACAATCTCCTGATTCTTTCACTTCCTTCTTTGGAACTTTTTATAATGTCTAAGATTTTTCTTATCTTCCTATCTCCAACGTTATAGGGTTTACCTTTTGTAAAACTGGTATGGTAACACATTTTCCTCTATCTTAAGATTATATTTTTGACAATGTTGTTTATGTCATTACAGGAAACTAGAATAACCTTTCTTAAAAGCCGTTCTATGCTACTGACATTTTTATTCAATTTAATTGATTAAGTCTGACCACATTTGTATTTTTATTCAATATAATTAAGTCTTACCATAAAATCTGGATACAGTGTACTTTTTACTTTAAGTTTTCAGCATTTTCATTTATAAGGTCATATTAAAGTTGGAAAAATAATAAATAAGATAATTACAGATGATCTTCAGTTGGAGGAACCCCCACTCTCCGGCCTCAAGATACACCCTATTCTCATATATCGACAGAAAAAAAAATATAGGGTGTATTAAAAAACTGAAAAAAAAGCTTTAAATACTAATATATTGGGAGAATGGATGGAGCAAACTCCATTATAGTTGTAGTTTTTGAGTATATTGTATTATATGAACTCCAGAAATACACGGTTATATCTTCTATTTAGGATTAGTTCAATTTCAATTTTGGATATTGAGAGAAAATTAAACTGCTATCATCATGGTATGTAAGGTGCAGTAGATTAAACCCTGTAAAGGTATACTTTATAGTGGTATCTTCACCGTCCTAAGAGAAAATCTAAAGGAAAAGGGTCTATCCTAATGACAGATTACTTAAATATTTCCTCATCACTATGAACCTTCATCTGGAATATCTTAAAGTTGGGATCACATTAATCTTTTTATTCCATTATTTGTTCAGGTCAGTATTAGTCATTTGAACTGGATACTCTGAAGGAATGGGAGTCAGTGAAGAGATTTGCAGAGGGGAGATGCCGAGGAGTAGCGAGTAGAGAGATGAATTAGTTGGGCTGCAGAGTTAAGGATGGACTGGAGAGGTGCGAGAGTGCAAGCAGGGAGGCCACAGAAAAGAATGTTGCAGTAGTCGAGGTGTGAGATGATGAGGGCATTCACAAGCATTTTAGTAAATTGAGGGTTGAGGAAAGGACGAATTCTGGAAATATTTTTGAACTGGAGGCGACAGGAGGTGGAAAGATCTTGGATGTGCGGTTTGAAGGACAGGGCAGAGTCAAAGGTTACTTCCAGGCAGCGGACTTCCGATACCGGGGAAAGTGTGATGTCATTTATTATGATAGATAGATCTGGTAACAAAGATCTGAGAGATGGAGGAAAGATGATGAATTCAGATTTGTCCACATTGAGCTTGAGGAAGCGAGAGGAGCAGAAGGAGTATATGGCTTGAAAGACACTCTGGGATTCCGGACAGCAGAGAGGTGACATCTGGGCCAGAGAGGTAGATCTGAGTGTCATCAGTATTACATGAGTGATGTCTTTTTCAATTTTTACAATATGTCAGAAACTGGACAGTATAGACCTCCATACAGAATTTTGGGCACCACATAATGCTCCAGACAGTATTATAGACCTCACATAGTCTTTCATACAGAATAATGAGCCCATACATTGTTCCATGCAGTATTAAGAGTACCACATAGTGCTCCATACAGAACAATGATCCCCATATATTGCGGAAGAGCCTTGAGGAGAGAATTTGAATATTCCCAGTGCCTTCTGGGATAAGTGAAGAGTCTCCGTGAGCTCAAAGAACACTGGATTTTGGCTGTTGCAGCTGAAAGGAGGACATCGATAAACCAAGGGAAGAGTCCTGAGGAGAGAATTTGAATATTCACAGTGCCTTCTGGGATAAGCGAAGCATCTCCGTGAGCTCAAAAAACATTGGATTTTGGTTGTTGCAGCTGAAAGAAGGACATCGGTAAACCAGGGGAAGAGCCCTCAGGAGAGAATTTGCATATACCCAGTGCCTTCTGGGATAAGTGAAGAGTCTCCATGAGCTCAAAGAACACTGGATTTTGGCTGTTGCAGGTGAAAGGAGGACATCGGTAAACCATATCTCCCGGAGCACGAATTTTGGCACATTTCTCACCGTTTTGATATTTTTTTAACAATAAGAACATGGAAGAGGCCAGGAGCCATTTGGTGAGCTGCGTTTCTTGCTACATGTTCACAGACTTATCAGTGGAAAAGCCAAACGTCACGTGCCAGAAATGCAAGCTTGTGTCCCTGTTGGAGGAAAAGTTACAAAATCTAGAAGAAAGGTTAGCTACATTGAAAATCATTAAGGAAGGTCAAGAGTTCTTAGACAGAGCAAAATTATCTCTTCATGTTACAGGAAGAGAAGAAATTCGAAGTGCACCTGAAGAAACAGAAGAATAGAAGCATGTGACCCAGAGAAGCAGGAGGATCAAGAGGCAGTCAGCACCCATGCTGCTCAGGAACTAGTACCAGGCTCTCACGCAGGAGAACGACGAAGAAATACTTCAAGATAAGGCTTTACCCACAAAGAACAACCTTGGACACCCTCAGAGTCCTCCTGGATGGAGGAAGAAAAATGTAGTGAAGAAGAAATGGAGAGTTGTGGTCATGGGGGATTCCCTGTTGAGAGGAACAGAGGCTGCAATCTGCAGACCGGATATAACCTCAAGAGAAATGTGCTGTCTTCCAGGTGCAAAAATTAAAGATGTGTCTAACAGGATATCAAGATTCTTCAGACCAACAGACGACCACCCATTCCTGCTAATACATGTGGGGACAAATGACACCCCAAAAAACGACCTGGAAACAATCTGCAGTGACTTTGAAAACTTAAGTAAGAAAGTGAAAGAACTGGGAGCGCAGGTTGTCTGCTCTTCCATCCTTCCAGTGGATGGCCATGGAATAAGGAGGTGGAATAAGATTCTGCAGGTGAATAACTGGTTACGTCGATGGTGCCGTCAATAAGGATTTGGATTTCTAGATCATGGAGTGAATTACCAATACGATGGATTACTTGCTAGAGATGGGGTGCACCTTACGAAGACTGGAAAACATGTATTTGGAAGTGGCCTCGCTACACTCATCAAGAGAGCTTTAAACTAGAACATTGTGGGAAGGGAAGCAAAAGGCCAGGAAAAGCCATGCATCTGACAAATACTATTGAGAACTCTGCTATTAGAAGTGGAAAGGAAGAACAAAGATGAAAATATTGGAGAAAGAGAAACCAATCACAAACTAAAATGTTTCTATATGAATGCACAAAACATGGGTAACAAACAAGTAGAATTGGAACTACCGTATTTTCCGGCGTATAAGATGACTTTTTAACCCCTGAAAATCTTCTTAAAAGTCGGGGGTCGTCTTATACGCCGGGTAACGCCTTGTACGCCGGGTGTATATGGTGGGGGGGGAGTGGTCCTGATGACGACGAGGGGGCGTCTCACAGGAAAGTGAGTATCCCCTATTACCTCATCATAGCGCTGCAGCGTGGGGTCTCTGTGCTGGGAGCGGCGGCTGCTGTGCTGTGGGGCGGCGGCGGCGTATCTTCATGCAGTCGGGGCTCCTCCGGCATCTCCTTAAAGCTTGGAGGCCCCGCGGCGCTGGCAGCTCCATCGGTACAATGCGGTGGCCTCCGGGAAAATGGCCGCTGCTCAGATTCAGATCTCGTGTCCCGAGATCTCGGGACGAGATCTGAATCTGAGCATGCGCCGCCCCCAGCGGCCATTTTCCCGGAGGCCACCGCATTGCACCTATTGAGCTGCCTCCGGGAAAATGGCCACTGCTCAGATTCAGATCTCGTCTCCCGAGATCTTGGGACGAGATCTGAATCTGAGCAGCGGCCATTTTCCCGGAGGCCACCGCATTGTACCGATGGAGCTGCCAGCACCGCGGGGCCTCCGAGCTTTAAGGAGATGCCGGAGGAGCCACGACTGCATGAAGATACGCCGCCGCCCCACAGCACCAGAGGCCCCACACTGCAGAAGAGGAGCCGCCGCCCCACAGCACAGCAGCCGCCGCTCCCAGCACAGAGACCCCACGCTGCAGCGCTATGATGAGGTAATGGGGGATACTCACTTTCCTGTAAAACGCCCCCCTCGTCGTCATCAGGACCACTCCCCCCCCCAAAAGGCACATATTCACCTATAAGACGACATAAGGTGTATAAGAATACCCCCGACTTTTAAGAAGATTTTATATTTTAAGTGGTAAAGTTGGGGGGTCATCTTATACGCCCAGTCGTCTTATACGCCGGAAAATATGGTACTAACACAGGAGAAGAAATATGATGTCATTGGAATCACTGAAACTTAGTGGGACGATACACATGATTGGAATATAAAGCTAGAAGGATACAACTTATTTGCAAGAAACAGACTTGATAAACGAGGAGGAGGTGTCGCATTGTATGTTAGAAAAGCATATATCTGCACAGAGATTGAAGCTTCAGAGACTGGGAATTCTGTGGAAACTGTTTGGGTAAGAATATAAGGACAGAACAATGGAAAGGACACCATTGTAGGCATTTACTACAGGCCGTATAAATGAAATGGGTTGGTGCAAAGTGATCCTACACAGAGGTATTTGCTGCAGAATGACAGACAACACCACAAAATTGTCAATAAAAACAACTTAACCCCTTCATGACCTTGGGATTTTTTGTTTTTCCGTGTTCGTTTTTCACTCCCCTCCTTCCCAGAGCCATAACTTTTTTATTTTTCCGTCAATTTGGCCATGTGAGGGCTTATTTTTTGCGGGATGAGTTGTACTTTTGAACGACCTCATTGGTTTCAGCATGTCATGTACTAGAAAACGGGAAAAAAATTCCAAGTGCAGTGAAATTGCAAAAAAACTGCAGTCCCACACTTGTTTTTTGTTTGACTTTTTTGCTAGGTTCACTAAATGCTTAAACTGATCTACCATTATGATTCTCCATGTCACTGCGAGTTACTAGACACCTAACATGACTAGGTTATTTTTTACCTAAGTGGTGAAAAAAAATTCCAAACTTTGCTAAAAAAAAAAAAAAATTGAGCCATTTTCCGATACTCGTAGTGTCTCCATTTTTCATGATCTGGGGTCGGTTGAGGGCTTATCTCTTGTGTGCCGAGCAGGCATTTTTAATTATAGCATTTTGGTGCAGATACGTTCTTTTGATCGCCCATTATGGTATTTTAATGCAATGTCGCGGCCACCAATAAAAACGTAATTCTGGTGTTTCGAATTTGTTTCTCGCTACGCTGTTTAGCGATCAGGTTAATGCTTTTTTTCATTGATAGATCGGGCAATTCTGAACGCGGCGATACCAAATATGTGTAGGTTTGATTTTTTTATTGATTTATTTTGATTGGGGCGAAAGGGGGGTGATTTAAACTTTTATATTTTTTTTATTTTTTTCACATTTTTTTAACTTTTTTTTTACTTTTGCCATGCTTCAATAGCCTCCATGGGAGGCTAGAAGCAGGCACAGCATGATCGCCTCTGCTACATAGCAGCGATCTGCTGTTCGCTGCTATGCAGCAGAAAATCAGGTGTGCTGTGAGCGCCGACCACAGGGTGGTGCTCACAGCTGCCAGGGATCTGTAACCATAGAGGTTTCAAGGACCTCTATGGTTACCATTCAGAAGCATCGTCGACCTCCGATCATGTAACGGGGGTCGGCGATGCCGTCATTTCCGGCCGCCCGGCCGGATGCGGTAGTTAAATGCCGCTGTCTGCGTTTAACAGTAGCATTTAACTTGTTAATAGGCCCGGGCAGATCGCGATTCTGCCCGCGCCTATTGCGGGCACATATCAGCTGTTCAAAACAGCTGACATGTCCCGGCTTTGATGCGGGCTCACCGCCGGAGCCCGCAACAAAGTGGGGCTTCTGACCTCGGACGTACTATCCCGTCTGAGGTCAGAAAGGGGTTAATATACTATATAGTTTGCGCAAAAATACCTTGTGAAAAAGAATAACAAATTTATTATAAAATCCATAAACAACTAGATTCAGCCAATCGGCTGTTCATATTAAAAACCAAGTAGAATAAATACAAATGAAGTACCAAAAGTCAAATTGACTAGCTCCAAAGCGTGTGAAGTTTAAACGATTGATGCATAGAGTCTCTCACAGTAAATTGTTTGAAGATAAAGCTGTATGTAATACGTGATGTTAGGGTTACCTCTATAACCGAGATGCTGAAGTCCGTATTGCGGGATTCTTCTCTGGAGATGATTGCAGCAAGAGGAAAAAAAGTACTTTCAGGAGCGCGGTCCCGGCCAGTGACACACGCTCCTTGAGCCTGCTACCCAATGGCGTGCGAGCGTGTAGAAGCTCGTGGTTGAAGTCCACAGCAGTAGAGTAGACCAGCAGGACCTTGCATGATGTAAGTTGTCACGCAATCAGCGAGGATAAGAGGGGTTGTAAGGACCAGTTCCTACACGTTTCGGAGAATGAAGGAGACCATGTTCTCCGAAACGAGTAGGAACAGGTCCTTACGATGCCTCTTATCCTTGCTGGTCACATGACAACTTACGTCACGCAAGGTCCTGCTGGTCTACTCTACTGCTGTGGACTTCAACCACGAGCTTCTACACGCTCGCACGCCATTGGGTAGCAGGCTCAAGGAGCGTGTGTCACTGGCCAGAACCGCGGTCCTGAAAGTACATTTTTTCCTCTTGCTGCAATCATCTCCAGAGAAGAATCCTGCACTACAGACTTCAGCATCTCAGTTATAGAGGTAACCCTAACATCACGTATTACATACAGCTTTATCTTCAAATCCATATACTGTGGGGGACTCTATGCATCAATCGTTTAAACTTCACACGCTTTGGAGCCAATAAATTTGACTTTTGGGATTTCATTTGTATTTATTCTACTTGGTTTTTAATATGAACAGCCGATTGGCTGAATCTAGTTGTTTATGGATTTTATAATAAATTTGTTATTCTTTTTCACAAGGTATTTTTGCGCAAACTATGTAGTATATTAATTTACTACAGGCCACCTGTGCAAGCTGACAATATGGATGAACTCTTTATGTGTCAAATGGCCAAGTTCTCCAAAAAATATGGCACAGATTTCATGGGAAATTTCAACTATCCAGACATTTGTTGGGAATCTCTCTTAGGCAAAACTAACAGGTCAAACAAATTCTTATCTTCTCTTGCTGACAACTTTATCTTCCAAATGGTAGGAGAGACAACAAGGGGATCTGCTACCTTAGATCTAATCCTTATAAACAGGAAGGAAATTGTTGAGGAGGTAAGAGTGGCTGGGACCCTAGGAGGTAGCGACCATGCTATTTTAGAATTTTGGATAACTAGAGGAGGAAGACCTGTGAAGACTCAGACTTTAAGGTTAGGTTTCAGAAAGGCAGATTTTAAGGGACTCAGAAAGAGAATTGGAGGGATCCAATGGCTGGATATCCTTAAGGACAAAAATGTCCAGGAAGGATGGGAAATTTTTAAAAATGAAATTCTTAAAGCACAATCGTTAATAATTTCAAAAAGAGGGAAGAATACAAAGCATTTAAGGAAACCAGGATAGATGAACACAGAACTTAAACATATGCTAAAAAGAAAGAAAGAAATGTTTAGCAAACGGAAAGAGGGAGGCATATCTAAAGAAGAATATAATGCAGTCTGCAGAATCCACAGGGCACAAATCAGATTATCTAAAGCTGACAGTGAATTAAGGCTTGCAAGAGATGACAAAAGCAATAAAAAAAGATTTTGGGGATATGTCCAAAGTAAAAGAAAAGTCAAAGATGCTATAGGATTTTTACAGGATGAAAATGATGAAATGGTAAGAAAGGATGTTGAGAAGGCTGAACTTTTAAATTCCTATTTTGCATCTGTTTTCTCTCAGAAAGGAAATGTACATCAACTGATTTTCACTGTCCTATTACGGAAAGAGAAGAATCCAGGATATCTGTAAACAGAAAGATAGTGAGGAAACACTTAGCTAACATAAATTAATTCAAGTCTCCAGGTCCAGATGAATTACACTCCAGAGTACTGAAGGAGATAGCAGAAGAAATTTTTGAACCACTCTCCATAATCTATGAAAATTCTTGGAGAACAGGAGAAGTCCCAGAAGACTGGAGAAGAGAAAATGTTGTTCCTTTCTTCAAAAAGAGGAAGAAGGTGGACCCAGGGAACTATAGGCCGGTGAGTCTGACTTATATACCAGGAAAGATCTTTGAACAAATTATTAAACAACATGTATGTAAGTGCCTGGATAAGAATGAAGTTATTAACCAGACTCAGCATGGGTTTGTAACTAATAAGTCATGTCAGACTAACTTAATTTCCTTCTATGACAGAATCACTGACTGGGTGGATCAGGGAAATGCTGTAGATATAGTATATCTTGACTTCAGCAAAGCATTTGACAAAGTATCTCACACAATTCTTATTGAAAAAATGACTAAGTATGGAATGGACAAGGCAACTGTTAGGTGGAATCATAACTGGCTTAGTGATCGGACCCAAATATTGGTCGTAAATGCCTGTACATCCAGTTGGAATAATGTCTCAAGTGGGGTACCACAGGGCCCTGTCCTGGGCCCTGTATTGTTCAACACTTTTATCAATGATTTAGATGAAGGAATTGAGAGTAAACTGATTAAATTTGCTGATGACACAAAGCTAGGAGGGATAGCTAACAATAGAGAAGAGAGAGAGAGGATTCAAAAAGATATAAATAAACTGGAGCAGTGGGCAGCAACTAACAAAATGGCTTTTAACAAGGTAAAATGCAAAGTACTACATCTGGGCAATAAAAATCAAAAAAATCATATACAGAATGGGAGGAATAGGGCTAAGCAACAGCACATGTGAAAAAGACTAGGGTATGCTAATAGATCACAGACTGAACATGAGTCAACAGTGTGATGCTGCAGCAAAAAAATTCTGGGATATATTAACAGAAGCATACAGTCTAGATCACTTGAAGTCATTATTGCCCTCTACTCTTTGGTCAGAACTCCTCTGGAATACTGTGTTCAGTTTTGGGCACCACATTTTAAAAAAGACATTAACAAACTGGAGCAGGTTCAGAGAAGAGCGACCAGAATGGTGACCGGTCTGCAAACCATGTCCTATGAGGATCGTTTACAGGATTTGGGAATGTTTAGCTTGCAAAAAAATAGACTGTGAGAAGACTTAATAGCTGTCTACAAATATCTCAATATATCACATTGTAGAAGGATCCACTTTATTCTCATTTACACAAGGAAAGACTAGAAGCAATGGGATGAAACTGAATGGGAGGAGACACAGATTAGATATTTCAAAAATCTTTTTGACAGTTAGGGTGATCAATGAGTGGAATAGGCTGCCATGAGAGGTGGTAAGTTTTCTTTCAATGGAGGTCTTCAAACCGAGGTTAGACTGTCTGGGATGACTTAGTGTGTCCTGCTTTGAGCAGGGGGTTGGACCAGATGACCCAGGAGATCCCTTCCAACTCTACCATGCTATGATTCTTTGATTCTATGCTCCATACAATATTAACGGCACCACAAGTGCTCCAAGTCCTTACAGAACAATGAGCCTCATATATTGCTCCATACAGTTTTATGGGCACCACACAGTGCTCCATATAGAATAATGATCCCCACATATTACTTCATACAGTATCATGGGCACCACAGTGCTCCATGCAGAATAATGAGCCTCGTATATTGCTCCACACAGTGTTATGGGCACCACATAGTGCTCCATATAGAATAATGAGCCCCATATATTGCTCCATACAGTATTATGGGCACCACAGTGCTCTATGCAGAATAATGAGCCCGTATATTGCTGCATACAGTGTTATTGGCAACACATAGTGCTCCATATAGAATAATGATCCCCATATATTGCTCCATACAGTATTATGGGCACCACAGTGCTCCATGCAGAATAATGAGCCCGCATATTGCTCCATACAGGATTATGGGCACCACATAATGGTCCATGCAAAATAATGGGCCCCATATATTGCTCCATACATAATGGTTCTACCTACATATGTTTCTGCACACTGCACATCTAGCATTTAGACTTGCAAAATAATGAACAATAATCACAATGACTATTAGCCAATAAACATTGTTTTTCTAATTTACAGCCAAAATGCCATGACATTTGAGAAATTGCATTAGTCTTGTCTCTTGTTGTTTCATAAATATAATGCAATCAATCTATACAGTTTCCTTTGATTTACAAAGGAAAAACAATGTAAAAATCATTTGTTTTCCATCTGATTGATTTGTGGTGTGGTGCACAGCTGGCAGTTTAGTGTAATCTCAAAGTAATAGTAAGAAAACTTTTTCTTCTTTTGCTTTGTTTTCACGGTAAAAATGAAAACTAGACAATATAACTCTCAGCCATAAGAAATAGTTAGGATTTAATTGCATCTGAGTTACCTTTTGCTGGGAGCAAGCAATTGAAATGATATATCCATACCCTAATGCTCAGTGAGTAAGATGAGAGCAGCAGAATTCTGTAATGAAAATGTTCCTCTATGGGATTAGCCTTGTTTTCATGATAAGCAGGGTGGTATATGTAACAAAACAGCCACACATAACCATGAGGAACTGCAGTGGAAGTTGCTGTAGGATATTTATATAGTGAAGATCCTATTTGATGGATTTAACTGTCTATTCTGTCTATTCTTTGAAAACATTCATTGTATCCATATTATTCTATTTTCTGAAAAGAAAAACCACTTAACAGTGTCTGAATTTGTCCCAGCTATAGAAGTACATATATTAAAAAGAAAATCTCTATTTATTTACACTTAACTGCCATGGTCATAAAATTATGGATGCATTTGTCAATTTCTGCATGCAATATTTGCTATTTTTACTTAAGGTGGAACATTTTTATCTGAAATCAGGCATCAAATATTAAATATAGTATAATTCACCTCAATACACCTCGAATACTGTTTAAGCAATGTTTCTCATATAATTGATTGCTTACGTATTGTGCTATTGCTTTAACATTTTTTTCATTATGAACTGTTATACAGTGGTGGTTAACCCCTTAACGAATGCCAATACCCATTAAAAAAGCAGTCGTAAAGGGGTCATGGTTCCCTCATTACTGCTTTAAAACAGCGATCAGTAATAAGTGAATAGCACACTCCACATGTGACAACTGTACAAAACAGCCAACACCATGCAGTATTGGCCATTTTTTTATCAATCGCGACAGAGGTATTTAAGTGGTTGAAAGTGGGTTTAAAAAAACCTTTGACAGAACTGACTAAGTGCAACACCAAGAGATGAGGGGAAGGGAGCCCAATGCTAGGAAAGGGGGGAGTGGAGAACCCTAGACAGAGCTAAAGTCACCCTGCCTGCCCTAAACATCCAATCAGAGACTGGGAGGTGCTGGGCTTCTTGCAGGTGCTCCTTGTTTCTAATTCATTCCTTGTTTCTAATTAATTCCTCTCAGCTCAGATGTCTGCCAATTGTAGCATTTGTACTCATGACAGTACCCCCCTTCTACGAGTGGCCTCTGGTACTCAGAACCAAGTTTCTAGGGATAAGAAGCATCAAATGAATAAACTAGCCTTGGGTCATTCACCTCTGATTCTGAGATTCTTTCCTCTGGACTGTAACCTTTCCAGTGCACCAATTATTGTAGGGAACAGTGTTGGAGGTGAGAATCTACAATCCTCGAAATCTGAAACACTTGATTTTCATCAACCATTATTGGGGAGCTGGTATGGTGATGACTCAAGTTGTTCCACATACTTCTTGAGCAAAGACCTATAGATGAGATTGTGGATTATAAGAGCCTGAGGTAGCACAAGATGAAACAGTGCTGGATTAATGATGGCTGTTATTTTATAGAGACCAATAAATCTTGCTCCCAACTTCCAGGAGGGAACCTTCAACTTGATGTTCCTGGTAGACAACCACACAGTCATTCACATTCAGGTCTGGACCTGGCAAGCATTTTTGCACCTGTCTCCCATAATTTTCAAATTACTCAGAACCTCTGCCACACTGAGGAAAATGATGAAAATGTTCCTCTTGCAGAACTCCTGAAGCCCCTCCCTTCTAATAGTACCAAACTGTGTATGGTAACAATATGCACCAAAGAATGTTGACCTGCTGGTAGATTCTTCAAGGTGATTATTGATAGCAAATTCTGCCAGTGGTAAGTCCAGTCTTCCTGATTTTCTGAGAAAAAACACCTGAGGTAGGTCTCCAAATTCTGGGTAATGCTTGGTTTGTCCATTCAACTGGGAATGGAAGGCAGAGGAAAAGGACAACTGCACTCCAAGTCAAAAACAGAACTCCCTCCAGAACTTGGAAACAAACTGGGTCACCCCGATCTTACACCACATCGGAGGGAACCCCATGAAGATTCACGATCTAATTTATAAACACCTGAACAAGCATCTTGGCATTCGGAAGTACCGGTAATTTGACAAATTTAACCATTTTACTGAACCTATCTACAACCACAAAAACCACAGTCTTGCCTGCAGATACCAGTAGGTCAGTAATAAAATGCATGGACAAGTATGTCCATGGTCTACTAGGAATAGGTAGAGGAAGAAAAGTACCAGACCAACGGGTACGTGATACTTTAGAATGTGTTCAGATACTACAAGCAGCTACTTGTTCAACCACATCCCAATGCAACCCCGGCCACCAAAAATTATGAGAAAAGAGGTCCTGGGTTGCCTTACTACCTGGATGGCCAGAAAGCACAGTGTTGTGATGTTCCCCAGTTACTTTGCGGTGCAGATTTGGTGGCACAAATAACCTTCCTGGAGAACAGGAGACCTGGGCTTCCAGCACCTCACCCTTCAGCTCAGGGTACAATGCTGAAATGACTACCCCTTCTGCAAAATCAGGACACCGTCCTCAAGGTCAACACCACCAGGGAATTCCAGGACGAAGCATCAGCTTTGACATTTTTGACCCCTGAATGGAAAGTGACTACAAAATTGAACCTAGTAAAAAACAGGGACCATCTAGCTTGCCTAGGGTTGAGACGTTTATCCTATTGAAGTTATGACAAGTTCTTATGGTCAGTGATAACAGTAATAGGATGGACATCCCCCTCCAACCAATGTTGCCATTCTTCAAATGCTAATTTAAATGTCAAAAGATCCCTATTACCCATGTCATAATTTCTCTCAGCCGAAGAAATTTTTTTAGAAAAGAAGGCGCATGGATGCCATTTACCAGGGGAAGGACCCTAAGATAACACAGCCCCAACCCCAACTTCCGACACATCAACCTCTACAACAAAGGGCTGGGAAACATCAGGTTGACTAAGTATAGGAGCCATGGCAAAACAGGTCTTAAGGGAGGAAAAAGCCCTCAGGGCATAGTCCAACAATTTGGAAAAGTCCAACCCCTTCCTTGTCATGTCATTGAAGGGTTTCACAATTGCTGAATAATTCCAGATGAATTTCCAGTAAAAATTAGTAAAGCCAAAAAAACATTATAGGGCCTTCAAGATCTCAGGATGATTCCAATAAAAGACAACATGGATCTTCTCTGGATCCATCCAAAAACCTGAAGATGACAACAGGTACCCCAAAAACTGCACATCCTGGACGTCGAAAGCACATTTTTCTAGTTTGGCATACAACTTATTATCTCTTAATATTTGCAGAGCCTGTTTAAAATGCCCCTGATGTGTCTCCAGATCAGGAGAGTAAACCAAAATATCATCTAGATAGATCACCACAAACCTACCCACTAAATGATGGAAAATATAATTGATGAAATGATGAAATACCGCAGGTGCATTGGTGAGACAGAAAGGAATGACCAGACACTCGAAATGACCCTCAGGGGTATTGAACACCATCTTCCATTCCTCCCCTTCTCTGATTCTAACCAGGTTGTAGACCCCCCTTAAATCCAACTTGGAGAACACCTTAGCTCCCACAACCTGGCTGAACAGATCAGGAATCAGAGGAAGGGGGTATGGATCTTGGATGGTAATTTCTGGAAATCAACACAGGGATGTAGACCACCATCTTTTTTCTTCATGAAGAAGAACCTTGCCACCATGGGTGAAAATGAGGGTCTGATGTGTCCCTTCTCCAGACTTTCTTCAATGAAATCCTCCATGGCTTGTCTCTCAGTACCAGAAAGATTATACAGTCTGGACTTTGGTAGTTTAGCACAGGGGGTCAGATTAATAGGACAGTTATATTCACAATGAGGAGGCAAATCCTGACACTTCCTCTCAGAGAAAACGTCCTCAAACCCAACAAAGCTATATGTCTGCACTGATTTCCCTACTGAAGGTGACACAACCTGGACTCAGCCAAGGTGACTGCCATGGTCACCATAGGTAACGGCTAGAGCCCCAAAAAATCTTTCCACACACTGGAGACAAACAGAATCCTGCAGCAAAGAGAAAGCCCAAGACTGCGGATCTCCCTGTATGAGAGCGATCACAATACTGACTCGTTGCTCTTTATTTCCGGAGGAGTGAGGAGAAAGCTTAAAATAAATTTTGCAATCTTCCTTAAACACAAAAAAATGTCTCTTCCTCTGGAAAACCTGTCTGGGAGGGCAACCTTGTGTTCAGGTTGGACCGGCCAACCTGCAGAGACCCCAATATCAGCGACATGCAGCCGCTGTCACAGCTGCAGGGCCTCATATTGAAGGTAATTCCCTGCCAGAGACAGGCAGTGTAGCTGCTCTGTAAGCCCTGCAACTGGTGAAACACGTGTCAGTTTTTTTTTCTCAAACATGCAAGGCTTATGATAATTATTATTATTATAAATGTTTATAGCGCCATTTACTCCATGGCACTTTACACGTGGAAGGGGCAAATATAGACAAGTACAATAAACATGAGCAAAACAAGGCACACACAAGTACAGAGGGAGAGAGGACCCTGCCCGCGAGGGCTCACAGTCTACAGGGGATGGGTGAGGATACACTAGGAAAGGTTAGAGTTGGTCATATGGCAGTTCAGCAGGCTAAGGATCAGTGCAGGTTGTAGGCTTGTCAGAAGAGGTGGGTCTTCAGGTTCTTTTTGAAGGTTTTCGTGGTAGGCAAGAGTCTGACGTGTTGGGGTAGAGCATTCCAGAGTATGGGAGAAGTACAGGAGAAGTCTTTTATGCAGTTGTGGGAAGAAGAGATGAGAGGCGAGTAGAGAAGGAGATCTTGGTTAAGTACCGGGAGACCATGTCACCGAAGTATGGAACTGGAGCCTTTGGACAATAGAAAGCCAGTGAAGGGCTTGGCGGAGAAGGGAAGATGGGGAATAACGGGGAGACAGGTAGATCAGTCAGGCAGCAGAGTGTAGGATTGATTGGAGAGTTGCCTGAGTGCCTGAGTGCTAGAGGGGAGGCCAGAGAGTAGGAGGTTGCAGTAGTCAAGGCGGGAGATGATAAGGGCGTGCACTAGTGTTTTTGTGGTTTCATGGTCAAGGAATGCATGGATCCGGGAAATATTTTTGAGTTTGAGTCAGCAGGAGGAGGCAAGGGCTTGGATATGTGGCTTGAAAGAGAGGGTAGAGTTGAGGATCACCCCGAGGCAACAAGCATGTGGGACTGAGGAAAGGAACAGCCATTGACATTCATGTATAGGCCTCGTGGAGGGGCAGAGTGAGAAGATGGAAAGAAGATAAATTCTGTTTTGGTTATGTTCAGTTTTAGACATTAAGCAGAAAAGAAAGCTGAAATAGCAGACAGACATTGTGGGATTTTGGTCAGTAAGGAAGTGAGGTCAGGTCCAGAAAGGTAGATCTGCGTGTTGTCAGATGATACTGCAAACTGTCGGATTCTATGAGCTATCCCAGGCCAAAGGTGTAGAGGGAGAAGAGCAGGGGCCCTAGGACTGAGCCTTGGGGAACACCAACCGAAAAGGGACAAGGCGAGGAGGTGGTGTGGGAGAGGGAGACAATCAATGTTCGGTCTGTTAGATATGACGAGATCAGAATAGGGCCAAGTCTGTGATGCCAAGAAATGAGAGAATCTGTAGCAGGAGGGAATGGTCGACAGTGTCGAAGGCAGAGGACAGGTCCAAGAAAAGGAGGATAAAGTAGTACCACTTGCTCTTGGCAGTTAGTAGGTCATTGGTGACTTTAGTTAGGGCAGTTTCAGTTGAGTGATGTGGCCACAAGCCAGATTGTAACTGGTCAAAGAGGGAGCAGGAGGAGAGGTGGGAGGACAGTTCAAGATGAACATGCTGTTTCAGTGGTTTTGAGGCATAAGGGAGAAGAGATATTGGGCAATAGCTAGATACAGAGGATGGGTCGAGGGAGGGCTTTTTGAAGATGGGTGTGATCGAGGCATGCTTGAAGGATGAGGGGAAGACACCATTTGTAAGTGAGAGGTTGAAGAGGTTTGTTAGGGTTGTGATGAAGACTGTGACGAGGTTAAGGATGATGTTGGATGGGAGCGGGTCAAGCATGCAAGTGGTGAGATGTGATCTTGACAGGAGGGTGGAGAGCTAATCTTCTGTCATGGTGGAGAAGCTGGTTTTGGAGGAACATGTCTGAGCAGCAAAGAGGGGCATTGGGGCTGCGGGCCAAAGCTTTCTCTGATCGCATCGATCTTCTGCTTAAAGAAGGATGCAAACTCTTCGGCAGAAATCAGAGGAGAGGAAGGAGGTTCTGGGGAAAGGAGTAGAGAATTGAAAGTGTTGAAAAGCTGTTTAGGGTTGTGAGACAGGGAGGATATGAGAGATGAGAAGTAAGTATGTTTTGCGGCAGTGAGTGTGGACTCGAAGCTAGTGAGGGACTGCTTGTATGCGATGAAGTGCTCGGCAGAGTGGGATCTCTTCCATTTCTGCTCAGTGACCCTGTAAGCCAAGCTCAGTTCTTTGGTCAGGCTGGTCAGCCAGGGCTGCCTGTTGATTGTACGAATTTTTCTATGCGTGAGGGGAGTGGATGAATCAAGTTTTGCTGTTATTGTGATGTTATAAAAAGTGGCAGCAGCATCTGTGTCATGAAGGGAAGCTATGTCTGTAAGAGGGAGAAAGGACTCAGAGAGTGATTGTAAATTGAGGTGTTTGAGATTTCTGCAAAGGTGAGTGAGTTTGTGGAGTGGGGGTTGCGCACTAGGAGAGGAGAGGGAAGAGAATGTCAGTAGGTTGTGGTCAGACAGGGGGAGGGGTAAGTTAGTTAGATTAGTAAGGGAACAGAGGCGGGTCAAGGTAAGGTCCTGTGTGTTACCATCTTTATGAATGGCCACAGAGGACCACTGAGTGAGGCCAAAGGAGGCAGTGAGCGATAAATGTTTTGAGGCCGCTGAGGCCATACGGAGAGACTCACGAGGGGCGGATCACTATTTGCCTCCAGATTTTCCTAGAATAGTTTGCAGACTCTATATACAGAGCCCCTAAGTGCTAGAAAAGCAGAATCGCAACTTAAGTGACCCATTTTGGAATTTCTACCCCTTTGGCAATTTATCTACAAATGTAGTGATGGTTTTGGCTCCATGTGTGTTTTCCAGAAACAAGCAGTAGTGGATGTTGCTGAGTGAAACTTGCAAACTCCCATTGTAGTGCTCAGTACAATGTAGTGACCAGTTAATTATGCCAAGCTCATGCTTCTGGAGACACACACACCCATAAATTAGGCAGGCTCTTGTAACTACTGAAATTACAAATGTGATTTAGACACACTGGGGCTCAGAAGGGAGGGGAGGAATTTGAATTTGGGAATTTGTTGAATTTCTTTTGAGGGACAAGGAGACATTTTGCTTTTCCAGAGCCTTTGTGCTACCAGTAACATGGAAAGCCCCTATATTTCCATTAACAGATGACAGACCTGAGCTTGGACTCGCTTTTTTTGTGGATTGAATTGAAGCTTTTATTGGGAACATTTTACATAACGTGTGGGATCACATTTATCCTTCACTCTACACTGAGCACTTACTTTGTATTTTCATCTAAATCTCCTAGTGACATTATTCAGGTGAAACCCCTGAGGGATCCACTCACTATTATGAGGCAGCAGTGTTACTGCGGACTCCTTCTGGCCTCTGTTCAGTGGTCTCCTTTTCGGCAGTGCACAAAACTGTGGTTGACCGCACTTTTATGCTCACCTTAAAAAACTGACACCACGGAATCACAGGTCAGACAGTGTCCACAGTGGCACCATATGCCTCATTATAGGGAATCTTCCGCCAAGGTTATGACTGAATCACATATTTCAGAAATTTACACAAAACACCGGTGTAAGCGCTCAGTGCAGAGAGGTGCATAAATGTGTGCCGAGCCTTACTGTGATCTTTGGGAGGCAGAATGAAAAAATCAAGAGCCGGTGAAGACTTGATTTCACTTACTTTTTATGCTGTTCCTCGTGCAGTAAAAGTGATTAGACGACTTTATTCTTGAGGCCGATACGATTACAGCGATACCAGACTTACATTGAGCTTTTGTATTTGACTACAGTCACACAATGAAAGTAGATTTTGAATCCACATATTTTGAGAGCTATAATTTTTCCATATTTCGTCCGACAGTCATGTGATGGCTTGTTTTTTGCAGGATGAGTTGACATTTTTATTGGTACCATTTTCAGACATTACATTTTTTGATCTCTTTCTATTCCAATTTTTGGGAGGTAGATTGAACAAAAAACAGTAATTTAGGATATTTTAGACCATTCTGCGTGTGGCAAAATTGATAAGGCAGCTGTTAGGTGTTGAGTTCCCACCTCTGCACAGGGGGAGCTCAAGCCATCCCCGCTGCGGTCTCCCATTCTTCTCCAGCCACAGTGGAGTCTGCTCAGCAGAGACATCGGTCCCAGTGTCTTGCTCAGTCTCACTCTGTGCATAGGGTTACTGCTGCTTTTCCAGCTTCTGCCATTGAAGCCAGTGCTGGGCAGCGGCGAGCAGACGCTTTTGGGACTAAGTCCTGCTTTTCCCCTTCTGAGCATGCCCAGGGCAAGATCTCCCGTTGGAGATCGAGGATCACATGCTCAGATACTGCAGCAGATTCCATTGGTCCTCCAGGAAGGTCCTGAAGGTGCTCAACTTCTGTGGCAGTCTCCCATTGGTCCTTCTGGGAAGGTCCTGTACATGCTGCAGCTATAAAAGGTTTGCATGACCGCACGGCTATGCGCTAGTGTAAACGTGTGTGTGTTGATATGTGAAAGTCGTTCATTAATTATCCCGTCCCTTGTGTATGACTGCTCGCGTAAGGTGGATGATTGCTATCTAGCGCCCGACTTAGCCATCAGCACGTAACATAAAAAATAGCATCTAATTACTGTGACCGCCAGTACGGCGCCGTGCGCTTTCACAGTGCTTTCCTGACCCAAGCCTGGGTGGTTAGTGGCGTCCACCAGTGCGGCACCGCACGCACTCTCGTGCATCTTTATTATTATTATTTCTTTCACTCTGACACCCCAGTTGCGGTGTCGAGCGCAAGAGATCTATATGAACTCAAATCCTGTGTCTTGGGATTGAGTTCTGAGACTCCTTTCTTGCGCTCTTGGTGCGGTACCGCAGCCCTGTGACGCAACAGGGTTCGCTTCCTTCACACAGGGTGAAGTTAACCCGTGTGTGTATCCACATTGTACCGCCATATAGTCCGTCATTACTTGGCAGCAGGTTCCATCTCTGCACGGTGGACTCCGGGCTGCGAACGCACCTTACTCTATCTTTCTTATTATTTGGTGCATTCCGCTAGCCCTATCGTTAGCTTTATTCTTTGGGTCAGTAAGATTACAGCGATACCCCATTTATTTTTTTATGTTTTGGTGCTTTTTCACAAAAACTATTGTATAAAAAAAATATTTTTTGCATCACTTTATTCTGAGAGCTATAACTTATTTTATTTTTCTGCTGATGTAGCTGAATGGTAACTTATTTGCAGGACAACAAGACGTTTTCAGCGGTACCATTTTTATTTACATTCTTCTTTTTTATTGCTTTTTATTCAACTTTTTGTTAAGCAGTTTGATGTTAAAAAATGAGGCAAAAAACAATGCTTTATTTTTTATGGTGCTCACTGAAGGGGTTAACTAGTGGGACAATGTTATAGACGCAGCGAACAAATATGTATACGTTTGTGTTTTTTTTTTATTTACATAAATGTATTTATTGGAATAATATTTGTTTCTCTTTTTTGCTCTTTACGTGGGGATTTTTTAGAATATTTATACACTTTTTAATAACTTATTTGTAACTTTTTTACATTGCCCCAGGAAGTGACATCACTGTACAGTATCAGATTGCTGATCTGATCCTCTGCAATGCGTCTGCACTGCAGAGCATCAGATCAGCATCTGACAGGCAGGGAAAGAGGTTTGTCAGCAGCTGCTCTCAGCAACCGCTCACAAGCCACATTCCTTGCAGGACCTGTAAGGACCCCTCAGCGATATTGAGGCTTAGGGTCTCCATGGAGACCATCAGAACAAAGTGATCGCATCACATTGTCTTGATGGAAGCCCCTTCCCTGCTCGATACTCCTCGATACTGCTGTTACTATTGATAGCACCAATCATGGGCATTGCTGTGGGGTGTCAGCTTTCATATGGAGCTGACACACACCAGATCGTCGCAACACTCAGCGTGAAGCCGCGTGAATGCGGCGCCATATATCTACTGCTGTTTGTGGGAACACAGCTCCCGCAGAGCACTATATTCACAACGCATGTTGGGAAGGGGTTAAAGAGTACCAAAAATTCTCAAAAATCATTTTGCTCAAAGAGATGTAGATAGCCTTGAAATAAAGTGCCTAGTGCATTCTCTGGAAGCAGTCTCCTGGTGTGGATGGAAATTGTGTGCAAAGCAGCATAAAGGTCCAGCCCCCACCCTGTAGCATGGCACGTTTCAATCTTTTCCAGACAAAATTATGTTCCAAATAATAAATGTCGCTTCTTCTCTGTCATGCATCCAAACAAAACTCTTTGACTACATGTGACGTATCGTAGCATTCAAAAGAAAGTGGGTAATAAACTTTGAAGTCTACTTTATCATGTTTTCTCTTGTAAAAGTGTAACATTTGGGGATAAAGTAAAATTTTTGTGCAAAAAAGAACATTTTCACTATGTCAACATTACAAATTCTATGTAGTACCAGTAGAGTCAAAATGCTCACTATGCACGTTCTCAGAAGAAGATGGATGGCATTTTTGGGTCCATTTTTTGTGCTTTCCCTTCAAGTGGAAACATTGGGGCTAAAGCAACATTTTAGATGATTTTTTTTTCTTTCCACTTTGCATTAATTCCTGTATAGCACCTAAAGGCTTAGAAAATGTCCTCATCCTGGCAACAGTTTTGAAGCATTTTAGGGGTGTATTTTTTTAAGATGGTGTCACTTTTGAGGAGTTTACAATACATAGGCCCCTCAATACCTGGTTTTGTAAATGTCTTGAAAAAATGAGAAATTGCTACTCAACTTTTAATCATTCTAAAATCCTAACAAAATACAATGACTTCTTAGAAACAATGCAGATGTAAATTATACATATGGGACATTTTATTAATTATTTTGTACAGCATGACTCTCCGGTTTAAGGATATAAAAAGTGAAAGTTTGAAGATTGTGAATTTTTCAATACTTTTGACACATGCCATACTTTTGACATTATGTTTTTGTTCCTTCTTATTTATTTTTTCTATTTTATAACATTTACTGCTCTTTATCAACATTTGCATTTTTCAGTAAGATAGTCACTGCCAAGGTCGAAGTGACAAAAGTTAGGAGCTGATAGTAACAAACCATAAGTTAAGTTAGTTTGACTCTTTCTGTCCAGACAAGGAACACTAATCATGTCATATTTTAAAATATATATCTTTTTTATAACATATTGTCCTAACATTAACTCTTTAAGGATAAGTTTTTTGGTTTTTTTTAAATGGTTGGTCTACATCATTGCATTCCAAGAATTATATATTTTTTGCTACTGACCAAGCTGTTTGAGGGATTGCTTTTTCCAGAATGAGTTGTATATTTCAATGGCACCTTTTTGGGGATTCATATAACTAATGTTTATTAGCTCTTTCCTGGGGAAGGAAAAACAAAAACAGTTTATTTCCCTTTTTATTTTATAAATCTTGCACAGTTCACTGCTCTTGAACAGAGTTCTGGATCCCGGGAACTGAGCTTTGCATGGACCCACTGTGAATGGAGTGGAGATGTGCATGCTCAGTTTCTGCTCCATTTGTTTTCTATATGACAGCCAGGTGTATTTTCCAAAAGACACTCATTCACACATAGCTGTTTTGAGATTTCTTGTCCTTTGTCAAAATAGAACCAGGTACTTGGTGATCTCCAGGTACTGAGAGGCAGTTGATGCTGCTTTAGGGAAGATTAGTCCCTCTCATTGTGGAGATCCAGCTTTCATAGTTTTTTTTAATCAGTTCCTATGGTCAAATGCCTTCATCTGTGTTACTGAGAATTGGTTGGAGAACCTAAATACAGCTATTTTTCCAAATGGTTCATTTATTAATCTGTGTATACTGATTAATTTGACAATTCTTCTTCTAAGTTATGAGAACCTTTCTGTGCTGCACCAGAAATGCAATTTTCTGGGAAAAAAAGTTTTGATTAATTGGTCCCATTGGATCATGAACAAAAGCACAAAAAGAGCACAGGCTCATTAACAGAAATATTGAATTGATATTGGTACGCTGGTCAATTTTCAGACCTTTCTATTTTAGCAAAATTAGTGCACATAATTTGGTGCAGAAATAGATTAATGCATTACTTTTGGCCAATAAAAAATAAAAGTTACAGTCGACCACTTGTTCTCACACCTATCGATGTTGTAGATGTCATGCAGAGGGTTTTGAGAAGTCTATATAGATCAGAATGAAAAATATTATAGCAGGCACCAACTAATAGAACCATATGTCGATGTCTACTGAATTTAATTTTGTTGCAACCATACCGATTGTCAGTTGTGCGAGACTTAAGGGTCCAGGGGCAGCTGCAACCTCCACACCCGCTATAGATACACCCATCCTAATGGTGTTAAAACAGAAATAGCAAATTGAAATTTATGTTCGGAAAATCAAATATGTTTAGTTACAGAAGGCGTTCCAGAACATCCCAGTGCAACTTTACATATCTATTAGCGGAGACATTTCTAAGATCTCCTTCCATTATTAAATTTACTATCAAAAACTACACAAGGAAACTAGGGTTGGTTTTTCATGGCTCACCCTATTTTTTGCCTACTTCAACTGCATTTGTTTCCAACTGATATATAACTAAGTCTTCGATATGCCATCTATTTCTCATTTCCAAATGAAATATATAGTATTCCTGAATTGAGCAATGCTTTTATAAAATTTATTAAATTTACATTACATCAAGTCAAGCGAGAGCACTTTAGAAAAAGCCGATACCTTTAAATTGATTAGTTTTTCTGTTGTGACTAATGTATAGTCAAGTATGGGATTGTACATTAAACATTTTTTAATCTTCAGAATTATTGAGTGGGGGCAAAATCAATTAACCACTCAGCAACTAATAGTTTCTGCAGAGAAGTGATTACTGAGTTTCCTTGAGAATTTGTTCAATGAATATTAGTTTCCTTACATCGTAAAATTGAATTGAGTCGATCCCTCATGGGAAAGTACTGTCAGAAGGACTTAAGATTAAAGAAAAAACTGAGGCAATGTGTAAATGGTTATAGTATATCAGTATTCTGAATCAATATGTGTATGTCTGTAACCAGTAATAAAATATCTAAACACAGGTTTTATAATCAGAGGGAAGTTCAATATGATGGGATATCTGGTTCTCATGAACAATTAATGTAAACGGATCATCTCCTAATTTGAGAGAAATCAATGCAAATCACCAGTAGATAAACAGTACATTAAAAAGCATCCATCTAATAGCAAAATTTACATCACATGAATTGTGACTGTAAAAGTTTATTGATCACAAAGCATATTGCTCACCAGTTTTGCATACACACAAGCCTCCCAATAGATACTGGAATGTTATGCCTTTACCCATGACGATTCCTTCTAGTATAACTTTTACAACTAAATTTATAAGCATGCTAACAGATAGATACATGGATTGATAAATAGGTGTAAATATGTGTACACTATTTATACACTGATTAGCCAAAACAATAAAACCACTGCTGACATTTAAAGCAAATAACTCCGATTGTCGTGTGACAATAGCAGTGAAAAATCAGGTCTTAAATACAAAGTGCAAGTGTAAGTTGTAAGTTTTGCGTTACTTTGACAAAGGTCAAATTTTGATGGGTAGATGTCTGAGTCTGAACGTCTCCAGAACAACAAGTCTTGTGGTGCAGTCTTGTACCAAAGCCAGAGCAAGGGATTCTAGTGTGCATGCGTAGGTGCTCTCTGCCCTTTCCTCATGCATGCTCATTACAGTACTTAGTTCTGCCCTCGGCAGGGCAGAGAGATGCTCACCTGTGCAGGAGCGCGATGGAGCACACTGTGTGGATGATGCAGGATGTGTCATCAAAATTAAGGAAAAAGGAGGAAGTGATTGCAAGAGGAGAGGAGGCACCGGATCAAGACCAACGACGCCCATCGGGTTGGATCACACCACTTTAGTATAATAAAAGCTATTGTTTGTGTTATGCACAGAGCATTGGGGACTTATATACAGGGCTGAAGTCAAGCAATTGAAAGATCGCAGCGTCAAGTATACTAAGGGGACTAATAAGTAAAGAAAAAAGTGAAAATAAAGTTTTTAAAAGTGTGAAAAAAATAAAAAAAGTTGAAATCACTCCCTTTTTGCCTAATTGAAAATAAAATAATAAACAAATACACATATTTGGTATTGCTGTGTTCGTAAAAGTCCGATCTATCAAAATGTAAAATAAATTATTCTAATCAGAGAAAAAAAATCGAAAAATGAGAATTACGATTATTCAGTGGCAACCGCAACATTGCAATAAAGTGCAACAAGAGGAGAAAAGCACATAATATCTACCACAAAATGGTATCAATAAAAACCTCAGCTCAGGCAGCGAAAAATAAGCCCTCACTCAGCCCCAGAAAATTGATCCTTTACGGGTCTCAGAAAATGGCTACAAACGCAAAATCTTTTTTTCATATAAATTTCAGAATTTTTTTTTCACTGGTTAAATAAAATGTAGACTTTACATGTTGGAACTCGTGAAAACCTGGGGAATCATAATGGCCGGTCAGTTTTATATTTCCAGCATTTGTAATTTATTCCCATTTTCTAGTACACTATATGGTAAAGTCAATGGTACCTTTCAAAAGTACAACTCGTCCTGCAAAAAAGCAAGCCTCTCATTAGGCTATATAGACAGAAATATAAAACAAATTATGGCTCTTTGAAGAAGGGGGAGGAAACAAAAATGAAAAAAGGAAAATGGCCTGAAGGTGAAGGGGTTAATATACTAGTACTTTTTAAAACCATACTTATATAGGGTAAGCCAATGATCTATTCATTATGATCCTCACTTCATTTTTTTAATGTTGCAATGTTGGGCAATAAGAGAGGTGGGGGAGACAGGCAAATGGTCTTTTGGTCTCCTAGAAAAATGACCTTTTAATATTAAAGGGGATGTCTGGGACTTTAAAAAAGGCATGAAGCTGCTAACAGAGGCAAATACCTGTCTTTTGTACCCAGCGCCAGTCATTGACAACTCCTGCCAGAGATTTAGCAACTCACTTGTCAACAGAGCAGCAGTTTGTCTTGCAGGGCTGGACTACTAGTGTCATGCTGATTGACAGCCTGCTGTCCACTGCCTAATTGGGAAAGCAAAATTAATATCCATTCCTCATGAACAATGGCCTCCTGTATTGCTTTCTTGTCGTTTGTGGGCATAAACTGCATTTTTGAAATCTCACAAAGATTTTCTATGGAGTTTAAGTCTTCCAAAACTTTTCATTCATATAAAGCCTCAGTTTGTTTTGAGATATGCTTGGTGTAATTGTCAAGAAGGAAGATTCAAAGCCCAAAGTTCAACTTTCTCATGACATTTTCTTCTAGGATTTTCTGATACTACATTTAATTAATCTTGCCCATCCACATGCTGCAGGTTTGTAGTAACAGAGGGAGCAAAGCAACCCCAGAAAATTACCACCGACATGCTTCACTGTAGATATGGTGATCCTTTCAGGGTATGTTTCATTCTTCTTTAACCAGACATATGACTGAGCCAATGACTGAGTAGTCTTAGTTTTATTTCATCATAATGCAGAACAGAATACTAGAGATTAGCAGCTCAGACAACATTCAAATTTGCCTGTTTCTGCTTTTTTTTCCTGGGAAATGTAACCAGTGGAGAAGTTACTCTCTGGGAATTAAATGTCTCATATCATGCTATGGGGTCATTCCAGACCCCATAGCATAATAAATGTAATATGTAACAAATTAAAATAAATCCTTATACTCTCCTCACCACTCACTAACCCTGCTCCTCTGCTGTTCATCCTCATCACCACCTATTCCGTCCTCAACTATTGGATCGTTATCGGCAGTGGTAGAACATGTGGTGATGTCTTTGCTATCTTTTTGGCTCCTTGTCTTTGCAAGGCAATTAACTTTTTTTTAACTTTTTGAACCATTCTCTTAACTTTGCCATATTTCTAAAATGCAATTATAAAATGCAATCCAATTTCACTGGCAACAAACCCTTTGCCCATCTAGTATAAAGGGCAGATACTACTGTTCCATTTTTTCAGCTCCAATTCTGGTTTATCTACAACACTTGCATCAAAGACCTGGACTAATTCTGACAAATCTTGACTGTGTGATCTCATCTTTTAGGGCTCTATTCACGGCAATAAATAATTCTGAGATTGTAGTAGTCATTAAAGGGAAAATGACACAAGATTTTTTCTGTGTAATCTGACAGGTACTTAAAGTAGTTGGCAGAGAGCCTGATTCTATCAATGTGTCACACTGGGTTGTGTGTTGTTTCAAAATGTTTTAAAAATGTTTTACAAGCAGAATATTATCATTGGAAGACTAGTTGTCTTGTGCCATGTAGTCCTTTTGCTTTGTGTAATAGCACCCTCACCACAGATTGGTAGATTTCTGTGCATAGGCAGTAAGCTACCGAACAGAGGTGTGGGCGGGGTTATACAGACCTCAGAATTTAGAAAACTGGTAGATCTGCAGCAGATAAAACAGTGATTTTACCAAAACTGCACCAAGCAGCCACGTAAGTGACATATTGCTGAAATCAAAGTCTCTGCCCCTACATCATGCTGCTCTCAGATAACAGTTAAAATTGGGGTTACAGATTTCCTTTAAAAATGTAATCTTGTGCTGAATTTGATAAAACACCTTGTTTCCTTTTTGTATTGAAATGCCTAAAGTATTTTTGGTTGATTGGTGTATTGAAAACAGCATACATTTGTAAATTTTAAAACATCTTGCTAATAAACATAATTATGGGGATTGAATAATTTTGATTGCAACTGTGATAAAACTTAATTGCAAAATTTCTTACTTTGTTGTAATAATTGGTATAAATAATTGCATCCCTGGGTTTTATATTTCCAATCGACTTATCTAGAATGACTCACTAGTATTTTACTTCCCCTTATCTACTTATTTATGGAGATTGCATCTTTTAATTTAACATAAGGTAGATATTCTGCTTAATAATCTAAGACTGTGACCTTGATATTTCAGATTTGATTTTATAATAGTTACTAATACTTGGCAAGCAGTCAATCTGAGTCATTTTGTTAGTTTCCTCCTACACAGCAGGGCTCCTCCGCGCAGACTTTGAGTGACTAAAGATAATTTACAATTTATATCACTTTTTGTTTATTCCCGTCCCTGGAGTAGTTTGCTTAAACATAAAGCGTCATATACTGTAGTTTAAAATATCTCCAAATTCAAGACTGGAAAATAAAGAAAAGATTATTATATTATAATATATATAAAAAACGTCCTCACCCCCCAATGAGGGTGGTCTTTGTTGTCTTTTCTCATTCTCGGGTTCTCTACCAGAGGCCTGGGAATTTAAGGGTTCTGCCCAGGATCTCAGTCGTTCCTAGCATTGTACTTTTCTGGACAGAAAGCTCAGATGTTCCTCCTGGGATCTGTTGTAGATTCACTGACTGAGGTGGAACAAATAATACATGACCTTTAAAAAACTTAATAAAATTAAAACCTAACCGGTCCAACGTAATTTATAGAAGTCTGACCATCACTAAAGGATATTAGGGTAATGCGCACTAATAAAATCTAATATATAACGAACACCAAAGTGTCAGGAATGAGAGCCCACAATTTAATTCTTATGGGTTTATTCTTATGGCTGAATCCCAAGGGTCAAATGTGCATATATACTAATTGCACTTAGCCCACAGACAATTGGAATATATTTGTTATTTTATATTTCTATGCCCTTCTCAAGGACCAAATATATTCCAGGATTATATCCTAAAAAAGATAATCCACAACAATTGAACTTTGCCCTTAGACATATAGAAATAGAACACACATAAATGGTTTCAGGGAGAGCATCAACATATGACGTCCAACTACTAAAGGTCATACGGTCTCCTAAAGTGCATGCTCAATTTTGTGGGTAAAAGAAAGGGATATGCATCTTTGTATGTTATTTTATAACCCTCCTCTTAACTTGACGGGTGTCATTAGTTTTTTAGACTGCTTTTTTTAGAAAGCTCCCATGGCAGACAACTCAGGGTGAAATGGGGTGAGTTAAATTCCTTTCGGCCACCCATCCAATAAAATTAAACACCCCTAATGTTTGGGCTAGCGGAACGCACCAAATAATTAGGAAGATGGTATAAGGTACGTTTGCAGCCCGGGTCCACCATGCAGGGATGGAACCTGCTGCTGAGTAATTATGGACTATATGGTGGTATAATGTGGATACACACATGGGTTAGCTTCACCCGGTATGAAGGAAGCGAACCCTGTTGCGTCACAGGGCCGCGGTACCGCACAAAGAGCGCAAGGAGTCACAGAACTCTATCCCAAAACTCAGGGAAAGAGTTCCTCTAGACCTCTTGTGCTCAGCACTGCTACTGGGGTGTCAGATAATAATAATTTAATGCACAAGAGTGAGTGCAGTGCCGCTCTGGTGATCGCCACTAACCACCCAGACTTGGGTCAGGAAAGCACTCTATTAGCGCACTGTGCAGTACTGGTGGTCGCTGTAATAAGACGCTGGATCGTGTGCTAGGTGTGCAGGTAGCACTCTCGGGCGCTAGATAGCAAGCATCTACCATTCGCGAGCAGTCAACAACTCTAGGAAGTGGGATGATTAAAGAGCGACAGTCACACATCTACACACACACACGTTTTCAAGTATACACTAGCACAAGGCTGGGCGGCCATGCAAACCTTTTATAGCTTTAGCACACAAGGACCTTCCTAGTGATCCAATAGGAGCTGCTAATAGGAGTTCCTGAAACGCCTGCTTGCTGCTGATCAGTACTGGCTACAAAGGCAGAGTCTGGAAAGGCAGCAGTAACCAAGTGCACAGTATCAGCTTGAGCCAGATGCACGGACTGATGTCTCTGCTGAGCAGGCTCCACTGCGGCTGGAGGAGAATGGGAGACCACAGCAGACATAGTTCAACACTCCCCTGTGCAGCAGTGGGAACTCGACTCCTAACAATACCCCCCTCCTAGGGCCCCTGCCTCACTATGCTCAAAGGCTGCAATGAGCAGTGGAGCCCTAATGTGATCAAAAGGCTCCCAGGTCCTGTCCTCTGGGCCATGACCCTTCCAATCCACCAGATAGAATTTTTTGCCACGTACCACCTTACACCCCATGATATCATTCACCACGTAATCATCTGTGGATGGGACCAAAGTCATGGTAGATGATTCGGAAAACCGCGATATGTGAACGGGTTTTAGGAGGGACACATGAAAGGTGTCGGTGATACCTAGGCATGGAGGAAGGGCCAACTGATAGATCACAGGATTGACTTTTTCCAGAATCTTGAAGGGGCCTATGTAGCGAGGTGCAAACTTAGTGGACTCAACTCGCAGCCTGATGTTAAGGGAAAAAAGAGCCACACTAAGTCACCAGGAGCAAAGGTTGGAGAAGGGCGCCGATGTGCATCAGCAGAAACCCTCATTCTCTCCTTGGAGGCCCGGATGGCATCCTGTGTGTGGTCCCAAATGTCACGTTCCTCCAACGCCCAGTCTTCCACCCTAGAATCGATGGATGACACGGGCATGGGCACAGGGACATGTAGATGGTTGCCATAGTTAAGGAGGAATGGGATCTGCCCGGTGGAGTCGGCTACGGCGTTGTTCAATGCAAACTCCGCCCATGGTAGCAAGGATGCCCAGTCATCCTGCCTGGCAGAGACAAAAAGTCGAAGGTATGTGACCAGAGTATGGTTGGCCCTCTCTACCAACCCATTCATCTCAGGGTGGTACGCAGAAGAGAGATTCAGCTCAATGCTGAGTAAATGACAGAGCTCTATCCAGAACCGAGACACAAACTGGGGACCCCGGTCACTGACAATTTTGTCTGGCATGCCATGTAGGTGGAAAACATGTTTAATGAACAATGCCGCCAAGGCCTGAGCAGAAGGTAACCGTGGAAGCGGCACCAAGTGCACCATTTTAGAAAAATGGTTGGTGACTACCCAGATAATGGTGCAGCTACGAGACTTGGGTAAGCCCACCACGAAGTCCATCCCAACCATCTCACAGGGCCTGTCTGCCACGGCAGGGGGTAAAGTAGCCCAGCAGGCCATTGCCGAGGAGACCGATTATTGGTGCAGGAGACACACACCCGAATATAGTCCCTGACGTCATGGGCCATATGCGGCCACCAGTATGTCCTCACAAGAAACTCTAATGTCCTCTTGGTCCCAAAATTTCCACCCACCCTAGATGAGTGAGCCCTAGAGAGAACCTCCGGTCACAAGTTAGATGGAAAAAAAGTCTTGCCTGGGAGCACTGACCCTAGCAAAACTGGAGCCACAGTTCTCAGGCTTTCTGAAGGGACAATAAGCTGAGGCTCCTCCTCCTCTGATGACACTAAGGAGCGGGACAGAGCGTCGGCCCAAGTGTTCTTCTCCCTGGAGAGAAAGTGGAGAGTAAAGTGGAACCGGGAGAAGAACAGGGACCATCTGGCCTGGTGAGAGTTTAGACGCTGGACAGTTTATTAAAACACCAAATTCTTGTGGTCAGAGAATACTTGGAAGGGGTAGCGAGCCCCCTCCAGAAGATGTCTCCACTCCGAAAAGGTCAACTTCATGGCTAGCAGCTCCTTGTCCCCAATGGAATAATTCCTCTCTGCCTGTGTGAAGGTCTTGGAGAAGAAGAAGGAAGGATGCTTCCGACCTTGAGCATCCTTCTGGAAGAGGACTTCTCCAGCACCGACGGAAAAGGCATCCACCTCCAAGATAAATGGTTTATCAACATCGAGGTGATGTAAAATGGGAGCACCAACGAACTGTGACTTGATAGAGAGGAAGGCCTTGGAGACCTCTTCCAACCACAATTTGGGTGTTTAGCTCCCTTCTTGGTGAGGGCAACCAAGGAAGCCACCAAAGTTGAGAAGTGGGGAATGGACTGGCGATAATAGTTGATGAACCCCATAAAGTGCTGCACAGCTTTGAGAGAATGGGGTTCCTGCCAGTCCATCACAGCCTGTAGTTTGGCAGATCCATAGCCAATCCTTGGGCAGAGATAAAATAGCCCAGGAAAGGCTCCTGCTCAAACACACACTTCTCCAACTTGGCATAGAGGGAGTTTGCCCATAGGAGGTCGAAGACTTTGCAAACATCTCTAGGGTGGGAGTCTATATCTGGAGAGTAGATGAGAATATCATCCAGATAGACTACCACTGAGGAGGAGAGCATATCCCAGGAGACATCGTTCACAAAGTCTTGGAAAATGGCTGGGGCATTACAGAGCCCAAAGGGCATCACCAGGTATTCATAGTGCCCATCCCTGGTGTTAAAAGCCGTCTTCCATTCGTCCCCCTCATGGATGCGAATAAGGTTGTAAGCACCCCGCAGATCAAGCTTAGTAAATACCCTCGCTCCCCGCAACCTATCGAAAAGCTCAGATATCAGGGGCAGAGGGTATTTATTCTTAATGGTGATGGCGTTAAGACCCCTGTAATCTATGCATTGACGTAATTCCCCATTCTTCTTCTGCACAATGAACCACCCTGCCCCTGCAGGTGACACTGAATTCTTAATGAATCCTCTTGCCAGATTCTCCTGAATGTACTGAGACATTGCCTCAGTCTCTGGGAGGCATAACGGGTAGACTCGACCCCGTAGAGGCTCAGCATCAGGCAAGAGGTCAATAGGGCAGTCATAGGAACGGTGAGGCGGAAGGGTCTCCTCAGCCATTTTGGAGAACACATCTGCATATGGCCAATAGTGTTTGGGGAGAGAGGAAAGATCTGAGGGTACATCAGTTGTAGCAACCTGAACGCACTCCCTCAGACATCTACCCTCACAAGATTAACTTCATCCCAGAATTCTCCTTGAGGACCACTCTATATGAGGAGAGTGGTAGCGTTGCCATGGTATCCCCAACAGGACCTCATCAATTCCCTCGGGAATTACTAGCAGGAAGATAATCTCCTGATGAGATGAAGACATGGATAGAGTAAATGGGATGGTTTGGTGTGTTATCTGAGAGGGCAGTGTTGACCCATTTACCACTCGTATGGTCACAGGTTTGGCGAGCATCACCAGAGGTATTGTGTGTCGCTGGGCCAAGGCAGATGACATAAAATTGCCCTCCGCCCCGGAATCCATGCAAATCTCTTCTGTAAGAGTGGATGGGCCTATGGTAATTGTACCCTTAAAGGACAGTTTGGAGGAAAATGTCCCCATGTCTAATGTTCCTCCTCCTACAACCACTAGAAGCTGACGTTTTCCCAACCGCTGGGAACATTAGGAGGCAAGATGTCCTGACTGCCGGCAAACATGAGAGACCGTGAGTGCACGAGCGGTCCGGGACTTAGATCCCGCTCGTGACACCTCCATAGGCTCATGTGACTCAGACGCCTGGACAGGATATTCCAGAGGTCTGGCGTAGGTGGGAGCCAGCCGAAACCTCTGCCTACACCTTGCTCGCTCCAACCTTCGCTCGTTAAAACAAAGGTCGATGCGAGTTGATACAGCTATTAGCTCCTCCAGTGTGGCGGGAATCTCCCTAGTGGCCAAAGCATCCTTCACATGGTCAGACAGCCCCCTCCAAAATACAGGGATGAGGGCTTTATCCGGCCACTCCAGCTCAGATGCTAAAGTCCGGAAGTGGACGGCAAAATGGCTGACCATGGACGAGCCCTGGGTCAATGTCAGCAGTTGGAGCGCCGTATCATGGGTGACTCGAGGTCCTAAAAAGACCTGTTTCAGAGTGCTCAGAAACCACGGAGCACTCTGCACCACATGATCGTCGTGCTCCCACAGCGGCATAGCCCACTGCAATGCCCTGTCCGACACAAGGGATATAATGAATCCCATCTTTGCCCGCTCTGTGGGAAAACGAGCATCCAGAAGCTCGATGTGTATAGTGCACTGAATCACGAATCCTCTACATGACTTGCTATCACCAGAGTATTTATCTGACAGTGGGAGGCGGGATAAGGTTGGAACAGGGGTGGCAGTGCACAAACTTGCTGCTGCCACGCTAGCAGCCTGAACAGCTACTGCGGTAACATCCACAGCTGAGGTTGAACGCTCGATAGCCACCAACCTGCCCTCCAGCTGCTGGATGTAACGCTGCAGTCGCTGTTCATCCGCCATTACTAGCCGGACCCAGGCGCTAATGTAGTTTTAGGGCTATCAGAATGCACCAAATAAGTAGGAAGATGGTATAAAGTGCGTTCGCAGCTCGGGGTCCACTGTGCAGAGATGGAAAATGCTGCTGAGTAATGACGGACTATATGGCGGTATAATGTGGATACACACATGGGTTAGCTTCACCCGGTATGAAGGAAGTGAACCCTGTTGCGTCACAGGGCCGTGGTACCGCACAAAGAGCGCAAGCAAGGAGTCACAGAACTCTATCGCAAGACTCAGGGAAAGAGTTCCTCTAGACCTCTTGCGCTCGACACCACTATTGGGGTGTCAGAGTTAAACAGAAATAATAATTTAATGCACAAGAGTGCGTGAAGTGCCGCTCTAGCGGTCGCTACTAACCGCTCAGACTTGGGTCAGGAAAGCGCTCTATTAGTGCACGGCGCCGCACTGGCAGTCACTGCAATAAGATGCTGGATCGTGTGCTACTGGACAGGTAGCACTGTCGGGCACTAGATAGCAAGCATCCACCATTCGCAAGCAGTCAACAACTAGGAATGGGGATGATTAAAGAGCGACAGTCAGCCATGCAAACCTTTTATACCTTTAGCACTCAAGGACCTTCCTACTGATCCAATAGAAGCTGCTACAGGACCTGAGTGTGTGACCCCAGACCTCCAATGGGAGGTCATCCTGTGGGCATGCTCAGTATGGGAAAAGCAGGACTTAGACCCTGAAACACCTGCTCGCTGCTGATCAGTACTGGCTACAAAGGCAGAGCCTGGAAAGGTAGCTGTACCCAAGCGCACAGTATCAGCTTGAGCCAGATGCTGGGACCGACATCTCTGCTGAGCAAGCTCCACTGTGGCTGGAGGAGAATGGGAGACCACAACAGACATGGTTCAACACTCCCCCTGTGCAGCAGTGGGAACTCGACTCCTAACACCTAGCTTGACAAACACACTTTTCCCCTTGTTTAGGGGATTGAACCATTTAAGAATCTGTCAAAAGCGCTGTGTTGTGATATTACCGTCCCTTGCGTCTGCGATGCCACACGTTTTACTCTTACCAGTATTTATGAGCACATCTGGAGGCTATATTCCATTTTATAAAAGACACGTGCATGATAGTCGCATCAGAACATTCAACTTCCGGCCACTATATGAGCCATGCGCGTCAGCACGGACACCCGGCATTTAACAACATCACCCTGCCTTCCACCTCTGACATGCACGCGCATCGGCCAATCACTGGCTCCCTATCTTAGAGCCAATCTGAGACTGCCACGTATGGTGTACTTACCAGTGCGTCAGTAGGATGTCGGCCGTTGCTTGGATACAAGTAAGCGGAATCAATTTGCAGAGGAGGTTAACCTTTTAACCCCTTCCCGACCTTTGACGCATACGCTGCGTCATGAAAGTCTGTGCCTTCCCGACCTATGACGCAGCGTATGCGTCATGGAGGGATCGCGTCCCTGCAGATCGGGTGAAGGGGTTAACTCCCATTTTACCCGATCTGCAGAGACAGGGGGAGTGGTGCTTCAGCCCAGGGGGGGTGGCTTCACCCCCCCGTGGCTACGATCGCTCTGATTGGCTGTTGAAAGTGAAACTGCCAATCAGAGCGATTTGTAATATTTCACCTAAAAAACAGGTGAAATATTACAATCCAGCCATGGCCGATGCTGCAATATCATCGGCCATGGCTGGAAAACCTGAAGTGACCACCCCCCACCCCACCGATCGCCCCCCCAGTGCTCCGGTGCGTGGTCCGGTCCCCTCCGTCCTGTGCTCCGCTGCCCCGTGCTCCTGCCCGCTCCCCCGTCCTGCTGTCCGCTCCCCCGTCCTCCGATCACCCCCCCTGTGCTCAGATCCACCCCCCCACCACCCCTTCATACTTACCGATCCTCCCGGTGTCCGGCCGTCTCCTCGCTGGGCGCCGCCATCTTCCAAAATGGCGGGCGCATGCTCAGTACGCCCGCCGGCCGGCAGATTCCTTACAGGTACATTTTGATCGCTGTGGTAGGTTCTACCACAGCGATCAAAATAAAAAAAATAATAAATAAACCCCCCCCTTTATCACCCCCATAGATAGGGACAATAATAAAATAAAGAAAATATATATATTTTTTTTTTCCACTAGGGTTAGGGTTAGAACTAGGGTTAGGGTTAGAACTAGGGTTAGGGTTACGGGTAGGGTTAGGGTTATGGCATGTGCGGATTTGGCAGCGGATCCGCAGCGGATCGGCCGCGGATCCGCAGCGGATCGGCCGCGGATCCGCAGCGGATCGGCCGCGGATCCGCAGCGGATCGGCCGCGGATCCGCAGCGGATCGGCCGCGGATCCGCAGCGGATCGGCCGCGGATCCGCAGCGGATTGGCCGCTGCGAATTGGTAGCAGTTTTCCATCAGGTTTACAGTACCGTGTACACCTATGGAAAACCAAATCCGCTGTGCCCATAATGCGGAAAATTCCGTGCAGAAACGCTGCGTTGTATTTTCCACAGCATGTCAATTCTTTGTGCGGATTCCGCAGCGTTTTACACCTGTTCCTCAATAGGAATCCGCAGGTGAAATCCACACAAAAAAACACTGGAAATCTGCTGTAAATCCGCAGGTAAAACGCAGTGCCTTTTACTTGCAGATTTTTCAAAAGTCGTGCGGAAAAATCTCACACGAATCCGCTACGTGGGCACATACCCTTAGGGTTAGGGTTGGAATTAGGGCTAGGGTTGGAATTAGGGTTACGGGTGTGTTGGGGTTAGGGTTGTGGTTAGGGGTGTGTTGGGGTTAGTGTTGAAGTTAGAAATGAGGGGTTTCCACTGTTTAGGCACATCAGGGGTCTCCAAACGCAACATGGCGCCACCATTGATTCCAGCCAATCTTGCATTCAAAAAGTCAAATGGTGCTCCCTCCCTTCCAAGCCCCGACGTGTGCCCAAACAGTGGTTTACCCCCACATTTGGGGTACCAGCGTACTCAGGACAAACTGGGCAACAACTGTTGGGGTCCAATTTCTCCTGTTACCCTTGCAAAAATAAAAAATTACTTGCTAAGACATAATTTTTGAGGAAAGAAGAATGATTTTTTATTTTCACGGCTCTGCGTTGTAAACTTCTGTGAAGCACTTGGGGGTTGAACGTGCTCATCACACATCTAGATAAGTTCCTTGGGGGGTCTAGTTTCCAAAATGGGGTCACTTGTGGGGTGTTTCTACTGTTTAGGCACATCAGGGGCTCTGCAAATGCAACGTGACGCCCGCAGACCATTCCATCAAAGTCTGCATTTCAAATGTCACTACTTCCCTTCCGAGCCCTGACGTGCGCCCAAACAGTGGTTTACCCCCACATATGGGGTATCACTGTACTCACAACAAACTGGGCAACAAACATTGGGGCCCAATTTCTCCTGTTACCCTTGTGAAAATAAAAAATTGCTTGCTAAAACATCTTTTTTGAGGAAAGAAAAATGATTTTTTATTTTCACGGCTCTGCGTTGTAAACTTCTGTGAAGCACTTGGGGGTTGAATGTGCTCATCACACATCTAGATAAGTTCCTTGGGGGGTCTAGTTTCCAAAATGGGGTCACTTGTGGGGTGTTTCTACTGTTTAGGCACATCAGGGGCTCTGCAAATGCAACGTGACGCCAGCAGACCATTCCATCAAAGTCTGCATTCCAAAACGTCACTACTTCCCTTCCGAACCCCGACGTGTGCCAAAACAGTGGTTTACCCCCACATATGGGGTATCAGCGTACTCAGGAGAAACTGGACAACAACTTTTGGGGTCCAATTTCTCCTGTTACCCTTGCAAAAATAAAAAATTCTGGGCTAAAAAAATATTTTTGAGGAAAGGAAACACATTTATTATTTTCACGGCTCTGCGTTATAAACTTCTGTGAAGCACTTGGGGGTTCAAAGTGCTCACCACACATCTAGATAAGTTCCTTGGGGGGTCTAGTTTCCAAAATGGAGTCACTTGTGGGGAGTTCCTACTGTTTAGGCACATCAGGGGCTCTGCAAATGCAACGTGACGCCCGCAGAGCATTCCATCAAAGTCTGCATTCCAAAACGTCACTACTTCCCTTCCGAGCCCCGGCATGTGCCCAAACAGTGGTTTACCCCCACATATGGGGTATCAGCGTACTCAGGAGAAACTGGACAACAACTTTTGGGGTCCAATTTCTCCTGTTACCCTTGCAAAAATAAAAAATTCTGGGCTAAAAAAATATTTTTGAGGAAAGGAAACACATTTATTATTTTCACGGCTCTGCGTTATAAACTTCTGCGAAGCACTTGGGGGTTCAAAGTGCTCACCACACATCTAGATTAGTTCCTTGGGAGGTCTAGTTTCCAAAATGGGGTCACTTGTTAGGGAGCTCCAATGTTTAGGCACACAGGGGCTCTCCAAACGTGACATGGTGTCCGCTAATGATTGGAGCTAATTTTCCATTCAAAAAGCCAAATGGCGTGCCTTCCCTTCCGAGCCCTGCCGTGTGCCCAAACAGTGGTTTACCCCCACATATGGGGTATCATCGTACTCAGGACAAACTGGACAACAACATCTGGCGTCCAATTTCTCCTATTACCCTTGGAAAATTAAAAAATCCTGGGCTAAAAATCATTTTTGAGGAAAGAAAAAATATTTTTTATTTTCACGGCTCTGCGTTATAAACTTCTGTGAAGCATCTGGGGGTTATAAGTGCTCACTATGCATCTAGATAAGTTCCTTGGGGGGTCTAGTTTCCAAAATGGGGTCACGTGTAGGGGAGCTCCAATGTTTAGGCACACAGGGGCTCTCCAAACGCGACATGGTGTTCGCTAACGATTGGAGCTAATTTTCCATTCAAAAAGTCAAATGGCACGCCTCCCCTTCCGAGCCTTGCCGTGCACCCAAACAGTGGTTTACCCCCACATATGAGGTATCAACATACTCAGCAGAAATTGCCCAACAAATTTTAGGATCCATTTTATCCTGTTGCCCATGTGAAAATGAAAAAATTGAGGCTAAAAGAAATTTTGTGTGAAAAAAAAGTACTTTTTCATTTTTACGGATCAATTTGTGAAGCACCTGAGAGTTTAAAGTGCTCACTATGCTTCTAGATAAGTTCCTTGGGGGGTCTACTTTCCAAAATGGGGTCACTTGTGGGAGCGCTCCAATGTTTAGGCACACGGGGGCTCTCCAAACGTGACATGGTCTCTGCTAGCGATGGAGATCATTTTTCATTCAAAAAGTCAAATGGCGCTCCTTCCCTTCCGAGCCTTACCATGTGCCCAAACAGTGGTTTACCCCCACATGTGAGGTATCAGTGTACTCAGGAGAAATTGTCCAACAAATTTTAGGATCCATTTTATCCTGTTGCCCATGTGAAAAGGAAAAAATTGAGGCTAAAATAATTTTTTTGTGAAAAAAAAGTACTGTTTCATTTTTACGGATCAATTTGTGAAGCACCTGGGGGTTTAAAGTGCTCACTATGCTTCTAGATAAGTTCCTTGGGGGGTCTAGTTTCCAAAATGGGGTCACTTGTGGGGGAGCTCCAATGTTTATGCACACGGGGGCTCTCCAAACGCGACATGGTGTCCGCTAAAGATTGGAGCCAATTTTTCATTCAAAAAGTCAAATGGCGCTCCTTTCCTTCCAAGCCCTGCCGTATGCCTAAACAGTGGTTTACCCCCACATATGAGGTATCAGCGTACTCAGGACAAATTGGACAACATCGTTCGTGGTCCAGTTTTTCCTTTTACCCTTGGGAAAATAAAAAAATTGTTGCTAAAATATCATTTTTGTGACTAAAAAGTTAAATGTTCATTTTTTCCTTCCATGTTGCTTCTGCTGCTGTGAAACACCTGAAGGGTTAATAAACTTCTTGAATGTGGTTTTGAGCACCTTGAGGGGTGCAGTTTTTAGAATGGTGTCACTTTGGGGTATTTTCAGCCATATAGAACCCTCAAACTGACTTCAAATGTGAGGTGGTCCCTAAAAAAAATGGTTTTGTAAATTTTGTTGTAAAAATGAGAAATCACTGGTCAAATTTTAACCCTTATAACTTCCTAGCAAAAAAAAGATTTGTTTCCAAAATTGTGCTGATGTAAAGTAGACATGTGAGAAATGTTATTTATTAACTGTTTTGTGTCACATACCTCTCTGGTTTAACAGAATAAAAATTAAAAATGTGAAAATTGCGAAATTTTCAAAATTTTCGCCAAATTTCCGTTTTTTTCACAAATAAACTCAGAAATTATCGACCTAAATTTACCACTATCATGAAGCCCAATATGTCACGAAAAAACAATCTCAGAATCGCTAGGATCCGTTGAAGCGTTCCTGAGTTATTACCTCATAAAGGGACACTGGTCAGAATTGCAAAAAACGGCAAGGTCATTAAGGCCAAAATAGGCTGGGTTATGAAGGGGTTAATTTGCATTCGGTACCATTCATGATATAGGAAATGTTGTGCTTAGATAGCATGCAGAGCTATTTATCCACAGTATAAAATAATGACCCTGGAAAAAACAGCGCTTGGAAGTACGAACCCGCACACCAGATTATCCCAATGTTTACAGATTCCTCACCATATAGAATCCACAAATCCCCATATATAAATATCATTGCTAAACATACATGTGGTAGCGGAGGTCACAGTTGGAGTCCTACCATCATTTAGCAACACAAAATCAACCAAAGGATCTGTTGTAGACATTTTCCCAACTTAGGGGTCGCTGTTCCAAGTGCTCCTAACACCACTGGAATCACTGTTGCTTTCACCTTCCATATTGTCTTCAGTTCTCCTTTGAGGCTCTGGTATTTCTCCAGCTTCTCGTATTCCTTCTTTCTGATGTTGCTGTCACTTGGCACTGCCGCATCTATTATCATTACTGTCTTCTAATCCTGGTCTACTATCACAATTTCTGGTTGGTTAGCCAACACCTGCTTATCCATCTGGATCTTGAAGTCCCACAGGATTTTAGCCCTTTCATTCTCTACCACATTTTCTGGGGTCTCCCACCTGGACTTAGGGGGACATAGCCCATATGCTGTGCAGACGTTCCTGTATAAAATTCTCGCTACTTGGTTGTGGCATTCAGTATATGCTGTTTCTGCTTGCATTTTGCATTCTGTCACTATGTGTTGCATTGTTTCTGAGGTTTATTTGCATAGTCTGCACCTTGGGTCTTGTCTTGTGTGGTAGATTCCTGCTTCTATGGATCTGGTACTTAGTGCTTGCTCTTGAGCTACTATAATTAGTGCCTCTGTGCTGTTTCAGAATCCAGCTTTCTCCAGCCAATTGGTAGGGTTTTTCCATGTCAGCCACCTCCATTATCTGTCAATGGTACATCCTATTCATGCTTGTCTTGTCATGGCGCTTCATGTTCCTGTTCTTCCTTCCAGATCTGTTGTTGATGTTGCCTTTGGCTTTCTCTCAGCATCTTATCTTTTGGTGCCATTTTTCTGATGTATTCCTGGATATGCCTTGTTTCATCCGTGATAGTGGTTTGGATGCTTATGAAGCCTCGACCACCCTTTTTTCTGTTGGTATACAATTTTTAGTTGTTAGACTTAGGTTGGAGACATCCATTCATTGTGAAGAGCTTTCATGCCTTCACATGTGCAGCTTCCAGGGCATACAGTATGTATTGATTGCGCGGATTTTTGTCTTCACATTGAGCTGGATCTTCAGGACCTGTCTTACCCTTTGATGGTATTTGCATGTTGCTGCTTTCCTTACCTCCTCATCATGGTTACCGTATCCTTGTGGGATGCCGAGGTTCATGTATCATGTCTATACATCTCTTATATGCCCTGCTGGTAAGTCCACTCCATCAGTCTTTGCTACCTTGCCTCTCTTTATTACTAACCGACATCCCGATGTCTTCGCTGTATATCCTGTCAGGTGAATTGATGTCTCGTGCATTTTCCTTATACAGCTTGAAGTCAACCATGTAGAGGAGGTAGCTAATGGAGCTTCCACTCTTGAACTTATATCCATAGCCAGACTCTGTATTTATCTGACTGAGAGGGTTCAAGCCTATGCAGATCAGCAATGGGGAGAGTGCATCACCTTGGTATATGCCGCATTTGATGGTCAGTTGTGCTAGTTGTTTTGAGTTGACTTCCAATGTTGTTCTCCACCGCCCCATTGAGTTTCGGAGGAAGGTTCTTAATTTCCTGTTGACATTATAGAGAATAAAGCATTCACAGATCCATGTGTGTGGCATTGAGTCATAGGCTTCTATGTAGTCAATCCAGGCTGTGTTGAGAATGGTCTGTCTGGATGTTGATTCTTGAGTGACTGCTCTATCTACTAGGAGTTGGTGCTTAGAGCCTCTGGTGTTGGCCCCAATGCCTTTCTGTGCTGTATTCATGTACTGGTTCATATGGTTCTGTAGCTTGGTGGCTATGATGCCTGACAGGAGTTTCCATGTTGTTCTAAGGCAGGTTATTGTCTGGTAGTTGGATGGAACTGTTCCTTTGTGAGGATCCTTCATGATCAGCACCGTTCTTCCTTGTGTTAGTCAAGCGGGGGGGTTGGCCTGCTTCTATTTTACCATGGGCCAATGTTATTTTCTTTAGCCAGTAGATGTGGATAATGTCTGTGCCAAGTGCTGTCTAGCTCTTTATGTTTTGGCCCGCTGTTGGATGTCTGCTTCTGTTATGGTGACTGGTTCTTGCTCTCAGTGGTTGCTGTGTTTCATTCTCAGATATTGCAACCACATTGCACTGGTGTTCTGTGTTTTTTCCTTCTCCCATATGTTCTTCTAGTATTGTTCAGTCTTTGCTATTGGTGGAGTTGCTGCCTTTGTGCTGTTACTCTATAGTTGGGAGTACACCTTAGATGGTTCTTTGGAGAACAGGGCATTTATCTTCTTGGCTTCAGCTTCTCTAGTGTATCTCACTAGTCTTGCAGTGAGTACTGTGAGCCTTTGTTTAGCAGTCTCTAGGGCTTTAGTTGGGGTCAGGCCTTTGTACTTAGTAACATAGTTATTAAGGTTGAAGGAAGACTTTAAGTCCATCTAGTTCAACCCATAGCCTAACCTAACATGCCCTAACATGTTGATCCAGGGGAAGGCAAAAAAACCCCATGTGGTAAGAGTAAGCTCCACCATGGGGAAAAAAATTCCTTCCCGACCCCACATACGGCAATCAGACTAGTTCCCTGGATCAACGCCCTATCAAAGAATCTAATACAGTATATATACCCTGTAACATTATACTTTTCCAGGAAGGTATCCAGTCCCCTCTTAAATTTAAGTAATGACTCACTCATTACAACATCATACGGCAGAGAGTTCCATAGTCTCACTGCTCTTACAGTAAAGAATCCGCGTCTGTTATTATGCTTAAACCTTTTTTCCTCCAGACGTAGAGGATGCCCCCTTGTCCCGGTCACTGGTCTATGATTTAAAAGATCATCAGAAAGGTCTTTGTACTGTCCCCTCATATATTTATACATTAACATAAGACACCCCTTAGCCTTCGTTTTTCCAAACTAAATGGCCCCAAGTGTAATAACCTATCTTGGTATTGCAGACCCCCCAGTCCTCTAATAACCTTGGTCGCTCTTCTCTGCACCCGCTCCAGTTCAGCTATGTCTTTCTTATACACCGGAGACCAGAACTGTGCACAGTATTCTAAGTGTGGTCGAACTAGTGACTTGTATAGAGGTAAAATTATGTTCTCCTCATGAGCATCTATTCCTCTTTTAATGCATCCCATTATTTTATTTGCCTTTGTAGCAGCTGTCTGACACTGGCCACTGAATATGAGTTTGTCATCCACCCATACACCCAGGTCTTTTTCATTGACGGTTTTGCCCAGAGTTTTAGAATTAAGCACATAGTTATACATCTTATTACTTCTACCCAAGTGCATGACCTTACATTTATCCCCATTAAAGCTCATTTGCCATTTATCAGCCCAAGCTTCTAGTTTACATAAATCATCCTGTAATATAAAATTGTCCTCCTCTGTATTGATTACCCTGCAGAGTTTAGTGTCATCTGCAAATATTGAAATTCTACTCTGAATGCCCCCTACAAGGTCATTAATAAATATGTTAAAAAGAAGAGGGCCTAATACTGACCCCTGTGGTACCCCACTGCTAACCGCGACCCAGTCCGAATGTGCTCCATTAATAACCACCCTTTGTTTCCTATCCCTGAGCCAGCTCTCAATCCACTTACACATATTTTCCCCTATCCCCATTATTCTCATTTTATGTAACAACCTTTTGTGTGGCACCGTATCAAAAGCTTTTGAAAAGTCCATATACACTACATCCACTGGGCTCCCTTGGTCCAGTCCGGAACTTACCTCTTCATAGAAGCTGATCAAATTAGTCTGACATGAACGGTCCCTAGTAAACCCGTGCTGATACTGGGTCATGAGGTTATTCCTCTTCAGATACTCCAGTATAGCATCCCTTAGAATGCCCTCCAGGATTTTACCCACAGTAGAGGTTAAACTTACTGGCCTATAATTTCCGAGTTCAGTTTTTGTCCCCTTTTTGAATATTGGCACCACATTTGCTATACGCCAGTCCTGTGGTACAGACCCTGTTATTATGGACTCTTTAAAGATTAAAAATAATGGTCTATCAATTATTGTACTTAATTCCTGCAGTACTCGGGGGTGTATCCCATCCGGGCCTGGAAATTTGTCAATTTTAGTGATTTTTAGACGCCGCCGTACTGCCTGCTGGGTTAAGCAGGTAACCTTTAATTGGGAATTTTTATCACTAGTCATATTGGCTGCCATGGGATTTTCTTTTGTAAATACTGATGAAAAAAAGTCATTTAGCATATTGGCTTTTTCCTCATCCTCATCCACCATTTCACCCAGACTATTTTTAAGGGGGCCAACACTATCATTTTTTAGTTTCTTACTATTTATGTAGTTAAAGAATATTTTGGGATTATTTTTGCTTTCTCTGGCAATGAGTCTCTCTGTCTCAATCTTTGCTGCCTTGATTTGCTTTTTACAGAATTTATTTAATTTTCTGTATTTATTTAATGCCTCCTCACTACCTACTTCCTTTAATTCTCAAAATGCTTTCTTTTTGTCCCTTATTGCGCCCCTTACAGCTCTATTTAGCCATATTAGTTTCCTCCTATTTCTAGTATGTTTATTCCCATACGGTATATACTGTGCACAGGTCCTATCCATGATGCTAATAAACGTCTCCCATTTTCTTTGTGTATTTTTATGCCTCAGGATATCGTCCCAGTTAATTGCACCAAGATCCTCTCTCATCCGTTGGAAATTTGCCCTCCTGAAGTTTAGTGTCCTTGTCACCCCTCTACTACACATCTTATTAAAGGAGACATGAAAACTTATTATTTTGTGATCACTATTCCCCAATTGACCCCCAACCCTTATATTTGATATGCGGTCTGGCCTGTTGGTTAATATTATGTCTAGCAGTGCCCCCCTCCTTGTTGGGTCCTGAACCAGTTGTGAAAGGTAATTGTCTCTCATAGTTGTCAAAAACTGATTACCTTTACTGGAACTGCAGGTTTCTGTTCCCCAATCTATTTCAGGGTAGTTGAAGTCCCCCATAATAATGACTTCTCCTTGAGTCGCAGCTTCATCTATTTGCTTTACGAGGATATTCTCCATTGCTTCCATTATTTTTGGAGATTTATAACAAACCCCTATCAGTAATTTAATATTTTTTCCCTCTCCCCTTATCTGCACCCACAGGAACTCTACATTTTCATTAGATTCACCTATATTATCACGCAGGATGGATTTTAAGGTCGATTTTACATACAGACACACCCCACCCCCTCGCTTATCTGTACGGTCATTTCTGAAAAGGCTATAGCCCTGCAAGTTAACAGCCCAGTCATGGCTCTCATCCAGCCATGTTTCAGATATCCCCACCATGTCATAATTATGCTCCAACAACATTAATTCTAATTCGTCCATTTTGTTGGCGAGGCTTCTGGCATTAGTATACATGCACTTGATATTCCTCTCTGTACCTCTATTCTTTCTTAAATTACTAACTGTTCTAACCCCACCCCCCATGCCACCGCCACCCCCAACTTCCTTATTTGTGCCCAGGTCTCTATCTGCACTATCTTCCCCTCCTATAAAATGAATAGCCTCCCCCCCAATCCCTAGTTTAAACACTCCTCCAACCTTCTAGCCATTTTCTCCCCCAGCACAGCTGCACCTTCCCCATTTAGGTGCAGCCCGTCCCTAGCGTAGAGCCTGTAGCCAACTGAGAAGTCGGCCCAGTTCTGCAGGAACCCAAACCCCTCCTTCCTACACCAATTCTTGAGCCACTTATTAACCTCCCTAATCTCCCATTGCCTCTCTGGCGTGGCATGTGGTACAGGCAGTATTTCGGAAAATACCACGTTGGAGGTCCTTGCTTTCAGCTTGCAGCCTAATTCCCTGAAATCATCTTTAAGGACCTTCCACTCACCTCTAACTTTGTCATTTGTGCCAATGTGCACCATGACCGCTGGGTCCTCACCAGCCCCTCCCAATAACCTGTCAACCCGATCAGCGATGTGTCGGACTCGAGCGCCAGGTAGGCAGCACACCGTCCGACGATCCCTGTCTTTGTGACAGATTGCCCTATCTGTTCCCCTGATAATTGAGTCCCCCACTACCAGCACCTGTCTGGCCTGACCTGCTCTCCTATTTCCCTCCTTACTGGAGCAGTCACTCCTCCGGCTTTCAGAGGACATGCCTGGCTGCAGCAGTGCTACCCCTGTACTGGCACTCCCCTCATCTGCCAACTTAGCAAACTTATTGGGGTGTGCCAGATCAGGACTAGCCTCCCTGGCACTCTTCCCTCTACCCTGCCTTCTATCTGTCACCCAGCTAACTGCCTCACTGTCCTGCAGCTCCATCCTACCATCCCCCCCTCATCTATCCCATTGAGCGTCTGCTCAGTGAGCAGAAGACTCCTCTCCATATTGTCTATGGATCTCAGTGTTGCCAGCTGCACATTTAGATCCAGAATCTGGGCTTCCAAATGCACAATGTGCTCACATCTTTCACAGCAGAATGCACCCTCGACCGGCTGATCAAGGACTGCATACATGTGGCACGATGTGCACTGGATGGCATTAACAATAGTGGAGCACATTTCCTAATGGGGATTGCACCACACAAACGTTAATTAAAAATAAATACAAAGTATTTAAAAAAAACAAAAAACACAACAACAACAACAAAAAAAACAAACAAAAAAAAAACAGACAGCAATTCCTCCCTTGGAAACTCCCTGATTCCAAAATCACTGAATCACAAGTCACACTTACCGCCGTCCACACTTACGCTCAGGTCACACTCAGCTCGCTCACACTCGCTATGCTGAAGATTTATAGATTTTTTTTTCTCTCTCTCTCTATTTCCCTTCAACAACAAGCCACCTTGCTGTTCAAATGCACTTTCAAAAAAGTTGTCCAGCTTGATCTTATTCTTGATCTTTACACCCTTCTGTATTTCTGTTAGTTGGCTGGCTTCTCTTCGTGTCACCTTGATCTTTTCCTCAGTCTTCCTAAGGGGCACATACTTCTGTTTTTCTTGCTCGTTGTATAGCCAAGCATTTCCATGATTGCTGAAGCAGTAGCATAGATTACTTTATTTATGCAAGTGCTCTATTGGCATCTTCTTGCATACTGTCTGGTGGTGTTTCTTTTCGAAGCCTTGGCAGTCGATCTCTGGTATTGATGGTATTTTTTTCAAATCAGCTGCAGTGATTTCTAGTTGCAGGATTGGATCAGGATTTTCAGGGAGTTGCACATGTTGTTCTTCCAGGTCTTCATGTGGGGTGGATCTGGGGTGGATCTGCTGTGCAGTTGATCCATTTCAAGCTGTGATAATATCTTTCTCTTTATGACATTGAAATGTTGTATGACTAGTTGTTTCTCAGTCACTGGACATGCAGGTCTTGTATCCATTCAGAGTTTCCTCATATCTATCTATATAATTGTCTAAGGTCCACTTCCATCTGTTTGTCTGTCTATAACGGAAATCCCAGGGCTCAGATTGGTCGTGGCCATCTGCGACCAATCAGCAATATTTGGGCGGGATTTAAACACCACTTCAATTTTTACTATTGATGCTGCCTATGCAGCATCAATAGTAAAAACATATAATTTTAAAAATAATAATAAAAAAATCATTATATTCTCACCTTCCGGCGTCCTGCTGCAGCCTTTCCCACTCTTCGCGACACTCTGGTTTCAAGAATGCAATGCGGCAACGACCCGTGATAACGTAGTGGTCTCGGGAGACCGCTACATCATCACGGGTTATTGCCGCAAGGCATTACTGGGAAAAGAGCATCACGAGGAGCATTGCTAAAGGCCTGGGCTGTATCCAGGGACCGCTGGAAGGTGACTATAACAATTTTTTATTCTAATTCTTTTTTTAACAGGTATATGGTGCCCACATTGCTATATACTACTTGGGCTGTGTTATGTACTATGTGGGCTGTGTTATATACTGCATGGTCTGTGTTATATACTGCGTGGGCTGTGTTATATACTACATCGCTGTGCTATATACTATGTGGGCTGTGCTATATACTACGTGGCTGTACAATATACTATGTGGCTGTGCTATATACTACTTGGGCTGTGTTATATACTGCGTGGGCTGTGTTATATACTACGTGGGCTGTGTTATATACTGCATGGGCTGTGCTATATACTATGTGGCTGTGCTATTTACTACGTGGCTGTGCAATATACTACGTGTGTGTGCTATATACTATGTGACTGTGCTGTATACTATGTGGCTGTGCTATATACTATGTAGCTGTGCTATATACTATGTGGCTGTGCAGTATACTACGTGGCTGTGTTATATACTATGTCACTGTGCAATATACTCTGTGGCTGTGCAATATACTACGTGGCTGTGCTATATACTATGTGGCTGTGTTATATACTACATGGCTGTGCAGTATACTATGTGGCTGTGCAATATTATGCGTGGCTATGCTATATACTACGTGGCTGTGCTATATACTACGTCGCTGTGCAATATACTACATAGCTGTGCAATATGCCACGTGGGCTGTGTTATATGGGCTGTGAGTCTCTTTTGCCCGGGGCCCTCAAAAACCTGGAGCTGGCCCTGGCTTCACTGAGTGGTCGCGCCCGGCTAGCCACGAACAATCAGCAGCAGATGCAGCCCAGCCGCGAATTGGCATGGGATTTGAACCACGCTTCGCTGATTGGTCGCGCCCGGCCGGCTGAATCCTGTGCATTCTTTGCAATATTCTGAAATCTTCATAAATAAACTACATACATATTTTAGAATACCCAATGCGTTAGAATCAGGCCACCATCTAGTTTCCTCATATCCCTTCATATATATGCTGTCTCATTTTGTCTATAGTTCTCCTACTTTGTCTATGTATGGTTTGTTCCAGTAGCCCATTTATCATCAGCTTGTCCCGGTTCCTCGACATCTGACGCGGACCTTGTTAATCCGGGCAATGTCCAAGCCAGCATGATGCTCTTTGTTCATGACACTCTCATGTTTATTGAGGTAGGCACTATAGTGTTAGTAGTCTTGCCCAAGGACCACTACTGGTATATTATTTCCAACAGGGTAGAGCAAGACTTTGAACCCCAGTCTCCCATGTTGGTGGTTGTGCACGTTAGGCTAGTTTCACATTTGCATTTTAAAATGCAGTGTTTAAAATGCAAACACAGGTGGTGAAAAAATGCATGTAAACACGTGCAAACGCTGCGTTTTTTAGACGCATGCGTTTTCTCATGCGGTAAAAAAACGTTTACATGCGTTTTTTCCTGCGTTTGCGTTTTTTTTCCCATGAAGAGAAATTTCACCAGAGAAAAATCAAGATAACCAGACACCGCCAATGGGACTAAAGAGGGCGTATATTTTGGCATCTCAATATATAGACCCTAGGGCTACTGAAATTTTAACAGTTTGCTACTGTATCCTGTGTCATGATGGATCTTCGCATGGAGAGCTTTTATTTCAACCTGGATTTCAGCTTCAAGCTGTTTCTTGCCTGTGCTTTTGCTTGGGAGCAAGACAGAAATCGCGAAAGATGGAGAAGGAGACAACGTAGGCATTTTTGGAGGCACCCCATTATCGAACTACGTGAGAGCCGTGGAGCCTCTCACACGCTCTATGCCGAGCTTAATGCCAACCCGGAGAAATTCCACGAATATACAAGGATGTCGCAAGACTCATTCCGGGATTTGCTTGCTCGTGTCCAAGGAACCATATGGAGACAGGACACCCGGTCGTAAAGCGATTCCACCGGAGGAACGTCTGCTGGTTACATTAAGGTATGTTACAAATCTAAACCCAATGACAGTCCAAATTTTTTGTTTTCACACATGTATGTTTTGGCTATTTACCTATCTTTCTTTAGTGTAAACACACCATAAATAGAATAGATTGTAATGTTTTTTGTTTCTGTTTTTCTTACAGATTTCTGGCAAACGGAGAGAGTTTATCATCTCTCCACTTCCAATACCGGCTTGGAATATCCACCCTTTCCGGAATAGTAGCGGACACCTGCCGGGCTTTGTGGAATGTACTTCGGGATGAGTTTATACCCGTACCCACCTGTTATGACCCCAATGGCAGGGGGTCTCAGAAATAGTTACCAAGTCTGCAAACACAAAAACCAGCTCATAGGGCAGTGGTAACTGGGCTGACCATATATCTAATCCTAGCACCACAAATAACAGCAGCCGGGGAACGTGCCTACGTTGATTCTAGACGTCTCGCGCCAGCCGGAGAACTAACTAACCCTAGAAGGGAAAAGAAAGACCTTTCTTGCCTCCAGAGAAAAAGACCCCAAAAGTTGGATACAAGCCCCCAACAAATAATAACGGTGAGGTAAGAGGAAAAGACAAACGTAAGAATGAGCTAGGTATTTAGCAAAGAGAGGCCCACTAGCTAATAGCAGAATATAGTAAGATAACTTATATGGTCAGCAAAAACCCTATCAAAAATATCCACGCTGGAAATTCAAGAACCCCCAAACCGTCTAACGGCCCGGGGGGAGAACACCAGCCCCCTAGAGCTTCCAGCAAGGTAAGGAATCACATTTAGTACAAGCTGGACAAAAATGAGAGCAAGCAAATAACTGAAAAAAACAAAGAAGCAAGACTTAGCTTAATTTTGCACGAACCAGGACCAGCAGATAGGAGCAAACAAAAAGGATCTGATTACAACGATGCCAGGCACTGGACTAAGGATCCATGAGGTTTATATAGCAACACCCCTGGACTAACGACCCAGGTGGGTGCAAACTGAGGGAAGAAAATCCCAGAGTCATATCACTAGTAACCACCAGAGAGAGCCAAAAAGTCTATTCACAACAGTACCCCCCCCTTAAGGAGGGGTCACCGAACCCTCACTACGACCACCAGGGCGATCAGGATGAGCAGCGTGAAAGGCACAAACTAAATCGGCCGCATGCACATCAGAGGCAACCACCCAGGAATTATCCTCCTGACCATAGCCCTTCCACTTGACCAGATACTGAAGCCTCCGTCTGGAGAGACGTTAATCCAAGATCTTCTCCACCACGTACTCCAACTCGCCCTCAACCAACACCGGAGCAGGAGGCTCAACAGAAGGAACCACCGGCACAACGTAGCGCCGCAACAAGGACCTATGGAACACGTTGTGAATGGCAAACGACACCGGAAGATCCAAGCGAAAGGAAACTGGATTAAGGATTTCCAATATCTTGTAAGGACCGATGAAGCGAGGCTTAAATTTAGGAGAGGAGACCTTCATAGGAACAAATCGAGAAGACAGCCATACCAAATCCCCAACACGAAGTCGGGGACCCACACCGCGGCGGCGGTTGGCAAAACGCTGAGCCTTCTCCTGTGACAACTTCAAGTTGACCACCACATGATTCCAGATCTGCTGTAACCTATCCACCACAGAATCCACCCCAGGACAGTCAGAAGGCTCCACATGTCCCGAGGAAAAACGAGGATGGAAACCAGAGTTGCAGAAAAATGGCGAAACCAAAGTAGCGGAACTAGCCCGATTATTAAGGGCAAACTCAGCCAACGGCAAGAAGGTCACCCAATCATCCTGATCTGCCGAAACAAAACACCTCAAATAAGCCTCCAGAGTCTGATTAGTTCGCTCTGTTTGTCCATTAGTCTGAGGATGAAAGGCAGACGAGAACGACAAATCAATGCCCATCCTAGCACAAAAGGATCGCCAGAACCTGGAAACAAACTGGGATCCTCTGTCAGACACAATATTCTCAGGAATGCCGTGTAAACGAACCACATTCTGAAAGAACACAGGAACCAGATCGGAAGAGGAAGGCAGCTTAGGCAAAGGCACCAAATGGACCATTTTAGAAAAGCGATCACATACCACCCAGATGACAGACATGCCCTGAGACACCGGGAGATCAGAAATGAAATCCATGGAAATGTGTGTCCAAGGCCTCTTCGGGACAGGCAAGGGCAAGAGCAACCCGCTGGCATGAGAACAGCAAGGCTTAGCTCGAGCACAAGTCCCACAGGACTGCACAAATGACCGCACATCCCGTGACAAGGAAGGCCACCAAAAGGACCTAGCCACCAGATCTCTGGTGCCCAAAATTCCCGGATGACCTGCCAACACCGAGGAATGAACCTCGGAAATGACTCTGCTGGTCCACTTATCAGGAACAAACAGTCTGTCAGGTGGACAAGAGTCAGGTCTACCAGCCTGAAATCTCTGCAACACGCGTCGCAAATCAGGAGAAATGGCTGACTAGATAACTCCCTCTTTAAGAATACCAACAGGTTCTGCGACTCCAGGAGAGTCAGGCACAAAGCTCCTTGAAAGAGCATCAGCCTTCACATTCTTTGAACCTGGTAAATACGAGACCACAAAGTCAAAACGGGAGAAAAATAATGACCAGCGGGCCTGTCTAGGATTCAGGCGTTTAGCAGACTCGAGATACATCAAATTTTTGTGATCAGTCAAGACCACCACACGATGCTTAGCACCTTCGAGCCAATGACGCCACTCCTCAAATGCCCACTTCATGGCCAGCAACTCCCGATTGCCAACATCATAATTCCGCTCAGCAGGCGAAAACTTCCTAGAAAAGAAGGCACATGGTCTCATTACCGAGCAACCAGGGCCTCTCTGAGACAACACGGACCCTGCCCCAATCTCCGAAGCATCCACTTCGACCTGAAAGGGAAGTGAGACATCAGGCTGGCACAAAACAGGCGCTGAAGTAAACCGGCGCTTCAACTCTTGGAACGCCTCCACGGCTGCAGGAGCCCAGTTAGCAACATCAGAACCTTTCTTGGTCATATCCGTCAAAGGTTTAACAACGCTAGAAAAATTAGCGATAAAACGACGGTAGAAGTTAGCAAAACCCAAGAACTTCTGAAGACTCTTAACTGACGTGGGTTGAGTCCAATCATGAATAGCTCGGACCTTGACTGGGTCCATCTCCACAGCAGAAGGGGAAAAAATAAACCCCAAAAAGGGAACCTTCTGTACTCCAAAGAGACACTTTGAGCCCTTAACAAACAACGCGTTCTCACACAAAACCTGAAACACCATCCTGACCTGCTCCACATGTGAGTCCCAATCTTCAGAGAAAACCAGAATATCATCCAGATAAACAATCATAAATTTATCCAGATACTTCCGGAAAATGTCATGCATAAAGGACTGAAACACTGAGGGAGCATTAGAGAGCCCAAAAGGCATCACCAAGTACTCAAAATGACCTTCGGGCGTATTAAATGCAGTCTTCCATTCATCTCCTTGCTTAATGCGCACAAGATTGTACGCACCGCGTAGATCTATCTTGGTGAACCACTTGGCACCTTTAATCCGGGCGAACAAGTCCGACAACAGAGGCAAAGGATACTGAAATTTAACAGTGATTTTATTCAGAAGACGATAGTCAATACAAGGTCTCAAAGATCTGTCCTTCTTGGCCACAAAAAAGAATCCCACACCAAGAGGGGAAGAGGATGGACGGATATGCCCCTTCTCCAGGGACTCCTTGATATACGAACGCATTGCGGCATGCTCAGGTACAGACAGATTAAATAATCTACCCTTAGGAAAATTACTACCTGGAATCAAATCTATGGCGCAGTCACAGTCCCTATGAGGAGGCAGAGCACTGGATCTGGACTCGCTGAATACATCCTGATAATCAGACAAATACTCAGGAACTTCCGAAGGAGTAGAGGAAGCAATAGACACCGGCGGGGAATCAGCATGAATTCCCTGACAACCCCAACTTGACACAGACATTGCCTTCCAATCCAAGACTGGATTGTGGGTCTGTAACCATGGCAGACCCAAAACAACCAAATCATGCATTTTATGCAGAACAAGAAAACAAATCACCTCCCGATGTTCAGGAGTCATGCACATGGTTACCTGCGTCCAAAACTACGGATTATTTTCCGCCAATGGCGTAGCATCAATACCTCTAAGAGGAATAGGATTTACCAACGGTTCAAGAACAAAACCACAGCGCTTGGCAAATGACAGATCCATAAGACTCAGGGCAGCACCTGAATCCACAAACGCCATAACAGGGTAAGAAGACAATGAGCAAATTAAAGTCACAGACAAAATAAATTTAGGTTGCAAATTACCAATGGCGACAGGACTAACAACCCTTGTTAGGCGTTTAGAGCATGCTGATATAACGTGTAGAATCACCACAGTAAAAACACAACCCATTCTGACGTCTATGATTTTTCCGCTCATTTCTAGTCTGAATTCTATGACATTGCATTAAATCAGGTGTTTGTTCAGACAACACCACCAGAGGATTAGCGGTTTTGCGCTCCCGCAAACGCCGGTCAATTTGAATAGCCAGCGCCATGGAATCATTCAGACTTGTAGGAATGGGGAAACCCACCATCACATTCTTTATGGCTTCAGAAAGGCCATTTCTGAAATTTGTGGCCAGAGCACACTCATTCCACTGAGTAAGCCCGGACCATTTCCGAAATTTTTGGCAATACACTTCAGCTTCATCCTGGCCCTGAGAAATAGCCAGCAAGGCTCTTTATAACACTATATAACAATTTTTTATTCTAATTCTTTTTTTAACAGGTATATGGTGCCCACATTGCTATATACTACTTGGGCTGTGTTATGTACTATGTGGGCTGTGTTATATACTGCGTGGGCTGTGTTATATACTACATCGCTGTGCTATATACTATGTGGGCTGTGCTATATACTACGTGGCTGTACAATATACTATGTGGCTGTGCTATATACTACTTGGGCTGTGTTATATACTGCGTGGGCTGTGTTATATACTATGTAAGCTGTGTTATATACTGCATGGGCTGTGCTATATACTATGTGGCTGTGCTATTTACTACGTGGCTGTGCGATATACTACGTGGCTGTGCTATATACTATGTGACTGTGCTGTATACTATGTGGCTGTGCTATATACTATGTAGCTGTGCTATATACTACGTGGCTGTGCAATATACTACGTGGCTGTGTTATATACTATGTCACTGTGCAATATACTCTGTGGCTGTGCAATATACTACGTGGCTGTGCTATATACTATGTGGCTGTGTTATATACTACATGGCTGTGCAGTATACTATGTGGCTGTGCAATATTATGCGTGGCTATGCTATATACTACGTGGCTGTGCTATATACTACGTCGCTGTGCAATATACTACATAGCTGTGCAATATGCCACGTGGGCTGTGTTATATGGGCTGTGAGTCTCTTTTGCCCGGGGCCCTCAAAAACCTGGAGCTGGCCCTGGCTTCACTGAGTGGTAACGCCCGGCTAGCCACGAACAATCAGCAGCAGATGCAGCCCAGCCGCGAATTGGCGTGGGATTTGAACCACGCTTCGCTGATTGGTCGCGCCCGGCCGGCTGAATCCTGTGTATTCTTTGCAATATTCTGAAATCTTCATAAATAAACTACATGCATATTTTAGAATACCCAATGCGTTAGAATCAGGCCACCATCTAGTTTCCTCATATCCCTTCATATATATGCTGTCTCATTTTGTCTATAGTTCTCCTACTTTGTCTATGTATGGTTTGTTCCAGTAGCCCATTTATCATCAGCTTGTCCTGGTTCCTCGACATCTGACGCGGACCTTGTTAATCCGGGCAATGTCCAAGCCAGCATGATGCTCTTTGTTCATGACACTCTCATGTTTATTGAGGTAGGCACTATAGTGTTAGTAGTCTTGCCCAAGGACCACTACTGGTATATTATTTCCAACAGGGTAGAGCAAGACTTTGAACCCCAGTCTCCCATGTTGGTGGTTGTGCACGTTAGGCTAGTTTCACATTTGCATTTTAAAATGCAGTGTTTAAAATGCAAACACAGGTGGTGAAAAAATGCATGTAAACACGTGCAAATGCTGCGTTTTTTAGACGCATGCGTTTTCTCATGCGGTAAAAAAACGTTTACATGCGTTTTTTCCTGCGTTTGCGTTTTTTTCCCCATGATGAGAAATTTCACCAGAGAAAAATCAAGATAACCAGACACCGCCAATGGGACTAAAGAGGGCGTATATTTTGGCATCTCTATATATAGACCCTAGGGCTACTGAAATTTTAACAGTTTGCTACTGTATCCTGTGTCATGATGGATCTTCGCATGGAGAGCTTTTATTTCAACCTGGATTTCAGCTTCAAGCTGTTTCTTGCCTGTGCTTTTGCTTGGGAGCAAGACAGAAATCGCGAAAGATGGAGAAGGAGACAACGTAGGCATTTTTGGAGGCACCCCATTATCGAACTACGTGAGAGCCGTGGAGCCTCTCACACGCTCTATGCCGAGCTTAATGCCAACCCGGAGAAATTCCACGAATATACAAGGATGTCGCAAGACTCATTCCGGGATTTGCTTGCTCGTGTCCAAGGAACCATATGGAGACAGGACACCCGGTCGTAAAGCGATTCCACCGGAGGAACGTCTGCTGGTTACATTAAGGTATGTTACAAATCTAAACCCAATGACAGTCCAAATTTTTTGTTTTCACACATGTATGTTTTGGCTATTTACCTATCTTTCTTTAGTGTAAACACACCATAAATAGAATAGATTGTAATGTTTTTTGTTTCTGTTTTTCTTACAGATTTCTGGCAAACGGAGAGAGTTTATCATCTCTCCACTTCCAATACCGGCTTGGAATATCCACCCTTTCCGGAATAGTAGCGGACACCTGCCGGGCTTTGTGGAATGTACTTCGGGATGAGTTTATACCCGTACCCACCTGTTATGACCCCAATGGCAGGGGGTCTCAGAAATAGTTACCAAGTCTGCAAACACAAAAACCAGCTCATAGGGCAGTGGTAACTGGGCTGACCATATATCTAATCCTAGCACCACAAATAACAGCAGCCGGGGAACGTGCCTACGTTGATTCTAGACGTCTCGCGCCAGCCGGAGAACTAACTAACCCTAGAAGGGAAAAGAAAGACCTTTCTTGCCTCCAGAGAAAAAGACCCCAAAAGTTGGATACAAGCCCCCAACAAATAATAACGGTGAGGTAAGAGGAAAAGACAAACGTAAGAATGAGCTAGGTATTTAGCAAAGAGAGGCCCACTAGCTAATAGCAGAATATAGTAAGATAACTTATATGGTCAGCAAAAACCCTATCAAAAATATCCACGCTGGAAATTCAAGAACCCCCGAACCGTCTAACGGCCCGGGGGGAGAACACCAGCCCCCTAGAGCTTCCATCAAGGTCAGGAATCACATTTAGTACAAGCTGGACAAAAATGAGAGCAAGCAAATAACTGAAAAAACAAAGAAGCAAGACTTAGCTTAATTTTGCACGAACCAGGACCAGCAGATAGGAGCAAACAAAAAGGATCTGATTACAACGATGCCAGGCACTGGACTAAGGATCCATGAGGTTTATATAGCAACACCCCTGGACTAACGACCCAGGTGGGTGCAAACTGAGGGAAGAAAATCCCAGAGTCATATCACTAGTAATCACCAGAGGGAGCCAAAAAGTCTATTCACAACAGTACCCCCCCTTAAGGAGGGGTCACCGAACCCTTACTACGACCACCAGGGTGATCAGGATGAGCAGCGTGAAAGGCACAAACTAAATTGGCCGCATGCACATCAGAGGCAACCACCCAGGAATTATCCTCCTGACCATAGCCCTTCCACTTGACCAGATACTGAAGCCTCCGTCTGGAGAGACGAGAATCCAAGATCTTCTCCACCACATACTCCAACTCGCCCTCAACCAACACCGGAGCAGGAGGCTCAACAGAAGGAACCACCGGCACAACGTAGCGCCGCAACAAGGACCTATGGAACACGTTGTGAATGGCAAACGACACCGGAAGATCCAAGCGAAAGGAAACTGGATTAAGGATTTCCAATATCTTGTAAGGACCGATGAAGCGAGGCTTAAATTTAGGAGAGGAGACCTTCATAGGAACAAATCGAGAAGACAGCCATACCAAATCCCCAACACGAAGTCGGGGACCCACACCGCGGCGGCGGTTGGCAAAACGCTGAGCCTTCTCCTGTGACAACTTCAAGTTGACCACCACATGATTCCAGATCTGCTGTAACCTATCCACCACAGAATCCACCCCAGGACAGTCAGAAGGCTCCACATGTCCCGAGGAAAAACGAGGATGGAAACCAGAGTTGCAGAAACATGGCGAAACCAAAGTAGCGGAACTAGCCCGATTATTAAGGGCAAACTCAGCCAACGGCAAGAAGGTCACCCAATTATCCTGATCTGCCGAAACAAAACACCTCAAATAAGCCTCCAGAGTCTGATTAGTTCGCTCCGTTTGTCCATTAGTCTGAGGATGAAAGGCAGACGAGAACGACAAATCAATGCCCATCCTAGCACAAAAGGATCGCCAGAACCTGGAAACAAACTGGGATCCTCTGTCAGACACAATATTCTCAGGAATGCCGTGTAAACGAACCACATTCTGAAAGAACACAGGAACCAGATCGGAAGAGGAAGGCAGCTTAGGCAAAGGCACCAAATGGACCATTTTAGAAAAGCGATCACATACCACCCAGATGACAGACATGCCCTGAGACACCGGGAGATCAGAAATGAAATCCATGGAAATGTGTGTCCAAGGCCTCTTCGGGACAGGCAAGGGCAAGAGCAACCCGCTGGCACGAGAACAGCAAGGCTTAGCTCGAGCACAAGTCCCACAGGACTGCACAAATGACCGCAAATCCCGTGACAAGGAAGGCTACCAAAAGGACCTAGCCACCAGATCTCTGGTGCCAAAAATTCCCGGATGACCTGCCAACACCGAGGAATGAACCTCGGAAATGACTCTGCTGGTCCACTTATCAGGAACAAACAGTCTGTCAGGTGGACAAGAGTCAGGTCTACCAGCCTGAAATCTCTGCAACACGCGTCGCAAATCAGGAGAAATGGCTGACAAGATAACTCCCTCTTTAAGAATACCAACAGGTTCTGCGACTCCAGGAGTCAGGCACAAAGCTCCTTGAAAGAGCATCAGCCTTCACATTCTTTGAACCTGGTAAATACGAGACCACAAAGTCAAAACGGGAGAAAAATAATGACCAGCGGGCCTGTCTAGGATTCAGGCGTTTAGCAGACTCGAGATACATCAAATTTTTGTGATCAGTCAAGACCACCACACGATGCTTAGCACCTTCGAGCCAATGACGCCACTCCTCAAATGCCCACTTCATGGCCAGCAACTCCCGATTGCCAACATCATAATTCCGCTCAGCAGGCGAAAACTTCCTAGAAAAGAAGGCACATGGTCTCATTACCGAGCAACCAGGGCCTCTCTGAGACAACACGGACCCTGCCCCAATCTCCGAAGCATCCACTTCGACCTGAAAGGGAAGTGAGACATCAGGCTGGCACAAAACAGGTGCTGAAGTAAACCGGCGCTTCAACTCTTGGAACGCCTCCACGGCTGCAGGAGCCCAGTTAGCAACATCAGAACCTTTCTTGGTCATATCCGTCAAAGGTTTAACAACGCTAGAAAAATTAGCGATAAAACGACGGTAGAAGTTAGCAAAACCCAAGAACTTCTGAAGACTCTTAACTGACGTGGGTTGAGTCCAATCATGAATAGCTCGGACCTTGACTGGGTCCATCTCCACAGCAGAAGGGGAAAAAATAAACCCCAAAAAGGGAACCTTCTGTACTCCAAAGAGACACTTTGAGCCCTTAACAAACAACGTGTTCTCACGCAAAACCTGAAACACCATCCTGACCTGCTCCACATGTGAGTCCCAATCTTCAGAGATAACCAGAATATCATCCAGATAAACAATCATAAATTTATCCAGATACTTCCGGAAAATGTCATGCATAAAGGACTGAAACACTGAGGGAGCATTAGAGAGCCCAAAAGGCATCACCAAGTACTCAAAATGACCTTCGGGTGTATTAAATGCAGTCTTCCATTCATCTCCTTGCTTAATGCGCACAAGATTGTACGCACCGCGTAGATCTATCTTGGTGAACCACTTGGCACTAATCCGGGCGAACAAGTCCGACAACAGAGGCAAAGGATACTGAAATTTAACAGTGATTTTATTCAGAAGACGATAGTCAATACAAGGTCTCAAAGATCCGTCCTTCTTGGCCACAAAAAAGAATCCCGCACCAAGAGGGGAAGAGGATGGACAGATATGCCCCTTCTCCAGGGACTCCTTGATATACGAACGCATTGCGGCATTCTTAGGTACAGACAGATTAAATAATCTACCCTTAGGAAATTTACTACCTGGAATCATATCTATGGCGCAGTCACAGTCCCTATGAGGAGGCAGAGCACTGGATCTGGACTCGCTGAATACATCCTGATAATCAGACAAATACTCAGGAACTTCCGAAGGAGTAGAGGAAGCAATAGACACCGGCGGGGAATCAGCATGAATTCCCTGACAACCCCAACTTGACACAGACATTGCCTTCTAATCCAAGACTGGATTGTGGGTCTGTAACCATGGCAGACCCAAAACAACCAAATCATGCATTTTATGCAGAACAAGAAAACGAATCACCTCCCGATGTTCAGGAGTCATGCACATGGTTACCTGCGTCCAAAACTGCGGATTATTTTCCGCCAATGGCGTAGCATCAATACCTCTAAGAGGAATAGGATTTACCAACGGTTCAAGAACAAAACCACAGCGCTTGGCAAATGACAGATCCATAAGACTCAGGGCAGCACCTGAATCCACAAACGCCATAACAGGGTAAGAAGACAATGAGCAAATTAAAGTCACAGACAAAATAAATTTAGGTTGCAAATTACCAATGGCGACAGGACTAACAACCCTTGTTAGGCATTTAGAGCATGCTGATATAACATGTGTAGAATCACCACAGTAAAAACACAACCCATTCTGACGTCTATGATTTTTCCGCTCATTTCTAGTCTGAATTCTATCACATTGCATTAAATCAGGTGTTTGTTCAGACAACACCACCAGAGGATTAGCGGTTTTGCGCTCCCGCAAACGCCGGTCAATTTGAATAGCCAGTGCCATGGAATCATTCAGACTTGTAGGAATGGGGAAACCCACCATCACATTCTTTATGGCTTCAGAAAGGCCATTTCTGAAATTTGCGGCCAGAGCACACTCATTCCACTGAGTAAGCACGGACCATTTCCGAAATTTTTGGCAATACACTTCAGCTTCATCCTGGCCCTGAGAAATAGCCAGCAAGGCTCTTTCTGCCTGAACTTCAAGATTGGGTTCCTCGTAAAGCAATCCGAGCGCCAGAAAAAACGCATCAATATTTGCCAATGCCGGATCTCCTGGCGCTAGCGAGAAAGCCCAATCCTGAGGGTCGCCCCGTAAAAAAGAGATAACAATTTTAACTTGCTGAGCTTAATCTCCAGATGAACGGGGTCTCAGAGAAAGAAACAATTTACAATTATTCCTGAAATTCCTAAACCTAAATCGGTCTCCAGAGAACAGTTCAGGAATAGGTATTTTAGGTTCAGACATAGGACTACTGGTAACAAAATCTTGTATGCCCTGCACACGAGCAGCAAGCTGGTCTACACTTGTAATCAAGGTCTGGACATTCATGTCTGCAGCAAGCACAAGCCACTCAAAGGTAAAGGGGAGGAAGAGAGGAAAAAAAAAAAAAACTCAGAATTTCCTTTCTTATAATCCCACTTCTGCAATGCATTAAACATTCAATGTTGGCCTGGCATACTGTTATGACCCCAATGGCAGGGGGTCTCAGAAATAGTTACCAAGTCTGCAAACACAAAAACCAGCTCATAGGGCAGTGGTAACTGGGCTGACCTTATATCTAATCCTAGCACCACAAATAACAGCAGCCGGGGAACGTGCCTACGTTGATTCTAGACGTCTCGCGCCAGCCGGAGAACTAACTAACCCTAGAAGGGAAAAGAGAGACCTTTCTTGCCTCCAGAGAAAAAGACCCCAAAAGTTGGATACAAGCCCCCAACAAATAATAACGGTGAGGTAAGAGGAAAAGACAAATGTAAGAATGAGCTAGGTATTTAGCAAAGAGAGGCCCACTAGCTAATAGCAGAATATAGTAAGATAACTTATATGGTCAGCAAAAACCCTATCAAAAATATCCACGCTGGAAATTCAAGAACCCCCGAACCGTCTAACGGCCCGGGGGGAGAACACCAGCCCCCTAGAGCTTCCAGCAAGGTCAGGAATCACATTTAGTACAAGCTGGACAAAAATGAGAGCAAGCAAATAACTGAAAAAACAAAGAAGCAAGACTTAGCTTAATTTTGCACGAACCAGGACCAGCAGATAGGAGCAAACAAAAAGGATCTGATTACAACGATGCCAGGCACTGGACTAAGGATCCATGAGGTTTATATAGCAACACCCCTGGACTAACGACCCAGGTGGGTGCAAACTGAGGGAAGAAAATCCCAGAGTCATATCACTAGTAACCACCAGAGGGAGCCAAAAAGTCTATTCACAACACCCACCGCGGACATGTGGCTTGAAATAGCTGAAAAATTCTGGAGTGTGTGTGATTTCCCCAACTGTTTAGGAGCAGTGGATGGAAAGCACATCCGCATTATCAAACCTGCCAGAACAGGATCAGAGTACTTCAACTATAAAAAATATTTTTCTGTTGCGCTCATGGCAATAGCTGATGTGGAATGTCGCTTCATCACCATGGACATTGGAGCTTTTGGCCGTGGCAACGATTCCCAGACTTTCAAGAACTCAGATATGGGCCGGCGTGTGTATGGCCAAAATTTCAATTTTCCCCCGCCACAACCTCTCCCCAACACTCAAGGTCCACCTCTGCCATTCGTTATGGTTGGGGATGAAGCCTTCCAGATGTGTGAAAACCTACTGAAGCCCTATTCTAGTCGGGACTTGAACCACACTAGAAGGATCTTTAACTACAGACTGACCAGGGCCCGAAGAACAGTAGAGTGTACCTTTGGCATTCTGGTCGCTAAATGGCGCATTCTTGCATCAGCCATAAATCTAAAAGTGGAAACAGTCGACAAGGTGGTCAAAGCCTGTGTGGTTCTCCACAATTACATAATGACTAAGGAGCGACCCAACATTGAACTGGATGAACCAGTTGCACACCCACTGCCCGATTTCCAGCATCACCCGCTGCGGTCAACTGCAGCCGTTGATCACATTCGGGACCAATTTGCTGCCTTTTTTGATTCAGATATTGGACGTGTGTCATGGCAGGACAATGTTGTGCAAATGTCCTGTTGTAATTATATCTGTACCAGTAATTTTCTTCAATGATAATAATATTTCTCATTAATAAACTTTAGTTTTGTTTGTGTTGACCATCTCTCCTATCTTTTTCCTCTCCAAACCAAGGTTGTCCTAAAACTGGCAGTATTTGATATGTATTTAATATCATTTTTTGTACTCAAAAACCAGGAGTGGGTGATAAAGGCAGAGGTGCTAGTTATTATGTTTATATCATAACCCGACATGATATGAGACATGGTTTACATACAGTAAACCATGTCATATCCCCCTTTTTTGCATATTCCACACTACTAATGTTAGTAATGTGTATGTGCAAAATTTGGGCACTGTAGCTATTAAATTTAAGGGTTAAATTGCGGAAAAAATTGGCGTGGGCTCCCGCGCAAATTTCTCTGCCAGAGTAGTAAAGCCAGTGACTGAGGGCAGATATTAATAGCCTAGAGAGGGTCCATGGTTATTGGCCCCCCCTGGCTACAAACATTTGCCCCCAGCCACCCCAGAAAAGGCACAGCTGGAAGATGCACCTGTTCTGGCACTTGGCCACTCTCTTCCCACTCCCGCGTAGCGGTGGGATATGGGGTAATGAAGGGTTAATGTCACCTTGCTATTGTAAGGTGACATTAAGCCAGATTAATAATGGCGGTGATGCGCCCTCTGCTGGATGTCCTCATATGACCTCGAGCCTGGTAACTTCTCTGAATATTTTCCCATGTTCGAGGGACATCCAGCAGGGGGCGCATCACCGCGAATGAAGGAAACTACAGGTCATTGACCTACATTACCTTCATTCACCGGGGTTTGACAGGCACGAGCACAGCTGCATTAGCAGAGCTCCTGCCTGTAAAATATTTTAACCCCTTCAGATGGATTTACATCGTGGGACGTGACAGATCATCGGAAGGTATGTATATTGTTGGTTTATTATTTTTCCTTTGTTACAGAGCGAGGGTCTTCAGGTGGATTACCAGTATAATAAAATATTACAACACCCTGTGTCTTTATTTCATTAAAATACTTTTAAATAATGTGTGTGTGTTTTATTAACCATTTCGTACTATTGGATTAATAATGGATAGGTGTCATAATTGACTCCTCTCCATTATTAATCTGGCTTAATGTCACCTTACAATAGCAAGGTGACATTAACCCTTCATTACCCCATATCCCACCGCTACAGGGGAATGGGAAGAGAGTGGCCAAGTGGCAGAATTAGCGCATCTTACAGATGTGCCTTTTCTGGGGTGGCTGGGGGCAGATGTTTTTAGCCAGGGGGGCCAATAACCATGGACCCTCTCCTGGCTGTTAATATCTGCCCTCAGTCACTGGCTTTACTACTCTGGCAGAGAAAATTGCGCGGGAGCCCACGCCAATTTTTCCTGCAATTTAACCCTTTAATTTTACAATTTTAATAGTTACAGCGCCCAAATTTTGCACATACACACTACTAACATTAGTAGTGTGGAATATGCAAAAAAAAGGGGGATATGACATGGTTTACTGTATCGGGTCGGGTTTCACGAAAACCGACTTTGCCAAAAATCGGCGACTTTTGAAATTTGCTGATCTGTTTAGCTCAACCCTACTGGCGATGTTTCTTGACGCACGGTGTGTGTTGCCGGCGGCCATAGACACAATAAACCAAACATAATTGTGGCAAATCAAACTTTTTTTTATTTATTTAACAACTTAAAAAAATTATTTTTTACTGCGCCGGCTTGGGGTAGAGTGATGTAAACGTGGGGTGTGAAGAACTGAGGCCTGGCTAACCGTGGACGACGCAGAGGTGGCAGGAGAAGGGGCAATGAAACTAGAAGGGTCTGGATGTTCGGGAATGGGGCTTGACACATGAGAGGCTTGAGATGCACTGGAAGGGTGAGACAAAACTGACATTACAGACACATTGGTAGGTGAAGGGGGAGGAATGCAAAGAGTCCTCTTTTTTTTCTGGTTTTTTTTGGGTTTGCTTGGTTGTGGGACGTCTTGGTGGGCTCATATGCCGTGGCGTGGTGGCGAGTGACCTGTCAGGGTCCGGTTGCACTGTGTCACAGTCCATAGCAATTGGCGATCGGACGGCCATGCCAGGGTCCTGCTGCATTGTGGTGGGGGCGGTACGTAAAGGCATGCCAGGGCCCTGCTGCATCATGGTGGGGGCGGTACGTAAAGGCATGCCAGGGTCCTGCTGCATCGTGGTGGGGGCGGTCCAGATAGCTATGCCAGGGTCCTGCTGCTTCGTGGTGGGGGTGGTCCGGAAAGCCATGCCAGGGTCCTGCTGCATCGTGGTGGGGGTGGTCTGGAAAGCCATGCCAGGGTCCTGCTGCATCATGGTGGGCGCGGTCCGGAAAGCCATGCCAGGGTCCTGCTGCATTGTGGTGGGGGTGGTCTGGAAAGCCATGCCAGGGTCCTGCTGCATCATAGTGGGCGCGGTCCAGAAAGCCATGCCGGGGTCCTGCTGCATCGTGGTGGGGGCAGTCCGGAAAGCCATGCCAGGTTCCTGCTGCATCGTGGTGGGGCGGTCCGGAAAGCCATGCCAGGGTCCTGCTGCATCATGGTGGGGGCGGTCCGGAAAGCCATGCCAGGGTCCTGCTACATCGTGGTGGGGGCGGTCCGGAAAGCCATGCCAGGGTCCTGCTGCATCGTGGTGTCAGTGGAGGAGGTCCAAGCAGGAGCAGCGGTTGTCAGGGTGGTGGCGGTGGGATGTCCAACTGCACTCGTCATGGTGCTGGTGCTGTAGTGGAGTCCGCGTGTGGAAGGAATAGAGGTGGCCGTGAAGTGGTATGCAGCAGAGGTCAGCATTGAGGTTAATCGTGACAGTGAAGGCACAGTTGGATATGCCGCCACTGTCTGCTGGAAATACTGACTCTGCTGCATAGCCTGCACATAAGCAGCATTGCAGGCCTGCATGACACTCAGCTGGAGGTCAGGAGTAAGGTTTTCCGACATGTTCTGCTCAATTTGGTTAAAAAAATGATGAGCTGGCCTCTGGAGGTTGGCTTTCACTTGATCAAGGCTTTTGGTGACCTCCTGGATACGGGCATTCAAAAGGTTATGTGAAACATCCATTCGGTCACCTAAAGCCTTGATTGCTTCGTGTAAAATCGAGCTCAAGTGCAAAAACTCAGGCATGAGTGACCTGTCCGAAGCCCTCTGCCGCTGCCGGGATGTGCCCAAAAAAAAGGGGGCAGTGGAAGAGGACTGCGAAAGGGGAAGACCTGATGGACCAGCTCCCTGGTCTCCAGTTAGTGTGGAAGGCCCACCTGCTGCTGCGCTGCTGGATGGCTGGGACGGGTCCGTGGCTGTCAGATGAAGGACCGCTCCAGAACCTGGGCCGACAGTCGTGCTGTATGTACTGTGAAAAAAGGAAAATGAAAATTAATACCAAAAATTAACCAGACGCAAAATCCTGTGGAATTTAAAAATACAGATTATGGCAATACAACACAACCTAATGCACGTGATAAATACTTACGTTCTCTGGGCAAGGACCGGTCTTAGAAATGCCAATACTCAATGGTATTTGTATCGTCTGATCCTTGCTCCTGAACCACTGGGAACACGACTCTCTTCACGCAGGTCCTTGTTGAAGCGGTCCTTCATCGAACGCCAACGTGTTTTTACTTTGTCCACTGTTAAAAAAAACCCCTTATGGTCAGAAAATGGACTTTTAGCCATGCTCATCCAACTGTGTGTGATGAGAGAAACTCCGTAGAGTTTCTTTCATCACACAGAGTTGAGTGAGCACGGCCAAGGTCTCTGCTGCTTCACACTGCAGTGCAATACTTAGCAAATGCATTTCGGACCCGTGTCGTGGCGTTGTCCCAGCCATCCCACATCGCTTGGGCCACCTCAATCCACAACCGCCGTATCGTGGTGTTGTTCGAGTGCAGTGGATCCCGGCTGTCCCACAATGGGACTCGCTCCTGGACCAGGGTGATGAGTAGGTCATTGTCTATTAGGTTATGGTCCCGTTGTGAAACCTAAAAGAAAAAGAAAGTCATTAAAGTTTGCTCAATTACATAAGGAAAAGAAAGACAAAAAGATACTGAGAAATGGCATGAATAGGAAAGTCAAGATACAAAAGGATTCCAGAAGGAAAAAGTTTAGAAATACGAGTGGAAAGAAAGGAAGATTCAAGAATATTACACTGAGGACAGTCAGCCTTGTATACGTACCCGCTGCCGCCTTTCCACCGGACCTTGACTCCACTGCTCCATCCCTGTCTCTGCCGCAGTAGAAGAGCTCTAAAAAAAGGAAAAATCTAATTGTCACATGTGTTGATGTGACAGTGAATACTTACCAATCTGACGAGGCAAATACTCACCTCACTGACATGCTCCACTTCCGACGGTCGTGGCTGAAACTCCTCACCAGACGAAAAATCCGAAGATGACATTCTGATGCATGTAGAAAGAAAAAAATGGTAGAAATTAGGACATGTAGAGACAGAAAATAAAAAATAAAGGCATTGGCTACGATATACTCACATTGTTCATAGTCTTTTCCTCCAAGATGTGGCCTGTCAGGGTGTCTTCGGCTTCAGAGTCTGGTGACAAGTGACCTGCAACTGTCCACACCCTCCCTTTTATCACCTTGATGGTGGGGGTGGCTTATCAGTGTCTAGACATGGTTATCTTAATTAAAACGCATGCGTTCAAAAATGCAACAAAACGCATGTGCTAAAAAACGCATGCGTTTACATAGACATCAAAACGCCTCTAGAAATTACTACATGTTGCATTCCTGCAACCAAACGCAAGCATAGAAAAGACACATGCGTCATCAAACGTGGCCAAACGCGTACAAAAAAAACCATGCGTTTTTAATGTTAAATATAGGAAAAAAAACCGCATGCTTTTTTTGCGCTAAAACGCAGAGGCAAAAAATGCAAATGTGAAACCAGCCTTAACCACTACACTATAACAGCCACCTAAGGTAGATATTATACAGTAGTGTTAGGAGCCTTGGTAAATATATATATATTTTTTTCCAAATTTAAACCCTGGTCTCCCATGTTGTAGGCTGTGCACTTAACCATTACACTATATCAGCCACTACACTTTATATATAAATATACAAAGGAATAATCTGCCGTGCTGTACTGCTACATAAAAAAAAAAAAAATTGAGTACTTAACTGAACTCAGAAACCTAGCAAAGATCATAGTTTGCAAAATGTTAAGCAGTAATTATATGACCAATTTAGGCAATGTGCTATTGTCACTTGTTAATTTCGAAAGGCTTGCACTGTTTTCTGGTATAAACATAAAATTGTATGCAGCTGCAGCATAATAACACCGCAATTCTCTAACACATAAGCTCAAATGTGTGTTCCTAAACTGAAAATAGAAGGCGCTCATATTCTGAAATCTACTCTTGGATGTACAACAGCTGTGAAAATGTACCTTGTGTATTATCTTTAAGAGCGCTTTCAACACTTTTTTGTTCCCAAAAGCGCTGCACCTCCTATGATCCTTTCTCCTCTGCATGTCCTTTCCAGGCAATAGCTTTGTTTTCCTGAAATGTTGCTGTAATTTAAATCTAACCTTTGTAGCTTTTAGTTGAGAGCAATTTCTCTAAAAGCAGTTCATACGCAATTGAGCACTATGGACAATGCCATGTGGACTTGTTTGGTAAGCCTTCTACTCTCGTAATGCAGAGCTATTTTCCTAATGCACAGCCCAGGTTAATTTCTTACCTGGGTCGGATAGGCAGACTTTCTAAAGTACAGGTTTTTTTTTTTTATCATTTTGCACTTGCATCTCCATATCTCATTTCAGTGGCTCTAATATTCCCTGTAAAATAAAGTTTGCTGGCTATCTTCTTTCTCCGACAGTCATATAATTTAGTTCTGTAGCATGAGTCTCAAGAAGAATGTTTGGCCAAATCAATATGAACACTTTCATTTCCATGCTCTAGTAATAGCAAATAACTAGATAAACATACAGCAAGAAGACCACAGTTATAAATGTAGGTTTAGCAATATTACTACTAAGGGACAGATTCAGTAACGGTGAAGGCACAGGGAAGCTCAATGAGTAGAATTGAACAGTTCCTGAGCAGAGTAATGGGCAATACATCAATATTTGCTCATCCAGCAACACTGATTGCAGAATGGCAATGGAGTATATCCGTGACCCGCTGCTAGAACAGGTACAGAGAACTCATGCAAACACTGCAAGAAAGTAGTAATGAGAACTATGATTAATTCATCTCTCCTTTTTAGATTTAGGGGGGAGCAGTCATTTACCAAGTTAGACAAGATTGTATGATTGAATTGATGAATTCTATTTACTATTATATTTGTCTATTTTGCATTAAAGCATTTTTATACTACACTTTACTATTTAAGCCACTGGACGTTGCCCCTGACTATCGTAAGAGAATAGCATCTCTGTACTCCCCATTAAATGTGTTTTTGGAAGCATCACATCTCTTGTCCATGGGTGTGTTTACTAGAATATAATGAATGAGACAGATTTGCCATTGCAGACAAAAGCATACATAAGAATTGTGCTGTTTCCCATCACTATAATTCCACTCTTATTGGCCTCCTAGACTCTACCGGTCATAATAAATTCCTCCCAATGTCGCTATCATCCTCCTGAAGGTATATTTCCTTTATTTTAATTACTGGTAATCTAGGTATAGGGCCGAAGTACGCCAATCACAACCCTTCCCCTACATTCCCCACCTCCTCTTACCCGTCGGCCCTTGACTTCCTGCAATGTAAAACTTCTATGTATTCTTTGGTATTTGAACTTGTATTTGCATATAAAAACTTATAAAAGACTGATGTTGTTTCTTTAAGAAAGCAGAACAGACTGCTAACTTGATTTCAGTGATCATTTGGCCTGTTTATGGAGGTAGAAGAATAGTTTTGTGTACATTTTTTCTTAGGTTGCATTGAGAGAATTAAATTGAGCAGGTAAATTCAAATCCATCCAATCAGTTTTATCCGCCCTTATACTGAAATTAGAGGGCCTTATAACTATATTTTGCTAATTAGGTACAACAATAATTTTGTGAGTATTTAATGTGAGGTTCAATACTGCAGAGTGGATGAGGATACTAGAGTAATAGAATAGTGGATTATACCCAGTGACCAAACTAGAATTTGTTGGGTCCCGATGCATGATTTATTTGGACCCCTTCCTGTCGTGGTGTATATATATGTATATATATATATATATATATATATATATATATATATATATATATATACATATATATACATACACACATATACATGTACTGTTCAGAAAAGTAATGGAAACACTTAAACAACACAATGTAACTCCAAGTCAGTTACACTTCTGTGAGATCAACCTGTCCAGTTATGAAGCAACACTGATTGTGAGTCAATTTCTCCTGCTGTTGTGCAAATGGATGTCACGCACAGTGTAGGAATGACTAGGTGCAACACAAAGGGATAAGGAGAAAGGAGCTAAATACTAGGGAAGCAGGGAGTGGAGACCCCTAGGCAGATCTAACATCACCCTGTCTGCCCTAAGCATCCCTATATATGTTCTGCCCCTATCGCCAAGCAGGATACCTAATCCCTGCCTGACCATAACAGTAAGCCCTGCTTAGGAAAGAACGGGGTAACCGCTGGCCGATCACCGCTATAACTAAAGACAGATGGGATACACAAACAAGGGGAACACTCGAGTTGACTCAGAGAGAAACACAGATGTCCTCCAAACAACAAAGAGGAAGATAGCCGACTGCTATAGCTCCAAGCCTCAATGGGGAAATGGTAATCGAAATATCACCAGCAACTCCCAGCAGCTGGTAATTATAAACACCCTGGTCCAGGTTTGTCAACTAGAGCCAGGGTAAGGTTGCCACTGGGTCCTAGAGTCAGAAGGACCAGGATGAAGTCTGCAAAGCAAACTGCTGAGACCTTCTGCAGTCAGATGCAAAGCGATGGTCTGCAGCCTCTGACAAATCCTTGACAATGAAACAGACAACAGGTAGAAATGATAGGCAATTAGCAAGACAACCCTTACAAAGTAATGGTTCTGCAGAGGGTGACCGCAGACCATTTCTCTGTTCTCATCCTTATTGGCTGCTGTTTTAGTCACTTTTGTATTGTGTCATTGCTCTCACCCCTCCAGTAGAATGAGGCAGTGTCTACAACCCATAGATGTTTCCCAGTGAGTGCATCTCATCCAGGATGGCACTTCAATATGAGCTGTTGAAAAAACGGTAGCTGCATCTGTCAGCACAGTGTCTAGACCATGGATCAAATACCAGAAGATGTGGAAGCTAACAACAGCAGGACCGCTACACCTCCTTTGTGCAAGGGTTAACAGGAGGAGCAGTGCCAGAGCCCTGCAAAATGACCTCCCGCAGGCGCTAACATGCATTCACAAGTGGGTGTTGTGGTTACAGGCCAACACATGCAGAGCGATTGGCATTTGCCAAAGAATACCAAGATTGGCAGATTCAACATTGGATGAATGCATCTTCTCACTGAGCACATGTGACAGACATGATAGAGTCTTGAGATGCCATGGAGAATGTTCTGCTGCTTGCAACATCATCCAGCATGACCCTTTGGCAGTGGGTCAGTAATGGTGTGGAAAACATTTCTTTGGAGGGCCACACAGCCCTCCATGTGCTTGCCAGATGTACCCTGACCACCATTAGGTACCGGGATGAGATCATCAGACCCATTGTGAGACCACATGCTGGTGCAGTAGGCCCTGGGTTCCTTCTGATGCATGACAATGCTAGGCCTTATGTGGCTGAAATGTGTCAGCAGTTCCTGCATGATGAAGGCATTGATGCTATGGACTGGTCAGCCTGTTCCGCAGACCTGAATCCAACAGAGCACATCTGGAACATTAAGTCTTGTTAGATCCACTAATGCCACATTGCACCACAGATTATCCAGGAGTTGACTGATACTTTAATCTAGGTCTGGGATAAGATCCCTCAGGAGAACATCCGCCGCCTCATCAGAAGAATGCTCAGGCATTGTATGGAGGACATAAAGGCACATGGAGGCCACACACACTACTGAGCACAATTCCTATGTTTCATTATTCTCAACGTATTTCAATATAATGGATAAAGATATTCAACTGGAATTTTAAATTTAGTGATATCTAGGATGTGGTATTTGAGTGTTCCCTTTAATTTTGTGAGATATATATGTCCTTCATTATGGAATATATGTACCTGATCTTGGGCCCCATCCTGGTATACATATCCCCCAATCTGGTAGATATATCCCACATACTGAAAATATGTACCTTACCCTGTATGTACCTTACCCTGGGCCCCTTCCTGGTATAAATATTCCCCATCCTGGTATATACTGTATGTCCCTTATCCTGGGTCTCTTTTGAAGCTGGCTGCTGTCTTCAGCTTGCTAGCGATGGGAGCGCATGACGTCACTGCTATGTGCCACCAGTCACGTCCGAGGATGCACATCCAGTTGAGGTTGTTTCTGCTGATGTAGATTGACCATGGACCCGGTCGCAACACGCCTGATTATGCCAGTAAAGACAGCCAACTGATGCAAAATGTGCCTATATGAAGTTAGAGAACTACATAGAAAGTACGATAAAGTAAACATATTAAAGATATTATATATAAAATATTATATTATATAAAATACATACAAAATGCTTTTAGCTCATTGTCAGATCACTTTGCAAAAACATTTTAAATGTCATCCGATGCATTTCTAAATAGAAAACTCTTTTTTTTACGCAAATCTACAAAGGATAAGAAGAAAACAAAGGAAAATATTGTTCGCTACAACACATTCTTGAAACTCTTCACATTCTGAAGATTGATGCCAAGATTCTGCATTAACAGCTAGTTGAATATTCTAAGCTATGTCCTAAGAATTCACTTGCAAAATGATCTTTTATTCCTCGTTTCTGTTATGCAAAGACAATAGGCCTGGAGTGTTTGAGGGACTATGATAGATGAAAAAGAAATAATGTTGCTCTGCAATCTCCAGTATTTAGAAGTTTCCAATTATTATAATGTTACACTATTGGTGGTGGTACTACTATCTTTCCAAAGAGAAAACAAACAAACACAATTTTCTTACATGTAGTAAACCATGTCTAAGGACTGCTTCATAATGAGAGCCACATTGTATAACTGCATGCAATTATGGGTTGTTTGAAAGACGTCAGGGCACAAAAATGTCAGGACATAGTGAAATTAAAAAAAACTATAAGGCTTCAATATGGCAAAAAGATGGTCACTAAAAGGCATTCTACCCTTATACAGCATATTGTGCACCAAGACAAGAGCTGAATCATTCTGCAAACTAAATAGTGTTTTTCTGCTACACTATAGGTCAAACAAATGACAAAGTAAAACCCTTCTTGGTAAAAATCAGATTGAGGTTGTTTTGTATGTAATTTGTTGTTTACCATTATGCGTCATTACTTTTTATGTTATGTAGATTTGACTGCTTTTGTTGAAATACATATATGGATATTTCCATTCTTTTCCATTGCTATAGCTAATTTTTACTTATGATGGCTCCCACCTTATATTTATTTAGTCTGACAAAGAGAAATTTCAGAAATCCACAATTCTTCATGAAAGCTCATTTGCCTACTTACACCATTTTTTTTTAGAAGAGCTGCACTATCACATGAGGGAGTAAAAAACTTGTGATTCACTTACTGGACTGCTTCCTGTTGGTTTAATAAAATCTCTGTTTTATCACTAGATTACTAGAGATCCCTAAAGTAAACCTGCTACCATGTAGTCCTCCACATACATGATGAATAAAACAGTAAACCTAATATATGCAAAAAGAACTCAGTTATCATGTTTTCAGTGTGTGATGTAAATAATAGTTAAAGGGAACCTGTCAGCAGGATTGGGCTCAGTAGCCTACACACAGTGCCAGGTCGGCACCGTTATACTGAATAATCTGATACCTTGGTTGATGAAATCCGTCTTGTGGTTGTTGTTTAATCTTTATTTTCAGTTTTGAGTTAATGATATGCTCGTGCTCCTGGGTGTCCTGTGGAGGGGGCTTCATGTGGTGCTCTGATTAGATATTCATCTGTATGGCTTCTGACTGACCCCTCACTGACCTGCCCTCTGGTTTACATCATGAATATTATATATATTAAAAAAAATCACTATCAGAATTCAGGCGCTGGCGACAGTGCCTGCGCTGCAACATGATCGCATGTAAAATATGCATTTAATCCTTTCATTTGATTGTATAAATAAATTACCGTATATACTCGAGTATAAGCCGACCCGAGTATAAGCCGACCCCCCTAATTTTGCCACAAAAAACTGGGAAAACTTAATGACTCGAGTATAAGCCTAGGGTGGGAAATCCAGCAGCTACTGGTAAATTTCAAAAATAAAAATAGATACCAATAAAAGTAAAATTAATTGAGACATCAGTAGGTTAAGTGTTTTTGAATGTCCATATTGAATCAGGAGCCCCATAAATTGCTCCATACAGTTTATGATGGGCTCCATAAGATGCTCCATATTAAAATATTCCCCATATAATGCTGCACAAATGCTGATTATGGCCCCATAAGATGCTCCATAAATGTGGATTATGGTCCCATAAGATGCTCCAGAGATACTTGCCCCATATAATGCTGCACATGGCCCCATACAGATATTTTCCCCATATAATGCTGCACATATCCCCATAAGATGCTCCATACAGATATTTTCCCCATATAATGCTGCACATGGCCCCATAAGATGCTCCATACAGATAATTGCTCCATATAATGCTGCACATGGCCCCATAAGATGCTCCATACAGATATTTGTTCCATATAATGCTGCACATGGCCCGATAAGATGCTCCATACAGATAATTGCCCCATATAATGCTGCACAAATGCTGATTATGGCCACATGAGATGCTCCATACAGATATTTGTTCCATAAAATGCTGCACATGGCCACATAAGATGCTCCATACAGATAATTGCCCCATATAATGCTGCACAAATGCTGATTATGGCCCCATGAGATGCTCCATACAGATATTTGCCCCATATAACGCTACACATGGCCCCATAAGATGCTCCATACAGATAATTGCCCCATATAACGCTGCACATGGCCCCATAAGATGCTCCATACAGATATTTACCCCATATAATGCTGCACATGGCCCAATAAGATGCTCCATACAGATAATTGCTCCATATAATGCTGCACATGGCCCCATAAGATGCTCCATACAGATAATTGCCCCATATAATGCTGCACATGGCCCCATAAGATGCTCCATACAGATATTTGCCCCATATACTGGTGCTGCGATTAAAAAAATAAAAAAATCACATACTCACCTCTCAGGCCCCTGGCACTTGCTATATTCACCTGCTTCACGTTCCACCGCCGACCGCCGATCTGTCTTTCTGTCCTCTGCACTGAGGTTCAGGCAGAGGGCGGCGTGCACTAATCACGTCATCACGCCCTCTGACCTGAGCATCACTGTACAGGATGCGGAAGACATGTGGAACGGGGAGCAGGTGAATATTATGCACTGAGTTATACTCACCTGCTCCTGGCGTGGTCCCTGCACGTCTTTTCCCCAGCGCCAGCAGCTTCTTCCTGTAGTGAGCAGTCACATGGTACCACTCATTACAGTAATGAATATGCGGCTCCACCCCTATGGGAGTGGAGTGGTGTCCATATTCATTACTGTAATGAGCGGTACCATGTGACTGCTCACTACAGGAAGAAGCTGCTGGCGCCGGGGAAAAGACGTGCAGGGACCGTGCCAGGAGCAGGTGAATATTATTACACAGCTCCGCTCCCCCTCCCCTGCAGACCCCTGCATATGACTTGCCGAGAGGGTTACTTTCAGCCCCAAAAAGTGGGCTGAAAATCTCGGCTTATACTCGAGTATATTCGGTAATAAAAAATAAATGAATCTCTGAAAATCGCATCAGCCACACCTGTAGCAGCTATCTGGAATCAGATAAATGCTACTGTGCAATCGCCAGCGGCGCCATCTTGCTAGAGAAAAAAAATTGCTTCCAGTTAGATGGCGCTGGCCACGCTGGTGCAGTAGCATTTATTACTGATCCGATAGAGGCTACTGTGCAGATGCTGATGGCACCATTTTTGAGAAGGCAAGAAGGAAGATAACAATGCCGACACTTGCACAGTAGCATCTATTTGATTGTCCATAGCTGCTACTGTACAGGCGCAGCTGGCACCATTTTGAGACAGATTTTTTTTTTAATGAATTTATTTATAGCATGAAATAAAAGAATTATATGCACATTTTACATGTGATCATGCTGCAGCGCAGCCTGCTGAAGATGATTTTTGTTTTATATATAAATAATATTCATTATGTAAACTAGGGGGCAGGTCAGTGAGGGATCAATCACCTGTCAGCAGGCTGCATTATGAATACCTAATTAGAGCACCATATGAAGACCTCCCCCACAGACATCCCCGGAGCATGAGCATATCATTAACTGAAAACTGAAAATAAAGATAACACAAGGCGGATTTCATAAACAAAGGTATCATATAATCAGTATAACGGCGCCGACCTGACACTGTGTGTAGGTTACTGTGCACAATCTTGCCCTTTAAAGCATATCCAAGGCTGACTTTCAATAGCTCCATTCTTACAGCCAGCACATGCCCCAAATCAGCAACAGTAAAGGCCACAGCTTTAAAGTAGCTGTAAAATGTATGAAATAGCAAAATATCCAAAGCTCTTCTCTTTTTCCCAGTGATACGGCATTGTTTCCCTAGTGGGATTTTAAACAATCAATTGTCAGATCAGTAGCCACAGCTATTACATGTTGTACGGCCAACATTACCAATCAGTGATAGCAGCAGCGTTACCAATAATGCAGCCTGAATGGCCATCGGTGATGCACGGGGAGTAGATATTGCCATAATTGTTATTTGTAACATCCAAAAGTTTCCTAAATTGGTATATTAAAATTGAATGTCTTAGGCCAGCTTCAAACATCCGTATTATACAGTCATTCTTGGGCTGGCACACATGAAACCGGGTTATGCAGGTTTAATTGGGTGCATTCTTCAGTGCTTCAGTGTATACAGGGTTAGCTCCAAAGTAATTGAGGAACAGAACATTTCTTAGAAAAAAAAAACAGTTTTTATAGCAAGGGACAGTTTTAATCATTAAATCATTTTCAAACTATACAGTAACGATGATTGTTAGCAGCTTACCTGCTGGAGATCTAAGGTTATTGTCACATAGTGGTATTCCACCCCATTCTTGATGCTTGGACTTTGCCACCAGGACTTTTTACCATTGATAGCATGAGCTATGGGATAGTGTACTATAAAAAAAGTAAAAAACTATTTTATGTAATGCACGAGAACCAGAAATTGAGTGAGACTTATCGCATAAATTGAAAGCCACAGTCAACGTGCCAGCTCCAGCAATCCCCCCAAGTTTTTTTTAATACAATTGGCTTAAGATAAAAAAAAAATTACTTTATTCAATTTTCATAGTAAAATGTCACATTGTGAGACAAGTGGAACGTTGGCGTATTTCGACTGTACAGTGGTCTTAATCGTAACAGCCCGTTGTATAGACTGAATATTAACGTTCCACTTCTCTCACAGTGTGACATTTTACCGTGAACAGGAAATAAAGTGCGTTTTTATTTTTTTATTAAGTGGATTGTGTCAAAATACCTTTTCTGTGAAAAATATTTTTCTAAGCAAACATTACGTCATTGAAACATGAAGAATTATAAAATCTTCTTCAAACCTTTTTGTACTTGTCTAAAATAATTAAAGTAGATATTTTTTAAACTGGGCAATTTGTTGTCTGAAACTTATAGAAAAATGAAGTTATTATTTTCTATTTTTGACCCTGTGGCACTTTTTTTTACCAGCAAGTATTTTGATTTTGTCATTGACAGAGTAATACTGGACACATTGATTTGATGAATAGTTCTTAATCCACCAGTTAATTATGTATGCTTTATGTAGAGTGCTAATATTCTGGAAAAATGTCTTCTACAATAGCATGTAAAAGTTTGGGCACCCCTGGTCAAAATTATTGCTATTGTGAACAGTAAAGCAAGCAGAAGATTAAATGATCTCTAAAAGGCCTATAGTTAAAGATGACATATTTCTTTTGTATTTTAGGCAGAAAAGAATATATATTTTCATCTTATACATTTTAAAAATTACAAAAAGGAAAATGGTTCAATGCAAAAGATTGAGCACCCTGCAAGGTTAGTACCTAGTTGCACCCCCTTTTGAAACTATCACAGCTTGCAACCACTTTTTGTTGCCAGACAAGAGTCTTCCAATTTTTGTTTGAGGGATTTTCATTAATTCTTTGTTGGAAAATTCTCCCAGCTCTGTGAGATTCCTTGGTCATCTTGCTGGCACTGCTATTTTGATGTCTAGCCACAAATTTTCAATGATGTCCAGATCAGGGGACTGTGAGGGCCATTGTAAAACCTTCAGCTTGCGCCTTTTCAGGTTTTCTATTGTGGATTTTGACTTGTGCTTAGGATCATTTTCCATTTGTAGAAGTTATCTTTTCAACTCCAGCTTTTTTACAGATGGTGTTATCTTAGTATTAAGAATTTCATGAAATTTCATTGAATCCATTCTTCCCTCTACCTGTGATATGTTCCCAGTGCCATCAGCTGCAACACAACCCCAAAGAATGATTGATCCACCCCCATGCTTAATGGTTGGTGAGATGTGCTTTTCTTAAAATTCTGTGCCCTTTTTTTTCCACACATAACATTGGTCACTCTGGCCAAAGAGTTCTATTTTAACATCTTTGGTCCACAGGACTTGTTACCAAAATGCATCTGTCTTGTTTAGATTTTTTTTTCGCATACTTCTGACACTAAATTTTATGGTGATGATGCAGGAGAGGTTTTCTTCTGATGACTCTTCCATGAAGGTTAAATTTGTGCAGGTGTCTCTGAACAGTAGAACAATGTTCCACAACTGCAGAGTCTGCTAAATCTTTCTGAACGTCTTTTGCAGTCAAGCGGGGGTTCTGATTTAACTCTCTAGCACTCTTACAAGCCGTTTTTGCTGCAATTTTGCTGTTCCTGTTAACTGCCATTTCAAACTGAGGAAAGGACAACTTGAAAATGCTTTGCTGTCTTCTTATAGCCTTCTCCTACTTTGTGGGACAAATCTCCAAGTGTGCCCAAACTTTAACATCTGCCCATTATTCTTTTTGTTATTTTTAAAATGTAAATAATGACAATATATATTTTGCCTAAAATATAAAGGAAAATATGTAATCTTTAGGCCTTTTAGAAGTCATTTCATCTTCAACTTGCTTAACTGTTCACAGTAGCAGTAATTTTGACCAGGAATACCCAAACTTTTACATGCAACTGTATGGTGTACCTATCACCTTTACATTATACTACTGCCTATTATAGTAAGATATGTGGCCTCTTATTGCCATAAGTGGAAAAAATAGAGGTTCCAAACTCTAGTTCAAGGCAAAATTAATGAATAGCTTATACATTGCTATCACTATTAAAATGTAAATATCTCACCCTTTATCAAATTTATCATCATAGCCACATGCACACAACAAACCCATATAAATAAACCTGAACTGTGGCAGAACAATGGAGACTTAGGGCACCAGGAGTCATCGTTTACCTTCTATATGCTTTTATGTGGCACCAAATGTATTTAGGCTTACAGTAATGCTTTATTGGTGCATTATTGCTTCCACTGGGGCGGTAAAGGGACTAAATGCTCATGTATAGAAAGACCTAAATATCATGCATTAAAAACTGAAAAAGAGAAATTGGAAAAATCATGAAAAATATAAATTCATTGCAATTTTTATTCTAATCTTCTTGGGTCAAATGGATTATACTGTTGCATTAGAAATGAATAATGGAGATGAATCAACAATTAACGTTAATCTCTATTATGAACACTTAATCCTAATTAATTTGAGGCACTGATAAATTAATGGCGTTTGAAATGAAGTGGAAATTATTTCTTCCATAAGGACAATACTGAGAAGTTAATGTGGTTTGAAACATATCCTTCATTAATTCTTGGCATGGGCTTGCGTTCATTCCCCATAATAGCTTACCATTTTATTTGTTTATGTAACGCTACAATAGCTTCTATGTGTTCAAGAACTGAAATACCGAACAGAGGCAAAAATCAAACGTGCAGTGTAAGGTGTAAGGCCACGTTCACACTAGCAGTATTTGGTCAGTTTTTTACCTCAGAATTTGTCAGCCAAAACCAGGAGTGGGTTATAAATGCAGAAGTGGTGACAGGTTTCTATTATACTTTTCAGCAAATAATGAGACTCACAGCTACTATGCCAAAAGCGAGTTCTACATCAGTAATCAAAACAGAACATGTATGAAGAGAAAAAGGGATTACCTATAGACAAGCACACCTGCAGGATGAAACACATTTTTTTAAGTACAAAAACACCAGATAGCAATAAAAACAATTAAAAAACAGAATCCCCACAAATATATGAGTCTATGAAGAAACACTACAAGGATGAAGGGTACAGTGTGATGATCATATGATCTCCAATAATATAATATCCAAATGATATCACAATGAATATAAGCATAAATGACTATCACATGCACAAAGACAATGAGTCAATATATAAATCAAGAACAGGGCCACAGTTCCTTAATATTGAATGCTGTGAGGACAGCATCTACTGTCTATAAGATATAGAGGACATGAAGTTAGTCCAATGTATAAAAATGTTTTAACAATACAGAGAATATGCAATAAATCCAATGTATAAAGATACTAGCAAAGCACACTATAATGCTACCAGAAATCCCATGCTTAAAGGGAACCTGTCACCAGGAGTAACGCTGTCAACCTGCAGATATGGGGTTAATCTGCAGGTTAACAGTGTTATTGTGCTGTCCAGCGGCATTTTGCAGTGAGAAATAAGTATTTGATTCCCTACCAACCATTAAGAGTTCTGGCTCCTACAGACCAGTTAGATGCTCCTAATCTACTCGTTACCTGCATTAAAGACAGCTGTCTTACATAGTCACCTTTATAAAAGACTCCTGTCCACAGACTCAATCAGACTCTAACCTCTGCAACATGAGTAAGACCAAAGAGCTTTATAAGGATGTCAGGGACAAGATCGTAGACCAGCACAAAGATGGAATGGACTACAAAACCATAAGGAAGACGCTGGGTGAGAAGGAGACAACTGTTGGTGCAATAGTAAGAAAATAGATCTCTAGGCATCTGGGACAACAGTTAACAAGAAAACCACTGGTAACACATTACTCCGTAAAGGTTTAAAACCCTGCAGTGCCCGCAAGGCAAATAAAAAATTTGGGGCTAAAAGTACATTTTTGTGGGTAAAATTAGATTTTTTTTATATTCACAGCTATACATTATAAACTTTTATGAGGCATCTGGGGGTTCAAGGTGCTCACCACACATATAGGTATATTCCTGAAGGGGTCTAGTTTCCAAAATTGGGTCACTTGTGTGGGGTTCCCACTGTTTAGGCACATCAGGGGCTCTCCAACTGCAACATGGCATCTGCTCTCAATTCCAGCCATTTTTGAGTTCAAAATGTCAAATGGCGCTCCTTCCTTTCCGAGACCTGCCGTGTGCCCAAATAGTAGTATTCCACCACAAATGGATATCAGCGTGCTCAGAAGAAATTGCACAACAGTTTTGGGATCCATTTTCTCCTGTTACCCTTGTGAAAATAACAAATTTGGAGCCAAAGTAAAATTTTGTGTAAATAGTTAAATGCAAATTTTTTCCTTCCACATTGCTTTAGTTCTTGTGACGTACAAGAAGGGTTAATAAACTTCATGAATGTGGTTTTGAGCACCTTGGGGGGTGCAATTTTTATAGTGGTGTCACTTTTAGGTATTTTCTGTCATATAGACCCCTCAAAGTCACTTCAAATGTGAGGTGGTCTCTAAAAAAAATGGTTTTGAAAATTTGTTGGAAAAATTAGAAATTGCTTATGAACTTTTAACCCTTCTAATTTCCTAATAAAAAAAAAAAATCTTTCAAATATGATGCACATGTACAGCAGACGTGTGGGAGATTCTATTTATTAATTATTTTGTGTGACATGACTTTCTGATTTAAGGGCATAAGAATTAAAATTTTGAAAATTGTGAAATGTTTTACATTTTCCAATATTTTCACAAATAAATGCAATTCTTATCTAATAAATGTTACAAGTATTATAAAGTACAATATGTCACAAGAAAACATCTCAGAATCAGTGGGGTCCATTGAAGCGTTCCAGAGTTATTACCACATAAAGTGACACTGGTCAGATTTTAAAAATTTGGCCTGTTTTATTAAGTCAAAATTGGCTCTGTCACTAAAGAGTTAAGTATGGGATTTCTGGTTGCATTATTGTGTGCTTTGCCTGTACTGGTATTTTTATACATTGGATTTATTGCATATCCTCTGTATTGTTAAAATACTTTTATACGTTGGACTAACTTAATGTCCTCTGTATCTTATAGAGAGTAGATGTTGTCTGGCAACACCATATGCGTTTGTATTATATTCCTTACAGCATTCAATATTGAGGGACCGTGGACCTGTTCTTGATTTATATATTGACTCATTGCTTTTTTGCATGTGAAAGTCATTTATGCTTATATTCATTGTGATATTTTTTGAATATTATTTTATTGGAGATCACATGGTCATCACAGTGTCCCCCTTCATCATTGTGGCATTTCTCGATAGACTCATACATTTGAGAGGATTCTCTTTTTTACTTTTTTATTGTTATTTTTTGTACTTTATAAAATTATGTGTGTTATCATGCAGATGTGCTTGTTTATAGGTAATCCCTTTTTCTCTTGATACATCCATTATACTTTTCCTCTGTTTGTTGCATTCCTGGTTTTGGCTTAAGCTTTTTCTGACCTCGGACGGGATAGTACGTCCGAGGTCAGATACCGCGCTTTGATGCAGGGCTCCGGCGTTGAGCCCACATCAAAGCCAGGACATGTCAGCTGTTTTGAACAGCTGATATGTGCCCGCAATAGCTGCGGGTGAAATCGTGATTCACCCGCAGCTATTAACTAGTTAAATGCCGCTGTCAAACGCTGACAGTGGCATTTAACTGGCGCTTCCGGCCGGGCGGACGGAAATGAGCTCATCGCCGACCCCATCACATGATCGGGAGTCAATGATGCTTCTGCCGAGTAACCATAGAGGTCCTTGAGACCTCTATGGTTACTGATGCTGGCTAGCTGTGAGCGCCCCCCTGCGATCTGATGATCGCTGCTATGTAGCAGAGCCGATCGCGTTGTGCCAGCTTCTAGCCTCACATGGAGGCTATTGAAGCATGGCAAAAGTAAAAAAAAGTTAAAAAAAAATGTGAAAAAAATAAAAAATATATAAAAGTTTAAATCACCCCCCATTCACCCCATTCAAAATTAATCAATAAAAAAAATCAAACCTACACATATTTGTATCATCACTTTCAGAATCGCCCGATCTATAAATGAAAAAGAAGGATTAACCTGATCGCCAGAATTACTTTTTTTGGTCGCCGCGACATTGCATTAAAATGCAATAACGGGCGATCAAAAGAACGTATCTGCACCAAATTCTATGATTAAAAACCCCAGCTCAGCTTGCAAAAAATAAGCCCTCACCCGACACCAGATTATGAAAAATTGAGACGCTACAGGTATCGGAAATGGCGCAATTTTTTTTTTTAGCAAAGTTTGGAATTTTTTTCACCACGTAGATAAAAGAGAACCTAGACATGTTTGGTGTCTATGAACTCGTAATGACCCGGAGAATCATAATGGAAGGTCAGTTTTAGCATTTAGTGAACCTAGTAAAAAAGCCAATCAAAAAACAAGTGTGGGATTGCACTTTTATTGCAATTTCACCGCACTTGGAATTTTTTCCCCATTTTCTAGTACACGACATGGTAAAACCAATGATGTCGATCAAATATACAACTTGTTTTGCAAAAAATAAGCCCTCACATGGCCATATTGACGGAAAAATAAAAAAAGTTATGGCTCTGGGAAGAAGGGGAGCATAAAACGAACACGGAAAAGCGGAAAATCCCAAGGTCATGAAGGGGTTAAAAATACTGATGTAAAATACTGACTTTTAAGTGAGAGCGTGGTCTAAGTTAGAGAAGTTTGGATGCATGTGTCCTCCACTACTGTTTTAGTCCCAGTTCAGTTTACTAATTCACTTTTGTGTATGTATGTTTGTAACATTTTGTTTGTAGCTAAAAAAGAAGTTACCTTTGAATTAAACCAAAATTCTTAAGTTAATAAGTCTAATGTATAGCAGTGCAATTTCACGACTTCAGTTCATACATTCCTTGCAGTCGGGTTTTTTTTACAGCATGTCCATAGATTTCTGCAAGGCTCGTTAAAATGAATGGGCACTCATAAATATCTACAATTAACCTGTAGTGTGTGAATATATGCATAGTCTTCAACCAATTATATCAGTTTCCTCACTAAACAATGCTCATCGGTCTCCAGGAGTTGTTATTTACATAATACTGGACAACCCTTGGAGACATTGAGTTGAGGAATCAGATGTGGTGTAGAGCTTGATTCAGGATTATGATTGGTACAATAAGTTAATAAATGTTTCCAAGTCATCAAATTATTGCACTGAGCCACAAATTATACAATGTGATATACTGATAAGTCAGATTCATTGTATCAATAGAGACAAAGTTTTAATCTATTTTATGTAGTGGGTGGTATTCTCAGTTTTGGACTCATGTTTGCGTTTTAGAATAGAAAAAAAAAAAATAGTATCAAATATTGCTTTTATGCAACATATGATAATGAAACATGCAAATAATCAAGAGTGGCACCTACGGTTTTTATCCAGGGAATTCTGATCGCAGGTTCGGCACTGAGGATGTCTAACAGGCTGCCCATGAACATGCTCTACTAACTTGCAAAACATTTCAGCTCCATTTTCACCACAGGTAGCATTTACTGTTATTATGGCGTTAGAAGCAAGATTGAGAACGGCAGGAAACAATCCTATAAAAAAAGAAAACAATTTGATTAAAACGAGTCTTTTCTATTGAGATTACTTACTCAAAGAATCTTCCACCAATTTTCTTCTAACATTGCAACTTTACGAAAGAAAAAAAACAGTTATATTGAAGCTCAGCAAGAAATTCCTTGAGGGATATAGTCAATGTGGGTTTTTTATCTAAAATGGCTTAAAACAGAGAACTCTGTTCTCAAAATAACAATTTAAGCAGCTGTTCGGTACAGACAGATTTACTTGCCAATACTGCGCTGCCCACTAAGGATCACCTGAAATTGGTTCTAGAATTGATTGTTCGGTTCAGCATAGCTCATTCTACTTTAGCTTTGTTGCACTGTAACCTTTGGGTTATCCCACATCAATGAGGTGAAAAGTCTTGACACATCACTGTTTAGAATATCTTAAGATGTCATGGAACGGATAAAGTGGCAAAAAATGTTACATATCTACATACTAGCATATATTGTATATATTTTTTGGCTTTGTTTGTGGCCACCGTATTGCATTATATTGATGACATATTGTATTGGCGACATTGAGTTAACTACCTTGGATGAAAAGTAGCATAATTTTTGCAAAAAAACAAACTCCTCAGCATGTGATTAGAAGCATACAAATGTACAGTAGAGTTCATACACTTCTATGACTGCTGTATCATGGCTTCATTCTACTAATATTATGTTTAGTATATGATGCCTAAGAATTTATTATCCACTCCCCTTCCACAGTTTTACTTATCTTGTGAATTGCTTAATGTCACACCATGATTCTAGGGCTGGAATAAATACATGTACATCCCCCTAGCCATAAGGTAAATAACAGAATTCATGGCATTAAATAACGCTCTCAGTCTATATGACTTAAAGTTAGTCAATATTATGTAACACACCTAACTAACTGAGGGTCTAGATATAGAAAAGCATCTATGCAGAGTTGAAGAAAGTCCCATACTGACCATGTGCCATTGTAAAGTGAAGAAAACCACAGTGCCCATTACCCCTGCGCGCGTTTCATGTTCAGCTTCGTCAAAGCATGCAGACCAGTAAATGACACATCACTGAATTCATGTTGGTCTTAGGTAACAGCAAAAACCTGGTTACAGGTTCCATTTTATGCCTTACAGGTTAGGAAGTCATGTTTGTATTATTGTAAGTGTATGTTTTGGTTTGTCCTATGTACGATGTATGTGGGAAGCATATGTACTATGTATGAGTGATAGGTTTGCAAAATGTTTTGGCATGAGTCCTATTTCTAATATGTTTGCTTTATTCTTATATCATTGGTTAGAATGTGCATTTTACATGTGATTGGGATATGTAGCATGTGTCTCACATAAATTTGGGGTGTGTACAACATTTATTTTACGTGTGAGTTTTTTCGTGTGTACAGTGTATATGCATGTAAGTCTTGGATACATCACCAATTTTCAAAAGTAAATATGTTTCTAAAGGTGCTATTGAAATGAATTTTTTACCAGATGGTAACAATAACCCATCCAATCCACACAGGCAAATAAATCAGACCAAATACGTCCATAAAATAAGTTGTGCAATAATGAGAACTTAAACAAGGAAAAGGTATTGAACACCCTTATTGAAGCTTATCTAATGCTTTGTGCAACAAACTCTTTTTTGCTGAAGACAGCTTCAAGGCTCCTCCTGTATGTAGAAACTAGTCACATGCATTGCTCAGGTATGATTTTGGCCCAATTTTCCACACAATCACTCTTCAAATCCTGAAGGCCTTCATGGGTTACTTATGAACTCTGAGCTTTAATTCCCTCAATAATTTTTTTGGGGGGTTCAGGTCAGGTGATTGGCCTGGCAACTCTATAAGCTTTATTTTATTTCACTGAAACCAACTGATGGTTTCCTTGGCTTTATGTTTGAGATCAATGTATTTCTGAAATATCTAGGCTCATTTCATTTTCATCATTCTGGTAAATGGCAGCAGGGTTTTATCAAGAATATCTTGGTACATTTGTCTATTCATCCTTCCTTCCATTATATGACATTTGTCAGTGCAGTATGCTGAAACCAGCACCACACCACGATGTTCCCACTTCCAAACATCACTGTTGGAATGGTATTTTTGAGATGCTATGCAGTGCCTTTTGGCCTCCAAACATGATATGTATTAAGGCATACAAACAGATCAATTTTGGTCTCATCTGATCAGACTATATTCTCCCAGTAGTTCACAGGCTTGTCTAAATCTTGCAGAGCAAACTTTAAATGCGATTGAACATGCTGTTTGTTCAGCAATGTAGTCTTGTATGTTGAATGTGCATGCAGGTCATGGAGGTTGAATTCATTACTTATAGTTTTCTTTGAAAGATTTTGTAGGGATCCACTTGTTGTGGTAGGCATTAGGCCTTAGGCAGAATTCACATAGGGAATGCAGTTTTGGTCCAAACACATTTAGACCCTGACTACTCATACATGGCTGAGCTAAACCCATCTCGTTAAAAAAAATAAGCTATTGTCCATAGAAACCACTGCTACTTGCGGTTCTCTGTACATGGCCTGTGCATACTTTCTCAGAGGAGGGATTCTGACTTGTCTCTCTTTTCAACTTTAAAAGAGACCTAGTCTGGTCAGCTTCCCTGAGCAGACTGCCTCAGATGATCACCTAGCCTGTTAAAATGCAGACCTAGCTAATCAAATCCTAGAGAGCTAGGATTTAACCCTAGCCTACCTGGCATTGCTAGAATTTGTACCTGCTTACTCCAAGTCTCTCTGTAGCACCCCACAAGTGGCCCTTGGCTGTTGGACAACTCTTCTGATAATTCTCTTCTATCCTTTTTATGGAATCTTGAGTGGAGCACTTGGTAATCGCCTGCTTAAGGTGAAATTATGTTCTTTCAACTTCCAGATGATGGCCCCAATAATGGTCACTGTAACCTTCAGTAGATTATAAATTCTTCTGTAACCATTGCCATCAGTATGCTTTGCAACAATAAGGTTGCAAAGGTCTTGAGACAGCTCACTGGTTTTACCCATCATGATATGTTACTTGTGTGGAACCTTGGTAATGAGACACTTTTTACAGTCTATCACTTGAACCAGCTAATATTATTATTAACTAAGTGGCAGGATTGCTATCTAATTACAGATACATTTCAGCTGGTGTCAGGAATTTCCATGGCTTTTTGCAATTCTCTTTCTTTATGTGTTTAACACTTTTTCCTGTGTCATCTCTGATTATTGCACCTAACTTAAAGGGGTTGTCCGCTCCAAATCGATAAGCCTATAGTCACTCCATGTGACTGCAGACTTTTAAAATCCCCCAGTGCACGAAATGTGTGCTGCGGGGATTCACTGGCTGCAAAGCCAGGCCGGAGAGTATGTATGAGTTATACATACTCCTGGTCAGAGCCAGTCTAGTGGGTAAATCCTTTCTTCATACGCTGGTATGGAGCAAGACATCTAGTCGGCCACACACACTGGATAACCGCAAGCCAGATATATTTCTTCCACAGGGCACTTCCAAAACAGAAAAAGACAAGTGTGAGAAGGTGCAAGCTAAGAGAGCCACTCTATAAAACTAACAAATTAAAACTGCCCTCTGAAAGCTATAATATATAAACATTAAATATATAAAAGTGGAACTGTATTATTACTGTAGAAAATATGTTAAATAATGAAGGTATTTGGTGCACATATTAAGCCAATTCATGTGAGCCCAACAGTCAGCAACAAGGCGTGCATCTTTGCTGGGGTGCTAAACCTAACATGATGCCTCTCCCAGAGGTTAGGTCCATTCCGAATTTGGGTACACCTTGATGCTGGTGAGATGGCTTTTAAGCTTATTTTGATCAAAAACAGTGTTTACCAAATACTTATTGTCCGTTATATGCATTATTGCTTTTACTTATTTACTTACTACACACTATATTTTTTTATTTTGTTTCTGTCTTAGCTGATAACTCTTCTTAGCTAAAGGCCTACAATGATATGGGCAGGTAGGATCAAGCTCTAGCTGAGCCCTTCCCCCATCAGTCTAAGGTGATTTTAAAGAGATCTTGATCCTGCTGAACCATATAATTGTAGGCTTTTAGCTGTCCGGGAGAGGCATCGTGTTATTTTTAGGGTCTCAATAAAGAGGCACGCCTTGTCGCTGGCTGTTGGGCTCACATGAATTGACAAATTTGTACTCCAAATACCATCATTATTTTACATGTACAGTAATGCAGTTCCAATTTCATATATTCAATGTTTACATATTATAGAGATTCAGAGTGCCACTTTATTCTGTTAGTTACGTAGAGTAGCTCTCTTAGCTTGCACTTGTTCACACTGGTCTAATTCTGTTTGGTAGTGCTGGTCAGTTTTTATAACAATTATATTACATGCCTCCTGACTAAGCTCTCCTCCCATCAGATTATGGCAGTTTTAAATAGAGCTTCATCCTACCTGCCCATATATTTGTAGGCATTTAGCCTGGGAGAGACATCATGTTAGGTTTAGGGTCTCAACAAAGAGTTATCGCTTGCTGTTGGACTCACATGAATTGACCAGTTTTTGCACCAAGTACTTTCATTATATAACATGTTTCCTATAGTTTCCAAATTTCATATATTCAATGTTTACATATTATAACCTTTGTTTTTGTTGTTTGCTCTGCTTAAAATAGGTTATGCCATTGATTTTCATTGTAAAATGAATTCCCATATTTTTTTGAAGAAAAATCTGTTTTTTCCATGAATATTGCTAAAAGTACATATGAAATATTTATCTAAAACTTGCATTAGTTCACAAACTTTATATAGTCCATACCATAATGGAGTGATGGATGTGTAGCAATTACATGAAGTATATTTTAGCTGCAAGAGAATAGATTTTGTTTAGGTAATAAAATTTTCCTATTTTGCAGTCTGTCGTGGTATGTACTGTATGAGTGGAGTGAAAATGTTCTAGACAATTATGGTTGCAGCTCGCTGTGGCAATAAATGCTATTATCTACATACAGAGCTTTTGAATTGTCATAATGCCTTGCCCATTGTGTATTTATTCTTGAAGCTCTATGACACTTATGACTTTCTGCTAATGTTAAGGCACAGTATGACCATACACATTATAGAAGGGTGAGGTAATGTAAGTATAATATCACAAAAGATTATGTGCACAGTTCATGTGGTTCACCTAATGAAAGAGTAAATACAATGCTAAATTTGTGTTTAATATAGGCTTAGTAGTTGTGAGATTTGTGTAGGAGAATTACAGGAAAACTAAGTGACATTCTATGAAAGCGACAAAAGTTTAGACGATCAAATCAAAAGAAATTAAATTGAAATTAAATTGAATGTTAAATCTACAAATTAAAAGCAATAATGTTTTACTTAAGCTGCTTCATGATAAAACAAAGTTCAACAATAATTCATGTATGCTATTTACTAATTAAATATGCTTAAACAACAATTATATATCCGCATAATCATTTAATATTACATGTCTATTGCACTTGTATATCATCCAAAAAATGGTAAAGGATTTCCCCACAATCTGTCAATTCATCCCACACAAGTGACAAAGCTTCATGGTTTTCATTTCATTATGCTCAGACTCTAATGCATTCATAATTCTACTTTTGTTTTGTCAATCTTATACTCTCTATTCAACACCTAAACCATAAAGTTTCCTCCACCCTCTAGATTATACTGTGCAATCTTCACAGAGTCTGATATGCATAGTTGAAGTCTAGTCAATAGCTCTAGTGATGCATGTCGTGATGTCGGAGTGTCAGGACAATGTATCATGACATCAGAGGCCTACTTGGTGCCGGAAGCCCTGGCGCAGTGTGAACATGCAGGAAAAGGATGTTGCAGATGGGGCTAAAAAAAGATGATGTTGGAGTGGCTGACAAGTTACAATGTAAGTTTTCTTGTTTTATTCACATTCACCCTTTGCGGTCCTCATTCAAACAAAGCGAGCAAAATTTTGCATACAGGTGTTGACATTTCCAGTACAATCTACTCTACATTTATACAGGCCTTCAATATACTGCAGGGTTCATAAGTCCTTCAAGGGGTGGGCCAAAATGGGATATTTGTAGCATACAGCCAGGTTATTCCATAAATGTTGAATAGGTTTGGGTTCCACCGCTAGAACCTACATCTGTGTAGAGAAAGAGGTGCTATTGCATGTTGTTAAAAATAAAGAGATGGCCATAAATGTCTCCCCATACATTTCTTTCAAAGTTCTTAAATTTGCCTGTATGCTAGCATTTTTATGTTTCCACACTGAGTGTATTCAAGTTTTTAATATTTGAGCATGGTTCGAACTCAGGAGCAGACAAGCTGTTAGGGATAGCGGAACGCACTTAATGAATATATAGATTTTATTATGACAGATGTGTTCGCAGCCCGGGGTCCACCGTGCAGGAGAACCTGCTGCTAGCAAATAGCGGAACTAATTGGCGGTGTTAGCTAACTCTGTTACTTCACAGAGCAGTCGTGAACTCAAAGCACTGCGCCCTGTTAGACTCCACAGAGGCACAGGCTAACTGCCTAAACAAGAGCAGTCAGTGGTCATGCATGCACACGAAACTCCTCGCCGGAGGTGCCAGCATTGTAAGGGCTTATTTTGGCCAGATCCCTTAATACCCAAGCACACAAACTCCTCGCCGGAGGTGCCAGCATTCTAGGGGCTTATTTCAGCCGGGTCCCTGAACACACTCATACAAGACCACACTGGCGCAAAGTACATAAAGAGCAATACTAGCGCATGGCGGTGCAGCCATGTGAGCCTTAAATAGTTGCAGCATGTACAGGACCTTCCTGGAAGGACCAATGAGAGGCTGCCACAGAGCGTGAGCACCTACAGGACCTTAGCTGCAGAGTCTGATCATGTGACCCTCGATCTCCACTGAGAGATCTTAGTCTGGGCATGCTCAGAACGAGAAAAGCAGGACTTAGTCCCAGAAGCACCTGCTCGCTGCTGCCCAACACTGACTTCAATGGCAGAAGCAGGAAAAGCAGCAGCAACTCTCTGTACAGAGTCAGACTGAGCGAGACGCTGGGACCGACATCTCCACTGAGCAGACTCCACTGCAGCAGGAGAAGAATGGAAGACTGCAGCGGAGATGGCCCAAGATTCCCCCTGTGCAGAGACGGGAACTTGACCCCTAACATTACCCCCCTCCTAGGGCCCCCCTCCTTGGACCTTGCTATGCTCGAAGGCAACAATGAGCTGCGGAGCCTGAATGTGCTTAGCAGGCTCCCAGGACCTATCCTCAGGACCGTAACCCTTCCAGTCCACCAAATAAAATGTTTTGCCACGAACCACCTTGCACCCCAAAATAGCATTCACCTCGTAATCATCCGTAGACGAACCAGATGTCCCGGCAGATGACTCGGAAAACCGGGACATGTATACAGGTTTCAAGAGGGACACATGAAAGGTGTCGGTGATACCCAGGCGTGGCGGAAGGGCTAAATGATAGACCACAGGGTTAACCTGTTCGAGGACCTTGAAAAGACCCAAGTAGCGAGGTGCAAACTTAGTGGACTCAACACGCAGCCTGATGTTACGGGCTGAGAGCCACACTAAGTCGCCAAGAGCAAAGGACGGAGCGGGGCGCCGATGTGCATTGGCGGAGGACCTCATTCTCTCCTTAGAAGCCTGAATGGCATCCTGAGTGTGGTCCCAAATATCCCGTGCTTCCACAGCCCAGTCTGCCACCCTGGAGTCGGCAGAAGACACGGGCATAGGCACAGGTACCCGCGGATGCTGACCATAGTTGAGGAGAAATGGGGTTTGTCCAGTGGAGTCGGCTACGGCATTGTTCAGCGCAAACTCTGCCCATGGTAGCAAGGATGCCCAGTCATCCTGCCTGGCTGAGACAAAATGTCGCAGATATGTGACCAAGGTCTGATTGGCCCTCTCTACCAATCCATTCGTCTCGGGATGATATGCGGAAGAGAGATTTAACTCAATGCTGAGAAGATGACAAAGCTCTCTCCAGAACCGAGATGCAAACTGGGGACCCCGGTCACTGACAATTTTGTCTGGCATACCGTGTAGGCGGAAGATGTGCTTAATGAACAACGCTGCCAAGGCCCGTGCCGAAGGTAACCGTGGAAGCGGCACCAAATGCACCATTTTGGAAAAATGATCAGTGATAACCCAAATGATGGTACAGCCCCGAGACTTGGGCAAACCCACCACAAAGTCCATCCCAACCATCTCCCAGGGCCTGTCTGCCACCGGCAATGGATAGAGTAACCCAGCTGGCCGTTGTCAAGGAGACTTATTTTTGGCGCAGGAGACACACGCCTTAATATAATCCCTGACATCACAGACCATACGTGGCCACCAGTACGTCCTCGCCAACAGCTCAGATGTCCTTTTTGTCCCAAAAGGTCCACCCACCCTGGACGAATGAGCCCACGAGAGAACCTCCGGTCGCAAACTAATGGGTACAAAAGTCTTGCCCAGAGGCACAGACTCTAGCAAAATGGGAGCTACGGTTCTTAGACTCTCAGTGGGGACAATAAGCCGAGGCTCCTCTTCCTCCTCCACAGATGACACAACGGAGCGAGAGAGAGCGTCGGCATGAATGTTCTTCTCCCACGAAAGAAAATGGAGGGTGAAATGGAACCGGGAGAAGAACAAGGACCATCTAGCCTGGTGAGAATTTAACCGCTGGGCTGTCTGCAGGTACACCAAATTTTTATGGTCTGTGAAGACTTGGAAAGGAAAACGAGCTCCCTCCAAAAGATGTCTCCACTCCGAGAAAGCCAACTTCATGGCCAGCAACTCCCTATCCCCGATGGAATAATTCCTCTCTGCTGGTGAGAAGGTCTTAGAAAAGAAGAAGCAAGGATGCTTCCGACCCTGAGCATCCTTTTGGAAGAGGACTGCTCCAGCACCAACAGATGAGGCATCCACCTCTATGATAAATGGTTTGTCTACATTGGGGCGATGTAGGATGGGAGCGCTAGCGAAGTGTGACTTTATGGAATTAAAGGCCTTGGAGACTGTTATGGACTGGTAATTTAGGAGCGACATGCGACTAGCTCTGGGCAGGTGGTAACTATACAGACCGCAGTCCCTGATCTTAACACAACACTAGCAGTAGCCGTGGAATGTTCCTGTCACTCCCTGGACATCTCGTCACAGCCGGAGAACTAGCTACCCCTAAAGGTAGAAACAGGAAAGCTATCTTGCCTCAGAGAAAAATCCCAAAGGATAGGGCAGCCACCCACAAATATTGGCTGTGAGAGGAGAAGGAAATGACATACGTAGTACGAAACAAGATTTAGCAAAGGAGGCCAATTCTAGCTAGGTAGACAGTAAGGAAAGAAACACTCTGCGGTCAGTAATAAAAACTAGAAAAAGTCCACCGCAGAGATATGCAAAAATCTCCACACCTGACTAAAGGTGTGGAGGGCAAAATCTGCAGCCCAGAGCTTCCAGCTTAGCTAAATAGATACATACTGATAAGCTGGACAAATGAACAAAACATAAATGTGCTGAACAATAAGTCCACAACAAGTGGACTGCAAAAGGACAAGCAAGGACTTAACTTTGCTGAACGGGTCAGAGTGTCAGGGAAATCCAAGAGCCGTGCCTCCAGGCAAGAACAATTGGCAACTGGCATTGATAGAGGGATAAAGCCAGACTAAAATAGCCGAGCAGAAAGAAGAACAGTGGAAGCAGCTGCTGATACTAAATCCAAGAAGCAGCTATACCACTCAAAACCACAGGAGGGAGCCCAAGAGCAGAATTCACAAAAGTGCTACTTACAACCACTGGAAGGAGCCCAAGAGCGGAATTCACAACAGGAGACCTCCTCAGACCACAATTTGGGATTTGCTCCCTTCTTGGTAAGGGCAACCAAGGGAGCTACCAAAGTTGAGAAGTGTGGAATGAACTGTCGATAGTAGTTAATGAACCCCATAAAGCGCTGCACCGCTTTAAGAGAATGGGGTTCCTGCCAGTCCATCACAGCCTGTAGCTTGGCCGGATCCATAGCCAAACCCTGGGCAGAGATGATATAACCAAGAAATGGCAAGGACTCCTGCTCAAACACACACTTCTCCAACTTGGCGTAGAGGGAGTTAGCCCGTAAGAGGTCAAAGACTTTGCGAACATCTCTCCGATGGGAGTCAATATCTGGAGAGTAGATGAGAATATCAACCAGATAGACTACGACCGAGGTGGTGAGCATATCCCTTAAGATGTCGTTCACAAAGTCTTGAAAAATGGCTGGGGCATTACAGAGCCCGAAGGGCATCACCAGATACTCATAGTGCCCATCCCTGGTGTTAAAAGCCATCTTCCATTCGTCGCCCTCACAGATGTGAATCAGGTTGTAAGCACCCCGCAGATCTAATTTTGTAAATACCCTTGCTCCCCGTAGCCTATCAGAAGGCTCAGATATCAGGGGTAATGGGTACTTGTTCTTAACGGTAATGGTGTTAAGACCCCTGTAATCTATACATGGACGCAGTTCCCCATTCTTCTTCTGAACAAAAAAGAACCCAACCCCAGCAGGCGACACTGACTTCCTGATGAATCCTCTTGCCAGATTCTCTTGGATGTACTGAGACATAGCCTCCATCTCCGGGAGAGATAACGGATAAACTCGACCCCGGGGAGGCTCAGCACCAGGCAAGAGGTCAATAGGACAGTCATAGGGGCGGTGAGGCGGAAGGGTCTCCGCCGCCTTTTTGGAGAACACGTCCGCATGAGACCAGTATTGCTTGGGGAGAGAGGATAGATCTGCGGGTACCTCTGTAGTAGCAACCTGAACGCACTCCCTTTGACACCTACCCTCACAAGACTCACCCCATCCCAAAATTCTGCCTGAGGACCACTCAATATGTGGCGAGTGGTACCGTAACCAAGGTATCCCCAACAGGACCTCATCAATTCCCTCAGGTATGACGAGCAGAGATATTGTCTCCTGATGGGATGGCAACATGGACAGAGTAAAAGGAATGGTGTGGTGAGTTATCTGTGAGGGCAGTGTCGACCCATTCACCACTCGTACCATAACTGGTTGCGCTAGCATAACCAGGGGTATTGCGTGACGTTGGGCGAAGGCGGAAGACATAAAATTGCCCTCCGCCCCAGAATCCACGCAGAGCTCTACTGAGTGGGAAGATGAGCCAATAATAATTGTCCCCTTAAAGGACAATTTTGAGGCAAACGTCACCGTATCTAGCATACCTCCACCGACTACCACTAGAGGCTGACGTCTCCTCGACCGCTGGGAACATCTGGTGGCAAGATGTCCAGACTGCTGGCAAACATGACAGACCTTGGGTGTCCAAGCGGTCTGGAACTTAGAACCCGCTCGAGACACCTCACTGGACTCATGTGACTCAGGAACCTGGACCAGAGATTCCAGAGGTTTGACGAAGGTGGGAGCCAGCCGAAACCTCTGCCTACACTGGACTCGCTCTAACCTCCTCTTGTGAAAACGGAGGTCAATACAGGTAGAGACAGTTATTACCTCCTCTAGTGTGGCTGGAATCTACCTAGTGGCCAGAGCATCCTTAACATGATCAGCCAGCCCCCTCCAAAATATGGGGATAAGGGCTTTATCCAACCACTCCAGATCTGAAGCTAAAGTTCGGAAACGGATGGCAAATTGGCTGACCAAGGACTCACCCTGAGTTAATGCCAGCAGTTGGAGCGCCATATCATGGGTGACTTGAGGTCCTAGGAAGACCTGTTTCAGAGTGTTCAGAAACAACGGAGCACTCTGCACCACATGATCGTCACGCTTCCACAGCGGCATAGCCCATTCCAACGCCCTGTCCGACAAGAGGGACACAATAAATCCCACCTTAGCCCGCTCTGTGGGAAAACGTGCAGCCAGTAGCTCGAGGTGAATAGAGCACTGACTCACGAATCCCCTACAAGATCTGCTTTCTCCAGAAACTTTTTCTGGCAGCGGGAGGCGCGAAAATGTCGGAACAGGGGTGGCACTGGACAAGGTTGCTGCAGCTACGCTAGCAGCCTGTACAGCAACTGCAGAAATATCCACAGCTGAGGTTGCGCTTTCGAGAGCCGCCAACCTACCCTCCAGCTGCTGGATATACCGCAAAGATTGCTGTATGTTCCCCATTTACTAGCCAGACCCTGGTGCTAGTATTATGTTAGGGCTAGCGGAACGCACCTAATGAATATATAGATTTTATCATGACAGATGCGTTCACAGCCCGGGGTCCACCGTGCAGGAGAACCTGCTGCTAGCAAATAGCGGAACTAATAGGGCTTATTTCAGCCAGATCCCTGAATACCCAAGCGTACAAACTCCTCGCCGGAGGTGCCAGCTTTCTAGGGGCTTATTTCAGCCGGGTCCCTGAACACACTCATACAAGACCACACTGGCGCAAAGTACATAAATAAAGAGCAATACTAGCGCATGGCCGTGCGGCCATGCGACCCTTAAATAGTTGCAGCACGTACAGGACCTTCCTGGAAGGACCAATGAGAGGCTGCCACAGAGCGTGAGCACCTACAGGACCTTAGCTGCAGTGTCTGATCATGTGACCCTTGATCTCCACTGAGAGATCTTACTCTGGGAATGCTCAGAACGAGTACTTAGTCACAGAAGCGTCTGCTCGCCGCTGCCCAGCACTGACTTCAATGGCAGAAGCAGGAAAAGCAGCAGCAACTCTCTGTACAGAGTCAGACTGAGCGAGACGCTGGGACCGACGTCTCCACTGAGCAGACACCACTGCGGCAGGAGAAGAATGGGAGACTCCAGCGGAGATGGCCCGAGATTCCCCCTGTGCAGAGACGGGAACTCGACCCCTAACACAAGCCACTAAGAAATTCCAAAGAAATTAAGTAAAGCCACTAGAGATTATCAAGCCTTTCAAAATTTGAGTGTGCCTGGTTTTCAAATTTTTCCCAAAAATGAGATTCGTGGAGAATAAATTTGCTACAAATCGCATGTACTCAAACTGCACAGAAAAGATGTCATAACGATGTCTCCTATAACTGTATCTAACACCCTATAATCTAATGCAAATAGCCTTAGGTAACATCATCCTGCTGTGACTGAGATTAATGGTCTGCCAAATATTCCATAATGACCACTCATCTTCTCCACTAATATGATAGATGGAGGCAAAGTATACCAATTGCGACCTGAATTTGGTATTACTACTGCCTGGACTGCTAATATCAGTGGTGGTGGTGCTTCTGCTGCTGGTAGTCACTGCTCTATTCTTAGTTGCCAATGTGACTGCATCTCCCAGACCAGGGTCCACTCTATGCAAGAGCTTTCAATTGCTAGCAAACCACAAAGTTCATTATGCATGCTCTGAGGCCTCCTTACATCCAGAATCCCTGGCCAAGGAGAATATAGGCCAGCGATGCAAATGTGACTAAAGCACAGAGGACTAGATAGTGGGAAGTGAACAGCAAGAGCGGACATAGAGGTGAGCAGTGAGGTAAATATAGGGATTTTTGTTTACTTTTTACATCTTACATTTACTATGTTTTGAGGTCTAAGTGACATTAGATTTGAATAGAACAACTTCTCTGCAAATTGAATTTCCCAGGAAAATCAGTGCATGCAGGAAAAAGCAAATTTTGCCTGATCTGCTCATCTTTACTTTTTGCTCACTGGAAAACATTTTTCAAAAATGCTGGATTTCTTTTGTTTACTTACTATATCAGAAACCATATATCTTACTATGGCTGTAGCAGTTTTAGCACTGTGAGTCCATTTCACCTTCCCTCCACTTTTGGGGAATTAATTTGATTGCAAATTATGTTTGCAGTAGATTGCTTAAAATTGGTCATTCATTTATAGATTTGCTACTGTGTGTAGGGAAAGTATTTTTCTAAATGACCCGTACCTTGCCCTTCATTCAAACGTCAGGAAGTTAGGTTGATCTACTTGGTTTTATGTATTTTTTAAGCAATATCAATTTTGTTACAAAGTGATGTAAAGATGTATTTCTTTTGCTGATCTTACTGGATCAGAGAGTCTGGACCCCAAAATGAAAAATTATAGCGATGGCTTGTTATGCTTATAGACATTGCCATAATTCAGTTTATTATGTAGCTTCAGTTACTGTATGAAAAACTGTTTTATATGTGTTAAAATATTTTATATAAATGCATACCTTGCACATCAATAAAAAAGATAAATGGTTGCACTCATCGGTATTAAATAAAAACTTCCTTTATTCGAACTCTTAATTAAAACATGTCCGCAGGAAGGTACTCGCGAGAAACACTCTGGACGATGGCTGTTTTGTGCCTCCTGCGCTTCAACGGGTGCATGTTACTTCTACATATTTTATTACGCCAATTCTTTTGAAACTTGAAAACCAGAAACCTTGTATATTGCAGAATTTAGGGTCAAATTTGTATTATGAGTCTATGAGGAGAGAAAAACAGTTTGATAGATTTGCATAGTGGGCAGAGACTATACCAACGCAGAACATAACATCACCAACACACACATCCTTTTTGTCGTGATCTGCTTAGTTTGTGGGATTAGGCAGTTCAGAGGTTAATCTGGATGGCCTCACTATGGGATTCTGGGAGGCTTCTTGTAGCCTCATTGTGGGGTCATTCCTCGTCACTTATACGCTGACCCTTGACCGAGTGTGTGTGACCCTGTTGAGCCTGTGTCTGTGATTTGTGCCTGTGCTATTTTATGCTTGTCTGGTTCTGTTCTGGTCCTGTCCCCGTTAAGAGCTCTGCCTGTCCCTCCTGTACTGCGCTGCTATCTCAGTGTATGACTCCTTGCTTACGCTCTGACTATTCTCTGATCGCTCCTCCTGTACCACGCCATCCTCTCCGTGTATGACCCCTGCTTGTCCAACCTGAGTTCCCCTATCCTTTACTCCAGGGTCCCTGTAGCATCCTGCATTCATCTCCAGCAGCAGGATGCTAAGTCCCACCCCCTGTGGTCACATGATTGCAGGTCCTTCTGCTTTCTGCCATCCTCAGCACGCTGCTCAGGTCCCGTCTGCCTGAGCTTTCCCTGCAGTATCTGACCCTGGGCTCTCCCACAGTGTGGGTGAGTCACCCTGGTCAGCCGTGGCAGTGCGCCGGTGCTGACAGGATCCTGATATTATAAGTGACCATACATTTTTTTAGGTTGGGGAAAGTTGTGTGTTTTTCTGTTCAAATTAGAAGCATGGATCCCCTGCAGGCTTTGGCTGATCAGGTCAAGCATCTAAGCCAAGTGTTCCAAAGCTCAATGTGGAAGAGCACATGATGGCCCATACCCAACAGCAGTTGGTGGACACCGTGCAGGGGGCCATTGCGGCAGGGTCTCCTGGTTCTGGGAGTAGGGATGTATCTGTGGTATCCCCTGAATCTCTGATCAAATTGCCTGGCTCCTTTTCAGAAGATAAAAAAGAGTTTAGGTCCTTCAGGGAGGGATGTAAACTTTTTTTCTTTACAGCCCCGATCCTCTGGGAACGAGTTTCAGAGGGTGGGGGTCATTATTTCTTTACTGAGGGGTGCCCCCCAAGCATGGGCTTTTTCTCTGTCTCCCACTGCCCCCAAGAGAATGATAGTCAATGCCGTCTTTGAAGCCTTGGGCCGCATATATGATGAGCCTGACAGAGTACGTATGGCTGAAGATATGGTCATGAGTGTGCATCAAGGTAAGTTCTCGGCTGAGTAGTTTTGTACGGAGTTTCAATGCTGGGCAGCAGAGGTCTCATGAAATGATGTCGCCCTTCAGGGCTTATTCCGCAGAGGCCTGTCCGAACGCCTCCAAGATGCTCTGGCCCTCCATCCACCACCTGACACCTTGGAGGATGCCATTACTCAGGCCGTGTGCATGGACTGCAGGCTTTGGGCTAGGAGTGTCATGTAGTCTGAGACATCCCTATTTTCCAGCAGCAAAGAGACTTTTGTCACTCCTGAACCCATGGAGATTGGCGCCACTTTGGTCGAGGAGATGGAGAGGAGACGCAGCCAGGAGAAGCAGCTCTGTTTTTATTGCGGGGAGTCTTGCCATTTGCAAAAGGATTGTCCCTCATCCTCCAAAGCGACGGGAAACGACTAGGTCTGGGTAGTGGTCGAGGAGGCTGCCCGGACTTGCAGGTACTTTCTTCCTCATGTCCTAAAATTTTTCTAAGGGTTGAACTGCTGGTAGACAATGTCTGTTTTTTCTCTACTGCACTGGTGGACAGTGGTTCATCACTCAACCTGGTCAGCTTTGATGTCATTTCCCAATACCAGATAGGGACAGTCAGGCTTCCTACACCACTTAATGTTGTGGCTATCGACTCATCTCCTATTACCCGAACTGGGATCAGTTCTGTTTCTGAAAATTTGTCTTGAAAATTGGTTCTTCCATTGCAGAAGAGATTGAATATTTTGTCATGGACAAATTACCAGCAGGGCTGGTGCCGGGCATGCCATGGCTTCGATGCCATAACCCAGTGATTGACTGGGAATCTGGGGAGATTGTTAAGTGGGGTCAAAGTGTGCTGACTGTTACCGTAAATCTATTTGTTGTGTGAAAATCACAAAACCTGTCATTGTGTCTTCTAATAATCTGGAGGGTATTCCGGAGTACCTGAGAGACTTTGAGGATGTGTTTTCTGAGAGTGAGGCTAAGGCGTTATCCCCACATAGGCCATTTGATTGTGCCATTGATCTGATTCCTGGAGCCAAATTGCCCAAAGCTTGCCTGTTCAATCTGTCGGGCCCCAAGAGCCTAGCTATGAAGAGAATATTTCTGAAAATCTCTGTAAGGGGCACATAAGGCCCTCAGTTTCCCCGGTAGCAGCTGGGTTTTTCTTTATGAGAAAAAAGATGGCTGCCTATGTCCCTGCCTCGACTTTCGAGAACTAAATAAAATTACTGCCAGCAACACATATACCCTACCATTGATTTCTGATCTCTGTAACCAGCTCTCTGGTTCCAAATGGTTTTCTAAACTGGATCTGAGGGGGGCTTACAACTTGATAAGAATACGAGAAGGGGACGAGTGGAAAACGGCTTTCCTTACGTTTGAGGGGTTGTTTGAAAATCTAGTAATGCCATTTGGGCTCACCAATGCACCCGCAGTGTTTCAAAGTTTTATCAATGTGGTATTTTTGGATCTCATTGGCCATTTTGTAGTGGTGTACCTAGATGATATCCTGATATATTCTGTTGTCAGAGTTTCCCATTTGTTGCATGTTAAAACAGTGCTTCAGAGGCTCAGAGAAAACCAATTGTTCATCAAACTAGAGAAATGTTCATTTGTTTTGTTCAGGAATTGTCATTTCTAGGTCTGATAATTTCACCTCAGGGGTTTTGCATGGAAGTGCAAGCTATTGTGGAGTGGGTCTAGCCCCGTGACCTTAGGGGACTCCAGTGCTTCTTGGGATTCCCAAATTATTATCTCAAGTTTATTAAAGATTTTTCACAGGTGACTAAGCCTCTCACGGACCTCACTTCTAAATGGGCAGATGTCAGAAACTGGTCCTCGTTAGCTAAACAATCCTTTTTAATGCTAAAAAAATGTTTTTCATCTGCTCCTATCCTGGTCCAACTGGATCCTTCCAAACCATTCGTGGTCTAGGTGGATGCTTCCGAGGTGGGGGTGGGGGCAGACTAATCTCAGGCTCTGTGCCTATTTTTGAAAGAAATTTTCTCCGGCAGAGAAAAATTATGACATAGGCAACAGAGAGCTTCTGGCTATTAAATTGGCGTTCAAAGAATGGAGGCACTTTTTGGAGATTGCGGCTCATCCTATTACGGTTATCACTGACCATAAAAATTTAGAGTACATCAAATCTGCTAAAAGACTAACTCCCAGGCAAGCTCACTGGTCACTTTTTTTTTTCCAGATTTCAATTTTCCATTACCTTTTGATCAGGGTATAAGAAAGTAAAGGCTGATGCCTTATCATGTGGTTTTGAGCAGTTATCCACCCCCGATCTGCCATCCCCCATTCTTCAACCCAGTCTTGTGGTTGCTGAGGTGTCATCGGAATTGGAGCGAGAGGTTGTGGGGGCTCAATATTTGACTCCAAGCTCCAAACCTGTAGACAAATTGTTTGACCTGCAGCATTTGCACAACAAACTCCTGTGGGAGTTCCATGATTTGAAGTTGAGTGCATGCCCTGGTATGGCGCCACAGGGGAAGCAGTGGCAAGGGTCTTTTGGTGGCCTTTAATGGCTTCAGATATCAAGAAACATGTTGCAACATGTGGGATATGTGCCCGTTAAAAGATCTTGAGTTGCCGGCCGGCCGGGGAATTGGTGCCTTTGCCAGTCCCAGGAAGGCCATGGACTCACTTGTCCATGGACTTCATCACCAATCTTCCATCATCCTGTGGTAATACGGATATTTGGGTAGTGGTGGATAGGTTTTCTAAGTTGGCACATTTTGTATCCATGACAAGTTTACCTTCAGCAGAGACGCTCTCTAGATATTTCCTGTCCCAGGTGGTATGCTTACATGGGGTCCCCACTAATATTGGGTCAGACAGAGAGACTCAGTTTGAGTCTAAATTCTGGCTGGCCTTCTGCAAAAAATTGGGGATATCTCTGTCTTTTTTTCTCAGCGTATCACCCAGAAACCAACGAACAAACTGAACGCACCAACCAGTCGCTTGCACAAATTCTTCATTGCCTGACTTCTACCCTGCAAAGCGACTGGTCTGATGCCTTACCATTAGCAGAATTCACCTTCAACAACCGGGTAAACCAATCTACCGGTAGGTCACCATTTTTTATTAATTATAGGATGAACCCTCATTTTGGCAAATTTTCTTGAATAGATTCTGGTTGTCTGGGGGCAGAGGACGGGGTCAATTGTCTCAAGGATCTTTGGACTAAGGTTCATTTAAATATTTCTAAGGCTCAGGAGAAATATAAAAGTTTTGCAGATAGGAAAAGGGACTCTGCTCAGATGCTACTTTGTGGGGATAAAGTGTGGCTGTCCACACGAAATATAAATCTTCGATTGCCCTCTGCCAAACTGGGGCCTAAATTTATTGGCCCCTATGAGGTCATCAAAGTAGTGAACCCGGTAACCTATCGCCTCCGTCTTCCTCCCTCTTTAAAACTCCATAATGTCTTTCATAGGTCTTTACTTAAACCCTTGGGGGCGGTGAGGGAGGATACTGAAGCTGCTCCCCCTCCAGTTTTGGTTGAGGGACATATTGAGTTTGAGGTACAACATATTGTGGATCCCAGGCAGGTTTTAGGGTCTTTGCAGTATTTGGTACTTTGGAGGTGGTATGGTCCGGAAGATCGATCATGGGTACCAGCCAGATCGGTACACGCTGACCTTCTGGTTCATGCATTCCATGCCCGGCATCCTGGGAAACCTGGGGGTCCGGAGGGGGGTACTGTCATGATCTGCTTAGTTTGTGGGATTAGGTAGATCAGAGGTTAATCTGGACGGCCTCACTATAGGATTCTGGGAGGCTTATTATAGCCTCAATATGGGGTCATTCATCGTCGCTTATACTCTGACCCTTGGCCAAGTGTGTTTGACCCTGTTGAGCCTGTGTCTGTGCTTTGTGCCTGTGCTACTTTATGCTTGTCTGGTTCTGATCTGGCTCTGTCCCCGTTAGAAGCTCTGCCTGTCCTTCCTGTACTGTGGTGCTATCTCTGCGTATGACTCCTTGCTTAAGTTCTGACAATTCTCTGATCGCCCCTCCTGTACCACACCGCCCTCTCCATGTATGACGCCCGCTTGTCTGACCTGAGTTCCCCTATCCTCTACTCCAGGGTCCCTGTAGCATCCTGCACTCATCTCCAGCAGCAGGATGCTAAGCCCCGCCCCCTGTGGTCACATAATTGCAGGTCCTTCTGTTTTCTGCCATCCTCAGCACGCTGCTCAGGTCCTGTCTGCCTGAGCTTTCCCTGCAGCATCTGACCCCGGGCTCTCCCGTAGTGTGGGTGAGTCACCCTGCTCAGCCGTGGCAGTGAGCCAGTGCTGAAAGGATCCTGATACTTTTAGCTTGGGTGTTTTTCCAATCTAAAGTGGACTGTGGGTGTTTGAAACATTCTCACTAATTATAAGGCTGTTTTACATGATTGTGTTTAGTGGGCAATTGTGATTTTAACTCTACAGTGAAAACATCTGATGGAGGAAAATCTACCTATGACAGAATTGTATAAAGCTAAGTCTATGGGAACACAGTTGGTAGAAAAAAAACATTGAGGGGAAAAAATCATTATAAACAATAAGTCCCAGCTGCACACAGCAGTAGCTTCTTTGTCATGCAGGATTCACCTGATACGCTGAGGTATTGACAGAGATGACAGTAAGAGCAATTGAAAATAAGTGTTTCCATCACAATATAAACAGGCTGTGCTAAAAGGAGTAATGTGCAGAACATAATAAATGTGTATTATATGCTGCTTCCGAAAATTATCTAGTAAAAGAGTGTGTTATTTTCTTTCACAATGAGCACTGCACCATATAACAGTATTTTATGATAAGATTACACACTGAGTTTCACAATGAAATGTCTTAGTACAGCATCATATGTTAAGAAGCCTTCTAGTAAGGTTGATTTCTAGTGTAGCTTCATAAAGAACATTTGCATACTGATAAAAGTGAAAGTTTTAGTTGATAAAAGGCAAACAATTTACAGTATGACCCTGTTGGGACGCAGTGAAAAATATAAAGAACACAAAAATGCAATTATTTGGAAATCTCTTTTAGCCATATTTAACACACAATAGAATATAGAGCAAATATTGGAAGTTGGTAATTAGATATCTTCCTGTTTATTCAGAGAAAAATTAGCTCATTTAGAAATTGATGGCCAAAACACAAATAGAAACGGTGGATCAGCACTATGTCTAGCTTTGTGTAGCATCTTTTCTTTTTACAACAATCTGTAAATGTCTGGGAAGTGAGGAGGCCAATTGGCAGAGTTTGAGGAGAGAAAGTGTCCAATATAAGATTCTAGCTCCTTAATGACCCTGTGCCAAAAGGGTTTTTTGGCGAAAGGTCTGGACTGCAGGTGGCCAGTTCATCATCCAAAAGCTTCTGCAAAGCCAAGCTATTGTGATGCTGTTGTGATGGATGCGGTATGTGGTTTAGCATTTTCTTGCTGAAATATGCATGGCCTTCCCTACAACAAGGCATTCTACATGTCAGGTGTAAATTGTAAACTGCTATTTGGAGTTGTTGCATTGAAGAGCTTTTACTCCACAACTGTGATTTACCAATCTAGGAGTTAATCATATACATCAAAACTTGGGTCCTGTAAGAATAATCTGATCAACTGCCATAAGGAGGTAAGTTTCAGATTTAAAGGGAACCTTAAATCATAAGACACTGCGGGGCTGGGATTTACAGGCAGGGCGGCCGCACAGGCGCAGTCAGCTGGACTGCATATGAGGACAGACGGGCAGCGCTCACTGCGCCTGCCCAAAGCAGGAGAAAAGAGCGCAGGTGCTGGATCATATCAAAACATCGGCGAGGAGGCAGCGCCCGGCGCCAAGAAGACATGACTGACGGCTGTGTGGCGTCTGCAGCAGGGGGGGAAAGGCCTGCCTCCAGGACTGAAGACAAGGTATATTGGACAAATAACAAAACTGATTATTTCGGCAGTTACAGCACCCAGAACTAAAAGAGCCACCTTGTCAGAATGCAGCATTACTGCTGCACAAGGTGGCTCTTTTAGTTAAAAACACCTGGGGGGGGGGTGACAGGTTCCCTTTAAAGTATGTATGTGACAATCAGCTTGTTTTTAAGTATAATCAGCTAAAGCATATTTTGTAACTTTTGCACATACTGATATTGGTCCCTCATTGACGGTAAAATGGTCATGTTTATCATCTGATTGCCACAGATTATATATGTTTTTTAAAATGATGACTTAAGGTATTTGGTTGTAAATTGGTTTCATATTTGAGTGGTCTAGCAGTACATATTTTATAACTTCTTGAGGAAAGTTATGGAAAATGGCTAATAGTTCTATCGTTAAAGCAAATATAACATACAGTGGCATGTTAAAGTTTGGGGTCCATTGGCTAAAACTCCTGTTATTGTGAACAGTTAAGCAAGTTAAATATGAAATTATCTAATGTTAAAGATGGCACATTCCTTTGTATTTTAGGCAAAATAATAATAATAATAATAATAATAATAATAATAATAATAATATAATATAATATATTCATCTTTTACATTTTAAAACTTACAAAAAGGGAAAAAGAGTCAATGCAAAAAAGTTTTGCATTCAGCATGGTTAGTAACTAGTATCACCCCCTTTTGAAATTATCCCAGCTTGTAAATGCTTTTTGTAGCGAGCCAAGGGTCTTTCAATTCTTGTTTGAGGTATTTTCATGCACTCTTCCTTGGAAAATTCTTTTTGTTCTGTAACATTCCTTGTACGTCTTGTATGCACTGATATTTTGAGGTGTGGCCACAGATTCCAATTCATGTTCAGATCAGGGGACTGTGAGGCCCATTGTAAAATCTTTAGCTTTCACCTTTTGACATGTATTTAGGATCATTATTCATTTGTAGAAGCCATCTTCTTTTCAACTTCAAATTTTTTCAGATGGTGTTATGTTTGCATCAAGAATTTGTTGAAATTCCATTGAATCCATTCTTCCCTCTATCTGTAAAATACTCGCCCGTTCCATTGGCTGCAACACAATCCCAAAGCATGATTGATCCACCTTCATGCTTAATGGTTGGTAATATGTTCTTTTCCTGAAATTGTTCCCTTTTTTCTCCACAGATACCTTTGATCATTGTGGCCAATAGTTCTATTTGAACCTCATCAGTTCACAGAACTTGCTTTCAAAATATATCAGGCTTGTTTAGAAGTTATTTTGCATACTTTTGATGCTGAATTTTATGATGAGGACGCAGGACAGGTTTTCTTCTGATGACTCTTCCATGAAGACCAAATTTGTGCAGGTGTCTCTGAACAGTAGAACAATGTACCACAATTCCAGAGTGTCATGCACAGTGTAGGAAAGGCTAAGTGCAACACGAAGGGATAAGGGGAATGGAACCAAACACTAGGGAAAGGGGAGTGGAGACTCCTAGGGAGATCTAACATCAGCCTGTCTGCTCTAAACATCCCTATATAGATTCTGCACCTATCACCGAGCAGGAACCTAATCCCTGTCTTACCCTGGCAATAAATCCTGCATAGGGAAGGACAGGTTGAGCACTAGTCAATCCACACTACCACTAAAGACAGCTGGGGTAGACAATCAAGGGGAACACTTATCTTGAGAAGACTCAGAGATGTAACACAGACCTCCTCCAGCAACACCAATGAGGACAATAACCAACTGCTATAGCTTCAAGCCTCAACAGGGTGAAATGGAAATATCACCAGAAACTCCCGGTGGCAGGTTGGGAGTCAACAACACCCAGGTACAGGTGTGTCAATTAGAGCCTAAGAAAGATTGCCACTGGGTCAAAGAGTCAGGTTTAAGAATGTGTCGCAAAGCCAAATGCAGATACCTTCTGCAGCCAGATGCAGTGCAACTGTCTGCAGCCTGTGACACACCAGTGACAGTCTACTAAATCTTTCTGAAGGTTTTTTGCAGTCAAGTGGGGGTTCAGATTTGCCTTTCTAGGAATCCTACAAGATGCTCTCACTGAAATTTTGCTGATTTTCCAGAAATTTTTTGACCTGCATTCTTCCTGTTATCTGCCATTTCTTAATTACATTTTGAACTGAAGAAAGGGCAACCTGAAAATCTTCTTATAGCCTGCTTTGTGAGTCACCACCATTTTCATTTTCAGAGGAACCCATGGCTGTGGTTTTTGGCACAAGGTTAGAGGAGGCTGAGTTTTTATAAAGCTTGGAAATTTGCATTACCTGACCTCTCCTAACGATGATAGTGAACAAGCCATAACCCTAACAGAATAATTAAGGTCTGAAACCTTGGTCAAAGTAATCTGAGCACATACATCACCAAGGGTACCCAAACTTTTGCATCGGACCAATTTTCTTTTAGTAATTTTAACATTGTAAAAAATCCAAACAAAGGTTAAGTTTAAATCAAACTAAATGTACAAAATAATTATTATTAATTTTATAGAAATTATTTGCATTTAATAAAAGTCCCAAAACATTAAAAAGTAGCGTGCGTATTTGATGATCACCATGTTATTTGGAGTGAACAGTGTTAAAGAAGAAAACTAAAGTGGAGAAATTGCCAATAATTCTGACATTGTGAAAAAACATACTGTAGCAATTAAATGCTAACTTAATTATACATAACAATTGCTGCTAAAATGAAAACTCCAATGCTTCTATAGCTATGGCTAAGGCTATGTTTTTTTGTTTAGATCTTCTCTTTTTAATTTTTTGCCCCTTATCCCTCAGAACATATTGGCAACTAGGTTATCAAGATACAGTTAGACAGCATGGTTGCTTCAGGGGTGAATAAGCACATGAGTTTGTGGTAACACTAATTTGCTACAGGCAATCTTCTGAGTTAATTTGCCCCTGCTTCTTCATTCATTTGTCCCTGTGACTAGTTAGAGAAACTATAATTATAAATCAAATATGAAGATGTATTTATTGGGCATATTGGTTATCTTTTTCACTCTTATATAGCTGGCATTAAATTATCTATAATAATTACATCCATGAAAAAGATATAGAGGCTATGTGTGGTCATATACTATACATTTTCATTTAAAGTAGATGAAAGTGACTATATTGAGACTGTTAATGGTTTATAATTGCAGAATCAATCAGCAAAGAAATAGATATAATTTTTAGATGCAGTTATTCTGGGCAAATGGAAAGTTAACCATGTTGATGTTGACATTATATATACAGGGTCACTTGCACAGAATTATAATGATTAGTTGAAGGCAATTTAATAGATACTGTAGGTCCAATACTTTGATTATGCTATCATTTGGTTTCAATAACTGAAAAAAATGTGATCATTGATAACAGTCTTTTACTTTGGGGGCTAAGAGCGAAGGACAAAATAACGATAACAATAATTATACTTTTTTTTATAGCACCAACATATTTTTCAGCACTTTTATTTTTTGTATTATCAAAATGATTATTGCAAAGTATCTAATTATTATAGAAAATAGGAATGAGGGTACAAGAGCTTACAATCTAAGATGGAATAGGGAAGATAACAATTGTGTGTTTTATGCAATGGATAGCCGTCAATTTATACAGTGGTCTAGCCATAACAAACGGTAGTACACATAAACCTGTGTGAGCTTATAATCCAAACCTTAATCTTCCATTCATAGTTATAAGGTACGAGGAGTGTGGGCTACTGGTGTTGTTGAAGGAAGGAAATTTCATAAGCCTACCTCAAAGATTGTCCTTAAATTCACAAATTAAACTCAGGAAAGAAATATATCTTGGCACCGTGTTAGCCAGTAGATAGAAAAATATTTAGAATTGGGAGTCCTCAGTGGTTGATACCTTTTAATGGCTAACTGAAAAGATGGTAACAAATTGCAAGCTTTCGAGACTACATACGTCTCTTCATCAGGCAAAGACTAAAACAAATTCTGAAGAATCACATATTTATGCACAACATAGTATAGAAAAAAAAAAAAAAAAAAAGGGAGAGGGGAAAAAACCATGGATAAGCCAGGTGACATGAAGCAGAATTACCATGGGTGATAAACAGTTACGTCCATAAATATTGGGCCAATTCTTAGATAAGGATTGTTTTATTGTCCTGTGATTACGGTCTGGTTCTGTTGTGATGACCCCACATGGTCTGATGGGCAAGTTCATTAGTTGATGTAAAAAGACATAAATCCGTGTGACACATTCATTCCTGCATTTAGAGTGTCAAAGGTCGTCATCAGTTTATATTCCCAGACTCTCCTGTCTTTCTGCGATTTTAAGTTACCATTTAACCCCTTCACCCCCGGAGCTTTTTCCGTTTTTCCGTTTTCGTTTTTCGCTCCCTTCCTTCCCAGAGCCATAACTTTTTTATTTTTTCGTCAATTTGGCCATGTGAGGGCTTATTTTTTGCGGGACGAGTTGTACTTTTGAACGACATCATTGGTTTTAGCATGTCGTGTACTAGAAAACGGGAAAAAAATTCCAAGTGCAGTGAAATTGCAAAAAAAGTGCAATCCCACACTTGTTTTTTGCTTGCCTATTTTGCTAGGTTCACTAAATGCTAAAACTGACCTGCCATTATGATTCTCCAGGTCACTACGAGTTCATAGACACCTAACATGACTAGGTTATTTTTCACCTAAGTGGTGAAAAAAAATTCCAAACTTTGCAAAAAACAAAACAAAACAAAATTGCGCCATTTTCCGATACTCGTAGCGTCTCCATTTTTCGTGATCTGGGGTCAGGTGAGGGCTTATTTTTTGCGCACCGAGCTGGCATTTTTAATGATAGCATTTTGGTGTAGATACGTTCTTTTGATCGCCCGTTATTGCATTTTAATGCAATGTCGTGGCGACCAAAAAAACGTAAATCTGGCGTTTCGAATTTTTTTCTCATTACGCCATTTAGCGATCAGGTTAATGCTTTTTTTTAATTGATAGATCGGGCGATTCTGAACGCGGCGATACCAAATATGTGTAGGTTTTTTTTTTTTTTTATTGATTTATTTTGATTGGGGCGAAAGGGGGGTGATTTAAACTTTTATGTTTTTTTTATTTTTTTCACATTTTTAAAAACTTTTTTTTTTTACTTTTGCCATGCTTCTATAGCCTCCATGGGAGGCTAGAAGCAGGCACAGCCCGATCGGCTCTGCTACATAACAGCGATCATCAGATCGCTGTTATGTAGCTAAAATGCAGGTGTGCTGTGAGCGCCGACCACAGGGGGGCGCTCACAGCCACCGGCAATCAGTAACCATAGAGGTCTCAAGGACCTCTATGGTTACAATGGAGGAGCATCGCCGACCCCCGATCATGTGACAGGGGTCGGCGATGCGCTCATATCCGGCCGCACGGCCGGATGCGGTAGTTAAATGCCGCTGTCTGCGTTTGACAGCGGCATTTAACTAGTTAATAGCGGCGGGTGATCGCGATTTCACCCGCCGCTATTGCGCGCACATGTCAGCTGTAAAAAACAGCTGACATGTCGCGACTTTGATGTGCGCTCACCGCCGGAGCGCACATCAAAGCGGGGGTCCCGACATGTGACGTACTATACCGTCACATGTCGGGAAGGGGTTAATACAAGTAATTTCATGTCCATAATGTTATGATTTGGGGGACAGAAATGTATTGCCACAGGTATATCCATTCTTTTTTCTCTTATGGCCATACAATAAGAGAAAAAAGAATGGATATACCTGTGGCAATACATTTCTGTCTCCCAAATCATAACATTATGGACATGAAATTACTTGTATTAAAGGGTAACTTCAAATCGCAGAAAGACAGGAGAGTCTGGGAATATAAACTGATGACGACCTTTGACACTCTAAATGCAGGAATGAATGTGTCACACGGATTTATGTCTTTTTACATCAACTAATGAACTTGCCCATCAGACCATGTGGGGTCATCACAACAGAACCAGACCGTAATCACAGGACAATAAAACAATCCTTATCTAAGAATTGGCCCAATATTTATGGACGTAACTGTTTATCACCCATGGTAATTCTGCTTATGTCACCTGGCTTATCCATGGTTTTTTCCCCTCTCCTTTTTTTTTTTTTTTTTTTCTATACTATGTTGTGCATAAATATGTGATTCTTCAGAATTTGTTTTAGTCTTTGCCTGATGAAGAGACGTATGTAGTCTCGAAAGCTTGCAATTTGTTACCATCTTTTCAGTTAGCCATTAAAAGGTATCAACAAATTAAACTCTGCATTTTGGAAATAAATCTGATTGTCCAGAAAACTGGTGCAGCTCAAAAAAAGTCCTGGAATGTAGAATGTGTGGTACATGTTATGGAGAATATATGTATATGATCATTGGCAGAACATAATGCATGATCAGAGTTATAGACCGAAGACTGAGGAGATGTAGACAGATGTAGTACTTTGGTGCTTATATACTTGTATAGCACATTGGTATATTGTCCTTATGGATGAATAACACTTTCTCTACCATAGACCTTAAATTAAACATCCATATTTATGGTTCCAATAAATAATATATGACCTTATCTATTTGTTTTTGCATTCTACAATTTTCAAGTTTCACCACCACTGCTAAATGTAAAGCAAAGAGACAAGACCTTCTTAAACTTTGAGATTACATCCATCTGTGTGTGTACTATACATCTGTTGCTGAAACCCTGGAAATGTAACTATTTTTTTTTCCAATTCCCAGACTGCACCCAACCAAGAAAGAATTCAAATTCATCCTCCTCCAAAGGAAGCCATTTGTTATCTATATTCATTATAACAACTCATTAGGGACTAATTTACAACAAAAAATAAGTTCGACATGAAAACATATTCATTGACGTCGTTAGACTGAAATCTTCCTGAAATGTTACATTCATTAAAGAATATTTGAAGTCTTCAGAGACAAAGTTTCCATAGCATGTGTGCTGTTTTTCCAAATAGTAATTTATACTTTAAATAATGCAGTAATTTGAGTGTACAGCATGGAGGTGGGCAGCAAATACATTGCAGAATTTAAAGTGTTGACCTTTGAGAAAAAGCTCCAGTTAGGAAAATATGTTGACAAGAATCATAACTTCAGTACATATTTTACCCAGAATTGTTTAATGTTACGTTGTTGGAAAATAAAGAGACATTGCTTCTATTCTTCTATCTAAAAAAATTAGCTACTATAGATGAAAACCCTGTACTTATAAGTTAAATTATATAATTAGCCTCTATCATCACTATTCTCTGCCCCCATCTCAGACCACTAGCTATTAAATAATTATTTTAGTGAAATATAAATTATGTGGACATCTTTGGGCAGATTCAAAGGCTTTAGTTGACTTTGATAATCACATCCAGATTGCAGTATTTAATTAGAGGCAGAGGCCACATAGCATATAAGAGGTAGGCATACAGCTAGGACACTAAGAACCTTAAGCTTTGCCTCCACAGAACATTCAGATGTCAAATCAGGGTCTTGTATCTGCAGGAGAGGTGGGGGCAGGAACAGGCAGCCATATGGGAGCTTGGGCAGTGCAGTCCCCACGAATTTGCTTGTTTGGGCAGATGGCCAGTCCATGAGCTATATGTGAGTTTGGGCAGTGCAGTCCCCAGGAATTTGATTGTTTGGGCAGATGGCCAGTCCATGCCTAATAGCATTATATGCATATTAAATATTGGTACCCATTTGTAACAGCAAAATAAACAAAAGAATCTCTTGCATTTGGAGAATATTTATATAGGACACGGTTACTAATTTGTATTGTTTATCCATTTTTAATATCTGTCCTTTTTTATTTGAAATTTTTTATCAAATGAAGTTGATATATTATTTTATAGTTAACAGTAATATACAATTACTGGCTATTGGTTGAATGGTCACTAATTGTGATCTTGTCATTAAAGTAATTCTAGACTTCGTAATTTCCTTACTAAGGCTCATTCCCCTCAGTTATGTGACCCTTACTTAGTGGCTATCTTTTTCACTGTTAGAGAGCTGGACCTCCTGTGAGCTTGTGATAGATCTAGATTTATACATAGAAGTAGAGATGACCACTTTTTTATATTTTAATATACCAGTACTGGAAATTTGATTTGTGTTAAATCAAAAAGAGTTGCTAAAGCATGTCAATGTTAAATATATGAAATATGAATAGCAATACGGCTTCTGAATATTAGGAAAAAATGAGACACTTTGCACACATTTGTATGTTAGCTTACTGACCGAGCACTCCGCCGTACAACATGTGGTGATATAGCAGGTTCCTACCTACCCATAAATACAGGCTTTACTGAGAGACGTGTCCACATTCACCCAGGAATTCAGATATTAGTCTAAGAGAGGTATTCATACACATAGGGACCCATCAGTTTTTTGAGTCCACCTTGATGTTGGTTGATGGGCAGGCATGATTCGGACAAATTGTGTGCAAAGCGTCTCATTTTTTCCTAATATTCAGAAGCTGTCTTGCTATTCATATTTCATATATTTCACATTGACATGCCTTGGCACGATAGAGTGCCATCTTTTTTTGTTATTTTATATGGAGGTAGCTGCTCCTAGTATGAACCTATTCACACTATCTTGGATGTGCCAGTCAGTCTTTTGTTGTGTGTTAAATCAAAAGTCACCAATTGTTCTTCGCTTTTCTTCACACTTTAATTGTCTACATTGCTGTTCTATAACACATTATTTGTACAGTTTCTTCTGTGCTTTCTCTCCCTATCTATATTGTTCTCTCACTATCCAAAGTTAGCACAAAATGGTTGTTCCATTTCCTGCTTTAGCTTTTATACAAGCTATAATAAGCACAACCAATCAGGAGAAACATGTCATGTGATAGCTGCAAGGCAGTATGAAGAAGGCAGCCCAAGATCAATTGACTCTTCTCTGGCTGATGCAATCTTCTTCAGTAAAATGAAGGAAATGGCAAATGTTCACCAGGGTCAATCTGTTTATCTCTACCCAGAAGCCAATAAGAAAAGGCAGTGCTGTAGGAAGAGTAGGAGAGCAGCAGGCTGAACTAGTAATGAAATTGAGTGTGTATTAGACTACCTGAGACTCCCTGCAAACATTGTCACTAAACTGTAGTTACAGATAACGGCTGTGCTCTAATATAGCACCCACGCAGAAAGGTCTGGGGAAAATAAACTGGTACTGGTTGAGATATCATTTTTAATGCTGTCAGTTGATAGTTTCTTTAAACCTTGGAAAATGTACAGGTCTATCTATCAACATGAGATAATTGCACTAAAAGTTGTGGTGCAAATGAAAAACATATTGGCCAATTAGTTAAGACTGTCGTTGCATCTCCAAGTCATTAAGACTGTGTTAGGGCTAGCGGAACACACCAAGTAATTAGAGAAAAGGAATAAGGTGCATTCTCAGCCTGGGGTCCACCGTGTAGAGATGGAACCTGCTGCTAAGCAATGACAGACTATATGGCGATACAATGAGGATACACACAGGTTAGCTTCACCCTGTGTGAAAGAAGCGAACCCTGTTGCGTCACAGGGCCGCAGTACCGCACGTAACAGAAACAATAATATAGTAGCACGAGAGTGCATGCGGTGCCGCACTGGCAGATGCCACCAGCCACCCAGGCCGGCATCACACTCAGCGTAAGACAATACGGTCCGTTTTTTACGGCCTTAATACGGCCGTAATACGGAGAAATGTTCCCAAAATAGTGGTCCGTATGTCATCCATAGGCAGGGTGTGTCAGCATATTTTGCGCATGGCATCCTCCGTATGTAATCCGTATGGCATCCGTCTGTGATATTTTCTCGCAGGCTTGCAAAACCGACATCTAATGGATTTATGTGCTCAAATGTTCGGTAAAACATATATACAGTATATATATATATATATATATATATATATATATATATATATCTATATATATAATTGTCTAAGGGTTTTTCCGTCTGTCTGTCTGTCTGTCTGTCTGTCTGTCTGTCTGTCTTTCTGTCTGTCTTTCTGTCTGTCTGTCTGTCTGTCTGTCTGTCCTGCAAATCCTGCCTCTCTGATTGGTCGAGGCCGCCAGGCCTCGACCAATCAGTGATGGGCACAGCATGGTGACCATGATGTCATAATGGAAATCCCGCATCTCTGATTGGTCGAGGCTGCCAGGCCTCGACCAATCAGCGACAGGCACAGTATCGACCTATATGTCATAATGGTTGCCATGGCGACGATGATGTCATAAAGGTTGCCTCGACCAATCAGCGATGGGCACAGTCTGCTGCGAATTCTGGAATCATCATTGTCCTCCACTGCTGTCAAGTGCCGCCATTGTGTAGGGTGCGTGCCTGCATCTCCCTGTATGGGCGGCATCTCCCTGTGTTTCTATCTTAGAATGGGTCATAAACGAAAATACGCCAATGAGGATGACAGAAAAGGAGCAGCAGCAGCAAGAAAACGACAACATCGGGAACAGGAGACACCACAACAAACTGCCGCCAGACAAGCCCAGGATGTGGAATCTCACAGACAATGTCGCCAACAGGAGACACCACAACAAACCACCGCCAGACAAGCCCAGGATGTGGAATCTCACAGACAATGTTGCCAACAGGAGACATCACAACAAACTGCCGCCAGACAAGCCCAGGATGTGGAATCTCACAGACAATGTCGCCAACAGGAGACACCACAACAAACCGCGTCCAGACAAGCCCAGGATGTGGAATCTCACAGACAATGTCGCCAACAGGAGACACCAAAACAAACCGCCGCCAGACAAGCCCAGGATGTGGAATCTCACAGACAATGTCGCCAACAGGAGACACCACAACAAACCGCCGCCAGACAAGCCCAGGATGTGGAATCTCACAGACAATGTCGCCAACAGGAGACACCACAACAAACCGCCGCCAGACAAGCCCAGGATGTGGAATCTCACAGACAATGTCGCCAACAGGAGACACCACAACAAACCGCTGCCAGACAAGCCCAGGATGTGAAATCTCACAGACAATTTCGCCAACAGGAGACACCACAACAAACCGCCGCCAGACAAGCCCAGGATGTGGAATCTCACAGACAATTTCGCCAACAGGAGACACCACAACAAACCGCCGCCAGACAAGCCCAGGATGTGGAATCTCACAGACAATTTCGCCAACAGGAGACACCACAACAAACCGCGTCCAGACAAGCCCAGGATGTGGAATCTCACAGACAATGTCGCCAACAGGAGACACCACAACAAACCGCCGCCAGACAAGCCCAGGATGTGGAATCTCACAGACAATGTCGCCAACAGGAGACACCACAACAAACCGCCGCCAGACAAGCCCAGGATGTGGAATCTCACAGACAATGTCGCCAACAGGAGACACCACAACAAACCGCCGCCAGACAAGCCCAGGATGTGGAATCTCACAGACAATGTCGCCAACAGGAGACACCACAACAAACCGCCGCCAGACAAGCCCAGGATGTGGAATCTCACAGACAATGTCGCCAACAGGAGACACCACAACAAACCGCCGCCAGACAAGCCCAGGATGTGGAATCTCACAGACAATGTCGCCAACAGGAGACACCACAACAAACCGCCGCCAGACAAGCCCAGGATGCGGAATCTCACAGACACCGTCGCCAACCGGAAACACCACAACAAACTGTTGTACGACAGGAACAACATGATCGCCAAATTCATAAAAAACGAATGCTCTACCAACTAAGGCACGAACAGGACAATATTCAACAACTTGCACATTACGTAACAGACAATGAAAGTACAATTCATGAACACTACTGTGGGAATATGAATGCAGTTTGCTCTAAATGCGACTCTCTGAATTTCATTGATGAAAAACCATCTGACAATTAGTTTACTCAATGCTGCCAAAAAGAAAAAGTTATGCTACCGAGACCTCACTACTCAGATCTGTTTGAGCAGTTAATGAAAGGAATGCATCAACACAGTAGAAATTTTATGGAAAATATCAGAAGCATCAACAGTTCTCATGCGTTTGCTTCATTCGGTGCCAACATTGCACCGCCCCCTGGATTCGGACCGTATTGTTTTAAAATTCATGGCCAGATCTACCATCACACTGGAACACTTCACCTAGAAATAGGACAACCACCAAAATTTGCACAATTATACATCATTGATACAAATGAGGCTACAGAACAAAGGATGAACCTAAAAGAAAATGAAAAGTGTGATGCTGAACTGATGAACCAAATTGCTGTACATTTACAAAAAATAAGCCCATTTGCTGCCACATATCACATGCTAAAAGATGTTCAAGCTGAGGAGGAACAGAGGGCTATACAAAATGGTACTGAAATGCATTCTATTGTCATGGCCATTAAACAAGAACGTAAACAGAATCCTCGACTTTACAACAAACCACGTGTAAGTGAGGTCGCAGTTGTTTTTCAAAATGATGATGGAGAACCTCCTTTTCAAAGGGATATATTAGTCCATCTTAAGCCAGACCAAAACAACCCTTTGGTTCCTAAGACACAACGAATTAGCATTTTGCACAGCAACCTTGATGCTCTGTATCCGCTATTCTTTCCAAGAGGTGAACAAGGGTGGCATGAAAACTTAAACCAACAAGGAACTTCAAGAAGAATTACACAACTGCAATACTACAGTTTTCGTCTGTCTGTCCGAAATTACTTCAATCCTATTTTAAACGGTGGGAAACTGACACAACAGTACTTAGTTGACGCATATGTTAAAATTGAAGCTAATCGTCTAAATTTCATAAGAATGAGCCAAAAACAACTTAAAGTCGAAGACTACTGCGTTCTTCAAGAACATTTGCAAAAACAATCAATTGAAAAGGGAATTCCAATTGGAAAAACAGTAATCCTCCCGTCGTCATTTGAAGGTAGCCCCCGCAACATGCAACAGCGTTATCAAGATGCAATGGCAATAGTAACAAAGTTTGGAAGACCTGACATTTTTGTGACAATGACCTGTAATCCTAAATGGCCAGAAATTACCGAAAATCTAGAACCCTGGCAAAAAGTTGAACACAGGCCGGACTTAGTTGCACGCGTATTTCGACTGAAACTCATCAGCCTTTTGAAAGACATCAAAAATGGGCTTTTTGGAACAGTCGTAGCAATGGTACATGTCATAGAGTTTCAGAAACGAGGTCTCCCACATGCGCATATACTATTTATCTTAGACACGGATTCCAAGATTCGTACGGAGGAAGAAATCGACAATATAGTGTGGGCTGAAATTCCTAACCAAGAAAAGTATCCTGAACTGTATAATATTGTTGTCTCTCATATGGTTCATGGCCCATGCGGTGTAGCAAATCCAAAAAGTCCATGCATGGAAAACGGAAAGTGTACAAAAGGGTTTCCAAAGGAGTTGAAACAGCACACTGTTAAAGACTTGGATGGCTACCCATCCTACCGGCGACAACACATTGATAACATTGCTTGCAACAATAAAATTATAAATAACTCATGGATAGTCCCATACAACCCGTACTTATCAAAATGCTACAACTGTCACATCAACATAGAAGTCTGTGCTTCAATAAAAAGTGTAAAATATCTCTTCAAGTACATCTACAAGGGGCATGACAAAGCTAACATCGAAATACAACAGAAAACAGTCAATCATGATGAATCATCAACTTTTGTTGACTCAAGATATGTCAGTGCTCCAGAAGCTGCTTGGAGGATATTTGCGTTTCCAATGCATTCACAGTCCCATGCCATTATACGTTTAGCTATTCATTTACCAAATCAACAGCAGCTTTATTTCTTTGAAGATGCTGAAGTCAAAGATGTCTCAAAAACTTTAAGCACGACATCAACATTAATGGAATGGTTTTTGCTGAACCAACGTGACGAAAACGCAAGGCAGTATTTGTACCGAGAGATTCCAGAGCATTACGTTTGGAATAAAACTTGGAATCCAAGACAACGAGGAGTTAGCAGAATAATTGGACGCATGTATACTGTTAGTGTCAAGGATCAAGAAAGATATTGCCTTCGGCTGTTACTACTACATATCAAAGGAGCTAAAACTTATGACGATTTGAAAACAGTTAACGGAGTATTGCACAATACATTTAAAGCTGTAGATTTGGCTTTAGGACTTCTATTGGATGATACTGTGTGGAAACTTACTTTAGAAGATGCAGTTACCCTACATATGCCTAAGCAACTTCGTGAATTGTTTGCCTACATCTGTGTATTTGGACCGCCTACAAATCCAGCTCAACTTTGGACAAATTTTAAAGAACATCTAATCGAGGACTACTGCTTACGTCTTCACAACAGAAGTGGAAGTTGTCAAAATTGCGAATCTTATGCCATGCAAGATGTCCAAAATATCTTACTACTACATGGAAAAACGTTTTCAGACTTTAATTTGCCCCAGCCTGCCATTCAAGTTCCACAAGTTCCAGAGTATGACGAAGCTTATGAATTATTGTTGGCAACAGAGAAGAGAAACTCCTTAAATGAACAACAACGGATTGCATATGACACTATTGTGAGCGCTATAGAAAACCAAGCAGATGCAAGGCCAAAATGTTTCTTTATTGACGGTCCAGGAGGGAGCGGTAAAACATACCTCTATGAAGTTATAATGCATCACGTTAGAGGGTTGGGAAAAGTCGTATTGCCGTCGGCTACAACAGGGATTGCAGCAAACCTTTTACGAGGAGGTCGCACTATCCATTCACTCTTTGGGATACCAGTTCCAGTCAATGAAATCTCTATTTCCAGAATAAAACAAGACACATTTGCAGGAAGACTGTTAAAAAATGCACATGTTTTCATACTTGACGAGTGCACCATGGCACCCAAATATGCTTTGAGCTTAATTGACAGACTTCTGCGTGAAGTAATGACTACAAATGTTGCTGAAAAAAATAAAATTCCGTTTGGAGGTAAAGTTTTTGTCATCGGCGGAGATTTTAGGCAATGCCTTCCAGTCATACCAAATGGAACAAGAACAGATGTTATCGAGTCCAGCTTAAAAATGGCTGACCTTTGGAAACAGTTCAATAAACTCCAACTAATTAACAATATGCGATCTTCGGACCCAGAGTATAGCAACTGGCTTCTTAAACTTGGCAACGGTGAACTTAGCAACGAATACAACCTTGGAGAAGATATTATTGAAATACCAGAAGACATGCTGTGCACTGACTGCATCGTAACTGATGTTTTTGGACAATGCATTGAAATTGATGTGAACGACCAAAGCAGTGTTGAGAGGGCCTCTTCTCATGCAATTCTCTGTCCCAAGAATGATGACGTAGCTCTGCTAAATTCCCAGGTGATGGATAGAATGCCTGGTGACTATAAGTTGTATAAAAGTGATGATTCAGTGGATGTAGACAATGAAGATGAACGAGAGCATTATCCAGTTGAATTTTTAAATAGTCTTACGCCATCAGGAATGCCATCCCATAGACTTCAACTGAAAGTTGGAACAATCATAATGTTGCTGCGGAATCTAAATACGAAAAATGGTCTATGTAATGGAACTCGCCTTATTGTTACTGGACTCCATTCTCACGTCATTCAAGCAAGAGTGATCACTGGATCAGCAAAAGGAGATGAAGTGTTCATTCCACGCATTGATTTATGTCTTTCAGACACCGGTCTTCCATTTAGGCTTCGGCGTCGACAGTTTCCACTAAAACCAGCTTTTGCCATGACAATAAACAAGTCCCAAGGTCAAACTCTACACCGTGTTGGCATATATCTACCGCAGCCCGTTTTTGGTCATGGACAACTCTACGTTGCATTTTCAAGAGTTAAAATGAGATCCAACGTCAAGGTGCAAGTTCTTCCTACCCCTTTACAAGGAAAGTTGCTTATAGGTAGTCAAAAGGTATTCATAAGAAATGTGGTGTACAAAAATATTTTGGCTTGATATTGTTAATAAATATATTATAGTGTCAATGTCCTTCTTTTGTCCGATGATTTATTTAAATACAGTTACAGTTCATGTAATGTGGTTTATATATTTGGATGATCTGTTTCATAATTTCATTCAATTGTGTTAAGTTCTATGACGTAGATGTCTTAATGGTTGCCATGGCGACGATGATGTCATAAAGGTTGCCTCGACCAATCAGAGACGGGCACAGTCTGCCGCGAATTCTGGAATCATCATTGTCCATATACTACGGGGACATGCATATTCTAGAATACCCGATGCGTTAGAATCGGGCCACAATCTAGTATATATATATATATATATAATTGTCTAAGGGTTTTTCCATCTGTCTGTCTGTCTGTCTTTCTGTCTGTCTGTCTTTCTGTCTGTCTGTCTGTCTGTCTGTCCTGGAAATCCCACGTCTCTGATTGGTCGAGGCCGCCAGGCCTCGACCAATCAGAGACGGGCACAACATGGCAACGATGATGTCATAAAGGTTGCCTCGACCAATCAGCGACGGGCACAGTCTGCCGCCAGGCCTCAACCAATCAGCCAATATATATATACTAGACTGTGGCCCGATTCTAATGCATCGGGTATTCTAGAATATGCATGTCCCCGTAGTATATGGACAATGATGATTCCAGAATTCACGGCAGACTGTGCCCGTCGCTGATTGGTCGAGGCAACCTTTATGACATCATCGTCGCCATGGCAACCATTATGACATCTACGTCGATACTGTGCCCGTCGCTGATTGGTCGAGGCCTGGCGGCAGACTGTGCCCGTCGCTGATTGGTCGAGGCAACCTTTATGACATCATCGTTGCCATGCTGTGCCCGTCTCTGATTGGTCGAGGCCTGGCGGCCTCGACCAATCAGGGACGCGGGATTTCCAGGACAGACAGACAGACAGAAAGACAGAAAGACAGACAGACAGAAAGACAGACAGACAGAAAGACAGACAGACAGATGGAAAAACCCTTTGACAATTATATATATAGATATTCTGTATTTATATTTAATTCAGCGCGATATATGTGAAAAGCCGGTAAATCAATTGCCGGCTTCTCATTTCTCCTTCACAAACCCGACATGATATGAGTCATGGTTTACATACAGTAAACCATCTCATATCCCCTTTTTTTTCATATTCCACACTACTAATGTTAGTAGTGTGTATGTGCAAAATTTGGGTGCTGTAGCTACTAAAATAAAGGGTTAAATCGCGGAAAAAATTGGCGTGGGCTCCCGCACAATTTTCTCCGCCAGAGTGGTAAAGCCAGTGACTGAGGGCAGATATTAATAGCCTAGAGAGGGTCCATGGTTATTGGCCCCCCCTGGCTACAAACATCTGCCCCAAGCCACCCCAGAAAAGGCACATCTGGAAGATGCGCCTATTCTGGCACTTGGCCACTCTCTTCCCACTCCCGTGTAGCGGTGGGATATGGGGTAATGAAGGGTTAATGTCACCTTGTTATTGTAAGGTGACATTAAGCCAGATTAATAATGGAGAGACGTCAATTATGTCACCTATCCATTATTAATCCAAATGTCTGAAAGGGTTAAAAAACACACACACGTTATTAAAAAGTATTTTAATGAAATAAACAAACAGGTTGTTTTAGTATTTTATTGCTCTCTCAATCCATCCGGAAGACCCTCGCTTGGCAAAATAATAAACCAACAATATACATACCTTCCGATGAACTGTCAGGTCCCACGAAGTAAATCCATCTGAAGGGGTTAAATCATTTTACAGCCAGGAGCTGCGCTAAAGCACTGCTCGTGGCTGTAAAAACCCCGGGTGCTGAAAGGAAAGCTGGGTGATCTGTACTTACATTTAGTCGCGGTGAGGCGCCCTCTGGTGGATGAACTCATATGAACTCGAGCGTGGGAACTTTTCCAAGGCTGCAGTTCATGAGAACATCCACCAGAGGGCGCCTCACCGCAACTCAATGTAAGTACAGATCACCCAGCTTTCCTTTCAGCACCCGGGGTTTTTACAGCCACGAGCAGTGCTTTAGCGCAGCTCCTGGCTGTAAAATGATTTAACCCCTTCAGATGGATTTACTTCGTGGGACCTGACAGTTCATCAGACGGTATGTATATTGTTGGTTTATTATTTTGCCAAGCGAGGGTCTTCCGGATGGATTGAGAGAGCAATAAAATGCTAAAACAACCTGTTTGTTTATTTCATTAAAATACTTTTTAATAACGTGTGTGTGTTTTTTAACCCTTTCAGACAATTGGATTAATAATGGATAGGTGACATAATTGACGCCTCTCCATTATTAATCTGGCTTAATGTCACCTTACAATAGCAAGGTGACATTAACCCTTCATTACCCCATATCCCACCACTACATGGGAGTGGGAAGAGAGTGGCCAAGTGCCAGAATAGGCGCATCTTCCAGATGTGCCTTTTCTGGGGTGGCTGGGGGCAGATGTATGTAGCCAGGGGGGGGCCAATAACCATGGACCCTCTCCTGGCTATTAATATCTGCCCTCAGTCACTGGCTTTACCACTGGCGGAGAAAATTGCGCGGGAGCCCACGCCAATTTTTTCCGCGATTTAACCCTTTATTTTACAAGCTACAGTGGCCAAATTTTGCACATACACACTACTAACATTAGTAGTGTGGAATATGGAAAAAAAAGGGGATATGAGATGGTTTACTGTATGTAAACCATGTCTCATATCCTGTCGGGTTGGGGAAGGAGAAATGAAAAGCCGGCAATTGAATTACCGGCTTTTCACTAAAACCACTGCGTATTTCTCGCAAGTCACACTGCTGGTCCGTGTGGAATCCGTATTTTTCTCGCCCCCATAGACTTTCATTGGTGTATTTTTTGCGCAATACGCTGACAAACGCAGCATGCTGCGATTTTGTACGGCCGTAGCAAGGCGTATATTATGGATGCGTTATATACGGCTGATAGGACCTGACCCATTGGGAATAATTGGGCCGTTTGTTAGGCGTGTTTTACGGACGTATTTTATGCGCTCTTACGTCCGTAAAACTCACTAGTGTGATGGCAGCCCCAGACTTGGTTTGGAAAGCGCGGTTATAGCACACGACGCCGCACTGGCGGTCACAGCAATAGACGCTGTTTGTGTACTATGTTGGTAAAGTCGGGTGTTAGATTACAATCATCCTCCTTACCCGAGCATTCAAACACAAGGGAGGGTATGATTAAAGAGCGACTTTCACTCACAACACACACATAAACAAGTGTATACTAGCGCATGGCCGTGCGGCCATGCGAACCTTTTATAGCTGCAGCAAATTCAGGACCTTCCCAGAGGACCAATGAGAACTGCTACAGTAACTGAGCAACTTCAGGACCTTCCTGGAGGACCAATAGGAGCTACTGCTGTACCTGAGCATGTGACCCCAGACCTCCACTTAGAGGTCTTCCTTTGGGCATGCTCAGAAAGGGAAAAGCAGGACTTAGACCCAGAGACGTCTGTTCGTCACTGATCAGTACAGGCTACAATGGCAGAGCCTGAAAAGGCAGCAGTAACCCTTTGCACAGAACCACACTGAGTGAGACACTGGGACTGACATCTCCACTGAGCAGGCTCCACTGCAGCTGATGCAGAATGAGAGACCGCAGCAGACAAGGTTCGAGGTTCCCCTTGTGCAGCGGTGGGAACTTGACTCCTAACAGACTGTTGTGTGCAATAAAGCTCATTTTTGGGGGGCAGCCACGCTTTCACAAAGGTGGCCGGTCAAATATAGAATGCTATTAACCTGCAAATTAACTCTATATTTGCACGTTAACACCATCTGGGGACATCACAGATTCCTTTAATAGCTCTTTTAGGTCTGGTCACTAAGGAATTAATGGCAACAAAATAGAATTTGAATTAAATTACACATGATCATAATATTGTAATAATATGTGTTGACACAAAGAAATCTACCATCTTTAGAAAATATATGCACAATTAAGTTCCTTCCTGTTTAGCTGCCATTTTTTGCTTAAAATTTCATGCAATATTAAAATGGCAAAAAACATCACTTAAAATATAAAGCCTAGATGGGTCAGCTTTAACTAGATCTAATAACTCTCACAGTAAAATTGACATTTCAGGAGACATCGTATTCCGTCAAATAAATGCCAGAAAATGCCAGGATAACCTATCAATGTAAGTTTGTTTGCAATACTTTTTCAGCAGCAAATAATATATACACAAGTAAGAGAAGAAAACTAAATAAAATAAAAAGTACATTTATGATTTAGACCATAGACATGACATTAGTACACCTGAGACCAGGCAAATGAGCAGCAATTTTGTGAACAGTAAATCAAATGTGCTCATATTTCAAATATGAGGAGTTTCTGTCTTAACTTTTTTAAAGATTAAACATGTTATTCCTAAATAAATTAATCAATTAATGTAGTTAAAAACTAGCAGATGGAAAGATTCAAAGTGCAAGATCAAAAAAGCAGAACACAGGCAGCTGGCTTGTACATGTCATGATAGCTTGTTAATATAATTTTCCTTTTTATCTGTTTTCTGTGCAGAGGAGTTGCACATTTGTTAATTTGTGCAAAAATATTTAAGATTGCAGAGAATCTTGAAATTATATGTAAACTTTCGTGCTGAGCTCCTCTTTCTACCAGAAAGTTTTTTTTTAGAGTTTTACAGTCCATAAAAAAACCCTCCCTAAATGTCTCTCAGTAGTGCACATATATACATACTTCATTATATGTATACACTGTATATATTGCATGTTTTCACTTGTATTATACAATACAAACAATGTTTTGGGCTAAATGAGAATTTAAAAAATTACTTTTAGAGCTGGCGCTAATGGATTCACAGAATCCAGTACAGTGGCCACATCTGTAATGTGTGGCTAGCGGATAGGAGCCCTAAGAACTGCCTCTTATCTGATGGCATGCCCTGATATGATTGGCTGGCCCGGCATAACATCATTATTGGGTGATTCTTAGGGCTCCCATCCAGCAGTCATAGATTAACGGGTCTGCTATACCAGCACCTGCAAATCGATTTGCACCAATTCCATTTGCAGTTGATACTCAGGAAAGGTTTACATTAGGCACTCTGTGGTGTTAAATAACCTCCAACTGGTACAAATCTGTCAACCGGCAGTCATTTAATAGCCAGTTTATACTGGCAGACTGCATTTAATATATGCTCAGCATATTCAGGCCCTGCAGATTGCTCATGGCAGCATAAGCAACAGGTGGCAATGGTGATGTCGTGTTTAAGAATAGCCCCTAGGACAATTTGGGGAAATGGCTGTACCATTGGTTCAAATACCAGATCAATGTAACGTTGAGCTGCTAGTTTACCTCCTACTGCACATTATGCCACCCCACACCATAACCCCAGGAGTATTAGTATTGTCATGTTCCCTTGTGAAAGACTCTTCATGGCATTGCCCATGTGGTTACATTAGAGTCAAAGAATGGCACATAGGGATCCATTTTTACACTGCACGTAAAATTGCCACCGCATACTAAGACAATGGAGTTGAACAGTGTCTCCACATACCATAAAAAGGCATTTAAACGACATTGGGCTATGAGCCAGAGGACCATCTGTAGATATTGATATCACTTCAATGCTCACAAAGACTATCGTGCTGCAGAGCAAGATGGCAATGTTGACTCGAAAAGAGGTTTATCCTCTTCAGCAATGAGACCTGCATTTGTCTTGGATGCAATGATAGCCAGAATGTAATGTAAATAATGCCATGAAGAGATCTTCACAGAGGTATGTGAAAGTGTCCCAGCAGCTGTTTTTCAACATAAAAAATGCCATGCCACATGTTACTAGTGCTACTGTTGGCAGCCTGCATGGCCTAAATGTGTTATCATGGTCTGAAACATCTGCAATCAAGCACATCTGGGACATCATTGCACAGCAATTGCAAAGAGTGCTTCCAGCAGTTGATCTTGATAAATTGAGTGCCCAAGTGAATTTACCCTGACCAAACTTATTCCTCTGACAACCATTACAGCCATTTCTCCAAATTGTCCTGGGAGCTGTTCTTCAACACGACATCACCATGTCACCTGTTTTTGCTGCTATGAGCAAACTGCAGGGCCTAAATGTGCTACCATGGCCTGCAGCATCTTTACGCTTGTCTTCTATTAAGCTCATCTGGAACATCATTGGTCAGCAACTGTAAAGGGAGCTTCGAGCAGTGGATCTCAATGATTTGCGTACCCAAGTGCTTTCATTGTGGCAGAACATTCTTCAGACAACCATTATTGTCCTCAGTGATAGCATGCCAGAGCGTGCAAGTGCATGTTTATCTGCCTTTAACTAAACCTGGAATAAATTGAATTGTTTTGAAGGTTTTCTTTTCATTTTTTTATCAATTGCATATCATTAACATGTCTATGAATCATGTTTTTCATGTTTCCATGCTTTTCCTTCTTGATGTTACAACTTCAATGTTGGGGCATGTATATTTAGATGCACATTGTATGCAACTTAGTTGGCAGAAAACTGTCTCAAAGGACAGAATCTCTATCCTTTTATGGTCAGTAGGGTTGAGCGACTTTTATTTTTATAAGATTGGGTCGGGTTTCACGAAACCCGACTTTCTCAAAAGTCGGGTCGAGTGAAATCGGCCGATCCTATAAAAAAGTCGGGGTCGGGGTCGGCCGAAACGCGAAACCCAATGCAGTGCAATGGGATACTATGGTTCCCAGGGTCTGAAGGAGAGGAAACTCTCCTTCAGGCCCTGGGATCCATATTTAAGTGTAAAATAAAGAATTAAAATAAAAAATATTGATATACTCACCCTCTGACGAGCCCTGGTAGTAATCGGCATCTTTCGTTCCTAAGAATGAGCGCGTTCAGGGCCTTAGATGACGTCACTGCTTTGTGATTGGTCGCGGCGGCCCACGTGACCGCCCAGCGACCAATCACAAGCCGTGACGTAATTCTCTCAGGTCCTAAATTCCTCATTCTAGGAATTTAGGCCATGAGAATTACGTCACGGCTTGTGATTGGTCGCTGAGCGGTCACGTGGGCCGCCGCGACCAATCACAAAGCAGTGACATCATCTAAGGCCCTGAACACGCTCATTCTTAAGAAGGAAGGCTGCTGGAAAGAAGCAGGGCACATACGAGGGTGAGTATATACCTAATAGGAATATACTCACCCTAGGCTTCTTTCCGGCAGTCTTTCTTCTTAAGAATGAGCGCGTTCAGGGCCTTAGATGATGTCACGGCTTTGTGATTGGTCGCGGCGGCCCACGTGAACGCTCAGCGACCAATCACAAGCCGTGACGTAATTCTCATGGCCTAAATTCCTAGAATGAGGAATTTAGGACCTGAGAGAATTACGTCACGGCTTGTGATTGGTCGCTGAGCGGTCACGTGGGCCGCCGCGACCAATCACAAAGCCGTGATGTCTTCTAAGGCCCTGAACGCGCTCATTCTTAGGAATGGAAGATGCCGATTACTACCAGGGCTCGTCGGAGAGGTGAGTATATCAATATTTTTTATTTTAATTCTTTATTTTACACTTAAATGTGGATTCCTATACCGAGTTCCGATATCGCAAACATATCGGAACTCGGTATCGGAATTCCGATACCAGATTCAGAAGATCGCCAACCTCATGGCCGACCCCACACAGGGGTCGGGTCGGGTTTCATGAAACCCGACTTTGCCAAAAGTCGGCGACTTCTGAAAATGGTCGACCCGTTTCGCTCAACCCTAATGGTCAGCTTTACTGTGAATACTTCTCCCCTTCATTTTCCTATTTGTTCCTTGTTTTCCAATTCCTTTTCCTTACATTTATTTTGTTTTGCACACCAACAAAATAAATAGGAGAAGCCTTGTTTGAAGGTATCTGTCACTAGTTTTGGCTATATTTGACCCCATATTGCCTATTGTTATGCAGATAATATTCAACGATACAAATACACATACATTAAGGCAGACATTTAATGATAGCATATATACAAATAAATGTATCTGTCTCGTAATTTTTTTAGGAGTCGTACACAACACTGAAAACTAATTTTTATTTAGCTAATTACATTTTACTCTTCTGTTTGTAGAAACTGAAGAACAGATGTGAACCAATTCTAACACAAATATTCTCACACTTCACAACACCTGTGCTTATTTATGTTCTAAAGGAAGACAAAAACGACACTATTTACCCAATCTTCAAATGAATAGGTTTCACGTAGGAAGATGTTCTATGTATGAAAAACAAAGCTCACCTACGCAGTGTCTTATGTAAAGATATATATGAGAAAGGTATATATACAGTATATACAATATATACAATATATATAAATATATATATATATTCAGATACAGCAGTCTGCTCCAGACGTAGTCTGCTGCATGCATCTTTATATATATATATTTATATTCAGATGCAGCAGTCTGCTCCAGATGTAGTCTGCTACATGCATCTTTTAACTTCCATCTTTTATATTATATATTTTTAAATACTTTGATAAGTTAGACTGAATTCTAGAACGCATTTGCCACTCATCACTGCTACAATATTATTACCATCATCATCTGCACTATCTAATCGAGCTGTTCTCCTCTTCCCACAGGTATGCATTGAATGTCTCCAACTTGCATAGAAACTGAACGTCTATCTTCACTGCCTTTTTTTTCCTCTAGTATGCACTGAATGTCTCCAACTTGCATAGAAACTGAACATCTATCTTCACTGCCTTTTTTTCCCTCTAGTATGCACTGAATGTCTCCAACTTGCATAGAAACTGAACATCTATCTTCCCTGCCTTTTTTTTCCTCTGGTATGCACTGCTCACCTTCATCTTTTGTTCCATAATGTATTTCACTTCTCTGGTGCTTTCCATGCATACCTCTGGGCGGTCAGTCTAACCCCTCCTCGCCTTTTATGAGCTTTGTTTTACTCTGACCATGTGTTCTGGCCACACACCCTCATATGCTCTCACAGCTGAGTTCTCTTAACAACACACATATTCCGATGCAACACTCTGGTCCAGACATAGTCTGCGACATGCATCTTTTAAATTACATATTTTCAATTACTTTGATGAATTAGACTGAATTGAACTGAAATTGACTGGAAGGTAACAGAGTACCAAACCTCCACAATGTTTCGGTTTCTTTTCTCTTTCACCCCCATACTACTCACCTTCTTACAATCTCCTGCAATCCCTCCACCTAGTAAAGAACTAGTCATTTCGCCTTCAATACTCTCCAGCCATCTCACATTCTCCTCAGAACTGTTCCTCCACATAAAATCCTTTTTCTCCAGACACACACGGCCGCATCATGTCCTATCCTGCTCCCATCTTCTAACGCTCTGTCTGCTACTCCTCATCTCTGGCGATGTATCCCCAAATCCTGGTCCCCCTCAACACATCCCCACACTCATTTCTAACCCCCTGCCACGATCCCATCCACGTTTTCCCAACCGTGACAACCTCATACCCATTCATCCAGCCCCCACTCCCTCGGTTCTCCTACAGGGAGCATTATGGAACGCATGCTCCACCTGCAACAAACTGCCATTTATCCATGACCTCTTCATCATCAACAAACTCTCTTTCCTCGGCATCACCGAAACGTGGCTCACCCCCTCCGACTCAGCCTCTCCAGCTGCACTTTCCTATGGTGGATTCCACCTCTCTCACACACCTCGCCCCAGCAACAAAAGTGGTGGAGGGGTTGGTTTGCTCCTGTCCGACACCTGCTCCTTTACTCCAATTTCGTTACCACCCTCCGCTACTCTACCCTCGTTCGAGGTGCACTCCGTCCGCATCTATTCCCCCTCCAACCTCCAGCTGGCTGTCATCTACCGCCCCCAGAACTAGCCATCTCCACTTTTCTCAACCACTTCACCACCTGGCTACTTCATTTCCTCTCTGCTGACATCCCCACTATCATCATGGGTGACTTCAATATCCCCATTCACACTTCCACCTCAGCTGCCTCTAAACTTTTATCACTGACTGCCTTCTTTGACCTCACTCAATGGTCCTCTGAGCCCACTCACAAAGATGGCCACGCACTGGACCTCATCTTCACCCGCCTCTGCTCCCTTACTAATCTCACTAACTCACCCCTTCCCCTGTCTGGCCACAACCTACTGACATTTTCTTCCCTCTCCTCTCCTAGTGTGCAACCCCCACTCCACAAACTCACTCACCCTCACAGAAATCTCAAACATCTCAACTTACAATCACTCTTTGAGTCACTTCTCCCTCTTACAGACACAGCCTCCCTTCATGACACAGATGCTTCTGCCACTTTTATAACACCACAATAACGGCAACACTCGATTAGGCCACCCAATTCATGCATAGCAAAGCACGTACACTCAACAGACAGCCCTGGCTGACCAGCCTCACCAAAGAACACAGATGGGCTTCCAGGATCGCTGAGCGGAGATGGAAGCGATCCCGCTCTGCCGAGCACTTCACTGCATACAAGCAGTCCCTCAACATCTTCAAGTCCACGCTCACTGCTGCAAAACAAACTTACTTCTCATCTCTCATATCCTCCCTGTCTCACAACCCTAAACAGCTTTTCAACACTCTCAATTCTCTACTCCGTCTCCCAGCACCTCCTCCCTCCCCTCTAATTTCTGCTGAAGACTTTGCCAATTTCTTTAAACAGAAGATCGATACCATCAGAGAAAGCTTTGGCACACAGTGCCCTATGCCCCTTTTAGCTGCTCAGCCCTTTTCCTTCAAAACCAGCTTCTCCACCATAGCAGAAGACCAGCTCTCCATCCTCCTGTCAAGATCACTACTCACCACCTGCACGCTTGACCCGCTCCTGTCCCACCTTATCCCTAACCTTGCCACGGTCTTCAACCCAACCCTAACACATCCTAACACACCTCTTCAACCTCTCACAACAGGTGTCTTCCCTTCATCCTTCAAGCATGCCAAGATCACACCCATCCTCAAAAAGCCCTCCCTCGACCCATCCTCTGTGTCTAGCTATCACCCGATATCTCTACTCCCTTACGCCTCCAAATTACTGGAACAACACGTCCATCTTGAACTGTCCTCCCACCTCTCCTCCTGCTCCCTCTTTGACTGGTTACAATCTGGCTTCTGACCCATTACTTAACCGAAACTGCCCTTACTAAAGTCACCAATGACCTACTAACTGCCAAGAGCAAGCGACACCACTCTGTCCTCCTTCTCCTGGACCTGTCTTCTGCCTTTGACACTGCGGACCACTCCCTTATGCTTCAGATCCTCTCATCTCTTCACATCTCATCACAGACTTGGCCCTATTCTGGATCTCATCATATCTGACAGATCGAACATTCAGTGTCTCCCTTCCCCACGCCACCTCCTCACTTCGCCCCTTGTCTGTCAGTGTTCCTCAAGGCTCTGTTCTAGGACCCCTACTCTTCTCCATCTACACCTTCGGTCTGGGACAACTCATAGAATCCCACGGTGTGCAGTACCATCCCTACGCCGATGACACGCAGATCTACCTATCCGGACCTGACCTCACCTCCTTACTTACCAAAATCCCGCACTGTCTGTCTGCTATTTCAGCCTTCTTCTCCATTCGCTTTCTAAAACTGAACATGGACAAAACAGAATTCATCATCTTTCCCCATCTCACTCTACCCCTCCACCAGACCTATCCATCAATGTTAATGGCTGCTCAGTTTTCCCCAGTCCCACACGCCCAGTTCCTCGGAGTGATCCTAGACTCTGCCCTCACTTTCAAGCCACATATACAAGCCCTTGTCTCCTCCTGACTTCCCAAACTCAAAAATATTTCCCAGATCTGTGTATTCCTTGACCGCGACACCACAAAAACAGTAGTGCATGCCCTTATCATCTCCCGCCTTGACTACTGCAACCTCCTACTCTTTGGCCTCCCCTCTAGAACTCTGGCACCACTACAATGCATCCTACACTCTGCTGCCTGACTAATCTACCTGTCTCCCCGCTACTCCCCAGCCTCTCCCCTATGCCAGGCCCTTCACTGGCTTCCTATCGCCCAGAGACTCCAGTTCAAAACCCTCACAATGACATGCAAAACCCTCCACAATCTATCTCCCCCATACATCTCCGACATGGTCTCCCAGTACCTACCTTCACGCAACCTCCAATCCTCTCAAGATCTCCTTCTCTACTCCTCTCTCATCTCTTCTTCCCACAACCGCATCCAAGACTTCTCCCGTGCTTCCCCCATACTCTGGAACTCTCTACCCAACACATCAGACTCTCGCCTACCACAGAATCCTTCAAAAAGAACCTGAAGACTCACCTCTTCCGACAAGCCTACAGCCTGCAGTGATCCTCAACCTACTGAACCACCGCACAACCAGCCCTACCCTCTCCTAGTGTATCCTCACCCACCCCCTGCAGACTGTGAGCCCTCGCGGGCAGGGTCATGATTCCCAATGGCAAGGGAAAGTCAGAGAACATAAATAACAGAACAGCTCTTGGGTGATGGAATCTCGAGCTGACCGTGAGCTAAACCTACCACACAACTAACAGTGGCCGGGTGGCGTACCTACGTTTTATCCCTAGACGCCTAGCGCCAGCCGGAGGACTAACTAACCCTAATAGAGGAAAAGACAGACCTGGCTCAAGGAGGGGGCACCGAACCCTCACAAGAACCACCAGGGCGATCAGGATGAGCCCTATGAAAGGCACGGACCAAATCAGAGGCATGAACATCAGAGGCTGTCACCCAAGAATTATCCTCCTGACCGTAGCCCTTCCACTTGACCAGATACTGAAGTTTCCATCTGGAAACACGGGAGTCCAAGATCTTCTCCACAACGTACTCCAATTCACCCTCAACCAACACCGGAGCGGGAGGCTCAACGGAAGGCACAATCGGTACCTCATACCTGCGCAATAATGACCGATGGAAGTCATTATGGATAGAAAAAGATGCTGGGAGGTCCAATCGAAAGGACACGGGGTTAAGAATCTCCAAAATCTTATACGGGCCGATGAACCGAGGCTTAAACTTAGGAGAAGAAACCCTCATAGGGACAAAACGAGAAGACAACCACACCAAGTCCCCAACACGAAGACGAGGACCAACACGACGACGGCGGTTAGCAAAATGCCGAGTCTTTTCCTGGGACAACTCCAAATTGTCCACCACCTGTCCCCAAATCCGATGCAACCTATCCACCACAGTATCCACTCCAGGACAATCCGAAGACTCCACCTGACCGGAAGAAAAACGAGGATGAAACCCCGAATTGCAAAAGAAAGGAGAAACCAAAGTGGCAGAACTAGCCCGATTATTGAGGGCAAACTCCGCCAACGGCAAAAAGGCAACCCAGTCATCCTGATCCGCAGACACAAAACACCTCAAATAAGTCTCCAAGGTCTGATTAGTTCGCTCAGTCTGGCCATTAGTCTGAGGATGGAACGCAGACGAAAAAGACAAATCAATGCCCATCCTAGCACAGAACGCCCGCCAAAATCTAGACACGAACTGGGTCCCTCTGTCAGTAACGATATTCTCCGGAATACCATGCAAGCGAACCAACTCGGATGAGGAAGGCAACTTAGGCAAGGGCACCAAATGAACCATCTTTGAAAAACGGTCACACACCACCCAGATGACAGACATTTTCTGAGAAACAGGGAGATCAGAAATAAAATCCATAGAGATGTGAGTCCAAGGCCTCTTCGGAATAGGCAAAGATAACAACAATCCGCTAGACCGAGAACAACAAGGTTTGGCCCGAGCACAAACATCACAAGACTGCACAAAAACTCGTACATCTCGAGACAGGGAAGGCCACCAGAAGGACCTAGCCACCAAATCCCTGGTACCAAAGATCCCGGGATGACCTGCCAACACAGAAGAATGAACCTCCGAGATGACTCTACTGGTCCAATCATCAGGAACAAACAGTCTACCAGGCGGGCAACGATCAGGTCTATCCGCCTGAAACTCCTGCAAAGCCCGTCGCAGGTCTGGGGAAACAGCAGATAATATCACCCCATCCTTAAGGATACCTGTAGGTTCAGAATCACCAGGGGAATCAGGCTCAAAACTCCTAGAAAGGGCATCCGCCTTCACATTTTTAGAACCTGGTAAGTATGAGACCACAAAATTAAACCGAGAGAAAAACAACGACCAGCGCGCCTGTCTAGGATTCAGGCGCCTGGCAGACTCAAGATAAATCAAATTCTTGTGATCGGTCAATACCACCACCTGATGTCTAGCCCCCTCAAGCCAATGACGCCACTCCTCAAAAGCCCACTTCATAGCCAAAAGCTCCCGATTACCAATATCATAATTTCGCTCGGCGGGCGAAAATTTTCGAGAAAAGAACGCACAAGGTCTCATCACGGAGCAGTCGGAACTTTTCTGCGACAAGACCGCCCCAGCTCCGATCTCGGAAGCATCGACCTCAACCTGAAAAGGAAGAGTAACATCAGGCTGACGCAACACAGGGGCGGAAGAAAAGCGGCGCTTAAGCTCCCGAAAGGCCTCCACAGCAGCAGGGGACCAATCAGCAACATCAGCACCCTTTTTGGTCAAATCAGTCAAAGGTTTAGCAATATCAGAAAAACCAGTTATAAATCGACGATAAAAATTAGCAAAGCCCAAAAATTTCTGAAGGCTCTTAAGAGAAGAAGGTTGCGTCCAATCACAAATAGCCCGAACCTTGACAGGATCCATCTCAATGGAAGAGGGGGAAAAAATGTACCCCAAAAAAGAAATCTTTTGAACCCCAAAAATACACTTAGAACCCTTCACACACAAGGAATTAGCCCGCAAAACCTGAAAAACCCTCCTGACCTGTTGGACATGAGAATCCCAGTCATCCGAAAAAATCAAAATATCATCCAGATACACGATCATAAATTTATCCAAATATTCACGGAAAATGTCATGCATAAAGGACTGAAAGACTGAAGGGGCATTTGAAAGACCAAAAGGCATTACTAAATACTCAAAATGGCCCTCGGGCGTATTAAATGCGGTTTTCCACTCATCCCCCTGCTTAATTCACACCAAATTATACGCCCCACGGAGATCAATCTTAGAGAACCACTTAGCCCCTTTTATTCGAGCAAACAAATCAGTAAGCAGTGGCAGAGGATACTGATATTTGACTGTAATTTTATTCAAGAGTCGATAATCAATACACGGCCTCAAAGAGCCATCTTTTTTAGATACAAAGAAAAAAACGGCTCCTAAGGGAGATGAAGAAGGACGAATATGTCCCTTTTCCAGGGACTCCTTAATATATTCTCGCATAGCAGCATGTTCAGGTACAGATAGATTAAATAAACGACCCTTTGGAAATTTACTGCCCGGAATCAGATCTATGGCACAATCGCAATCTCTGTGAGGAGGTAGTGAACCAAGCTTAGGCTCCTCAAAAACATCACGATAATCAGATAAAAATTCCGGAATCTCAGAGGGAATAGATGACGAAATGGAAACCAAAGGTACGTCCCCATGAGCCCCCTGACATCCCCAGCTTAACACAGACATTGCTTTCCAGTCAAGGACTGGGTTATGAGATTGTAACCATGGTAATCCGAGCACCAAAACGTCATGTAGATTGTACAACACAAGGAAGCGAATCATCTCCTGATGGTCTGGATTCATACGCATAGTCACTTGTGTCCAGTATTGTGGTTTATTACTAGCCAATGGTGTAGAGTCAATACCCTTCAGAGGTATAGGAACTTCCAGAGGCTCTAGATCAAACCCACAGCGCCTGGCAAAGGACCAATCCATTAGACTCAAAGCGGCGCCAGAGTCGACATAAGCATCCGCGGTAATTGACGATAATGAACAAATCAAGGTCACAGACAGAATAAACTTAGACTGTAAAGTGCCAATAGAAATAGACTTATCAACCTTTTTTGTACGTTTAGAGCATGCTGATATAACATGAGTTGAATCACCACAATAGAAGCACAACCCATTTTTTCGCCTAAAATTCTGCCGTTCGCTTCTGGACAGAATTCTATCACATTGCATATTTTCTGGAGCCTTCTCAGAAGACACCGCCAAATGGTGCACAGGTTTGCGCTCCCGCAAACGCCGATCAATCTGAATAGCCATTGTCATGGACTCATTCAGACCTGTAGGTGCAGGGAACCCCACCATAACATCTTTAATGGCATCAGAGAGACCCTCTCTGAAATTCGCCGCCAGGGCGCACTCATTCCACTGAGTAAGCACAGACCATTTACGAAATTTTTGGCAGTATATTTCAGCTTCATCTTGCCCTTGAGATAGGGCCATCAAGGCTTTTTCAGCCTGAATCTCTAAGTTAGGTTCCTCATAAAGCAACCCCAAAGCCAGAAAAAACGCATCCACATTGAGCAACGCAGGATTCCCGGGTGCCAATGCAAATGCCCAGTCTTGAGGGTCACCCCGCAGCAAGGAAATTACTATCCTAACCTGCTGTGCGGGATCTCCAGCGGAGCGAGATCTCAGGGAAAGAAATAATTTACAATTATTTTTGAAATTCAGGAAACAAGATCTATCCCCGGAGAAAAATTCTGGTATAGGAATTCTAGGTTCAGATATAGGAGCATGAATAACAAAATCCTGTAAATTTTGAACCTTCGTAGCAAGATTATTCAAACCTGTAGCCAAACTCTGAGGATCCATTTTAATCAGGTGAGATCAGAGCCATTCAAGGATTAGAAGGAGAGAGAGAGAGAGGCTGCAATTAGAGCAGAAATGCAACTAAGTCAACTATAGAGCAAGCTCAGAAGAAAAAACACTGGGCCGGCCATACTGTCATGATTCCCAATGGCAAGGGAAAGTCAGAGAACATAAATAACAGAACAGCTCTTGGGTGATGGAATCTCGAGCTGACCGTGAGCTAAACCTACCACACAACTAACAGTGGCCGGGTGGCGTACCTACGTTTTATCCCTAGACGCCTAGCGCCAGCCGGAGGACTAACTAACCCTAATAGAGGAAAAGACAGACCTGGCTTACCTCTAGGGAAATTCCCCCAAAAAGGAGACAGAAGCCCCCCACATATATTGACGGTGAGTTCAGAGGAAAAGACATACGCAGTATGAAGGTAGGTTCAGCAAAGCGAGGTCCGCTTACTAGATAGCAAGAAGATACAATAGGGAACTTCACGGTCAGCTGAAAACCCTATTAAAATACCATCCCGAAATTACTTTAAGACTCATGTGTCAACTCATGACACCGGAGTGGCAATTTCGGCCCACAAGAGCTTCCAGCTACAGAAAAATAACATAACTGTGAACTGGAACAAAAATGCAAAACAAACTTAGGACTAAGAGTCCAACTTAGCTGATAGTAGTCTAGAAGCAGGAACATGCAACAGAAAGGCTCTGGTTACATTGATGGCCGGCACTAGAATAACTGAGCAGCAAGGCTAAATAGGATACTCCCATATCCTGATGGAAACAGGTGAACAGAGAAAGTGAAGCACACAAGTCCAGTACCACCAGTGACCACCGGGGGAGCCCAAAAACCAAATTCACAACACAGGGCCCTCCCTCCCTCCTTATGTACCTGTGTGCCTTGTTTTTTTTTTGCTCGTATTTAATGTACTTGTCTATATTTGCCCCCTATTCACATGTAAAGGGCCAAGGAATAAATGGCGCTATATAAATGTATAATAATAATATACATACACACACACACACACACACACAGAGATACATACATATATACAGTATATATAGTTATAGTGTGTGTTTGAAAATTGGACATATATGTTATGAGTACTTTTGCTATATGGATATTCAGTTTATCTAGATCAAATGATCAATAGATTAGTAAATGCTACCTTTTCAAGTCACAGAGGTAAAACTACTTTAGATTGAAATAATCTTCATCTGGATATTCATATCGCTTTGCATGGGACTGATGGAGAAAAATGCCCCTAATTCTTTAAGAGGCGTACACTACTTAATGTTTTAGGGGCATCTTAAAAATAGCACACGCCTCCACTAGAAAAGTTACTATAAATGTACTTCAGTCATTGACTGGAGTATTATTTATGCCACTAAAGCTGCACAAATTTTGAAGATTTGGTCTGTCATTGACATGCCTCGTCCCACCCCAGCGTGCTCAGTTTTGGGAAGCTGACAAGAACATTTTTCATGCATCCTTTAGTTGTGTAAAGATGTAATGACATTTCAAGGTGTTTTATGCCAGAATATTGGCAAAAACATCCTTATTAATTGAACCCTTAATGTAAAAAAAACTTACATTATTTATAATGCTTTGTTTCTCTTGCACTTGCATTGGTTCTTACTTATTATTATTATTATTATTATTATTATTATAGCATCAATTTAAAAAAATAATGCAGCACAAGCCATTGAAAACGTTTGATGCATTGTGATATCATAATGCGTTCTAGACTTTTTGAAAATTATGATAGAAAATTATTATTTATTAGCCTAGAGAAAATATAATATTATAACTGATTTTCTATTTGTCCCATGAATACAAAATCGTCTCCTGAACTCTATAAGGCAGATTAATTTTTAATGATTGAAGTCAAATTTCCTGCAACTCCAGGATGTTACGACCATAAAGTATGAAGTATTAGTCACATACTTGCATGTATGCAAACCGTTCCTTTCTGCTTTTCATTTTTGTTGAAATTTTGCTTTGAAGTTCATTCTTCTTATGCACTTTTCTGATTTTAGCAAACTGCTGAAGCTAGACATATATAAATGTGAAACTACTATAAAATAAAGACTAGCTAAAGAGATGAAATGAATCTTTCAATGGAAACAGGCCATTTTATATCTTTTTGAGATAGAGACATTGACCTGTATTCATTATTGTTGTTTTTTCTTGAGTAATTTGCTCTTTATCAGTGAGTTAAGAATTTGGGCTTTATTCTCTTCCAGTTTTGCACCATTTTTTAGTTGCCTTTCTTTTATAAGTCCTTTTCTATTTTTTCTTGACGTTTCTTATTCAAATTGTTTTAGAAAGAATCATTAAATGAGACTTTTACCAAATGTCACATTTTTTGGTGCAACTCACTCCAGTACCTACCTGGAATAAGGTTTCTGGAGGAGTTTTCAATTTGGCACATTTTTGCTACTTTTTAGAGGAATTGTGACTTTTGTAATCTAAAAGGTTACAAAAACTGCACTATTTTGAAGAATGTGAAAAAAAATGTCAGCAAATCAAACTAGACAAAACAGGAAAAGTAAATTGCATAAGTCACAAATGATAATTTGAGCCCAACATGCTTTATGGTTTTGTTCAAACTTTGAAATGGAATCTGCCACCAGGTTTTTGCCATCTAATCAATGAGCAGCATAAAGTAGGGGCAGAGACACTGAATCAAGCAATGTGTCACTTGCTGTAGGTTTCAGAAAATCACTGTAGTCCTCCATATTCATGAGCTCTGTATAACCCTGCCTACACCACAGATTGGCAGCTGAAAGCTGTCAAGCTGTCAGAGGTGTGGGTGGGGTTATGCAAAGCTCAGCATTCAGAGATTTCATCAAAACTGCAGCCAGCAACCCAGTGAGTGAATATCACTGGAATCAGGGCCTTTGCCCCTACATTAAGTTGCTAAATATGTATATGTATACTAAAAAAACTGTTGGGCTTAGGTCATGCTCTGCCCTATATTGAGATCCGCTGACACAAAGCAAGATTTTAATACTAGAGATTGGACCGTTCTGGTTTCATCTTGTCGAGGTGAGATGGCTTTAACCCTTTTTTTAATCAAAATCATGTTAACTAGGTATGCTATTTACATGTACTTTTACTATTTACTTATGCTCATTTCTTTTTTTCATGGCTTTTGACTGAGAAATGACCACAGTGTGAACATGCTCCTACACATTGCACATATACCAATTTATGTTCCAGCTCACTTCTTTGGTTTTTGATATCAATATACACCCAGTACCACCTTGTTCAACATACATGTGGTCTTGTGCCAGGATTTTGAAATGCTGTCTGAGCTCTCCACAAGTTTAAACAAAAGCTTTTAGAGAACTATGGAAAAATTTGCATAGCTAAATAGTTGATAATGTATATTTACTCAAAATCATTTTTCACAACCTTCCAGTCTAGATCAAAAAGATATTATTTTATAAATTCTGTTTCCGATATTAAATACAGGGAAAAATAGCAGCACAGTCCCAATGTTGCGGGTCCAATATTTCCACAAGTAACCAGCCAAAAGCTTCCAAATGTATAAAAATAGAATTGAAGCAGCCCCAATATGTGAAAACGGTGGACTTTATTCAACCAAATGCATGCAATGTTTGAATTTCTCATTTATTTCTCTCAAATATTAGAAGTCTTGGTCATGGATTGTGTTAGAATCTATGGAGTGAACTAAATATAAAGGAATGCTTATAAATCTTCAATTATTGTGCGTATTTATTAGAGTTGAGTGGATCTGGCAAAATTTGAATTTGCATGTTCATTGTTTTTTCTCCTGGAAATCCATTAATAGTTTAATGTCCTTTATTATTCTCTAAAGTCTCTTAAGACCCCAGAGCGTATTTAAACAATAATGAAAATCATTAAACTTACCTCACAGCACAATTCTCCACCCCGTCTGCAGCTCATTGTCATCCGTCTTCATCGTACCTTTGGATATGCATTGGCATAGCCAAAATCTATGGCCTTGATCACTAGACTGATGTCTCTTGGTTTGCTAGGCCTTGGAGGGTTTTTCACCTGTGCCCGTAATGGACATGGCGCATATCACGATACACCTCAGCACAAGCTGCAAACTTAGCATGCACATGCGTAGAACCCTCCTGGGCCTAACAAACCTAGAAGCCTTGGTCTAGTGATCAAGGCCCTGAGATTTCAACTCTGCTGATGTCAATCCGAAGATGTGACGGGTGACTATGAAGAGCAAAGGAGCTTTCCGCACTGCTAACACTGAAGATGCAACAAAGGCCAGATCGGTGGCAGTGAGGAGCAGAGGGGCCGAAAAGATGAGTAAAAGGTTTTTATTATTATTTATTAATTAATATTTTGGTAGCTTTTTATGGTTCAGAAAAATGGTGAAGCTATTTGATGAATCTGCATGGAATCAAATTGCACAACATTTGCATTTTAACAAATGTGAGTTTTTGAAAAAATTGTGTAGAATTCAATTCCACTTTTATTTATTTGCTTGTCTCTAGTAGTGTTGAGCATTCCGATGCTGCAAGTATCGGGTATCGGCCGATACTTGCTGTATCGGAATTCCGATACCGGGATTCCGATACTCTTGTGGTATCGGGTATCGGGTATCGCAACAACATTAATGTTAAAATGTGTAAAAGAGAGAATTAAAATAAAAAATATCGCTATACTCACCTGTCCGACGCAGCCGGGACTTCAGCGAGGGAACCGGCAGCGTTGTTTGTTTAAAATTTGCGCTATTACTTGGTTACGTGAATTCCCGGCTTGTGATTGGTCAGGTCGGCCATGTTGCCGGGACGCGGACCAATCACAGCAAGCCGTGACGAAATTACGTCACGGCTTGCTGTGATTGGTCCGCGTCCCGGCAATATGGCCGCCCTGACCAATCACAAGCCGTGACGTCACGGGAGGCTGGACACGCGCCCATTTTAAAATGAGCGCGTCCAGCCTCCCGGCTTGTGATTGGTTGACCGCGGCGCAACCAATCACAAGCCGTGACGTCACGGGAGGCTGGACACGCGCCAATTTTAAAATGAGCGCGTCCAGCCTCCCGGCTTGTGATTGGTTGACCGCGGCGCAACCAATCACAAGCCGTGACGTCACGGGAGGCTGGACACGCGCCCATTTTAAAATGAGCGCGTCCAGCCTCCCGGCTTGTGATTGGTTGACCGCGGCGCAACCAATCACAAGCCGTGACGTCACGGGAGGCTGGACATGCGTGTATTTTAAAAAGCGCGCGTGTCCAGCCTCCCGTGACGTCACGGCTTGTGATTGGTTAATGGCGGCCATGTTGCCGGGACGCGGACCAATCACAGCAAGCCGTGACGTAATTTCGTCACGGCTTGCTGTGATTGGTCCGCGTCCCGGCAACATGGCCGACCTGACCAATCACAAGCCGGGAATTCACGTAACCAAGTAATAGCGCGAATTTTAAACAAACAACGCTGCCGGTTCCCTCGCTGAAGTCCCGGCTGCGTCGGACAGGTGAGTATAGCGATATTTTTTATTTTAATTCTTTCTTTTACACATTTATATGGTTCCCAGGGCCTGAAGGAGAGTTTCCTCTCCTTCAGACCCTGGGAACCATCAGGAATACCGTCCGATACATGAGTCCCATTGACTTGTATTGGTATCGGGTATCGGTATCGGATTGGATCCGATACTTTGCCGGTATCGGCCGATACTTTCCGATACCGATACTTTCAAGTATCGGACAGTATCGCTCAACACTAGTCTCTAGCATTTATATACTTATCAGCCTCCCAACTATAACATTTGGGAGACTGGGGATCAACAGATACATAAAAGTATACTGATATAGAGGGGAGTATACTGACAGAGGGAAGCAAAACATTGAAATACATTATCCCTTCCCGATGTAGGATGTAATAATAAATCCTATGGTGGAAGCGGTTGTACGGAGTGGGCTCAGGAGTAGCAATGAATGAACCCCTGGATGTTTGGATCTGGCAGGTTTGGACGAATTGTTAAAAAAAGTTTGGTTTGGGTACTAAAACAGTACCTGAACCCTAAACCAGACCCCATTCTGATGAATGGGGGCCTGAACATCCATTGTTTGCCACGCTGTCATCTGCATGACAGCGCAAAAAACACTGCCTCTGGTTGGCTGTAAGATCATTACCGACGGTCAGAGAGCTCCGATTACAGTGACATCAGGTGAAGAAACTTCTCACGGTGAACTGCCGTGAAGTCCCTGAGCTCAACGCTGCACCATGAGACTTTCTTTCACGGTGCTAGTGGTAATGTCACTGAGGTCACCGCAGTTCATTGGCCCAGCTCATACTGAATTGAGCTGGGAACACAGGCTAAGTGACCTGCGGTAACCTCGATGACTTCACCGCTAGTCACTGATGCAGCACTCGCAGTATCTCATTCCCCCATGGTTTTCAGCCTGGATGGTCACATCTTGGCACTGTCCAGGTTGAAAACCAATTATCGCACACATGGATTACGGCATGGGACAGTATGTCAGGTGAGAAATATCGTTGTTTTTTATTTCTGTTTTTTTATAGAGGACAGGGCTTCAGTGGAAGGGGGTGAGTATAAGGTGAGTATAACTATTTAACCCCTTCAAGACCTTTACCTTTTCCTTTTTTGTGTTCTCGTTTTTCGCTCCCCTCCTTCTCAGAATCATAACTTTTTTCTGTCAATATGGCCATGTGAGGGCTTGCTTTTTGCGGAACAAGTTGCACTTTTGAATGACATAATTGGTTTTAGCATGTTGTGTACTTGAAAACGGGAAAAAAATTCCAAGTGCAGTGAAATTGCAAAAAAAATGCAATCCCACACTTGTTTTTTGCTTGGCTTTTTTGCTAGGTTTACTAAATGCTAAAACTGACCTGCCATTATGATTCTACAGGTCATTATGACTTCATAGACACCTAACATGACTAGGATATTTTTATCTAAGTGGAAAAAAATTCTAAACTTTGCTACAAAAAAAAAATATTGCGCAATATTCCAATACCCGTAGCGTCTCCATTGTTCATGATCTCGGGTTGGGTGAAGGCTTATTTTTTGCGTGCCAAGCTGACGTTTTTAATGATGCCATTTTGGTGCAGATGCATTCTTTTGATCGCCTGTTATTGCATTTTAATGCAATGTTGCAGTGACCAAAAAAAACGTAATTCTGGGATTTAAATTTTTTTGTCTCTAGGCTGTTTAGCGATCAGGTTAATACTTTTTTTATTGATAGATCAGGTGATTCTGAATGCGACAATACCAAATATGTGTAGGTTTGATTTTTTTTGTTTTATTTTGAATGGGGCAAAAAGGGGGTGATTTAAACTTTTATTTTATTTTTTTTTTCATATTTTCTTAAACTTTTTTTTTTACTTTTGCCATGCTTTAATAGCCTCCATGGGAGGCTATAAGCTGGCATAGCATGATCGGCTCTGCTACATAGCAGCGATCATCAGATGGCTCCTATGTAGCTGAATTGCAGGCTTGCTATGATTGTCTGTATCTGACAATGGCATTTAAGGTGCATGATGTTGTCCAAGCATTCATTTGGGCTCCCATCGCCCTCTTTATGTGATTGAGGGGCTCTGATTGATCGCCATGTGAACCCAGTGGCCTACTGAAAGTCCACATGACTGCTATGTTGGTACTCCTATGAAGTTTAGTCATAAGAGCTTCAAAGAAGACTGATTTTTGTTATTTGGGGAATTTCAGTAAGTAGAATAAGCGATTAGAAGATTGCAAGTTTAAAGTTTAAAAAATACAAGCAAAGCTTGTAAGGATACTAAAAAAAAGTAAAACAAAAATGTATATCATCCCTCATTTCACTCTTTAAAATAAAGACTTTGCTTTAAAAAAACAAATATTTGCAATTGTTATATCCATATAAAATCCAATATATTAAAATATATATTTATTTAACCCATAGGGTAAACACCATAAATAGAAATAATTAACATAAATATTGCCATTTTTTGTTGCTGCTTGTGATGAGTGAATGTGCTCTTATAATGTGTTATTCGAGCATGGTAAGGTGTTATCCAAGTATCTTGGGAGTGGTCAAATAATATTTTCAAGTCCCGGCAGCAGCATGTTTTGTGGCTGTTAGGCTGGAGACACACTGGTGCGAGATGCGGCCGAGTCTCGCTGGTTAAAAGCAAGCTGTGGCACCGGCACTCCGGAGCGGAGCGTGCAGCTCCATGTATTGCTATGCAGCTGCACGCTCCGCTCCGGAGTGCCGGTGCCACAGCTTGCTTTTAACCAGCGAGACTCGGCCGTATCTCGCACCAGTGTGTCTCCGGCCTCAAACAGATACTCGGATAACACGTTATCTGAGCACATTCGCTTATCACTAGTTGCTACTCGTCCCTAAAATAAGTGAAATAAAAAACTATGAAAACATCATGTATACTTCAAAGTGGTACCAATAAAAGAGCTGTTAAAAAACAAGGCCTCTCTCAACTCAATTGATGAAACTAGATGGGTCTACAAAAATAGCGACACAAACCAATTTTTGTGTTTTAACCAATATCTAGTATTATTTCCTCAACTTAAATAAAGAAAATAATTATACTGATTTGGAATTGCTGACACACTGATCTAAATTATCATATTGCCAGGAAATTTCTACTGAACAATGAACAAAAGTCAAAGCCACCCCAAAGAAAAAAAGATTTAAAAAATACACTATTTTCTCACCTTTTCACTTCACTTGATACTTTTTCTTGAAATCGCAAAAAAACAAAAGTTATGACATGGTAGGAGGCATTTCTCAGGGCTATAGTCAGTGGTCTTAGATTACAGAAACTGCCAATGTACTCGGTCCTCTGAACCAGTTCATGCTAACTTTAGTGGAAGAAAATTAGTGCATCATGTTTCACATTTTCCTCTAATGAAAATGATGAAGATTGCCACCTAATGAAGGCTTAAAAGCAAGTGTGATCCTAGGTTAATAATGAGCCAAGACTGGTTATTGGACACAAATGGCTTTGATACAAAGTTTCTGAATATGGTGTTCATAGCAGTACTTTTACAACCCATTAAGGTGAATCTTATTCCTCTTGCTTCCTCATTTTGTAGCAACTTTATGGTTACCACCTTTTCATTTCAGTTTCTTCCCAGGAGAATTGGGTAGGAAGGCCAAAGGGTTTGTTCTGTGCACCTTATTAATGGGAGTGTTCACAACTGTTGCATTTAAGAAGGGTTTGTACAAGTGATAGACAACCCATTTAATAGAAAGATGAAAATGTACACTTTTTAGAAACATTTTGAATAAAAAATACCTGCTTGATTATTTAAAAAAATAAAATTGTAAAATTAACAAATGTAACAAAACTCATCTGTCATGAAATTGTTATAGTCTGCATTATGTGATCATTTTACATTGAGAAAATGTTTTGATTTACTTGCAGCCCTTGAAGAACTACTTATGAGCTAACTCGAGATGATTGAACATTTTGGCGTTCGAGTTTACCAGGTTCACCAGATTTTTCCTAAACAATTGAATTGTAGAAAATGTTATTAAACCCAACATGAAGTCTATTTAAGGCAGATCGATTTGCTCATCTCTAAATCTAACACTATTGGCAACACAATATGGAATACAAAATGAGGAGGTCCCATCAACTAATGTCAGATGAACCCACCAATATTGACAGGTTCAGCCGACAGTCTAATGTGTGTGGGGGCACTGGAGAATTGATTGACAATACTTCTGTTCTCCTGGAGATAAGCCTGTCTGGGCTGACACGTCTTGTGTCAGCTCTCTCAATAAGAACACTGATGCACTTAGCCAAATAAGTGCACCTGTGCATGGCAAAGACAGCTGAGATGGCTGATGGTCGAACATTGGGCTGAACCATCATTCAACTTACAGACATGTTATGTGTATTTTACTTCAAACTAGTTGAGAGGGCTTAATGATATTCTATATTGTCTCCAATCTTTATTAATGATACTCTAAAACAATACATATACTAAAGTGTTAATGTACTTTAAATTCATGCTATACTCTCATGTTTTACCTGTAGTAACAGATTATCACTTATCCTTGATGGCAGAATCTATGCTTGTTTTTCAGTGTAATGGTTCTTTTCCACTTCACTACTTCCCAACTCATTACGAGTGTTCTATAATTTCCCACATACATTTACAGGTATGCACTGCTGACAGCTTGTTGAACAAACCCATATCAATGTGCCTTAATGGTTCATTAAGAAGAGAAATTGGCTTGACTAATAGGAGATTGCTTTTATACGCAATTATCATGGTTGATAGAATGTCACAATAAGCAGTTTTTTTCTTTTCTAAAGGGTTGGAAAGCGCTAGTAGTAAATATGCATAAAACACAGCACCTGAGATAGTCATATTCATATTTGAAAACCAGCAAATGTAAATTGATCAAAAATCTAAAAGCTTAAATTAACTACTTTACCATGTCAACCCCTTTTCCGCTTAACTCTTTAAAGACAACTGTTGTCCAGGTCTTTTTTTAATATGTGCCTAAAAGCTAACAGAGGCAATTGCTTGCCTGTTGCACCCATTGCTGGCACACATGCCATGTAGGGGACACAGCTATCATATGGAAGAAGTTGTTCTGGTCAGACGAGATCAAAGTAAAACTTTTTGGGCTAAATGCAAAATGCTAAATGTGGAGGAAAACTAACAATTCACATCACCCTGAAAAAAAATTCCCATTGACAATACAGTTAAACAAAGGGAAGGCAGCATTGTTCTGTGGGGATGCTTTTCTTCAGCAGAGACAGGGAAGTAGGTCAAAGTTGATTGGAAGATAGGAGGAACTTAATACCTGGTAATGCTAAAGGAAAACCTGTTAGAGGCTGCAAAATACTTGAGACTGGGAAGTAGATTCACCTTCCAGCAGGACAACGACCCCAAACATAATGCCAGAACTACAATGGAATGGTTTAGATCAAATCATATGCATGTGTTTGAATGGTCCAAAGTCCTGACCTAAATCCTATTGAGAATCTGTGGCAAGACTTGAAGATTGCTGTTCAGAAATGCTCTCCATCCAATCTCATGGAGCTAGAGCTAGATTGCAAAGAATAATGAGCAAAAATGTCAGCCTCTAGATGTGGAGAGCAGGTTGAGACATACCCTAAGAGTCCTGCTGCAGTAGCAATTGCAGTTTGTCCAACAAAGTATTGACTCAGAAGGGCTGAATACAGATGCATGTCAATTTTCAGATATTTAATTCTAAAATGTTTAGAAAATGTTTAGAGAACACTTCCAAATACTTACTATTTAGTGTTGCATAGGACATAAACTCACAATGAAATACATTTAAGTTTGTTGATGTAACATGAAAAAATGTGGAAAAGTTCACAGAGTTTGAATACTGTTTCAAGGCACTGCATTTAAAATCTCTATTCTCAAGAATCCGCTAGTCTGAACTGTCAATCATCAGGAGTTCACCGCACCCAATTAAGCAATAAGCCTAAAGGCTCATGAAGATCCAAGAATAGAATAACCCTTTAATGACTGCAGATGTCCCAGGGGCACTGAAGAACCTTTTTAGCTGTACTGTATGTGTAGGTTTCACCTACTTAGCAAAATGATTTTCAATGGTCTACTTCAACTTTAAGATTTTGGAGTTAAATAGCTTTCTTTAGCACAATATGTGAAATCCATCATATCTATCAACAACAACATACAGATCTTCTTATAAGGTTGCTTTCAGTATATTTTTGTATCAAAAAGAATAGGCAGCACAAATATTTGCCAAGCACTTGCTTTTCAAATGATAGAAAATATGCAATTGCTATGCTAAAAGCGATGAGCAACAACTTGTTCGATGTAACTGAATGTTTAAGAGCTTTGTTGGCGTCACTCACCATGGTTATGTATTTCAATTTTATTTCTCATTTTATAGACTTCCTTTATTTTATGTTCTTGTGCACTAAGTATTACAATGCAGTCATTGGAATTCATCCCATGTAGCTCCTCGATTCCTTTTTATAGGATATTTTATTTTACGCTACAATGTAGAAAGCATTGCAATCCAAATACACTAGGTGAGTTTCCCTGAAATGCTGACTCTTACTTTTTTTTGTTTAGCCATCTGATTTTATGTAACCCGGAGAGGAATACTGTATATCAAATGCAAGCATATTGAATGCTTCATCTGAGGGAATCATAAATAAATAGGATGGTGGAAGTAAAATGACTTGTCCTTCGTTTTATATCATGAAGAAGGTGTCTACTTTGCAAAATCAGTAAGTGGTATTTTTTATTCCGGACCCAATATTAATATCTGAATCCTTGTTTCATTGTATGAATTCTCTACCATGTCCCATGTGTGAATGCAGGATATCAGTTTCATATTTAATAATCATTGTTGATTAAAAATGAAGGGAATAGAAATTGAGGAGCCTTGTGATTCTAATGATGACCTTATACAGTTAATCCTCCAGCTCAAGAAACACAGAAATATATATAGAGTTTAATTGCATTCTAGGTTTCCTTCAAATCCCCATCAGTGTTTGTGGATGATAATCAGAACTAATAGGGTTTACTGGAAGATTTGCTATCCTCCACAGATATTTTTTTATTATACTCTAAAAAATTTTGCAGTGATATTCCAGGGAAATAACTTTTACTAATGCTCCATATCATTTTAATATCTAATAGTCTTGTGTACACCAAGACTAATGAAGAACTTCATAGAACAGAAGAATTTTATCATGTCTGTTTGCACAAGGATTGTTTTCTTAACTTTGTCAATACTTCTACAGATATAAATAGAAATAACTCTCTCTATAAGAAAGAAATCTTGCCAAATATTGATCCTTCTGGACTATAAAGTCTCAAGTAATAGTAAGAAATCATGATCATCTGATCCTTTTTTAGTAGATAGGTAACATATGATTATTCCGATTTATTATTGTGCATCAGATAGATTCACCTGAGACAAAAATGATGAGATACATTTTATCTGGTTAAAATGAATATAAAATAATGTTTCTGGGTAAATTAATCCAAGTTTTGAATTTCAAACTAAGTATTTTAATAAATAATTAATTAACCCCTTCACCCCCGGAGCTTTTTCCATTTTTTCGCTTTTGTTTTTCGCTCCCCTCCTTCCCAGAGCCATAACTTTTTATTTTTCTGCCAATATGTCCATGTGAGGGCTTATTTTTTGCGGGACAAGATGTTCTTTTGAACAACAAACGGGAAAAAAATTCCAAGTGTGATGAAATTGCAAAAACAGTGCAATCTCACACTTGTTTTTTGTTTGGCTTTTTTGCTAGGTTCACCAAATGCTAAAACTAACCTGCCATTATGATTCTCCAGGTCATTACGAGTTCATAGACATCTAACATGTCTAGGTTATTTTTTATCTAAGTGGTGAAAAAAAATTCAAAAGTTTGCTAAAAAAAAAAAATTGTGCGATTTTCCGATACCCAAAGCGTCTCCAATTTTCGTGATCTGGGGTCAGGTGAGGGCTTATTTTTTGTGTGCCAAGCTTGCATTTTTAATTATACCATTTTGGTGTAGATACATTCTTTTTGCATTTTAATGCAATGTCGCGGTGACCAAAAAAACGTAATTTTGGCATTTTGATTTTTTTTCTCGCTATGCCATTTATTTTTTATTGATAGATCGGGCAATTCTGAACGCGGCGATACCAAATATGTGTATGTTTGATTTTTTTTTTATTGTTTTATTTTGATTGGGGCGAAAGGGGGGTGATTTGAACTTTTATATATTTTTTATTTTTTTATATTTTAAACACTTTTTTTAATTTTGGCATGCTTCAATAGCCTCCATAGGAGGCTAGAAGGATGCACAACTCGATCGACTCTGCTACATAGAGGTGAAGTACAGATCACCTCTATGTAGCAGAAATGCAGGTGTACTTTGAACGCCGACCACGGGGTGGCGCTCAAAGCAATCGGCCATCAACAACCATAGAGGTCTCAAGGAGACCTCTGGTTGTTATGGCAATGCACCGCTGACCCCCGATCATGTGACGAGGTCAGGGGTGTCAGCACTACCGGCCGCGCGGCCAGGAGCGCTACTTAAATGCCGCTGTCAGCGCTTGACGGCTGCATTTAACTAGTTAATGGGCACTGGCAGATCGCGATTCCGCTCGCGCTCATTGCACGCACATGTCAGCTGTACAAAACAGCTGACATGTCACGGCTTTGAGATGGCTCACCGCCGGAGCCCACCTCAAAGCAGGGGATCTGGACCCGTGGAAGCGTGGTTAATGCGAAACGGCCTTCGTCCTTTTTACTTGCACTGTCCCTGCCCTGTTTACCTTGTCCATGAATTTATATTGGAAATAAAGGACTAAGGTTTCTTCGTCACAAAACGGAAGCTTTGCTGCTTTCCTCTTCATTTGGATTTATCTACATGCTTCTTCCTGGCAAGCACCCTCCACCAAGTGACTTTACTCCCATAATGTGCCAATGATTCAGAGTGTATCCCTCTATACCAGTAAGTAACTCATTACATTTATCTCAGTGCCATTCATTTTTTCTTCTATTTGGAATATTAATAGATGTTAGTTACTTATGTTTATTTCCCAGAGTTATATCACAAACTTTAGCCTAAGGGGGCAAGCACAAAGCACTGGCTCAAAAGTTACTGACCATATTTAAAGTATTCACAGCTGGCTGTTGTATAAAGGAACATTTCTAACTCACCTGTTTGTGTGATTTTTCTTGGGAAATTTGATTTGCTGAGAATTCATTCTCTGCAAATGTAATGTCTCTTGTGCTCTGGGTCTTTCCAGAAACAAAATATGTGATAAATAAAAAGAAAATTGTTATACTGACCATTCACTCACTTCTCTAGCCCTTTTGTAACTCCCGACCGATACTTATCTCATCTTCTTGTCCACCACTAGAGTTAAGCGAATTTTTCAAACTTCGGTTTCGATTATGATCGGTGGCAAATATTGTATTTGTAATATTCGCTGGACATCATTGGAGTTAATGGGAGCAGAAAGGACAGAATATGATCGGAATCGGTCTTCAAACGTAAATTCAGCACAAATAGGGTACAAATATGGCACAAATATGGCAAATTCAGATTCGGCACAGATTCCATATTTGCTCAACTATATCCCACGCCACTCATGTTGGAAACTTCTCTCCTTTCACATTGTACCATAGTTCCAAATGTCATGGCAACCAGGAGGATTCTACGCAGGCATACTGGTGGTCAATGGTCAATGGTGTGCTGATATCACAACGTGCACATAAACCTTCTGCATGGATGCAAAGAAGCAAATCACAAAAAATACACTTTTTGGGAAATGCAGATTTTTTTGTAAAATTCAATTTTACTAAAATTTATTCGCTCATCTCTAATAACAAGACTTTAAGAAGATTGCTGAAGGAGTTATTTTCTTGTTAGGATAGCAAATGAATGTACAAAACCAAATGCTTGACTGAGCTGTTAGCAACAGTACACATTTGTAGGGACCTGTTTATTTGGATAAGCGTTACGTAATACAGTGAAGTTCAGTGATACAGTATAACTCCATAGATACAATAAAGAGACCAAATTTACTACATTGACAGTAAAGATAGGAAACTAGAGCTAAGCTTACTACATAGATACAGAAACATAACCAATTTTACTAAATAGATATGGGAACATAACCATTGCTTCTATAAAGATATAGAAATTAAACTGATCTTCCTACATAGATACAGTACCACAATTAAACTTTCTACATAGATACTGTTACAGTAACAAGCATAGTACATAGATACTGTAACAAAATCAATGTTGCTATATAGTTATAGAAATAGAACTAAGCTTAATATATAATATATAAATATAGTACCAGAAATAATATTTCTACCTATATACCGCAATAGAACCAAGTGTACTATATAGATATGGGATCAGAACAAATGTCAAGATAAAGATATGGAAAGAAAAGTAAGTTTACAACATACATATACAATATCAGAACTAAGTTTAAAACATAGTTACCAGAAAAGATAAGTATATATATATATATATATATATATATATATATATATATATAAAAACAGATATCATTGCTGGTATCCATGCTGTTTTCTGTCAGGGCAAGCCATTGCTAGAATCTCCACAGGATCTACATATATATGAGTACATAATGCTGTAGTCTGCAACTGTTTGATGAGCCATGAATAATCATAGATATCATATACCATATTTTTCGGAATATAAGATGCACTGGACCATAGAACGCAACCCAAATTTTCAAAAAGAAACTTGGGGAAAAACATAATGTGTCAAATGGGAGTCCATCTTACAGTCTGAATTCAGCTTACCTGGGGGGATAGGCACAGGTGCAGTAGTGGTCACAGGGGTTGTTCGGTGATCCAGGCTAGTGCGGTGGCCTCTGAGAAATCTCATTCCAGGCTGGTGAGGCAGCGGTGCTCTGTGCTGGGGCGGCAGTGCTCTGTGATGTGGCAGTGGTGCTCTGTGCTGGGGCTGCAGCAGTGCTCTGTGCTGAGGTGGCAGCGCTCTGTGCTGGGGCAGCGGTGCTCTGTGCTGCGGAGGCAGCGCCCTGTGCTGTGGCGGCAATGCTGCGCAGGCATTTTGTCAAAGCACAGAGGCCCCCACAGCTCTATTGCTACAATGCGGAATCCTCTGTAAAAATGGTCGCTGGGGGCGACGCATGCTCAGATTTAGATCTTGGCAATGAAATCTCTTCCCGAGATATCGTCTCCCGAGATCTCAGGACAAGATTTTGGTGCTGAGATCTCAATCTGAGCATGCTCTGCCTCCAAAGGACATTTTCCCGGAGGCCGTTGCATTGCAGCAATGGAGCTGGGCCTCCGGACTTTGACAAAAATGCCAGAGGAGCACAGAGCGCCGCCGCTGCTCCAGCACAGATCACCACTGCCGCTGCCACACAGAGCACCGCTGCCACAGCATTTGTAAGTATATTCCAACTATAAGACGCACCCCCATTTTCCCCAAAAAATTTTGGGGGAAAAGTGCGTCTTATAGTCTGAAAAATACGGTATACATCATAGCTTTTCTACACCTCAACCTAGTCCAGCACTGATTATTTCTTTATTGGTACGTATATTTGTTTAGAATGTTCACTGAACAGGACATCTTAATATATATTTACCTTGTAATGTCTTCACATCCTGTTCCATCCAGATGTGTCGAGATCCCAGAATTCCAAGCGGCGGAAGTTCACCAACTGCCATATTGGGACAACCAAATGATGGGTGTCTCAATATGGAATCTGTTGGGGGTACCAGCCTCTTGCACGGTACCACCAGCGGAACACCATTGCACCACACACATACACTGTAAGCACCACACACCCAAAAACACACACTGTATATGCTGTATGCACCACACACACACTGCATATGCCATATGCACCACACACTCTATACGCCATACACAGCCTCTTGCATGGTACCACCAGCGGAACACCGTCGCGAACACGCCGCTGCCGGGATCAGCCGAGTGATTCACTGACCGCCGCCATCTTTGTACAGGAGGAGTGCATGCGATCTCCTGCTGCAATGTCAGTACTGTCTTTTGCTTACTCCCCTGCCCAGGAGCTGTGGTATGTTCTGTATACAGTCAAACAGAGACAATTTTAAAATGAACTTTTGTTTGTGACATGAGAGGAGAAGACAGCAGATGGAGGAGAGAGAAAGTGCACAGGGGTGAGAGAGACAGCACAGGGGGGAGACAGCTCAAATGGGACAGTACATGAGGGGAGAACACAGCACATAAAGGAGAGAGATGGGGGATAGCACATGGGGTAGACAGGTCAAAGAAGAGAGCACAGATTTGAGAAGTCAGCACATGGGGAAAAAGAGAGTGGAAAGGTGGGAGAGCACATGGGGAGGAGAGATTCTCAGCGATGCAAAGCCTGCTCCCATCAGGACATTAGCGCCCTCCCGATGCGATACCATCAGGCCTCCATCTAGTTGTGATATAATTGTGATATACAGGTTCATGTATTTAACCAGTTAGCTAGTTACTTGCTAATAAAAATGAATGACATTTATCACTTGTGTATATACATACTGCATACACTTAATTTAAAGATGAAATGTGTGTGCATACATATACTGAATCTGTGTATTTATGTACTTATGAAACATTTATTCATGTACAAGAACTTCTAAACTCTCCACAAAGTGTTAATAGATTAGGCAAAAGACATGCAAAATAAATCCATATAAAAGGTTACGTAATAAAATCAGTCCATGTAATGGCTAAATATTGACAAGTAATTGAAATGAAACGAGATCAGGCTAAATTAAGTCCAGTATCTTGCTGCTGAAATTAAATGGGTTGTCAAAGGAGAATTCAAGGTGGAAAAGAAGATGCTTGTGCAACATTTCAAAGCAATTTTCTTCTGTGTCAATTTCCCCTATGGAGTTTCATGTGATTCATATGCAACCTACTGTGTAATTTGCATGAAAAACCATCAGAAGTGTGTGACTTCCTATTTCTTTTTCTCTAAATCCATGGCCTTGCTGTCTGCTGCATTACCATCTGTTCCATGCACAGGGGGACACTTGCTCTGTCAGTGCTAAACTGGCCACTCGCTGGCCTAATTGTAATAATAATCCTGCTGCTCTGTAATTTTCTACACCTCTGCCCTGAAAAGATTTGCTTTTTCATTTTGCATGTTGCAGAAAAGCTCAAATTTACTATTACTAACAAATCAATTTGGTCACAGTGGCAATTGTATTCATGTCATGTCCCAGTTGTCTTTTTTGTTATGCTGTACGGAATCTGACAGCTTACCAAATAAATAGCTATGAATGCCATGAGCATTCGGGGTGCACCACTAATTTCAAATATCCGCTTTAAAAATTCACAATGATCTCAGGCAAAATTAAAAAAACTGTTTTCCAAAAAGGATGCAAGAAAATGTTTATTAGACAGGCTTTGTGGCACACTGCAAAAACGTTTTATATGTAGGCCCCGCATTCAACCTGTAAGCAACATGTAAGCAATCTTTGCACAAAAAAAAACAAACCTGGTTACATCATTTGTACTATTAAAACGTTACGGGTCTCAGAAAATGAAAACAAATCAATTTTTTTTTAGCCAATAAAATAGTAAAAAAAACTATACATTTGGTATCTTCATAATTGTAATGACCTGAAGAAACATGTTTGAAGTATTTTTAATGCACAATAAACGCCATTTCATCGACACTGGGATTTCGTGTGTCATTTTCTCCTACTCTACATGGTCAAATTAATGATTTAATTCAAAACGGAAACCCATCCCACCAAAACGAAAAGTGCTTAACCCCTTAACTCCACAGGAACGGTGCATACGTGGTATTCACCAAGTGCTCAGCTGACAGGATCGATGACACACACAAAAAGCAAGTAGGTAGCAACTACTTGCCAGTTAGGCCAATATTAAAAAAAGAAAAAAATATCAAGAATTGTCTTCTGTATTGTAAGCCTCCAAAATAAGTGGTAAATATGCCAGTTAAACTGGTACATGAAAACTTGATGACATCACAAAAGGATGTCATCAAAACCTATCTGGTGGGACAGAGGACAGATAAGTGCCTCTTAGTCCTTCAGCGGAAGAGATGAAAAAAAGAAATTAGCTACTGTAACAAATATCATTTCTATAATGAGCATTCAATTGAAATGTACTGCGGCACAGATACCAGCTCTCGGCACCACAATACCAATGCCAGCCATTGGCCAATCAGAGGCCAGCAGATGATGTTCGTGTCTCCACGCGGCTGCACATAACGTCATTGCTAAGAGCCTCAACTGTGGAGGAGGAAGATGACGCTGTACGCCGAGCGAGCAAGGTCAGGTGAGAATTTTTTTATGTCTATGTAAAGAGCACTAGAATGGAGTACATTGTTACAAGAAGAAAACAAGGATGGGGACATTTCAACAAGATGGGACCATGATGGGGACATTACTACAGTGCATGGGACATTATTTCAGGACAGGTGACATTATTACAGGATTGAGGATTTACAGGATTGTGGATATTATTACAGAGTTGGAGACATTATTACAGAATTGAGGACATTATTACAGGACGGGGACTATTATTACAGGAAGAGGTATATTACAGGACGGAACATTATTACAAGCTTGGGGATATTATTACAGTACAGGGGACATTATTACAGAGTGAGGGACATTATTAAAGGACCTGGAACATTATTACAGGGCAAGGCGAATTATTATAGGCTTGGAGATATCATTACAAGGTAAGGGACATTGTTACAGGACAGAGGACATTATTACAAGATTTAAAATAAAAGTAAAATAAAGAATGAAAAAATAGTGGAATAATATTTGGTGACTAAAAATGCTGTTGAAAATTGAAGTAAAAGGAGACCTATACCATAAGCGATCTGATAAACGCCGTTAAAAAGCATTTAAAAAAAAGTCCCCAAAAAATAATGGTGATCAAAAAGTCATACAGAAAAATAATAGTATCAATGAAAATGTAATCTTCTTTGGCAAAGAACGTCACCCTTCATATTAACATTTCTTTTATGTTAACCATTTACCCGGCTGAGTTTGAGATCCCTGGTATAGAGTTTGAGGTTAAGTGTTGGAGAAAGGGATGGGGTTCTTAAGAATAATGTAAAATTGTAGAGCAAACGTTGAAATCTCCTGGTCTGGACAGTAAGGATCAAGACAGTTGACCCACTTGGCTCACCGATTCTGTACCTTCACTCCAGGTATGTTCTCATCTCTAATGCAATATTTTGCTACTAAAGGCATTGTGTCATATCTTGATTTTAAGAAACAAATGCCCAGCATGCCTGTGGTTTCCTGGAGTTCCCTCATCACAGTGATTAAACATCTCCAATTAAGTATCCACAGGGTCCAATGTCACAACCCAGCAGGTTCAGAACATCAACAATAATAATTGTTTTGAAATCCATGCTGTGAGTCTTTATACAAGTGTAATACACAAATCATTACAACATATAAAGAAAATGAGCACATTCATTTTAGGGAAAGTGGATTCTCCTTGAATCCAAAATGCTTGCAATCCATTTTGTAAAAATAGTGTCAGACAGGGAAAGGGTTAAAAAAATAATATTCACCTTGTTACTTAGCTGCTCAGCTGCCCCCACACCCCTAACTGATCTCAGTTCGATCATCCTCACAGTCAAGTCTCTTCTTGCATAAGTCCCACCGTGTGTGTCATCCTCTTGTGCCTGCTTCATTCGACATTATAGCTCCTGGTGCCAATTTGGCTGCAGCGCACCCAATGGCATCACATATGACATTACAATATGTATTGGGATAGTCACATCGTGCACCACCGTGTCTGAGGCATAGGCGGCTGCGGAAGCTCAAATAAGTGTCTATGACTTGCCATGAGGAATATCAGAAAGAAGTAACCGAAGCACATGGAGAACCTGACAGACAGCGGAAAAGTATTATTATTTATTTTTTTAACTGCATGTGGCTATAATGCTTTGGGAACTGGAGACTCCAGATTGAATTCACATCAATCAATATAAATGTGAGTCAAATTTCCCTACAAAATTTGAGCAAATTTGCCAAATTAAAATTTGGCCACCATTTTCCTGAAGCCGAGATGCGAACTCTGCTTCAGGAAAATGGCCACCGCGATCTCCATCTGCGCACGCGCGGCATCCCGCGGCCATTTTCCTGAAGCCCCGGGCAGCAGAGCGCTCCATCTGTGCACGTGCAGCCACAGGAAGATGGCCGCCCCCACCGATCACCAGGGGAATAGCGCAGATCGTGCTCTTTTTCCACACCTATGAAGTGGATTTGGGCCTTGGGCATGCGCAAACCACTACGCCACCAACGGAAAAATAAGCAAGATCTGGGGGAAGGAACAGCGATGTCACCACGCCCATTTGACCAGACCAGCCTGATTGACAGGCGAAAACGGCAACTTTGGTAACGTATTTTGGCAGCATAGGTGGGGAATCAGGGTCCACAAAATACACTATCGTAATGCACAGCTCAGGCCCTATTTAACTGTATTTTTATCTCATACGGAAAAAACGGGGTGACAGGTTCCCTTTAAGTCCTGGCATAGTATAAAGAGACAAGGAAATTCAATGACAGAGACTGGGTGTGTGATGGTGAGGAGCGTAAGGGTGAGCGGTAAGGTGAGTAGATTTTTTTATTATTTTTGACTTCTTATGTTTATTATCCTTTGGAGTCTATAGACACTCAGTTTGTGGAGAATAGCTTCTCTGCTAATCAAATTTTCAGGGAAAATCTGCCAGAACAAGCAAATTGCGTCATCTGCTCATTTCTAGTTCTCAACTGCCATTAGCCAATTACAAAACAGGTATACTCTTTGTACTGGAAGAAATTTTTGAGACCTCTGTCGCACCAGGATTTACATGTTATTACTTTCTCCGAACCCCTTCTGATGTCTGATCAATATAGAAAAACAATGAGTATCTGTATGCTATAAACAAAGTTAACCAATTATCCACAAGAATAAGAATTTAAATTTTAACTTTGCTATATTAAAGGGAACCTGTCACCTGAATTTGGCGGGACCAGTTTTGGGTCATATGGGCGGGGTTTTCAGGTGTTTGATTCACCCTTTTCTTACCCGCTGGCTGCATGCTGGCCGCAATATTGGATTGAAGTTCATTCTCTGTCCTCCGGAGTACACGCCTGCTCAAGGCAATCTTGCCTTACGCAGGCGTGTACTATGGAGGACAGTGAATGAACTTCAATCCAATATTGCAGCCAGCATGCAGCCAGCGGGTAAGGAAAGGGTGAATCAAACACTCGAAAACCCCGCCCATATGACCCAAAACTGGTCCCGCCAAATTCAGGTGACAGGTTCCCTTTAATGCTTGACTGAGCAGCTGAAGTTTGGCTGAAACATCCTCATTGTATTGCTTTCATTGCTTACCAAAGCAGCAAGCTTGCCACTTTTCTCAATTTGAAGAGTAGTATGCCAGTTAGCATTAACAGGTCTATAAAAATGAACAAACAACAAGGGAACATAAGTTCATTGAAATTCTTGACTTCTGTCTTTTGTTTGTTGTTTACCTCATTTGCTAATCTTTTGTGAGGCTAATTATGCTGGTTTATTAATATCTGTTAGAATACTTTTAAATGAACATTGAATGCGGCATAATATGTACTACAATCACAGACATTATATTTTCTGAAATTCCCCAGCTTTCAATATGCAAATATTCTTTAATGGACTTTTCATGTGTTTGTTTTTCCCTAGTTTACTTTATTTTAACTGATAAAGAACTCCGGGTAATTTGCTTTTAAAATTTGTGATGGTAACACTATTAATTGGAATGGTATTAATGACCTCATTTACATCTGAGAATTTATTATGAATGAATTTTAGACTTATCTGCCTAGTATGCATACATTAATTCAGCCAACAATGTTCCCCGTCTCTCACAGGTTGATATAGATTGTAGTGTCATTCTGGAGAGTAGTATATATAGAATAGCAAATGTAGGGTGCATGCATAATAACACTTTCAAATGTAAATTAGTTACAGTTTATGTTTAATGTATATGAGGGCTAATGACAAGTCTAAAATATTCTGAATACTAAATACAGAATGATTTCTTTAATCTGAGATCTGATGGCTCAGCAACTGTGACAACCTGGCATTTGTGCTAAATGTCACAAAGTAAAAATTAAGATATTAAACATTCTAATAAAATAAAACAAATATATCGTATAGAGATGATTTGCTGAAATCTGCTGAAATGTGAATTGAATTTGCTTAAAGTTTATTGCAAAGACCCCAGAGTCATAATCAAAGTCCAAAGATAATAATAAATGTAGGGTCTAAATTATAGCTGGACAGCACCTGGCCCAGACATGATCCACACTTACTGGCTAATGAAATTAACAGCGGTAGATGAACCAACTGCTAGAAGCTGGCAGCCACCCAGCTTGGCTAACACAAGGAACAACAGTGCTGATTATGAACGATCCTCAAGAAAGGAACGGTTCTAGCCAACTACTGCCTAATAACCTGCTTTACAACAACATGGAAACTCCTGTCAGGCATCATAGCCACCAAGCTACAGAACCATATGAACCAGTACATGAATCCAGCTCAGAAAGGCATTGGGACCAACATCAGAGGCTCTAAGCACCTGCTCGTAGTAGATAGAGCAGTCGCTCAAGACTCCAGATCCTGACAGACCATTCTCAGCACAGCCTGAATTGACTACAGGAAAGCCTATGACTCAATGCCACACACATGGATCTGTGAATGCTTGGCTCTCTACAATGTCAACAGGAAATTAAGAAACATCCTCAGAAACTCAAAGGGGCAATGAAGAACAACACTGGAAGTCAACTCAAGATAACTAGCACAAGTGACCATCAAATGTGGCATATAGCAAGGTGATGCACTGTCCCTATTGCTGTTTTGCATAGGCGTGAAACCCCTCAGTCAGATAAGTACAGAGTCTGGCTATGTATACAAGTTCAAGAGTGAAAGCACCATTAGCCATCTTCTCGACATGGATGACATCAAGCTGTATGCAAAAACCGAGCAAGACATCACTTCACTGATCCACCTTACATGGATCTTCAGCGAAGACATTGGGACATCCTTTGGACTGGAGAAGTGCGGCCAGTTGGTAATAAAGAGAGGCAAGTTAGTGAATACTGATGGAGTAGAATTACCAGCAGGGCACATAGCAGATGTGCAGATATGCTACAACTACCTCGGCATCCCACAGGGATTCGATAAACATGATGAGGAGGAAAGGAAAGCAGCAACATCCAAATACCATCAAAGGGTAAGATAGATCCTGAAGAGCCAGCTCAATGGGAAGAAAAAAATCCTCGCTATCAATACATATGCCCTGTCAGTTATCAGGTAACCTGCCGGCATAGTGTGCTGGCCCAAAAGAAGATATGGAAGCTTCAGACGTGAAGACATGAAAGCTCCTCACAATGCAAGGAGGTTTCCACCCTAAGTCTAACACCCAAAGATTGTATACCAACAGAAAGGAGGGTGGCTGAGGCTTGATCAGCATTCAAGCCACCATCACAGATGAAACAAGGAGTATCCAGGAATACATCACAAAAATTACACCAAAAGATGAGATGCTGAGAGAAAGACTAGGGCTGCAACAACAACAGATCTGGAAGGAAGAACAGGAACATGAAATGCCTTGGCAATACAAGCCGCTGCATGGGAAGTATCATCTTCAGATAATGGAGGTGTCTGACATGGAGAAATCCTACCAATGGCTGGATAAAGCATGACTCCGTTACAGCACAGAGGCACTAAACATAGCTGCACAAGAGCAAGCACTAAGTACCAGATGCATAGAAGCAGGAATCTACCACACAAGACAAGACCCAAGGTGCAGAATATGCAAAAAAACCCAGAAACAATCCAACAGAATGGCAGAATGGCAGAATGCAAAATGCAAGCTGGAATAGTGTATACCGAACACCACAACAAAGTAGGGGGAATTGCATACAGGAACATCTGCACAGCATGTAGGTTAAGTCACCTTAGTCCAGGTGGGAGACCCCAGAGAAAGTGGAGTGGAAAGTGGAAGAGAATGAAAGTGCTAAAATCCAGCGAGACATCAAGATATAGATGGATAAGCAGATGTTGGATAACCAACCAGACATTGTGATAGCAGACAAGGATCAGATGGCAGCAATGATAATAGGTTTGGCAGTGCCAAGTGACAGCAACATCAGAATGAAGGAATATGAGAAGCTGGAGAAATACCAGAGCCTCAAAGGAGAACTAGAGAAGATGTGGAAGGTGAAGGCAACCGTGATTCCAGTGGTGATAGGAGCATTAGGAGCAGTGGAAAAATGGCTACAACAGATCCCAAGAACAATATTTGAACTCTCTGTCCAGAAAAGCGCAATGCTGGTAACAACTAAGAGCCTGCGCAGAACCCTTAAACTCCCAGGCCAAATCAGAGGACCCAAGAATAAGAGAGGACAAAAAAAGACCACCCTCATTGGGGGTGAGAAGAAAGTATTATATATATATATATATATATATATATATACGTATATATATATACTCACATCCCTCACCTGTGAATGGCAGGTCTCTGGCAAATCCTAGTGCTCTTTCACACCTCATGACAGTGTCAGACTGGGGCACCTAGGGCCCACTAGAAGCATTGACTCTGGGGGCTCACTGTTTTGCTGCATGCAAATATTTTACTACCTTCATTCACAAATTTATATACTAATAAACTGGCAGTTTGTTAAATGTTAAGATGTTGACTTTGTACATAGTAGATTGAGTGTCTTGCTCCAAGTATTGCTCATAGAGAAGTGAGAGGGACACAGTCATGCAATTGGGCTTACCTGGAGATTCACCTTTTTCCAGACAGAGCCTACCTCCAGCCATCACTAGGCATTGCAAAATGTCATGACTAGTGTTGAGCGATACCTTCCGATATTCAAAAGTATTGGTATCGGATTGGATCGGCCGATATCCAAAAAATATCGGATATCGCCGATACCGATACCCGATACCAATGCAAGTCAATGGGACACAAATATCGGAATGTAAATAAGCCCTTTCTGTCCTTCTATATGCTGTGCCAGAGGGGAGAAGAGTGTGGGCAGTGCGTGGGCGGACACTGAGTGTCTGTGTGTGCAGGCGGGGTCTGTGCGGGTCTGCCAGGGATCTGTATGTGCCTTCCGGGGCTGTATGCGGCATGCAGGGAATCTATGCGGCGTGCCGGGGCTGTATGCGGTGTGGGGAGGTTTCTGTGCGGCATGGGGGGGTCTCTGTGTGGCGTGGGGGGTCTCTGTGCAGCATAGGGGTTCTCTATGTGGCGTGCCGGGGCTGTATGTGGTGTGGGGGGGTTTCTGTGCGGCATGTGGGGGTCTCTATGCGGCGTGGGGGGTCTCTGTGCGGCATGGGGGTTCTCTGTGCAGCATGGGGGGTTCTCTGTGCGGCATGGGGGGTCTCTGTGTGGCATGGGGGGGGTCTCTGTGTGGCATAGGGGGGTCTCTGTGCGGCGTGCTGGGGCTCTGTGCATGTGTGCAGGCATCGTCAGATGGGACTACAAGTCGCATCGTCCGATGGGACTACAAGTCCCATCGGACGATGCCTGCTACACTGACAGTGATTGACACATTAGCCAATGATGGGACAGTAGTAGTCCCATCATCTGGCTAATGTGTTGAATGAAAAAAAAATAATACTCCATACATACTACATACATGCTACATACATACTACATACATACATACTACACGCATACATACTACATACATACTACATGCATACATACTACATACATACTACATACATGCTACATACATGCTACATACATGCTACATACATACTACATACATACTATATACATGCTACATTCATGCTACATACATACATACTACATACATACTACATACATACATACTACATACTGTACATACTGCATACATACATTCTACATACATGCTACATACATACTGCATACATACATACATACTACATACATGCATACATACTACATACATACTACATACAGTACATTCATACATTACATACATGACATGACATATAGACATACAGTACATTAAACATAGATTACATACTCACCATTACTTGTTATTTTGATCCCCGAAGCCAGTGTCATCTGTAAAAAATATGAAAAAAACAAACAACCAATATACTCCCTGTTCACAGAAATCCACGAGGGTCCCACGATGATCTCCCGTAGAGAACGGCAGCATCAGCTGGTGCGACCGCTCTCTAGGGGCTCCAGGAACACAATGACAGGAGGAAGGTATTCCTCCGCCGCTGTAAAAAAAAGTCCCTAGTCTCCCTTTATGGCATTGCTGTATGAGAAATTTTCCCAGGCAGCAATTGCCAAAAAGTGAGACTCAGGTAATCTCAGTGATGCACTGCAGGAGCCATTGTCTCCTGTCAGTGTGTCACTTAAGGTCCTATAGAGCAGTGACATCACCCGATGTCACTGTTCTATATGGGAGATCATCATCGGACACTCGTTATTAATTGGACCACAGCGGACAGGTAGTATACGGTTTATTATTTTACATTTTTTGCAGGCGCTGAAGTATGGTAAGCATGGTGAAATGAAGAATATTAAAATACTTTTTCCCAATGTGTGCGTGTTTTATTAACCCTTTCTTACTATTGGATTAATAACGGATAGGCGTCTTATTGACGCCTCTCAGTTATTAATCCAGCTTAATGTCACCTTACAATAGCAAGGTGACATTAACCCCTTATTACCCCATATCCCACCTCTACACGGGAGTGGGAAGAGAGGGGTCAAGTGCCGGAATTGGCGCATCTCCCAGATGCGCCATTTCCGGGGCGGCTGCGGACTGGTATTTGTAGCCGGGGGGGGCAATATCCATGGCCCCTCTCTAGGCTATGAATATCAGCCCGCAGCTGTCTGCGTAGCCTTTCTGGCTATAAAATATAGGAGGACCCCACGTCATTTTTTGGGGGGTCCCCCTATTTTAATAGCCAGTAAAGGCTACGCAGACAGCTGCGGGCTGATATTCACAGCAGGCTACAAATATTAGCCTGTGGCCGTCGGCTTTCCCCCTCTGGCGCAGAAAATTGCGCTGGAGCCCACGCTGTTTTTTTCCATTTTTTTGTTTTGTTTAAATTCAACGCTCATAAAGGCCTGCTTCACACTTGCGTTGCTACGGGTCCGTCGCTATGCGTCGGGCCGACGTACCGACGCACGTTGTGAAATTTGTGCACGATATGGGCAGCGGATGCAGTTTTTCAACGCATGCGCTGCCCATTCTGAAGTGTGGGGAGGAGGGGGCAGAGATTCTGCCGCACATGCGCGGTAGAAAATTGCAGACGCGACGGACAAAAAAACGATCACTTGAACGTTTTTTCGTGCCGACGGTCCGCCAAAACATGACATGTGGTTTTTGGTGCAGTTTTTGGTGCAGGTTTTGATGCTGGTTTTTGGTGTGGTATTTGATGCAGTTTTTGGTGCAGTTTTTGGTGAAGTTTTTGATGCGGTTTTAGATGCTGTTTTTGATGCAGTTTTCATTCTGTTTTTTGACCGGTTTTGATGCATTTTTTGGAAATAAATAAATGGAATATGTTCATGATTTGAATGGAAACATGCATGAAAAAAAGGATTCGGAGGCCGGATTCATCATTTCACATCTGTTTCATCCGTTGTTTGCTGGATCCGTCGCTGTGCATTTTTTCGCCGGACAGAAAAACCGTTCCTCTGTATGTGTTTTCCGTCCGGTGGAAACAGCTTTTTTGACGGATCCTGTAAAAAACGAATGAAATGTGTGGCCATCAGGCGCAATCCGGCGCTAATACAACTCTATGAGAAAAAAATGGATCTGGCGCAAAAAAACGGATCCGCGGAAAAAAACGGTGCCGATGGAAAAAAACGATCTGGTGGAAAAAAACGGATCCGGTGGAAAAAATGGATCTGGTGTAAAAAAACAGATCCGGCGGAAAAAAACGGATCTGGTGGAAAAAACGGATCCGGCGGAAAAAACGTATCCTGCAAATGTGCTCACAGGATGCGTTTTTTTTTCCCATAGACTTGTATTAGTGATGGATCACGACGGATGGCCACACGTCACGTCCGTCGTGCAACAGATCCATCGTGTTTTGGCGGACCGTCGGCACGAAAAAACGTTCAAGTGAACGTTTTTTTGTCCATCGTGTCCGCCATTTTCTACTGCGCATGTATGGCAGAAACTCCGCCCCTCCTCCCCGCACTTCAGAATGGGCAGCAGATGCATTGAAAAACTGCATCCACAGCCCATGTCGTGCACAAATTTCACAACGTGTGTCGGTACGTCGGCCAGACGCATAGCGACGGACCCGTACCGACGCAAGTGTGAAACAGGCCTTTATGAACGTTAAATTTAAACAAAAAAAACGGCGTGGGCTCCCGCGCAATTTTCTGCGCCAGAGGGGAAAGCCGACGGCCGGAGGCCAATATTTGTAGCCTGCTATGAATATCAGCCCACAGCTGTCTGCGTAGCCTTTACTGGCTATTAAAATAGAGGGACCCAAAAAAAAATGACGTGGGGTCCCCCTATATTTTATAGCCAGAAAGGCTCTGCAGACAGCTGCGGGCTGATATTCATAGCCTAGAGAGGGGCCATGGATATTGGCCCCCACGGCTACAAATACCAGTCTGCAGCCACCCCGGAAATGGCGCATCTGGGAGATGCGCCAATTCCGGCACTTAGCCCCTCTCTTCCCACTCCTGTGTAGCAGTGGGATATGGGGTAATGAGGGTTTAATGTCACCTTGCTATTGGAAGGTGACATTAAGCCGGGTTAATAACGGAGAGGCGTCAATAAGACGCCTATCCGTTATTAATCCAATAGTAAGAAAGGGTTAATAAAACACGCACACATTAGGAAAAATAATTTTAATATTCTTCATTTCACCATACTTACCATACTTCAGCGCCTGCAAAAAATGTAAAATAATAAACCGTATACTACCTGTCCGCCGTAGTCCAATTAATAACGAGTGTCCCATGACGATCTCCCCTATAGAACAGTGACATTGGGTGATGTCACTGCTCTATAGGACCTTCAGTGACACACTGACAGGAGACAATGGCTCCTGCAGTGCATCACTGAGGTTACCTGAGTTCAAAGTCTCACTTTTTGGCAATTGCTGCCTGGGAAAATTTCTCATACAGCAATGCCATAAAGTGAGACTAGGGACTTTTTTTTTACAGCGGCGGAGGAATACCTTTCTCCCATCATTGTGTTCCTGGAGCCCCTAGAGAGCGGTCGCACCAGCTGATGCTGCCGTTCTCTACGGGAGGTCGTCGTGGGACCCTCATGGATTTCTGTGGACAGGGAGTATATTGGTTGTTTGGTTTTTTTTCATATTTTTTACAGATGACACTGACTTCGGGGAACAAAGTGACAAGTAATGTGAGTATGTAATCTATGTTTAATGTATTGTATGTCTATATGTATGTCATGTATGTAATGTATGAATGTACTGTATGTAGTATGTATGCAGTATGTATGTAGTATGTATGTTGAATGTATGTATGTATGTATGTAGTATGTATGTAGCATGTATGTAGTATGTATGTAGTATGTATGTAGCATGTATGTAGCATGTATGTAGCATGTATATAGTATGTATGTAGTATGTACTGTATGTAGCATGTATGTAGCATGTATGTAGCATGTATGTAGTATGTATGTGTGTATGTAGTATGTATGCATGTAGTATGTATGTCTGTAGCATGTATGTAGTATGTATGCATGTAGTATGTATGTATGTAGTATGTATGTAGTATGTATGTAGCATGTATGTAGCATGTATGTAGTATGTATGTATGCATGTAGTATGTATGCATGTAGTATGTATGTCTGTAGCATGTATGTAGTATGTATGCATGTAGTATGTATGTATGTAGCCTGTATGTAGTATGTATGTAGCATGTATGTAGCATGTATGTAACATGTATTTAGCATGTATGCATGTAGCATGTATGTAGCATGTATGTATGTAGCATGTATGTAGCATGTATGTATGTAGCATGTATGTAGGATGTATGTATGTAGCATGTATGTATGTAGCATGTATGTAGTATGTAGCAAGTATGTAGCATGTATGTCGTTTTTTTTCTTTTTTACATTCAACACATTAGCCGGATGGTGTGACTACTACTGTCCCATCATTGGCTAATGTGTCAATCACTGTCAGTGTAGCAGGCATCGTCCGATGGGACTTGTAGTCCCATCGGACGATGCCTGCACACACGCACAGAGCCCCAGCATGCCGCACAGAGAAACCCCCATGCCGCATACAGCCCCAGCACGCCGCATAGATCCCCTGCACGCCGCACAGAGACACACTGCATAGAGCCCCGGCACACACGCAGAGAGCCCCACGGTCAAGCACAGACACCGCCCACACACACACACACGCAGTCTCCACCCACGCACTGCCCACACTTCATTATACTGCATAATTTCACTATAGGAACTTCCGATTCCGATTTCCGATATCGCAAAAATACCGGAACTCGGTATCGGAATTCCGATACAGCGAATATCGGCCGATACCCTAGTCATGACATTCTGTGTCATGATGTTGCATGAGATTTAGTCAGCTGAGAAGACCTCATGCAACATCATGATCCACATTGCACCACATGACACTTGGCATCGAGTGAGGCCTTTTGAGTGCTGAAGGTGATGAAAAGCATGATAAATATGGAAGACTGAACCAGAGAGAACTAGCCTTGCGTAGGACTGGGAGGGAAGCTGTGAGGAGTGACAGGTGAAAGACATTCCTGACCCTAAAATATTTCTCACTAAAATAAGAGCTAGCTGGTCATCATTTTTCTGAATTCAAGCAAACTGAACAGCATTAAATAAATTAGGTTAATCTGATTTTTGAGCCAATTTTGAAGTAAATATGATTTGCTTAAAAATGATTTGCTCATCTCTAATTATGATTTTTTTAACACTGCATGTAAGAGTCGATACATGTATTTTGGTAGATGGACCAGTGGATTATTTTTCAATGTTGTATTAGTACTGTCAAGAGAGTTTGACAGAGCCCTCATCATATTTTTGATAATCAATATCAATGGGAGACAGATTGAAACAACTGCTGGAAAAGGACACAAAACATTGCAAACTAAAATGCTTTTATACTGTAAAAATGAGTGTTAATCTCGTGTAACTAAGTTTGATTGTTAAAGGGGTTCCTTAGATTTTTTTTATATGGACGAAAAACAGGGAATGTGATAAAATATTACTAATTATTCTAAATTTGTACATTTTGTGGTGCTACAGTGCTTCTATTCTGGAGATTTCCCTTGGTTATATAGCCCCACAGTGATGACATGCACATGGCAACTGTGGTCAATCACTGTGCTCAGCAATGATGCCTGCATATACACACTTAGGAAAGTGATAGCAAAAGTGGCTAGAGTGGATTTGTTAAGTGTATATCAACAAAATATCAATATATTTTGATACTTTATGATATTCCCTGCTTTTTTTAATTCTAGAAACAACCTTTAAAGTTTATATATTTAATGGTTTATGGCTTACAGTTTTAAATCCAATTAGGTATTACTTTTGGCTAAAGTCGAGCAGATCAGGCAAAACTGAAATTTGCCTGTTCACTCAGATTTTACCGAGAATTTCAGTTCACAGAAAAATAATTCTCCACAAATGTAATGTCCTTTACTATGCTCTGGAGTCTATGTAGACCACAGAGCATATTAAACATAAGATGTAAAAAATTAAAAGAAATGTTTAGAATAATTTTATATCTCATATCTCTAGCCCACACGCTCTTCACTGCCACTGATCTGGTCTTTGTATCACCGACACAGACACGGAACCCACCCAAGCACTCAAAAAGTCACAACACCATGCTGTCGCGAGGTGAACCGTGACCTTGCACCATAAACCAGATCTGAATAAGCCATAATGAATAATAATCATGATGATGTCATTTGGATCTAGATTTTTGCTTTACAATTGCCTTGTCTATTTGGAATTCAAACATGAAACCTTTTTAAATGATTATAAAATACACTTAATGCTATCATATAAGAATTCCTAAAACACATCAAAGAAATATATCTTGGTACCGTGTTAGCCAGTAGATAGTCACATCAACACATCAGTCACTAATGGCTTCCGATAAATATCTTTCTCTTCTCTTGATTTTATAATCACTTTTAAGATAAGTATATTTGATTTTTATGAATTGTTAGCAGCTGTTCTTCTGTAGCTGAAGGAAAACATTCAGATTCTTTGTTTCGCTTGACAATTTTCTTTTTAAATGTCTAAATATTTCAAATATGAATTGAATGCTATCAGATAATTACACATTTTAATATCATCTTTATTAATTGTATTGACACATGCTTTTTTCATAAAGTTAATGTATGTTTAATTATTCACAACTGCTCTTTGAAATGGGTCTACATATTTCCAGAACCATTACCTGCTCCTGTTATTGAGCTCAGCCCCACTGATTCGAATACTTCTCAGTTCCATTACCATTTCCAGTATATTTAAGTGAATTATGTCATCAACCTCTGCCTATCCTCTCCATAAAATATACTGTGCAGACATCTATGCATAGGTACAAGCAGAATCATGAGGTCATACTCTGGAATATTGCATTGTTATATTGTAAGAGATGGGACTGGTCAGTGTTTACTTTCATGTACCAAAACACCCTGCCATGATACCCCTTAGTGTGTGTGTGCTTCATGGGGACTTGTTGCTTACCCCTTTGGGCCACAAGTGGCATGATGGAATGGGGACCTTAAGTTCATGTGATTAATCAGGGAGGCTAAGAACCATTTTGAAAAGTGAAAAACAGCTTTAATTGAATTATTTAAGAGGGTTCCCAACATCTGATAATTGGCATGCTCTTCTTGTAACATTTCTACCACATAAGGCAGAAGCGCATACTTTGGTGTCATGGTAAAAGCATAACAGATGTTCAATACAGTTGCAGAGTAACAGAGTATTTTTTCTACCACTATTAATATCGTCCTCTGCAGTGCAGTATGTTGTGTCCCTTCTTGGTCAGTTAGATTCTACTTAGTCTTCCTAGACCTGTTTGGCATGTTGTCTGTAGCCCACTCCTTCCTTGCTGCCTAAGAGAATAATGCTTCCATCAGCTCTAGTTATGGTATTGCAGGTACTCACTTGAACATGGTGAATCTGTCTTTCTATTCTTTCCTGACTCTGCGTAGATGGTAATAGGTTGCAATGGCTTTATTCTGAATCTGGCCTTGATTCCTAATAGCAGCACACTTCCCACTTGTGGCCTGTAGCTAAGATGATGCTTCTCTATATTCCAAATGCTTAACCATAGCTGCCTAACATAACCTAGATTTCTGTAAAAATGCCTCAGTAACTCCTCCCCACCGAGCTGGCATTAAGTGCTAACCCAATCCTAGGTTAACAAGCAGCTGCAGGCTAGTGAATGTAAAATCACATGACTAGGTCACATAAAACAGCAGGTCCGCACAGTGACATTAGAGAAGTCTTCATAGAGGGTGTTTGGATGTCTTCTCCATCTTTATAACATGAGCAGTAGAAGCAAGTGAACCACACAACATTACCATAGTGCCAATGCAAACACGTTTTTAGCCATTGGTACGGAGTAAGACAAAAAATGCATTATAGATGAAGAGGACTAGTCTGCCTTTGACATTTTTTACAAAGTAACTCTCCAACCAAAGTGTCATCTTAATTTTAATACATAAACTCCCTGAATTTTCACATTTTCTAACTTTACAGACTCATCCCTCAGAGAGGAAAGATTGATAGCTGATGTTCATAAGCTTGTGTTTTACATGCTAGACTGGTTTCACATTTGATGGAATTCCCCGGTTTTCATAAATGCATTTTTAAATTATAACCACAGGATTCTAACCATTGTACAGAGACTAAAACATCTTTCTAGCATGCAATGATTTACTGTGATAGTTGTGATTAATCTATGGTATAATTAAGAAGCAAAATCTAGCTACAGCTGAAAAAGCAGGCTGCAAATCTTTAAGTTTATTGTTAAATCAAATCTCTTATCTGTTTAAAGTGCTAACTACAGTACACAAGGCATGGAGTGAAAATGAATAAAATTACTTATGCTTATGGTAAACTGCTTATAGTATTGACTAGAGATGAGTGCTTCATATGAAACTTGAACTCACCGGATTTGTTGAATTTTCCCAAGAAATTTGATTTGTACCACGCAAATCAGAAAACAGAGGTAAAGACGAGAGAGAAAGAAGGGAAGAGAGAGCAAGAAATCTCTTTTGATCCTAGAATAAATTAAACATGTAACCACCTTCCAGGTGACCTCTCAGACCCCTCCCTCCAGTAATTTGTCAAGTTCTCTCCGCCTCTTCGTATAACCACCGCAGGCGCTGATCCATCAAGTGCACGATGATGTCATGATACAAGTCGTGACCTTGCACGCTCACAGCAGCAAAAAGATAAGACAATAAGTGAAAGAGTGACAGTGAGGAATTGAGGGTCCAGAGAGGTGAGCGGTAAGGTAAGTATAAGGATTATTTTAAAAGTTTAGCTTTTTAATATACTTTTAAGGTTCAGAAAAATTGTGGCATTGGCTGCCATTTTGCTGCATCCATGCAAATTTAGGGCAGAATTACAGAATATAATGCATTATCTGTTTATAGTGTTAAAGCAGGAATGCAACTGAATAAAATTACTCATGGTTCTGGTAAATTGTCTATGGAATTTACTACAGATGAGTGGATCACTTGAAATATGAACTCACCAGGTTCATCAAATTTTCTTAAGAAATTTGATGTGTGGCAAGCAAATCTCAATATGGAAGAGAAAGCAAGAGAGAACAATACAGAGAAAGAGAGCGAACAATACAGAGAGAGAATGATATAGAGACATATACAGTAAATGGCTGCCCATTCTCCCCAGTCCCACAAGCTCGCTGCCTCGGGGTAATCCTTGATGCTGATCTCTCCTTCAAACCACATATCCAAGCCCTTTCCACTTCCTGCCGACTTCAACTCAAAAATATTTCACAAATCCGTACATTCCTCAACCAATAATCTGCAAAAACCCTAGTCCATGCCCTCATCATCTCTCGCCTTGACTACTGCAACCTCCTGCTCTGTGGCCTCCCCTCTAACACTCTCGCACCCCTCCAATCTATTCTAAACTCTGCTGCCCAACTAATCCACCTGTCCCCCAGCTATTTCCTGGCCCCTCCCCTCTGTCAATCATTTCACTGGCTCCCCATTGCCCAGAGACTCCAGTACAAAACCCTAACCATGACATACAAAGCCATCCACAACCTGTCTCCTCCATACATCTGTGACCTCATCTCCCGGTACTTACCTACACGCAACCTCCGATCCTCACAAGATCTCCTTCTCTACTCCCCTCTTATCTCCTCTTTCCACAATCGTATAAAAGATTTCTCTCGCGTATCACCCCTACTCTGGAACCCTCTACCACAACACATCAGACTCTCGCCTACCATCGAAACCTTCAAAAAGAGCCTGAAGACCCACCTTTTCCGACAAGCCTACAATCTGCAGTAACCACCGATCGACCAAACCGCTGTATGACCAGCTCTATCCTCACCTACTGTATTCTCACCCATCTCTTGTAGATTGTGAGCCTTAGTGGGCAGGGTCCTCTCTCCTCCTGTACCAGTTGTGACTTGTATTTTTTACGATTATTGTACTTGTTTTTATTATGTATACCCCTCCTCACATGCAAAGCGCCATGGAATACTGACAAGTAGTGTTGAGCGATACCTTCCGATACTTGAAAGTATCGGTATCGGATAGTATCGGCCGATACCTGAAAAATATCGGATATCGCCGATACCGATACCCGATACCAATACAAGCCAATGGGACTCAAGTATCGGAAGGTATCCTGGATGGTTCCCAGGGTCTGAAGGAGAGGAAACTCTCCTTCAGGCCCTGGGATCCATATTAATGTAAAAAATAAAGAATTAAAATAATAAATATGGATATACTCACACATCTGGCGGCCCCTGGACCTTGCCTCTGTTAACTGGCAGCCTCCGTTCCTAAGAATGAGGAGTTTAGGACCTTCGAGGACATCGCGGCTGACGTCGCGGCTTGTGATTGGTCATGTGACCGCTCATGTGACCGCTCACGCGACCAATCACAAGCCGCGACTTCATCGCAGGTCCTAAACTCCTCATTCTTAGGAACGGAGGCTGCCGGTTAACAGCGGTAAGGTCCAGGGGCCACCGGACGGGTGAGTATATCCATATTTATTATTTTAATTCTTTATTTTTTACATTAATATGGATCCCAGGGCCTGAAGGAGAGTCTCCTCTCCTCCAGACCCTGGGAACCATACACTGGGAACTTCCAATTCCGATTTCCGATATCACAAAAATATCGGAACTCGGTATCGGAATTCCGATACCGCAAGTATCGGCTGATACCCGATACTTGCTGTATCAGAATGCTTAACACTACTTCCAAGGCTAACCATGCTCAGCAACAACTTGATTTGCTGTTCGTAAATTCTTCTGACACCAATATCTTCTCAAAATGTACAATATGTGCTTATATTTTGATGAATGTTGCCTTAATAACTGATTTATAGTTTCTCCATGTTTGTGACATTTATTCTGGCTTTGTAATTGTTTTTACTCAGAATTAATAGTGTATTAAAATGAGATTTTTGCACTATTGGTTCTAATATCATGTATAACCAATTTGAAATAAATCAAGGAACCTATTTAGCTGTGTACATCTAAATTAGCTTTCCAAAATATGTAACAGGTCAAGCAGTTTGGTATTTGTGGCTTAAAGCTTGATCTATTAGATACAAGATTTCTTTGCTGCTGTAGTAAAGTATGATATCAGATCACAAAGTCAAAAGTAGCATCCGTGGAAATGAACTTTTCTACTATTGAATCAAATAAAACATCTATGTATGATACTGAAGGACATTTGAACTCTTGTTGTTTTACTCATGCAAAGTTTATTCGTCAGATCACATTGCGTACCTCATGAATATACATTCTGAGTCAGAATCTGCTCATTATATTTCCTGCTGCCAGAAAGAGACAACCTTGATTGTTATAACTACTGAACCTTTAACAAGAATGCCTGGCCTAAACTGACAAAGGTACTTTCTGTAGCATGTTTTTTCAGAACTGCATAAAATGAATACTAATAAGAGGTTATCAACAAAATATGCATAACACATACAGTTGTCAACCTTTGCCTGTTTATCAGTGCCAACATGTATACATGGATTAATCTTTTCTGTTTTAACATTTATTTTACCATTTATTCAAGAAAAGTTAAATTATATAATTTAAAGAGGCTGATTAAAGATTAAACTTTTTAAAACATTTTTTACTCAAATTATACAAACAGGCTTAAATTGTCATTGTTGTTTCATCAAGTTTTCAATAATCAATAGTATAAAAAAATAGAAGAAATTGGTCTCATCAGAACAATATGGCAATTTTCTTCTTTCTCCACTAATGCATCACTTCTCCAGCATAAGAGAAGAGTGAAGGAAAGAAGCGCAACACAAAAACACATAAATCATGCACTTTACAATGCATGTTTTAACTCACTCAAGTGCTGGATTCACAGCTACACTGTTCAATACAGTTGTATAACATCCTCTATGAAAAAATAGAAAAGTCCAGCTTCCGTGAAGGCTTCAAATTATTGATGAAGATTAAAAAAGCATGGCATCAATGACAGCTGTGGTCATTGATGCCATGTTATTTTAATCTTCATCGACTTTTATATTTTTTCATTTTTCCCTTCAAGCAGTCCCTTGGAGTCCGCGCTTCAACACGCCACATACAAGGTGAGCTGATTTTTACTATTTTTCTCATAATATCTTCTATGCTGCTGGTCCAGGATATGTGTTGCATAGACCTGAAACTACAGAAATGTCTCATATCTGTGTGCTATGTATGGCAAACATCATAGCAGCTATTCGCCAACCACTAACCCCATCAATGATAATTAAACAAGGTGGGGAAAATGGAAGATAATGCATGTACACATGATAATTAGAGTTGAGAAACTCTCCTAAAATTTGCTAAATTTGATTACGGTGAAAAAAAATTGTGCTGATTTTAATACTGAAAAGTTTGTAATTTATCAAAAAATACACATGGAAGAGATGATAGAGAGAGGACCCTACTGTCCACATGAGCTCAAACTCTGTAGAAGGGAAAAAGAGAGGATCCTGCTGACCATAAAAACTTACACACTACAGAAGAGAGAGGACCCCTCTGATCATGAAAGCTTTCATGAAAGTATTTTGCAGGAGACAGAAAGAATACTCTGCTAACCATAAGAGCTTACACACTACAGATGACATATTTACTCAGTGACTCTGGAAATAGAAACTGACCCTGACAAACAAATTGTGCTCCACTAGCACAAGGTAGGATAATCCACTAAATGTCCTAGCTGAAGAGCATTTTGGGTAGTCTATATGGCAACGCAAAAAGGCATGCTCTGATTTTTCAGCAGTGTGCTGCATGGTGGCAGGCAAGTTTCTTTTTGCAATCTGAAAATCTCAAAGTGTTTCAATTTTTGTGAAACCATGAATTTCAGTAAGTTTGACTCAAACTTGATCCTTCCTGGATCAATTTTCTCCTCTTTAGTCATAATAAATAAAACAAGAAATAATACGTAGGTAGTATATTATATCTATGGTTCTAGAAAACCCAAACCACTGCTCATCTTATATCTAATATACCTGAAGGTCTTTAAGGACGCAAATCCAGCTGAAATTGGCGCTGGCATTGGTGGACCTCCCTCCCGTATGGGCAAATTGTTACACCCCTGGATACCAAGGAGTTAATGGTAAAACATTCATTTAATTTGTTCTGCTTTAAATTCTTAAAATGTTATCAACATTGCATCTATCTTGTTAAAAATCATAGCAGTTTGGAAATTTCAAATAAAATTGATATACAATGTTAGGATCTGAATAGGTTCAACTTTGTAATTGCTTTAGTCTGAATGATTCAATCTAAGATCTATTGAATTTCAATATGTTAGCTTAGTCCACAGCAAGAAATATTGCAAATGGAAAAATTCATAAAAACAATGAAATCACATTAGGCAGCCAAGTGTACTTATCAGCTTTTTCATGGTTTTATTTGTAGCAAAATGCCTTTTTCTTATTTTTTTTTAATATTATTGATATCTAAATTGGTCAACAGTATGTATACAATTTTTGTTCCTAAAATACATGAAATTCACAGACCATTAGCCAGAAAGATGACAGGCAGATACAACCTGACTTTTAATAAGCATGTTAAAATAGAACAGCTGAAATAATAGAAATAGATAATTTCAAAGTTATAAACCATTTAGTGAGGTGTACAATATTCAGTAATTGAAAATGTCTTAAAGTAGCAGAAACTATTTTGCAACATGATCTGCATTTAGAGTTAAAGAAAATCCATTAATGACATTATTTCAAGACCATAAAATTATCACAAACTGAAATAAGAATAGTAAGTATTGCTGGTTCAAAAATGGTCTTATTAAAATAAAAGGTTTAACTGTATAATAGAAAAAAGCCTTAAATAATCACAGAAAAGTTCAAATATTGTATTGGCCATTAAGTATGAATATAATATACAGTACATTATTGAGTATGTGTTTGTGTTTCTTGAGTGTGTGGTTTCTTTAACAAAAAAAAACAAATACATCTCCAAATACTGTAGCCCTTGTAGATGATATTTTATATAGTTTTAGTCTTAAGCAACACAAAAGTAAACATATAAATTAGACTACAAGGCTTCTTTTACACTTACCGTGATTTTAGCGGCCCGCTTTTGCTGGCCCTTTTTGTGGGCCCTATCGCCGTAATGTTCCCGGTCTGATGCTAAAACAGGTAGCAAAAATCTTGCAGATTGCCATTTTTCTGGATTAGAATAGTAGGGGAAAAAAGGGACCAAAAAAAAGGTGATCCGCAAAAACAGAATTCACGGTGCACCGCAAAAACAAGCTTCCGTTGCTTTTGCGGCCCCATTGATTTTCCCGTGTCCGTAAGCAAGCTCGATATTTTTTCACGGCCGTAAATGCAGTTCTCATGGCCTTACGACGTACAGAACTCTTATGAATTTTTGAGGCTCGAAAAAATACGGCAAGTGTAAAACCAGCCTAATGAATCAAATATATCAAGAAATATATAAATGTTTAGTTTTTTTTAGTTTAGAAATGTCAGGTACATTAAAGGGAAGGTACCGCGTTTGTAGATCATTAATAAATCACTGTAATGTAGCATAACATGCTGCTATAACCAAGTTTTAAATGCATGTGAAACATATTTCGTGTGTTATATGAGTTTAAAGAAGGCACTGGGGGCTGACATCTTGGTTTCACAGCAGTAGCAGGACACTGTCAGTGTCATTTTATGGCACCCCATGGACATAGGAGATAATAGACTGGCGCTGACCCTATCTCTAACATTGCAGCAGCATTAGCAGTGAGCTGGGCACGCCTCTGTGGGCTGCACAAATCACTGCTGTAGGTGTGACTGGCCACCATTTTATTATAGCCCAGTGCTATCTGCCGAGCTCCACTTACTCTATCACAGGACAGAAGTGTACTCCAGTCCAGGCACTGCACGTTCTGAGCAGACATCCTCTGCTCTCACACGCTGTCCTCCCTGTGTGCTTCTCCTGCTCTGTCTCCGCCTCCCCCCTCACACACAGTCCGGTAAGAAGCTGCATTTACAGCCTGCAGACAGGGAGCTGACACCTGGAGAAAGAGCAGGGCAGCTGACAGGACAGGGATTAAGGTGGGGAAGGGGGGATGGATGCTGAGCCCACTGTGTTCTGCTCTTCTGTAAACTCTGTAGCTGTTTTTCTGATGCAGTAACTGCTGGTGATAGCAGATCACAGGGCAGTCACACACAAAATGGCTCTGCCCTGTGATGCTGCTCTTCATTCTGCCCCAGGGATACTAGACCACCCAAAAGGGGAGGGAAATGGTGATGTCAGCAGTTACTGCCCTTTTTTTCCAGCTAACAGTAAAGCTGGTAAGTCTTACTATAGTTGCTTGAGGTCTAAAACGGAAAATGCTCCCCCTAGTGGTCAATATATATATTTGTAAGAAAATATATAATATTTTTCATATAGAAATGTTTGCAAACAGTGCAAACATTGCAATAATACATTTTATTTCCTATTTTAAGCTTAATTTCACAAAAAAACAAACTACAAGAAAACTGGTGGCACCTTCCCTTTAAATGAATTCATAATGCGCTAGTAGTTTGTAATATTGAAAGGGAGTTTGCTTATTTTTGGGAAACAGCTCCACTCTTGTCTGTAGGCCATGTCTGGTATTGCAGCAAAGCTCATTTAAGTGAGGGTTCGGGCATATGACCGACCATATCGGACGCATTCTATCTGTGGCTTTCACTGATAGTATTTGTACCCATGATATTCTATGGGGCTGTGCACATGAGTGGTAGGAAAAAATAAATCGGAGGTATGGCCAATTTTAATCCAAGTGTCAGCTCAAAATCTGCAATGCAAATCTATTGGTCCATGTAAAACATTATACCACACTATGATGACATCCAAGTGCAGTCTGATTTTCATGGAGTGAGAGAATGGAGAGGATGCAGAAATATTTTTTTCCTCCTTCGCTCCAATGAGAAAAACTGATGCCACTCCGATTTAACGCTCAGAGCCTGATCAAAGTAATCAAAACATTTTTGACAGATGGAAGGAAAATGGTCGTGTGACCCTTAAGCAAAGCTGCAAAATGAGCCACAGCCCAAAATGGATTAAGTTTTCTGACAAAAATGTTTTTTTTCTAGAAAAACGAGTTTCAGGGGAAAAAAAGACTTTGTTTTCTTATACTGCACAGCCTCTTTAAACATCATACTACACAGGATTTTGCCTGTTCCTTTATAGGAACTCGCTGGTGTAAAAATGCAGGCGAATTCCGCACAAAAAAGTGCGGTAAATCCGCAGGGCGTTTTTCCTGCAGATTTTTCAGAATCCTAGCGGAAAAATCCATAATGGAATCCGCAACTTGTGCACATACCCTTTGAAATCAGCACACAACTTTAATATAGTAACACCCTATACCCTACAAGGGGAAGGCACATTGAAAACAATAAATAAAAGGGACATATACGCTACAGGAAAAAGCAATGAGTAAAATTCAATAAATATCTCACAAAACTCTCACTGGAGAGGAAGCGGTAATAGATTACAATAACTATTTTTACAAAATCCAACCTTTCATGCAGAGTTCACACTCTGTCTCGAGTAAAAGGCACATGAGATTTGTTTAGATACAAGGAGAGAAATATTGCTGTGTTTGCTTTCCCAATTGTAATTCAACTATTCCCTTCTTTCTCGTGACTTTATCTTTAACAAAACTGGAAACTGATCTGTGTAAGGGGTTAATTTGTCAGTTCAGGGGAAAATCCATTTGGAGTAGCGACAGTCCTTTTTGCTCATGCTGAAGTACTCTTACACTGATTACAATGACTTCTGTCATAGAAATGGAAGAAGACCTGTAAAATGAAGATGTTGATTTACAGCACGCGCCTTATGGCCGCCCAGTTTTGCACGACCACTTTTCAAAAGGGCATGCCTGTTTATTTGATAGAAGGGACGGTTATAGCTTAAAACCATTCTGAGAAGAGCACTTGACACTGGGGCACTACAGGGTCACTCAGTGCAAAAAATGGGTGGAATGTTATTTACAATGAAAACCTTGTTATATGAAAATGTTATGTTGTGTCTAGTGTTGAGCATTCCGATACCGCAAGTATCGGGTATCGGCCGATACTTGCGGTATCGGAATTCCGATACCGGGATTCCGATACTTGCCGCGTATCGGATACCGGAATCGGAAGTTCTAAGATTCAAAAAGCAGAAATTCAGCCAATGAGATTGATTCCAAGTGTGGGCACATCCTGTTTAGCATGGAGGGCATGAAACTACTGGCAAGGCTGTGATTGGCTGGTGTAATGATGTCATGATGCAGTTTAAAAGTCGCTGGCGCCATTTTGCGATCACTCTGCTGTGAATTCAGTTAGTGACAGGACGCTGTTTGCTGACTGAGGGACAGTTTAGAGATAGCGATTTGCTTCTTTGTGCTTTCCAAAGGCTAATTTAGCAACCGCTGTGTTCACCTACTATTCACCTTGCTTTTGCCTTGTAGCGCTGTTTTCACAGCGATCTGCAGGGTCTGTGTGTGTGTGTGTGTGAGTGCAGCCCAGTCTCCAGTCTGAGTGCAGCCACATAGGCCATCCATAGTTGGTTGTATTCAGTTCAGGGAGGGTGGTTCATTGCCTCATACTGTTCCTTTTTTTTTTTTTTTCCCAAGTAGTGTAGTCTGCTGCTAATTTATTCAAAAAAATCCTATTAGTGTCTTTCCACCCGTCTCCAGCTAATTTGTGGAAAAACACTACATAGGATAAAGTAGAGGAGGGTTTTTGGGCCTTGCAGCGCCGTTTACGGCTGTCTGCACGGTCTCCGTGTGACTGCAGCTCGCCCTGTAGTCTGTGAGCAGCCGTAGCCTGGTTGTCTCCAGCTCAGGGTTTTTCACTGCGTCATACCGCCAAATCAATTTTCTTTTTTTTCAAAGTAGTGTAGTCTGCTGCTAATTAATTTTAAAAAATCCTATTAGTGTCTTTCCACCCGTCTACAGCTAATTTGTGGAAAAACACTACATAGGATAAAGTAGAGGAGGGTTTTTGGGCCTTGCAGCGCCGTTTACGGCTGTCTGCACGGTCTCCGTGTGACTGCAGCTCGCCCTGTAATCTGTGAGCAGCTGTAGCCTGGTTGTCTCCAGCTCAGGGTTTTTCACTGCGTCATACCGCCAAATCAATTTTCTTTTTTTTCAAAGTAGTGTAGTCTGCTGCTAATTAATTTAAAAAAATCCTATTAGTGTCTTTCCACCCGTCTCCAGCTAATTTGTGGAAAAACACTACATAGGATAAAGTAGAGGAGGGTTTTTGGGCCTTGCAGCGCCGTTTACGGCTGTCTGCACGGTCTCCGTGTGACTGCAGCTCGCCCTGTAATCTGTGAGCAGCTATAGCCTGGTTGTCTCCAGCTCAGGGTTTTTCACTGCGTCATACTGCCAAATCAATTTTCTTTTTTTTCAAAGTAGTGTAGTCTGCTGCTAATTAATTTAAAAAAATCCTATTAGTGTCTTTCCACCCGTCTCCAGCTAATTTGTGGAAAAACACTACATAGGATAAAGTAGAGGAGGGTTTTTGGGCCTTGCAGCGCCGTTTACGGCTGTCTGCACGGTCTCCGTGTGACTGCAGCTCGCCCTGTAATCTGTGAGCAGCTATAGCCTGGTTGTCTCCAGCTCAGGGTTTTTCACTGCGTCATACCGCCAAATCAATTTTCTTTTTTTTCCAAATAGTGTAGTCTGCTGCTAATTTATTCAAAAAAATCCTATTAGTGTCTTTCCACCCGTCTCCAGCTAATTTGTGGAAAAACACTACATAGGATAAAGTAGAGGAGGGTTTTTGGGCCTTGTAGCGCCGTTTACGTCTGTCTGCACGGTCTCCGTGTGATTGCAGCTCTATCTGTTGTCAGTTCAGCCCCCAAAAAATAAATAAATAATAAAGTTCACCAAACACACCAGTTACACCACTTTACATTTCTGTAGGCCACATTAGCTCATATTAAAGTCTAGTCCACACTTTAGATAATTAGTGCTTCTTATACCTGTTAGGAGGAGTTGCTCAGGAATAAGCACACAAATCCGTTAGTACTTTTCTGCTTATCTTTATCAGTCAACCAAGATGAAGAAGGCAGTGAGTAAGGCACGTGGGCGTGGGCGTGGGCGCGGAGCAGGGAGGGGACGTGGGGATTCTGTGCCTGCTGCGGGCACCGGTGACTCATCAGCACCCACTTTCACCAGGCAACAGTCGTTCATGCGAAGCTTTGTGTCCGAGCGCCGTACACCGCTGCTGCGTGAAGAACAAATTGAAGCTGTTGTCGGATGGATGGCAGCTAATGCATCAACTTCCATTAGTGCCACATCCTCTCAGACACAGAGCACTGGAGAGCAGCCATCTGTCTCTTCACCACCTGCCAAATTGCCCAGGCAGACAGAGAGCCCAGGACAGGAGCCGTCTCTACTTCTGTTCTCTGAATCTCTTGGCTTGGAAACAGGGGGCCAGCCAAGCAGCATTGGAGAAATGGAAGAAGAGGCAGGGTGCAGTGATGCCCAACAGCTTTTTCTGTCTTCCTCTGAAGAGGCGGGTGGGCCAGTGGCTCCGGTCACCACATCGCAGGCCGCATCAGCTGATGATGACACTCAGGTGCCACTTACTGGTGCGTGCTCTGCTGCTGAGACTACCCAGGAGGAGCAGTTGGGGGCAGAGGGTAGTGTAGATGATGAGGTCCTCGACCCATCTTGGCGTGAGGGACAGGAAGGTGGTGGGAGCAGCTCTGAGGAAGAGATTCCCCGTACGGCCCAAAGAGGGAGAGGGAGGGGGAAGACTGCGGATCCTGCAGCCTCCGCTTTGGCACCCGTTAGGAGCATGTCTCTTCCAAAAGCCAAAAAGGGCGCTCCCAAGACTTGCAGTGCCTGGTCCTTTTTTGACACAGTTGCAGATGACATTTGCTATGTCAGATGCAACGTGTGTCATCAAAAAGTCAAAAGAGGGAAAAATGTCAGCAACCTCAATACCTCCAACATGTGGAAACATGTGCGCAACAGGCACCCGGCGGAGTTAGAAAAACACACTGAAGAGGTAGGCCAACCAACAGCGGCAGCTACCACCTCTTCAGCTCGTGTTGCCTCTTCCTCTACCTCACACGCAGCTGGTTCGGCGTCCTCCCAGGATCGCCGTGGAAGAACCTCTGCCCCTGTTGTCCAGAGACCCGCTGTAATTCCACCCGCAGCGCCACTTTCCCAGTCATCCACACACTCCCAGCCCAGTCTACAGCCATCGGTAGTACAGGCATGGGAGAAAAGGCGGCCTTTCTCGTCAAACCACCCACGAGCACAGGCTCTGACTGCAGGCATTGCCAAACTTCTGTCACTGGAAATGCTGTCATTCAGGCTGGTGGAGACTGACAGCTTCCGTGACTTGATGTCATTGGCAGTCCCACAGTACAATGTGCCCAGCCGCTTTTACTTCAGCAGGCAAGCCGTCCCTGCCCTGCAGAAGCATGTGGAGGGACACATAAAACACGCGCTACTGAACGCCGTCAGTAGCAAGGTCCACCTCACCACCGATGCGTGGACCAGTCAACATGGACAGGGGCGATACCTTTCCCTCACTGCCCATTGGGTTAATGTCGTTGAGCCGGGTACAGACCGTGCGAGTGGCGCAGGACGTGTCCTGCCCACTCCAAGGATTGCAGGAATCCATTCTGTACGCATTGACTCCTCCTCTTACACCAGTTCCTCAGAATCATCGCTGCAGGAGCCGTCACAGTCCACCTCCACATGGACCCGTGATGAACGTGTACCTGTTACGACCGACATGAGCACAGCCGTGGCCAAACGTCAACAGGCCGTCTTGAAATTAATTTTCTTGGGGAATCGTAGCCACACAGCGCAGGAGCTCTGGAATGCCATCAAGCAGGAGAGCGATGTGTGGTTTGTGCCAGCGAATCTCCAGCCAGGCATGGTAGTGTGTGATAATGGCCGAAATCTGGTGGCAGCTCTGGGCCTCGGCAACCTCACTCACATCCCATGTCTGGCACATGTGCTCAATTTGGTCGTGCAGAGCTTTTTGAGGGACTATCCGGATCTTGATGCACTGCTGCACAAGGTCCGCCTAGAGTGTGCTCACTTGCGGCGTTCCAGCACGGCAAAAGCGCGCATTGCGGCTCTGCAGCGCCGACACCGCCTGCCGGAACATCGCATCATATGTGACCTACCTACCAGGTGGAATTCCACGTTACATATGTTGGAGCGGTTGTGTGAGCAGCAGCAAGCTGTAATGGAGTACCAGCTGCTTCAGGCGCAAAAAAGTCGCAGTCAGCGCCGTACAGACTTCACAACCACAGAGTGGGCCACTATGAATGACGTCTGCCAGGTTTTGCGTCCCTTTGATTATTCCACGCGGATGGCGAGTGCAGATGATGCACTAGTCAGCATGACTGTCCCCCTTATCTGCCTGCTTGAAAAATCACTGCAAGCGCTAAGGGATGATGTTGTGGAAGAGGTGGAGGATGAGGATTCACCATTTCCATCATCTTCTGGACAGTCAGCGCCACGTGGTTCCTCACAAACGCGTAGGCAGGGGACCGTTTGTGAGGAGGATGAGGAGGAGTCAATGGAGGAGGAAGACATCCGTCCAGAGGAGGGAGTTACACAATTGTCCAGTACTCAGTGTGTACAGCGAGGGTGGGGTGATGACGAGCGGGCAGAGATCACGCCTCCAGCAGGGGACAGCGTTTCTTGGGCAGTTGGCAGTCTGCAGCACATGGTGGATTACATGCTGCAGTGCCTGAGAAACGACCGCCGCATCGCCCACATTCTCAACATGTCTGATTATTGGGTGTTCACCCTCCTCGATCCTCGCTACCGGGACAACGTAGAAAGCCTCATCACACCGTTGAACCGGGAGCGAAAAATGCGGGAGTACCAAGACACACTGGTCAATTCCATCATCTTCTCCATTCCAACTGAGAGAAGTGCTGCTAGTGCATTCCAAAGCAGCTCAGTGCGTCCAGGCCGTGGTGGAGGCTCTGCACAAAGAGGGAGCAGAAGCAGTGCCTCTGCCCAAGGCAAGACCAGTATGGCCGAACTGTGGCACAGTTTTCTGTGCCCGCCACAAAAGTCTACACCATCACAGACGGCTCCAGTCAGCAGGAGGCAACGGTTCCGTCAGATGGTGACAGACTACATGTCTTGCCCTCTTGCTGTACTCCCAGACGGCTCTTCCCCTTTCAAGTTTTGGGTCTCAAAGCTGGATACATGGCCAGAGCTAAGCCAGTATGCATTGGAGGTGCTGTCTTGCCCTGCGGCCAGTGTATTATCGGAACGTGTCTTTAGTGCTGCAGGTGGTGTACTAACTGACCGTCGCATGCGACTATCCTCCGATAACGTTGACCGGCTTACTTTCCTGAAAATGAACAAGGCCTGGATCTCGCCGGAATTTGCCACTCCTCCTCCTGATTGAATAATTAGGTCACTGTATACGTTATCCAGGTCTCCTGTTGTGTTCATCTTTCTACCACCTGAACTTAAATTCCTGGGCTCCAACACCGCCAGTTGAGGCTCAGACGTGCCGTCTGCACAGTCAAAACATACGACCCAGTGTTATTGGGTTTCAGTAACGTCAGCTGATCCCCAGCTGTGTAGCCGGCAATGTGTCATGCGACCGCCACGCTGACACAACAACTGAAATGTAAGGGAATCTGTCCCCCCCCCCCCAAGGCGTTTGTTACTGAAAGAGCCACCTTGTGCAGCAGTAATGCTGCCCAAGGAAAAGGTAGCTATTTTTGTTTAGCTCCTTGCACACGCAGAACTTAACACTTATAAAATGTGTCCACTGATACCGTAAAACCGTCCCGGAGGTGGGACTTTCCTTCGTAATGTGACGCAGCCCAGCCGTCATTCCTACCCCCCCGGCGCCGCGCACCGGCTCCTCAGCGTTGTTTTATTCCGTCCAGGAGCCTGCGCTGTTATGTTATCCCGTGGCCAGGCACACTTAGCGCTGCCCGTCTTCTGGCATCATTTGGTGTCTGGATGGCTGTGCCTGTGCGGCCGCGCTGGCAGAGAGCCCGCCTCGCAGTGTCTTCTGATTTAATCCCACTGGGGGCATGGGATCCATGGACATGCGCAGTGCATATCTGAACCTCCACCTCTCACTCATTTCCCTATGGCTTCTTCAGACTGTTCGGTGTCAGCTGGTCCCTAACAGCATGCCACGGCCGTGACACCGCACAGTCTGAAGAAGCCATAGGGAGATGAGTGAGAGGTGGAGGTTCAGATATGCACTGCGCATGTCCATGGATCCCAGGCCCCCAGTGGGATTAAATCAGAAGACACTGCGAGGCGGGCTCTCTGCCAGCGCGGCCGCACAGGCGCAGCCATCCAGACACCAAATGATGCCAGAAGACGGGCAGCGCTAAGTGTGCCTGGCCACGGGATAACATAACAGCGCAGGCTCCTGGACGGAATAAAACAACGCTGAGGAGCCGGTGCGCGGCGCCGGGGGGGTAGGAATGACGGCTGGGCTGCGTCACATTACGAAGGAAAGTCCCACCTCCGGGACGGTTTTACGGTTGCAGGGGACACATTTTATAAGTGTTTAGTTCTGTGTTTGCAAGGAGCATGATGAAAAGAGCCACCTTTTCCTTTTGCATCTTTTGTGCTGCACAAGCTGGCTCTTTCAGCTACAAACGCCTTGGGGGGGGGTTAAAGGTTCCCTTTCGACTTTCTCAGGCTTCGGCCTACATTGTGTTCCTCTGCTTTTCCACCTGTCCCTGGGCTCCAACACCGCTAGTTGTTGCCTGGTAGTGCTGTACGCACAGTCCCAACAGTCGCTCCTCTGTTATTGGGGTTCAGTAACGTCAGCTGTTCCCCTGCTGTGTGTGTGGCAATCCCTCCTACCTCCTCCTACCTCCTCCAACCTCCTCCTCCTCCACCTGTCCCTGGGCTCCAACACCGCCAGTTGCCGTCCAGAAGTGCTGTACGCACAGTCAACAGTCCCTCCTCTGTTATTGGGGTTCAGTAACGTCAGCTGTTCCCCTGCTGTGTGTGTGGCAATCCCTCCTACCTCCTCCTACCTCCTCCAACCTCCTCCTCCTCCACCTGTCCCTGGGCTCCAACACCGCCAGTTGCCGTCCAGAAGTGCTGTACGCACAGTCAACAGTCCCTCCTCTGTTATTGGGGTTCAGTAACGTCAGCTGTTCCCCTGCTGTGTGTGTGGCAATCCCTCCTACCTCCTCCTACCTCCTCCAACCTCCTCCTCCTCCACCTGTCCCTGGGCTCCAACACCGCCAGTTGCCGTCCAGAAGTGCTGTACGCACAGTCAACAGTCCCTCCTCTGTTATTGGGGTTCAGTAACGTCAGCTGTTCCCCTGCTGTGTGTGTGGCAATCCCTCCTACCTCCTCCTACCTCCTCCAACCTCCTCCTCCTCCACCTGTCCCTGGGCTCCAACACCGCCAGTTGCCGTCCAGAAGTGCTGTACGCACAGTCAACAGTCCCTCCTCTGTTATTGGGGTTCAGTAACGTCAGCTGTTCCCCTGCTGTGTGTGTGGCAATCCCTCCTACCTCCTCCAACCTCCTCCTCCTCCACCTGTCCCTGGGCTCCAACACCGCCAGTTGCCGTCCAGAAGTGCTGTACGCACAGTCAACAGTCCCTCCTCTGTTATTGGGGTTCAGTAACGTCAGCTGTTCCCCTGCTGTGTGTGTGGCAATCCCTCCTACCTCCTCCAACCTCCTCCTCCTCCACCTGTCCCTGGGCTCCAACACCGCCAGTTGCCGTCCAGAAGTGCTGTACGCACAGTCAACAGTCCCTCCTCTGTTATTGGGGTTCAGTAACGTCAGCTGTTCCCCTGCTGTGTGTGTGGCAATCCCTCCTACCTCCTCCTACCTCCTCCTCCTCCACCTGTCCCTGGGCTCCAACACCGCCAGTTGCCGTCCAGAAGTGCTGTACGCACAGTCAACAGTCCCTCCTCTGTTATTGGGGTTCAGTAACGTCAGCTGTTCCCCTGCTGTGTGTGTGGCAATCCCTCCTACCTCCTCCTACCTCCTCCAACCTCCTCCTCCTCCACCTGTCCCTGGGCTCCAACACCGCCAGTTGCCGTCCAGAAGTGCTGTACGCACAGTCAACAGTCGCTCCTCTGTTATTGGGGTTCAGTAACGTCAGCTGTTCCCCTGCTGTGTGTGTGGCAATCCCTCCTACCTCCTCCAACCTCCTCCTCCTCCACCTGTCCCTGGGCTCCAACACCGCCAGTTGCCGTCCAGAAGTGCTGTACGCACAGTCAACAGTCCCTCCTCTGTTATTGGGGTTCAGTAACGTCAGCTGTTCCCCTGCTGTGTGTGTGGCAATCCCTCCTACCTCCTCCTACCTCCTCCTCCTCCACCTGTCCCTGGGCTCCAACACCGCCAGTTGCCGTCCAGAAGTGCTGTACGCACAGTCAACAGTCCCTCCTCTGTTATTGGGGTTCAGTAACGTCAGCTGTTCCCCTGCTGTGTGTGTGGCAATCCCTCCTACCTCCTCCTACCTCCTCCAACCTCCTCCTCCTCCACCTGTCCCTGGGCTCCAACACCGCCAGTTGCCGTCCAGAAGTGCTGTACGCACAGTCAACAGTCGCTCCTCTGTTATTGGGGTTCAGTAACGTCAGCTGTTCCCCTGCTGTGTGTGTGGCAATCCCTCCTACCTCCTCCAACCTCCTCCTCCTCCACCTGTCCCTGGGCTCCAACACCGCCAGTTGCCGTCCAGAAGTGCTGTACGCACAGTCAACAGTCCCTCCTCTGTTATTGGGGTTCAGTAACGTCAGCTGTTCCCCTGCTGTGTGTGTGGCAATCCCTCCTACCTCCTCCTACCTCCTCCAACCTCCTCCTCCTCCACCTGTCCCTGGGCTCCAACACCGCCAGTTGCCGTCCAGAAGTGCTGTACGCACAGTCAACAGTCGCTCCTCTGTTATTGGGGTTCAGTAACGTCAGCTGTTCCCCTGCTGTGTGTGTGGCAATCCCTCCTACCTCCTCCAACCTCCTCCTCCTCCACCTGTCCCTGGGCTCCAACACCGCCAGTTGCCGTCCAGAAGTGCTGTACGCACAGTCAACAGTCCCTCCTCTGTTATTGGGGTTCAGTAACGTCAGCTGTTCCCCTGCTGTGTGTGTGGCAATCCCTCCTACCTCCTCCTACCTCCTCCTCCTCCACCTGTCCCTGGGCTCCAACACCGCCAGTTGCCGTCCAGAAGTGCTGTACGCACAGTCAACAGTCCCTCCTCTGTTATTGGGGTTCAGTAACGTCAGCTGTTCCCCTGCTGTGTGTGTGGCAATCCCTCCTACCTCCTCCTACCTCCTCCAACCTCCTCCTCCTCCACGTGTCCCTGGGCTCCAACACCGCTAGTTGCCGTCCAGAAGTGCTGTACGCACAGAGCCAAACACCTCGCCAATGTGTTAGTGGGGTTCAGCACCGCCAGCTGTTCCCCTGCTGTGTATACGGCAACGTGTACTGCGACCGCCACGCAGACACAACAAGTTAAATGTAAGGGAACCTGACCCCCCCCCCCCCCCCAGGCGTTTGTTACTGAAGGAGCCACCTTGTGCAGCAGTAATGATGATGCAAAGGGAAAAAGTGCCTCTTTTCGTGATGCTCCTTGCACATGCTGAACCAAACACTTATGAAATGTGTCCCCACACAGCGTTACACCGTCCGGTAGGTGGAACTTTCCTTTGTCGTGTGACGCAGCACAGCCATCATTTTTACCCCCTTGGCGCCGTGCGCCCCCTCCTCAGCGTTGTTTGAATCTGTCCCGGAGCCTGCGCTGTTAGGTTAGCCCTTGGCCATGCACACATGTTGCGCTGCCCGTCTTCTGACCTCATTTGGTGTCAGGCTGGCTGCGCCTGTGCGGGTGCGCTGGCCGAGATCCCGCCTCGCAGTGTCGTCTAATGTAATCCCACCGCGGGCCTGTGATCCGTGCCCGTGCGCAGTGCATATCCTCTCCTCTCACTCCCCTCCCTACGGCTTCTTCAGACTGTGCGATGTCAGCTGGTCCCTAATAGCATGCCACGGCCGTGACACCGCACAGTCTGAAAAAGCCGTAGGGAGGGGAGTGAGAGGAGAGGATATGCACTGCGCACGGGCACGGATCACAGGCCCGCGGTGGGATTACATGAGACGACACTGCGAGGCGGGATCTCGGCCAACGCACCCGCACAGGCGCAGCCAGCCTGACACCAAATGAGGTCAGAAGACGGGCAGCGCAACATGTGTGCATAGCCATGGGCTAACCTAACAGCGCAGGCTCCGGGACAGATTCAAACAACGCTGAGGAGGGGGCGAACGGCGACAAGGGGGTAAAAATGATGGCTGTGCTGCGTCACACGACAAAGGAAAGTTCCACCTACCGGACGGTTTAACGCTGTGTGGGGACACATTTCATAAATGTTAGGTTCCGCATGTACAAGGACCATAATTAAAAGAGCTAAGTTTACCTTTTCCAGCATTAGTGCTGTACACAATGGCTCTTTCAGCTACAAACGCCTGGGGGGGGGGGGGTTAAAGGTTTCCTTTCAACTTGCTCGAGTGCAGGCTTCGGCCTACACTCCGCTCCCCCTGCTCCTCCTGCTGACCCTGGGCTCTAACACCGCCAGTTTTTGCCCAGATGTGCTAGCTGCACAGAGAAAAACACCAGCCAATGTGTCAGTGGGGTCCAGCACCGCCAGCTGTTCCCCTGCTGTGTAGCCGGCAACGTGTCCTGCGACCGCCACGCAGACACAAGAACTGAAATTGAAGGGAACCTGTCCCCCCTCCCCCAGGTGTTTCTATGTTTTACAGCTACCTTGAACAGCAGTAATGCTGCATGTGTGCAAGGTGGCTCAGAAACTTATTCTCCTTGCCCATGTTGAAGTGAACACGTCTAAAATGTGTCCTCTGTGACCATTAAAACGTCCCTCAGGTGTGATTTGACTTTGTATTGACACACGCAACAAGCTCCTTGGTAACGCTGCCCGTCTTCTGGCATCATTGTTTGGCTGGCTGCGCTTCTGCGGCCGCCCTGACCCACACAACGCCCCTCGTTGTCTTATTTATTGGGACTGCGAGGGTGTGATTGATGGGCAGGATCAGTGCATCAGTTCGCCTGTCCCTCCTCTCCTTCCGCCTTCTTCGGACTGTGCGGCTTCATGGCCGTGGCATGCGATAAGGGATCAGATGACGCCGCACAGTCTGAAGCGGGTGTAAGGACCCGAGTGTGAGAGGCGAACATATGTGCTGCGCCAGGCCCTGAATCCCAGCCCCGCAGTGTTTTAACAATGTTAAGACACTGCGGGGCTGGGATTCATGGTCATCGCGAACCGCACCGGCCGACATTACATGATGCCAGAAGATGGGCAGCGCTAACGGCGCTAGGCCAGGGGATAACACGACAGCGCAGACTCCTGTACAGCAAATAACAACGCTCGGGAGGCTGCACCCAGCACCAAGGTGGGATTCTTGACACCTGTGCTGCGTCTCATTACAAAGGGAACTCTCGCCTCCATTACACAGTTTGACTGTATAAAGGGCTAAATGTTATACGTGTTTCATTCAGCGTGTGCAAGGAGCGAAATTAAAAGAGCAACCTTTGACTTGTGCAGCACTACTGCTGCATAAGCTGTGGCTCTTCTACTTTCTAACCCCTGAGGGGGGGTTAAAGGTTACCTTTGAAATTGGTTCAAGTAGGCTTCGGCCTACACTCTGCTCCCCCTGCAGAGCCCGGGCTACAACACCGCTCGTTGCTGTCCGGAAGTGCTGGCTGCACAGAGCCAAACACCTCGCCAATGTGTCAGTGGGGTCCAGCACCGCCAGCTGTTCCCCTGCTGTGCAGCCGGCAACGTGTCCTGCAAAAGCCACGCAGACACAACACACCCAAAGCTGCCGCCAGTGCAGGCTTCGGCCTACACTCCCCTCCCCCTGCTCCTCCTCCTCCTGCTCCTCCTCCTGCTGTCCCTGGGCTCTAACACACCGCCAGTTGGGGCCCAGATGTGCTAGCTGCACAGAGAAAAACACCAGCCAATGTGTCAGTGGGGTCCAGCACCGCCAGCTGTTCCCCTGCTGTGCAGCCGGCAACGTGTCCTGCAAAAGCCACGCAGACACAAGAACTGAAATTGAAGGGAACCTGTCCCCCCTCCCCCAGGCGTTTTTACGTTATCCAGCCACCTTGTACAGCGGTAATGCTGCATGTGTGCAAGGTGGCTCAGAAACGTATTCTCCTCGCACATGTGGAACTGAAAACACGTCTAAAATGTGTCCTCTGTGTGACCATTTAACCGTCCCGGTGGTGTGACTTTCCTTTGTAATGACACGCTGCAACCCCCTTGGTAGCGCTGCCCGTCTTCTGGCATCATTGTTTGGCTGGCTGCGCCTCTGCGGCCGCCCTGACCCACACAACGCCCCTCGGTGTCTTAATTATTGGGACTGCGAGGGTGTGATTGATGGGCAGGATCAGTGCATCAGTTCGCCTGTCCCTCCTCTCCTTCCGCCTTCTTCGGACTGTGCGGCTTCATGGCCGTGGCATGCGATAAGGGATCAGATGACGCCGCACAGTCTGAAGCGGGTGTAAGGACCCGAGTGTGAGAGGCGAACATATGTGCTGCGCCAGGCCCTGAATCCCAGCCCCGCAGTGTTTTAACAATGTTAAGACACTGCGGGGCTGGGATTCATGGTCATCGCGAACCGCACCGGCCGACATTACATGATGCCAGAAGATGGGCAGCGCTAACGGCGCTAGGCCAGGGGATAACACGACAGCGCAGACTCCTGTACAGCAAATAACAACGCTCGGGAGGCTGCACCCAGCACCAAGGTGGGATTCTTGACACCTGTGCTGCGTCTCATTACAAAGGGAACTCTCGCCTCCATTACACAGTTTGACTGTATAAAGGGCTAAATGTTATACGTGTTTCATTCAGCGTGTGCAAGGAGCGAAATTAAAAGAGCAACCTTTGACTTGTGCAGCACTACTGCTGCATAAGCTGTGGCTCTTCTACTTTCTAACCCCTGAGGGGGGGTTAAAGGTTACCTTTGAAATTGGTTCAAGTAGGCTTCGGCCTACACTCTGCTCCCCCTGCAGAGCCCGGGCTACAACACCGCTCGTTGCTGTCCGGAAGTGCTGGCTGCACAGAGCCAAACACCTCGCCAATGTGTCAGTGGGGTCCAGCACCGCCAGCTGTTCCCCTGCTGTGCAGCCGGCAACGTGTCCTGCAAAAGCCACGCAGACACAACACACCCAAAGCTGCCGCCAGTGCAGGCTTCGGCCTACACTCCCCTCCCCCTGCTCCTCCTCCTCCTGCTCCTCCTCCTGCTGTCCCTGGGCTCTAACACACCGCCAGTTGGGGCCCAGATGTGCTAGCTGCACAGAGAAAAACACCAGCCAATGTGTCAGTGGGGTCCAGCACCGCCAGCTGTTCCCCTGCTGTGCAGCCGGCAACGTGTCCTGCAAAAGCCACGCAGACACAAGAACTGAAATTGAAGGGAACCTGTCCCCCCTCCCCCAGGCGTTTTTACGTTATCCAGCCACCTTGTACAGCGGTAATGCTGCATGTGTGCAAGGTGGCTCAGAAACGTATTCTCCTCGCACATGTGGAACTGAAAACACGTCTGCAATGTGTCCTCTGTGTGACCATTTAACCGTCCCGGTGGTGTGACTTTCCTTTGTAATGACACGCTGCAACCCCCTTGGTAGCGCTGCCCGTCTTCTGGCATCATTGTTTGGCTGCCTGCGCCTCTGCGGCCGCCCTGACCCACACAACGCCCCTCGTTGTCTTATTTATTGGGACTGCGAGGGTGTGATTGATGGGCAGGATCAGTGCATCAGTTCGCCTGTCCCTCCTCTCCTTCCGCCTTCTTCGGACTGTGCGGCTTCATGGCCGTGGCATGCGATAAGGGATCAGATGACGCCGCACAGTCTGAAGCGGGTGTAAGGACCCGAGTGTGAGAGGCGAACATATGTGCTGCGCCAGGCCCTGAATCCCAGCCCCGCAGTGTTTTAACAATGTTAAGACACTGCGGGGCTGGGATTCATGGTCATCGCGAACCGCACCGGCCGACATTACATGATGCCAGAAGATGGGCAGCGCTAACGGCGCTAGGCCAGGGGATAACACGACAGCGCAGACTCCTGTACAGCAAATAACAACGCTCGGGAGGCTGCACCCAGCACCAAGGTGGGATTCTTGACACCTGTGCTGCGTCTCATTACAAAGGGAACTCTCGCCTCCATTACACAGTTTGACTGTATAAAGGGCTAAATGTTATACGTGTTTCATTCAGCGTGTGCAAGGAGCGAAATTAAAAGAGCAACCTTTGACTTGTGCAGCACTACTGCTGCATAAGCTGTGGCTCTTCTACTTTCTAACCCCTGAGGGGGGGTTAAAGGTTACCTTTGAAATTGGTTCAAGTAGGCTTCGGCCTACACTCTGCTCCCCCTGCAGAGCCCGGGCTACAACACCGCTCGTTGCTGTCCGGAAGTGCTGGCTGCACAGAGCCAAACACCTCGCCAATGTGTCAGTGGGGTCCAGCACCGCCAGCTGTTCCCCTGCTGTGCAGCCGGCAACGTGTCCTGCAAAAGCCACGCAGACACAACACACCCAAAGCTGCCGCCAGTGCAGGCTTCGGCCTACACTCCCCTCCCCCTGCTCCTCCTCCTCCTGCTCCTCCTCCTGCTGTCCCTGGGCTCTAACACACCGCCAGTTGGGGCCCAGATGTGCTAGCTGCACAGAGAAAAACACCAGCCAATGTGTCAATGGGGTCCAGCACCGCCAGCTGTTCCCCTGCTGTGCAGCCGGCAACGTGTCCTGCAAAAGCCACGCAGACACAAGAACTGAAATTGAAGGGAACCTGTCCCCCCTCCCCCAGGCGTTTTTACGTTATCCAGCCACCTTGTACAGCGGTAATGCTGCATGTGTGCAAGGTGGCTCAGAAACGTATTCTCCTCGCACATGTGGAACTGAAAACACGTCTAAAATGTGTCCTCTGTGTGACCATTTAACCGTCCCGGTGGTGTGACTTTCCTTTGTAATGACACGCTGCAACCCCCTTGGTAGCGCTGCCCGTCTTCTGGCATCATTGTTTGGCTGGCTGCGCCTCTGCGGCCGCCCTGACCCACACAACGCCCCTCGGTGTCTTAATTATTGGGACTGCGAGGGTGTGATTGATGGGCAGGATCAGTGCATCAGTTCGCCTGTCCCTCCTCTCCTTCCGCCTTCTTCGGACTGTGCGGCTTCATGGCCGTGGCATGCGATAAGGGATCAGATGACGCCGCACAGTCTGAAGCGGGTGTAAGGACCCGAGTGTGAGAGGCGAACATATGTGCTGCGCCAGGCCCTGAATCCCAGCCCCGCAGTGTTTTAACAATGTTAAGACACTGCGGGGCTGGGATTCATGGTCATCGCGAACCGCACCGGCCGACATTACATGATGCCAGAAGATGGGCAGCGCTAACGGCGCTAGGCCAGGGGATAACACGACAGCGCAGACTCCTGTACAGCAAATAACAACGCTCGGGAGGCTGCACCCAGCACCAAGGTGGGATTCTTGACACCTGTGCTGCGTCTCATTACAAAGGGAACTCTCGCCTCCATTACACAGTTTGACTGTATAAAGGGCTAAATGTTATACGTGTTTCATTCAGCGTGTGCAAGGAGCGAAATTAAAAGAGCAACCTTTGACTTGTGCAGCACTACTGCTGCATAAGCTGTGGCTCTTCTACTTTCTAACCCCTGAGGGGGGGTTAAAGGTGACTTTTGAAATCGGTTCAATTAGGCTTCGGCCTACACTCTGCTCCACCTGCAGAGCCCGGGCTCCAACAACGCTAGTTGCTGTCCGGAAGTGCTGGCTGCACAGAGCCAAACACCTCGCCAATGTGTCAGGGGGGTCCAGCACCGCCAGCTGTTCCCCTGCTGTGTAGCCGGCAACGTGTCCTGCAAAAGCCACGCAGACACAACACACCCAAAGCTGCCGCCAGTGCAGGCTTCGGCCTACACTCCCCTCCCCCTGCTCCTCCTCCTCCTGCTCCTCCTCCTGCTGTCCCTGGGCTCTAACACACCGCCAGTTGGGGCCCAGATGTGCTAGCTGCACAGAGAAAAACACCAGCCAATGTGTCAGTGGGGTCCAGCACCGCCAGCTGTTCCCCTGCTGTGCAGCCGGCAACGTGTCCTGCAAAAGCCACGCAGACACAAGAACTGAAATTGAAGGGAACCTGTCCCCCCTCCCCCAGGCGTTTTTACGTTATCCAGCCACCTTGTACAGCGGTAATGCTGCATGTGTGCAAGGTGGCTCAGAAACGTATTCTCCTCGCACATGTGGAACTGAAAACACGTCTGCAATGTGTCCTCTGTGTGACCATTTAACCGTCCCGGTGGTGTGACTTTCCTTTGTAATGACACGCTGCAACCCCCTTGGTAGCGCTGCCCGTCTTCTGGCATCATTGTTTGGCTGCCTGCGCCTCTGCGGCCGCCCTGACCCACACAACGCCCCTCGTTGTCTTATTTATTGGGACTGCGAGGGTGTGATTGATGGGCAGGATCAGTGCATCAGTTCGCCTGTCCCTCCTCTCCTTCCGCCTTCTTCGGACTGTGCGGCTTCATGGCCGTGGCATGCGATAAGGGATCAGATGACGCCGCACAGTCTGAAGCGGGTGTAAGGACCCGAGTGTGAGAGGCGAACATATGTGCTGCGCCAGGCCCTGAATCCCAGCCCCGCAGTGTTTTAACAATGTTAAGACACTGCGGGGCTGGGATTCATGGTCATCGCGAACCGCACCGGCCGACATTACATGATGCCAGAAGATGGGCAGCGCTAACGGCGCTAGGCCAGGGGATAACACGACAGCGCAGACTCCTGTACAGCAAATAACAACGCTCGGGAGGCTGCACCCAGCACCAAGGTGGGATTCTTGACACCTGTGCTGCGTCTCATTACAAAGGGAACTCTCGCCTCCATTACACAGTTTGACTGTATAAAGGGCTAAATGTTATACGTGTTCCATTCAGCGTGTGCAAGGAGAAAAATTACAAGAGCAACCTTTGACTTGCGCAGCACTGCTGCTGCATAAGCTGTGGCTCTTCTACTTTGTAACCCCTGAGGGGGGGTTAAAGGTGACTTTTGAAATCGGTTCAATTAGGCTTCGGCCTACACTCTGCTCCACCTGCAGAGCCCGGGCTCCAACAACGCTAGTTGCTGTCCGGAAGTGCTGGCTGCACAGAGCCAAACACCTCGCCAATGTGTCAGTGGGGTCCAGCACCGCCAGCTGTTCCCCTGCTGTGTAGCCGGCAACGTGTCCTGCAAAAGCCACGCAGACACAACACACCCAAAGCTGCCACCTGTGCAGGCTTCGGCCTACACTCCCCTCCCCCTGCTCCTCCTCCTCCTGCTCCTCCTCCTGCTGTCCCTGGGCTCTAACACACCGCCAGTTTTTGCCCAGATGTGCTAGCTGCACAGAGAAAAACACCAGCCAATGTGTCAGTGGGGTCCAGCACCGCCAGCTGTTCCCCTGCTGTGCAGCCGGCAACGTGTCCTGCAAAAGCCACGCAGACACAAGAACTGAAATTGAAGGGAACCTGTCCCCCCTCCCCCAGGCGTTTTTACGTTATCCAGCCACCTTGTACAGCGGTAATGCTGCATGTGTGCAAGGTGGCTCAGAAACGTATTCTCCTCGCACATGTGGAACTGAAAACACGTCTGCAATGTGTCCTCTGTGTGACCATTTAACCGTCCCGGTGGTGTGACTTTCCTTTGTAATGACACGCTGCAACCCCCTTGGTAGCGCTGCCCGTCTTCTGGCATCATTGTTTGGCTGGCTGCGCCTCTGCGGCCGCCCTGACCCACACAACGCCCCTCGGTGTCTTAATTATTGGGACTGCGAGGGTGTGATTGATGGGCAGGATCAGTGCATCAGTTCGCCTGTCCCTCCTCTCCTTCCGCCTTCTTCGGACTGTGCGGCTTCATGGCCGTGGCATGCGATAAGGGATCAGATGACGCCGCACAGTCTGAAGCGGGTGTAAGGACCCGAGTGTGAGAGGCGAACATATGTGCTGCGCCAGGCCCTGAATCCCAGCCCCGCAGTGTTTTAACAATGTTAAGACACTGCGGGGCTGGGATTCATGGTCATCGCGAACCGCACCGGCCGACATTACATGATGCCAGAACATGGGCAGCGCTAACGGCGCTAGGCCAGGGGATAACACGACAGCGCAGACTCCTGTACAGCAAATAACAACGCTCGGGAGGCTGCACCCAGCACCAAGGTGGGATTCTTGACACCTGTGCTGCGTCTCATTACAAAGGGAACTCTCGCCTCCATTACACAGTTTGACTGTATAAAGGGCTAAATGTTATACGTGTTTCATTCAGCGTGTGCAAGGAGCGAAATTAAAAGAGCAACCTTTGACTTGTGCAGCACTACTGCTGCATAAGCTGTGGCTCTTCTACTTTCTAACCCCTGAGGGGGGGTTAAAGGTTACCTTTGAAATTGGTTCAAGTAGGCTTCGGCCTACACTCTGCTCCCCCTGCAGAGCCCGGGCTACAACACCGCTCGTTGCTGTCCGGAAGTGCTGGCTGCACAGAGCCAAACACCTCGCCAATGTGTCAGTGGGGTCCAGCACCGCCAGCTGTTCCCCTGCTGTGCAGCCGGCAACGTGTCCTGCAAAAGCCACGCAGACACTTGCTCTTGTACCTTCTGCTCCCCATCCTGGTTCCAGTACCGTCAGCTGGTTCCGGGCAGAGCCTTTGGCTTAGGTGCCTCCCTCTGGGTATCCGAGTTCCACCAACGTCAGGTGGTCCTTGGTAGTGCTTTCAGGCACGGGTACCTCCTGCTTAGTAACCGGGTTCCAGTAACGTCAGCTGGTCCTCGGTAGTTCCATTGGCTCTTGGACCTTCGGCTACCCATCCGGGTTCCAGCACCGTCAGTTGGTTCTCGGCAGTGTCTTTTGCTCTTGTACCTTCTGCTCCCCATCCTGGTTCCAGTACCGTCAGCTGGTTCCGGGCAGAGCCTTTGGCTTAGGTGCCTCCCTCTGGGTATCCGAGTTCCACCAACGTCAGGTGGTCCTTGGTAGTGCTTTCAGGCACGGGTACCTCCTGCTTAGTAACCGGGTTCCAGTAACGTCAGCTGGTCCTCGGTAGTTCCATTGGCTCTTGGACCTTCGGGTAGCCATCCGAGTTCCAGTTCCATCAGCTGGTTCTCGGCATTTTCTCAGCCTTCTTGTACCTTCTGCTACATTTCCAAGTTCAAGAGACTAAACACGATGACCCGGAAGAACACCCCTAAGATGACGACGACACCAGAGACGACAACCACCGTGATGACGACGACCCTGGAGACGATGACCCTGAAGACCACCCCGATGACGACGACCCCGGAGACCACCCCGATGACGACGACCCCGGAGACGACGACCCTGGAGACGACGACGACCTGGAAGACCGAGAAGCAGAAGAACAAGAGGCTGCAGAACAAAGAGCAGAAGGACATTAAGCATAACACAAAATATCAGAGCAAAAAAATATTATGTAAATTATAAGCAGAAGAAGACTAAGCAGTGTATGGGGGTGAGTCCGTTCCTCCTCGTGGTGCCCCTGGATAAAGCCTGATGCTGCAGGCCAAACTGAACGCGGACAAATGTAACTGGTTTGTGACAGGCAGAACGGAAGGTGTAATCTTCAAACTTTTATAGATAACAACTACGGGAATGCCTGTCACAAATAAGAATATGATGAAGAAGTTGAATATGATGAAGATAATAGTAAAATAAAAAGAATATGAACAATGTAACCCAAAAAATAATAGGTAGAAGATGAAGAAGAAGATGAATAAGGTGAAGAAGTTGATGTCAAAGAAGCTGATGATGAGGATAATTAAGAAGAAAGCGTGGGAGAAGTAAAAAAGAAGGTGAAGGGCGTGGAAGTAGTGAAACATCAATATCTGACATAAAAAAAAAAAAAAAAAACATAGTCAAATTCTTTCTAACGCCGAACTTCATAAAAAAAAATTAAAAATCCTGCTATTCTATTACATTGGGCTAAACCTCTGTCCCTTTAATATCTCCGCCACGTCCCCCAATACATCCTACATTATTCTTAGTTGTTTTCCTTCATGTAGAATGAACCTACAAGTTTATAAAGGGTTTATTTTAATTCCGATATTTTCGTCCCATTGACTTGCATTGGGATCGGGTATCGGTATCGGATTGGATCCGATATTTTGACGGTATCGGCCGATACTTTCCGATACCGATACTTTCCGATATCGGAAAGTATCGCTCAACACTAGTTGTGTCCCAACACAGAGAGCAGATTGGAAGCATAAGGGCACATTCACACATATGAGTGAACAGTCAGTGTTTGGGTAATGCTGAATGATGATGACCATCACTCTGCAATGTATAAAAAATACAGTAGACATATCTGTACACAGTTTTCTAGTTAGTTAGTGTGATTGAGAATAATCTAGTTAGTTAGTGTGATTGAGAAGAATGAGAGTGTGGAAAAGGCAAAAAGGAGTGGTAATTGTTGGTGTTTGAACCAATGCTATATGGTCACCGAGGTCTTTTTAAGTAAGCCTATGCACAGTAATAACCTCAATAAAGTCTATATATCCAGTTTCATATATCACCTTATTTGAATGCTAGAAAACGCTGTATATTAGTTCTATACATAACACCAGGGGCATAATGATCGTGATCACCATAGGATGCAATGGTGAATGGAACCATGTTAGAAAGGGGTCCATTGTTGTCAGTGACTATTTCAGCTCAAAGTGCATCCAAGAATGTACATTCAGCTGAAATGCATTGCGGTGCAGAGATCCGCCTGTGTTGTGAATTCTGCTTTTGTGCTCCCTCCGGTGGCTGTAGGTGGTAATGCAGTTGCCCCTGAGTTGCAGTCCTGGTCAGGTGTATCTGCTGATTGCAGTTCTGACTGGGGTATTTAGGCGTGCAGGATTCATTAGTCCTTGCCAGTTGTCCATGGTTGTTGGGAGGTTTTGGTCCTGGTTTGGTTCCTTCTGCCTTCTGCCAAATCAGCAAAGATTAGTGTCTGGTTTTGTTTCTGTGGCAAACATGCTGTGTGCTTAATAATTCTGTGCTATTCAGTGTTTTTTTGTCCAGCTTAGATTGTGTCAGTATTTTCGCAGTCTTGTTGGATTCTCTGGAGTGGCAGATATAAATTCCATGTCTTTAGTTAGATTGTGGAACTTTTTGTATTATCTGCTGTGGATATTTTTGGAAGGGTTATAATACTGACCACATAGTATTCTGTCCTATCTTTCCCTATTTAGCTAGAGTGGCCTCTTTTGCTGAATCCTGTTTTCTGCCTGCGTGTGTCTTTCCTCTCCTACTCACAGTCAATATTCGTGGGGTGCTGCCTATCCTTTGGGGTTCTGCTCTGAGGCAAGGTAGTATTCCTATTTCTTTCTATAGGGGTATTTAGTCCTCCGGCTGTGTCGAGGTGTCTAGGGTTTGTTAGGCACATCCCACGGCTACTTCTAGTTGCGGTGTTAGTTCAGGTTTTGCGGTCAGTACAGTTTCCACCTACTCCAGAGAAAGTTCATGCGGCTCCAAAGTCACCGGATCATAACACGCCTGGTCCCTACACTGCAATGCACACCACTGGCCAATCAGAGGCTGGCAGATAACATGGGCATTCCAGTCTCAGGCTGAATAAAGCAGTGACATGCATCGCTTCCAGTTTTCTGGAATAAGCTGCCAGTCTCTGTGCAGGCTATAGTAGAGAATGCTGAGCGTCATGTGCGTGGGATAAGGTGAGAATAATTTTTTTTTTTTAAAAAATGCATCTGATAACAGCAGCAGAACATTATAACAAGATGGGCCTAGGAATGGGAACATTATCCCAATTATATACCATAATGCTGGAAAGGAACTGGATTGTGGATATTATACCAGGAGGTGGGACATTAAATCAGGAAAGGTACAAGGATGGGGGACATTAATTCTGGAATGTTCCAAGATGGAAGACATATTATTGGAATGGGCCAGGATGGGGTACATTATTACCAGAAAGAGCCTTGTGTGAATAGCATAATACCAGGAAGAGGCTCGGGATGGGGGATATTATTACAGGATGGGGAACATTATTATAATGTGGGGCGGTAGCACATGTATTAATAGGTTTTACAATGCTACAAGGGCCCATACCTCTGACCAACATACAACTTGGAGCCCAGGTCCAGATTTTGCAATTAGCCTCTAGTTTTGCCACTGCATAAAACTTGAATAGTGATATGCAACCTCTCTACGTGGAAAAATGGGACCTTTGTATAATTTTATGTGGTATATATTGTTATACCCTTAATTCGCTACATTAAGTTGTGTCTTGTTACCTACACCATTTAATTTACAATGTATATCCTGAATTTTCTTAATGCCTCTTAATAGTAGGTGATATCTAGACAACTTCAGGTTGTAGACCATTAGTTTGGAGTAGTTTGGAGTTAGAACTATAACACTTTTTTGCATTTTGATCTTATAAATAAAACTAGCTATTGAACCCGTTCTACGCCCGGGTGGCGAGCATTTATATTGGAATATGGTCTCCATCCTGGTATGTGCTGCTCCTATCCTGTCATGTGCTGCTCCACCGTGTCATGTGCTGCTCCATCCTGCGCCCCCATCCTGTCATGTGCTGCTCCACCGTGTCATGTGCTGCTCCATCCTGCGCCCCCATCCTGTCATGTGCTGCTCCACCGTGTCATGTGCTGCTCCATCCTGCATCCCCATCCTGTCATGTGCTGCTCCACCGTGTCATGTGCTGCTCCATCCTGCGCCCCCATCCTGTCATGTGCTGCTCCACCGTGTCATGTGCTGCTCCATCCTCATCCCCATCCTGTCATGTGCTCCCATCCTGCGCCCCCATCCTATCACGTGCTGCTCCATCCTGCGCCCCCATCAGTGCGGGCGGCTGTGCTGAGTGCGGGCGGCTGTGCTGAGTGCGGGCGGCTGTATGTGGCTGTGCTGAGTGCGGGCGGCTGTATGTGACGTGGCTGTGCTGGGTGCGGGCGGCTGTGCTGGGTGCGGCAGCTGTGGACGGCTGTGCTGGGTGCGGTGGCTGTGCTGGGTGCAGCGGCTGTGCTGGGTGCAGCGGCTGTGCGTGGCTGTAGGCGGCTGTGCGTGGCTGTGGGCGGCTGTGCTGGGTGCGGCGGCTGTGCTGGGTGCGGTGGCTGTGCTGGGTGCGGCGGCTGTCCGTGGCTGTAGGCGGCTGTGCGTGGCTGTGCTGGGTGCGGAGGCTGTGCATGGCTGTGGCGGCTGTGCGTGGCTGTGCTGGGTGCGGCGGCTGTGCTGGGTGCGGCGGATGTGCTGGGTGCGGCGGATGTGGGTGGCTGTGCTGGGTGCAGCAGTTGTGCGTGGCTGTGGGCGGCTGTGCTGGGTGCGGCGGCTGTGGGCGGCTGTGCATGGCTGTGCTGGGTGCGGCGGCTGTGCGTGGCTGTGGGCGGCTGTGCGTGGCTGTGGGCGGCTGTGCTGGGTGCGGCGGCTGTGCTGGGTGCGGCGGCTGTCCGTGGCTGTGGGCGGCTGTGCGTGGCTGTGGGAGGCTGTGCGTGGCTGTAGGCGGCTGTGCGTGGCTGTGGCGGCTGTGCATGGCTGTGCTGGGTGCGGCGGATGTGCTGGGTGCGGCGGCTGTGCTGGGTGTGGCGGCTGTGGGTGGCTGTGCTGGGTGCGGCGGCTGTGCGTGGCTGTGGGCTGTGCGTGGCTGTGGGCGGCTGTGCTGGGTGCGGCGGCTGTGGTCGGCTGTGCTGGGTGCGGCGGCTGTGCGTGGCTATGGGTGGCTGTGGGCGGCTGTGCTGGGTGCGGCGGCTGTGCGTGGCTGTGGTCGGCTGTGCTGGGTGCGGCTGTGCGTGGCTGTGGGCGGCTGTGCTGGGTGCGGCGGCTGTGGTCGGCTGTGCTGGGTGCGGCGGCTGTGCGTGGCTGTGCTGGGTGCGGCGGCTGTGCGTGGCTGTGGTCGGCTGTGCTGGGTGCGGCGGCTGTGCGTGGCTATGGGTGGCTGTGCGTGGCTGTGGGCAGCTGTGCTGGGTGCGGCGGCTGTGCATGGCTGTGGGCGCCTGTGCGTGGCTGTGGGCGGCTATGGTCGGCTGTGCTGGGTGCGGCGGCTGTGCGTTGCTGTGGGCGGCTGTGCGTGGCTGTGCTGGGCGCGGCGGCTGTGCTGGGTGCGGCCATTTTCTTGGTCCTGCTCCCGGAGTCGGCGCCTGCGCAGTCCGCGCTTTCCGGCGCCATTTTCTTGAAGACACTGCAATGTGTCTTCAAGAAAATGGCGCCGGAAAGCGCGGACTGCGCAGGCGCCGATTCCGGGAGCAGGGGGACAGTCACGGCCCGGTGCGGCGGCTGTCCGTGGCTGTAGGCGGCTGTGCGTGGCTGTGCTGGGTGCGGAGGCTGTGCATGGCTGTGGCGGCTGTGCGTGGCTGTGCTGGGTGCGGCGGCTGTGCTGGGTGCGGCGGATGTGCTGGGTGCGGCGGATGTGGGTGGCTGTGCTGGGTGCAGCAGTTGTGCGTGGCTGTGGGCGGCTGTGCTGGGTGCGGCGGCTGTGGGCGGCTGTGCGTGGCTGTGCTGGGTGCGGCGGCTGTGCGTGGCTGTGGGCGGCTGTGCGTGGCTGTGGGCGGCTGTGCTGGGTGCGGCGGCTGTGCTGGGTGCGGCGGCTGTCCGTGGCTGTGGGCGGCTGTGCGTGGCTGTGGGAGGCTGTGCGTGGCTGTAGGCGGCTGTGCGTGGCTGTGGCGGCTGTGCATGGCTGTGCTGGGTGCGGCGGATGTGCTGGGTGCGGCGGCTGTGCTGGGTGTGGCGGCTGTGGGTGGCTGTGCTGGGTGCGGCGGCTGTGCGTGGCTGTGGGCTGTGCGTGGCTGTGGGCGGCTGTGCTGGGTGTGGCGGCTGTGGTTGGCTGTGCTGGGTGCGGCGGCTGTGCGTGGCTATGGGTGGCTGTGGGCGGCTGTGCTGGGTGCGGCGGCTGTGCGTGGCTGTGGTCGGCTGTGCTGGGTGCGGCTGTGCGTGGCTGTGGGCGGCTGTGCTGGGTGCGGCGGCTGTGGTCGGCTGTGCTGGGTGCGGCGGCTGTGCGTGGCTGTGCTGGGTGCGGCGGCTGTGCGTGGCTGTGGTCGGCTGTGCTGGGTGCGGCGGCTGTGCGTGGCTATGGGTGGCTGTGCGTGGCTGTGGGCAGCTGTGCTGGGTGCGGCGGCTGTGCGTGGCTGTGGGCGCCTGTGCGTGGCTGTGGGCGGCTATGGTCGGCTGTGCTGGGTGCGGCGGCTGTGCGTTGCTGTGGGCGGCTGTGCGTGGCTGTGCTGGGCGCGGCGGCTGTGCTGGGTGCGGCCATTTTCTTGGTCCTGCTCCCGGAGTCGGCGCCTGCGCAGTCCGCGCTATCCGGCGCCATTTTCTTGAAGACACTGCAATGTGTCTTCAAGAAAATGGCGCCGGAAAGCGCGGACTGCGCAGGCGCCGATTCCGGGAGCAGGGGGACAGTCACGGCCCAGAAGCGCGTCGGTGGAACGGGTCAGGTAAGTATACTCACCCTCCGCCTCCTGGCTCGTCCCTGCTTGTCCGGTGGAGATCGCGGTGTGCGTTCAGCGCTTACGCATACCGCGATCTCCTGGGAGCGTCGCTCTGTGCGGTCCAGACTGCGCCGGCGCTTGCGCTTGCGCAGTCTATAGAGGCTTCGGACAGAGTGACGCTCCCAGCGTTATATTATAGATATATCCAAATTATTTAGAACAGCAAAACTTTAATAGGGATGTCGACATATAGGCTTCTTTTCTGAATGTTAAAAATAAAATGTAAAGTGACTAAGAATACACAAAACGGAAAATCATGTGACAAGGATGCAGCATTTATAGAGTTATATGCATTATTTACAGTAGATATAAGGATCTTGGGTTAAGCTTTGTACAGTCCTGATTACAGAGAATAATTTTATTATTTGCTTTTTAGGTATCGGCCGATATTCGCTGTATCGGAATTCCGATACCGAGTTCCGATATTTTTGCGTTATCAGAAATCGGAATTGGGATCCATATTCATGTAAAAAATAAAGAATAAAAATAAAAAATATGGATTTACTCACCCACCGACGGCCCCTGGCTCTCAGCGGTGCAACCGGCAGCCTCCGTTCCTAAGAATGCAGTGAGTGTAGGACCTGCGATGACGTCACGGTCTTGTGATTGGTCGCGTGACCGCTCATGTGACCGCTCACTTGACCGCGACGTCATCGGAAGTCCTTCACTCTGCATTCTTATGAACGGTGGCAGACGCTTGCAGCGGTGACAGCCAGGGGCCATCCAAGGGTGAGTATATCCATATTTTTTATTTTTATTCTTTATTTTTTACATGAATATGGATCCTCTCCTTCACACCCTGGGAACCATCCAGGATCGCTCCCTATTACGTTCCGATATTTGTGTCCCATTGACTTGTATTGGTATCGGGTATCGGTATCGGCGATATCCGATATTTTTTGGATATCGGCCGATCCAATCCGATACCGATACTTTCAAATATCAGAAGGTATCGCTGAATACTATTGGTGGGTTTACAAATTGCATTTAAACTCTGGTAAACTTCTTGACCTTGCATTGAAAATAGGAAGCCAAACTAGTTCTGATTGCTTGAATAACACCCAAATATTGCCTCTTGTCATAGAAAGCAGTTTGCAGAATAATGCCACTTGGTTATACTGCATTAGTTCATGCCACTAAAATGATTTAATTTGCTATATTAAATTCAAGTTGCAGTGTGAATAAATGTTTACTATTTGCCAATTGTATATTGTTTTATGTACTGAATATTTAACTTTTTTTATTCACATAAATAAAATTGAAAGAAATTATGTCATCTTAGAAAAGACTTAAGGGTACTTGACTCCTTCTCAGAATGTTAGTCACAGCACGCATAAGCTGTTAGAAAGTACATTCCATGCGGGGATGAACATATTTGTGTAGCAAGCAGCCCTTGGTGTCAGAAGGGCCCTGCTCTTCATCCAAATATAAATCTAATTGCAATACATTTACAAGATTCTTCAAAAATTCAGAACACAGATGGAACATTATGTCTTTACAATATCTAATTAAAAATGAATGGTATGCATCTCAAGTATTTCTGCTGTCTTAACCATTTTATAACTAAGACAACAAGAGAGAAACTAATGACATATGTTTTCTATTTCCACATTTGACTTTTGATTTGTTCTATGAATTTTTTTTGCTCATTCCTAAAAAAAAATCATATTATTTTCCTATTTTTGAGAATATTTAAAAGGATTTTCCAGTACTTTTACATTGAAGATCCTTTGAATAGTTTATCAATATTAATTAGAGATGAGCGGATTAAACGGTAGCGGATCGAGTCAAGTCAAATATTCTGAAATCAGCAGTTTCATGCGAATTCAAACATTTTGAGATAAAATTCATGGTTTGCAAAAAAATAAACTTTCCCAGAACTTTTTCCCACACTGCTGAAGCATCATGTAATGGGCTAACTTCATCTGTGTTGCCATGTGGGCATCCCCATAAAGCCCTACAGCTATAGCATCTAACGAATTATCATATCTTGTGCAGTGGTGGTCAGAGCCTGGGCCCTCTGGAGTCACTGATTCCTAGTGGAGCTCATGTAGTACGGAAGAATAATTTTCCATCTCCACAATCATTGTGTAAGTCTTTTTCTCTTGTAGGATAAAAGCTCTTATGGTAAACAAGATCCTCTGTTTTTCTTGTATAGCATAAGCTCTTACAGTCATTCAGATGCTCTTGGTCTCTGTAGAGTTTAAACTGTTCACCAGGGTCCTCTCTCGCCTGTAAAGCATAAGCTCTTGGGGCCAGAAGGGTCCTTTCTCTTGTAGAACGTAAGATATTATGAGGAAGCAGGGTCCTTTCTCTCTCTTGCTTGTAGTGTGTAAGCTCTTATGGTCATTGGGAATTTCTCACTCACTCTCTCCTCTCCCCAGGTGTAATTTCTGAGAAAAAATAAGGGATTTCCTCTTTTGAAACTCAAGCAAATTTATTTGTCATAAAACAAATTTTTGAAGAAAATTCAACTAAGTCTACAAATTCAAATTTCCAAGGATTCATCCATATCTAGTAGTGATACATGAAACTGAACTTTCTCATACCCCAAAACATAGTAGACACAGATTATATTCCCTTTGTCCCAGCCCCCACTTTTCCTGCCAAATAACTCCACTCTGGACTTGTCTACATTCCGACTGTCTTTCAACATATTTGATGACTAGTGCTAACTAAGTCATGATGATATGAGGTCTAGTCATTACTGGAGGCACCAAAGCGCATGTACGTCTTTTAGTCAGGCTCAAAACCAGACCAGAGAGCATCAAATAGCAGTACAAAAAATGAGGGGAGTACAATTTATTATTTTTCTAATCCTTCCTTTCCCCTTTAAATCAAGCAGAGTGAATTTAAAAATTTTAAGCAAAGTTGATTTATTTGCTGAGTTATTTATATAACATTAGTGGAGTTTTATTAGGGCCTCTGATCAAGGTCGCTTCTGCAATATGGAAAAATGAGCATCTCGCCTCAGGCAGTGGTGTGAGCTGTCACGCAGGAGGTCACATTTTGCTGTCTCCCAGGAGTGGAACTTGGACGCTTCTCTATGATGGCTATTACACACATTATACACTGCCGGCTCGAGAACAGAGAGAACGCTGGTTCCTGATATCTGTATTCAATTATATTCACATCTTGCAGATGCAAATACAATTACAAACAAGATTGGTGTCAGCTCAGCAAAGGTTAAAGGTACCTTCACACGAAACGACTTTGTAACGATATCGCTAGCGATCCGTGACATTGCAGCGTCCTCGCTAGCGATATCGTTTCGTTTGGCACGCAGCAGCGATCAGGATCCTGCTGTGATGTCGCTGGTCGCTGAATAAAGTCCAGAACTTTATTTGGTCGTCCGATCGCCGTGTATCGTTGTGTTTGAAAGCAAAAGCAACGATACCAGCGATGTTTTACACTGGTAACCAGGGTAAACATCGGGTTACCAAGCGCAGGGCCGCGCTTAGTAACCCGATGTTTACCCTGGTTACCAGCGTAAAAGTAAAAAAAACAAACAGTACATGCTCACCTGCGCGTCCCCCAGCGTCTGCTTCCTGACACTGACTGAGCCCGGCCCTAAAGTGAAAGTGAAAGCACAGCGGTGACGTCACCGCTGTGCTGTTAGGGCCGGAGCTCAGTCAGTGTCAGGAAGCAGACGCTGGGGGACGCGCAGGTGAGCATGTACTGTTTGTTTTTTTTACTTTTACGCTGGTAACCAGGGTAAACATCGGGTTACTAAGTGTGGCCCTGCGCTTAGCAACCCGATGTTTACCCTGGTTACCCGGGGACCTCGGCATCGTTGGTCGCTGGAGAGCGGTCTGTGTGACAGCTCCCCAGCGATCAAACAGCGACGCTGCAGCGATCGGCATCGTTGTCGCTATCGCTGCAGCGTCGCTTCGTGTGAAGGTACCTTAAGTGTTTATCAGCACTCTCCTGCTTCCTGCCGGGTGTAAGTATAAGGGTGACATAATGTGAGAAGGAAGAAAAAATGTATGAGAGCAGCATGAGGTGCACACTATGGAGAATGGCACTTTGTGAGGAACAGTATGGAAAGGGACAGTTTTTTGGGGGGACAGTATGGAGAATGAGTTTTTTTATTTATTTATTTTGCTTGCTTATATTATGCGTGCTTACATAGTGCCATCATATTCCACAGCGCTTTATAGACTTTATCTTCACTGTTCCCACTGGGGCTCACAATGTAAATTTGCTATCATTGTGTCTTTGGAGTGGGAGAGGAAACTCACACAAGCATGAGAACATTTAAACTCCATGCAGATGTTGCTGTTGGTGGGATTTGAAGCAATGGCCCCTGAGCAGCAAAGAAACAGTGTTAGCCACTAAGCCACCATGCTTCTGATAGTTGGAGGGTGACAATATGGTAAGGAGGCAGCTTATGGGGTACAGTATGGAGTGTTGTATCATGTGGGGAACAATATAGAAAGGGACAATTTGTGGGTGACATTATGGAGAGGGACAGCTTAAGTGGAACAGTAGAGAGAGAGCATTATGTTTAGGGAAGCCTGTAGAGGACAGAAAGGAGATGGACACTTTGTGGGTGACAGTATAGAGAGGGGGGAAGCTTGTGGGGCACTCTATTGTGAGGGGCAGCTTGTGGAGGACAGTATGGAGAGTGGAATCTTGTAGGGAAAGTATTTATATGGATGATTGTCAGTGACAGCATGGAGATGGGCAGCTTGTGGGAATCAGTATGCAGAGGGCTAGCATGTTAGTAACAGTATGGAGAGGGGTCAGCATGTAGGAGATAGTGTTGCAGCTATAGTTCATAATTGCTGACAGTGCATACAATTCATAAGGGAAATGTTTATAGCCAATAAGAGCTGACATTTATAACTAATAAGGTTGAACAGTGTGATGATTATAGTTCATAAAGGGAGACAATGTGGCGGTCATAGCTCTTAAGGGAAGATAGTGTGGAGGACATAGCACAAAAGATGACAATATGCTGCTTAAAGTTCATAAGGGTGAACAGTGTAATGTCCAGTTCAGAATTGCCTATGGTGTGGAGGCAAACGATCTCCATCAAACCTCAGTGAGCTCGAGCTGTTTGCCACATAAGAATGTGCAAAAATTTCAGTCTCTCGATGTACATAACTGATAGAGACATACCCCAAGCGACTTGCAGCTGTAATCGCAGCAAAATGTGGCGCAACAAAGTATTAAGTTACAGGGGCCGAATAATATTGCACCCTCCACTTTTCAGTTTTTAAATTTCCACAAAAATTTAAAACAACCAATACATTTCGTTCAACTTCACAATTGTTTTCCACTTGTTGTTGATTCTTCACCAAAAATTTACATTTGGTATCTTTATGTTTGAAGCATGATATGTGGGAAAAGGTTGAAAAGTTCCAGGGGGCGGAATACTTTCGCAAGGCACTGTATATAGGCACATGGTAGTACTCATCTTTGAGATCTAATACCACCAGAAAACAATTTTTAAAGAGTAGCTTTATTGCCAACCTTATGAATTAAATTTTAAAGGGGTGCACTTTTAGGACCTTGTTTAGACCCTTCAAATGTATAATGGTCCTAAAGTAACCATCTGGCTTTCTAATCATAGATAGTGGGGAATAGAACCCCCTTTCCCTTTCTGACAAGGGAACCTCCACCAGGCAGCCTTGTGCAACAGTTCTAGGACTTCTGCTTCCACGGCCTGTTTCACAGAGGCAGATAGAGAGAGAGTTATCATGAACCTGTCCCTTGGAACTTAAAGAAACTCCACCCTCAGCCCAGATGTTATTAGGCTATGGATCCAGTCACTACTCATTATTTTTCTCCAGGCTGGGTAGAAAGCCCACAGCCCCCCCCCCCAACCTGGACCGGCACTCATTGATGTGGTTTCCCATGATCGTGGGAGAGGATTCCAAACATGAAGCTCCTACCTTTCCTCCTTCTGTTATCCCACTTGACCCAATCTCTGGAGGGCTTTCCATGGATGAATCTTCTCTTGTTGAAGGGACATCTGTAGGAGGGAACTGACAGGCTAGGGAACCTTTTCCTGTCATCCTCTGCTTTCTCCAAGAGCTCACCTAAGACTGGCCCAAACAGGGCAATGAGGACCTCCTAGACATCTTAGCCACTGCCACATCCAGCTTTGGGGCTTTATCCCAGGACAATGAGGCAAGCTCCTCAAAAAATATCTCTCTTCCACTCTTGATGTATGAGAGAGTGGATCCTGTCATTTAAGGGTTTTAGTGTCGCTGGGGTATCATAGCAGACAGGCGCTTTACCCTGTCAGCAGAGAATTCTGACAGGCTCAGTTTGATAAAAATGAACAACGCCTGGATTAGCCTCCATTTTTCCACACAACCAAATAACAGCAGCACATAAAGTGTTTTTAATGTTCAATATTTGAATGTGGCCCTCATTTTGTCATTTTCAATGGTGTATGGATGACCCTCCATTTAATCTTAAATAGGCCAGACATCTATTTTCAGTAGGTCAAGAGACATAGGCTATTGTTTGAACAATGACTATTGAATTTGTGTTTTTTCTTCGGTGGATCAAGAGTTAAAAGCTGCTGTTTATATGAGATTGAGCGTGGACTCTTCTTGTTGGTTGAATTGATGCTTACTGCAGTTTATTGTGTGCAATCTTTGGAATACAGGGACGCAGGGTCATTGAACAATTAATGTTTACCAACATGTTGATTTCTTTTCCCACACTGCTGAAGCATCATGTAATGGGCTAACTTAATCTGTGTTGCCATGTGGGCATCCCCATAAAGCCCTACAGCTATAGCATCTAACGAATTATAATATCTTGTGCAGTGGTGGTCAGAACCTGGGCCCTCTGGAGTCACTGATTCCTAGTGGAGCTCATGTAGTACGGAAGAATAATTTTCCATCTCCACAATCATTGTGTAAGTCTTTTTCTCTTGTAGGATAAAAGCTCTTATGGTAAACAAGATCCTCTGTTTTTCTTGTATAGCATAAGCTCTTACGGTCATTCGGATGCTCTTGGTCTCTGTAGAGTTTAAACTGTTCACCAGGGTCCTCTCTCGCCTGTAAAGCATAAGCTCTTGGGGCCAGAAGGGTCCTTTCTCTTGTAGAACGTAAGATATTATGAGGAAGCAGGGTCCTTTCTCTCTCTTGCTTGTAGTGTGTAAGCTCTTATGGTCATTGGGAATCTCTAACTCACTCTCTCCTCTCCCCAGGTGTAATTTCTGAGAAAAAATAAGGGATTTCCTGTTTTGAAACTCAAGCAAATTTATTTGTCATAAAACAAATTTTTGAAGAAAATTCAACTAAGTCTACAAATTCAAATTTCCAAGGATTCATCCATATCTAGTAGTGATACATGAAACTGAACTTTCTCATACCCCAAAACATAGTAGACACAGATTATATTCCCTTTGTCCCAGCCCCCACTTTTCCTGCCAAATAACTCCACTCTGGACTTGTCTACATTCCGACTGTCTTTCAACATATTTGATGACTAGTGCTAACTAAGTCATGATGATATGAGGTCTAGTCATTACTGGAGGCACCAAAGCGCATGTACGTCTTTTAGTCAGGCTCAAAACCAGACCAGAGAGCATCAAATAGCAGTACAAAAAATGAGGGGAGTACAATTTATTATTTTTCTAATCCTTCCTTTCCCCTTTAAATCAAGCAGAGTGAATTTAAAAATTTTAAGCAAAGTTGATTTATTTGCTGAGTTATTTATATAACATTAGTGGAGTTTTATTAGGGCCTCTGATCAAGGTCGCTTCTGCAATATGGAAAAATGAGCATCTCGCCTCAGGCAGTGGTGTGAGCTGTCACGCAGGAGGTCACATTTTGCTGTCTCCCAGGAGTGGAACTTGGACGCTTCTCTATGATGGCTATTACACACATTATACACTGCCGGCTCGAGAACAGAGAGAACGCTGGTTCCTAATATCTGTATTCAATTATATTCACATCTTGCAGATGCAAATACAATTACAAACAAGATTGGTGTCAGCTCAGCAAAGGTTAAAGGTACCTTCACACGAAACGACTTTGTAACGATATCGCTAGCGATCCGTGACATTGCAGCGTCCTCGCTAGCGATATCGTTTCGTTTGGCACGCAGCAGCGATCAGGATCCTGCTGTGATGTCGCTGGTCGCTGAATAAAGTCCAGAACTTTATTTGGTCGTCCGATCGCCGTGTATCGTTGTGTTTGAAAGCAAAAGCAACGATACCAGCGATGTTTTACACTGGTAACCAGGGTAAACATCGGGTTACCAAGCGCAGGGCCGCGCTTAGTAACCCGATGTTTACCCTGGTTACCAGCGTAAAAGTAAAAAAAACAAACAGTACATGCTCACCTGCGCGTCCCCCAGCGTCTGCTTCCTGACACTGACTGAGCCCGGCCCTAAAGTGAAAGTGAAAGCACAGCGGTGACGTCACCGCTGTGCTGTTAGGGCCGGAGCTCAGTCAGTGTCAGGAAGCAGACGCTGGGGGACGCGCAGGTGAGCATGTACTGTTTGTTTTTTTTACTTTTACGCTGGTAACCAGGGTAAACATCGGGTTACTAAGCGTGGCCCTGCGCTTAGCAACCCGATGTTTACCCTGGTTACCCGGGGACCTCGGCATCGTTGGTCGCTGGAGAGCGGTCTGTGTGACAGCTCCCCAGCGATCAAACAGCGACGCTGCAGCGATCGGCATCGTTGTCGCTATCGCTGCAGCGTCGCTTCGTGTGAAGGTACCTTAAGTGTTTATCAGCACTCTCCTGCTTCCTGCCGGGTGTAAGTATAAGGGTGACATAATGTGAGAAGGAAGAAAAAATGTATGAGAGCAGCATGAGGTGCACACTATGGAGAATGGCACTTTGTGAGGAACAGTATGGAAAGGGACAGTTTTTTGGGGGGACAGTATGGAGAATGAGTTTTTTTATTTATTTATTTTGCTTGCTTATATTATGCGTGCTTACATAGTGCCATCATATTCCACAGCGCTTTATAGACTTTATCTTCACTGTTCCCACTGGGGCTCACAATGTAAATTTGCTATCATTGTGTCTTTGGAGTGGGAGAGGAAACTCACACAAGCATGAGAACATTTAAACTCCATGCAGATGTTGCTGTTGGTGGGATTTGAAGCAATGGCCCCTGAGCAGCAAAGAAACAGTGTTAACCACTAAGCCACCATGCTTCTGATAGTTGGAGGGTGACAATATGGTAAGGAGGCAGCTTATGGGGTACAGTATGGAGTGTTGTATCATGTGGGGAACAATATAGAAAGGGACAATTTGTGGGTGACATTATGGAGAGGGACAGCTTAAGTGGAACAGTAGAGAGAGAGCATTATGTTTAGGGAAGCCTGTAGAGGACAGAAAGGAGATGGACACTTTGTGGGTGACAGTATAGAGAGGGGGGAAGCTTGTGGGGCACTCTATTGTGAGGGGCAGCTTGTGGAGGACAGTATGGAGAGTGGAATCTTGTAGGGAAAGTATTTATATGGATGATTGTCAGTGACAGCATGGAGATGGGCAGCTTGTGGGAATCAGTATGCAGAGGGCTAGCATGTTAGTAACAGTATGGAGAGGGGTCAGCATGTAGGAGATAGTGTTGCAGCTATAGTTCATAATTGCTGACAGTGCATACAATTCATAAGGGGAATGTTTATAGCCAATAAGAGCTGACATTTATAACTAATAAGGTTGAACAGTGTGATGATTATAGTTCATAAAGGGAGACAATGTGGCGGTCATAGCTCTTAAGGGAAGATAGTGTGGAGGACATAGCACAAAAGATGACAATATGCTGCTTAAAGTTCATAAGGGTGAACAGTGTAATGTCCAGTTCAGAATTGCCTATGGTGTGGAGGCAAACGATCTCCATCAAACCTCAGTGAGCTCGAGCTGTTTGCCACATAAGAATGTGCAAAAATTTCAGTCTCTCGATGTACATAACTGATAGAGACATACCCCAAGCGACTTGCAGCTGTAATCGCAGCAAAATGTGGCGCAACAAAGTATTAAGTTACAGGGGCCGAATAATATTGCACCCTCCACTTTTCAGTTTTTAAATTTCCACAAAAATTTAAAACAACCAATACATTTCGTTCAACTTCACAATTGTTTTCCACTTGTTGTTGATTCTTCACCAAAAATTTACATTTGGTATCTTTATGTTTGAAGCATGATATGTGGGAAAAGGTTGAAAAGTTCCAGGGGGCGGAATACTTTCGCAAGGCACTGTATATAGGCACATGGTAGTACTCATCTTTGAGATCTAATACCACCAGAAAACAATTTTTAAAGAGTAGCTTTATTGCCAACCTTATGAATTAAATTTTAAAGGGGTGCACTTTTAGGACCTTGTTTAGACCCTTCAAATGTATAATGGTCCTAAAGTAACCATCTGGCTTTCTAATCATAGATAGTGGGGAATAGAACCCCCTTTCCCTTTCTGACAAGGGAACCTCCACCAGGCAGCCTTGTGCAACAGTTCTAGGACTTCTGCTTCCACGGCCTGTTTCACAGAGGCAGATAGAGAGAGAGTTATCATGAACCTGTCCCTTGGAACTTAAAGAAACTCCACCCTCAGCCCAGATGTTATTAGGCTATGGATCCAGTCACTACTCATTATTTTTCTCCAGGCTGGGTAGAAAGCCCACAGCCCCCCCCCCACAACCTGGACCGGCACTCATTGATGTGGTTTCCCATGATCGTGGGAGAGGATTCCAAACATGAAGCTCCTACCTTTCCTCCTTCTGTTATCCCACTTGACCCAATCTCTGGAGGGCTTTCCATGGATGAATCTTCTCTTGTTGAAGGGACATCTGTAGGAGGGAACTGACAGGCTAGGGAACCTTTTCCTGTCATCCTCTGCTTTCTCCAAGAGCTCACCTAAGACTGGCCCAAACAGGGCAATGAGGACCTCCTAGACATCTTAGCCACTGCCACATCCAGCTTTGGGGCTTTATCCCAGGACAATGAGGCAAGCTCCTCAAAAAATATCTCTCTTCCACTCTTGATGTATGAGAGAGTGGATCCTGTCATTTAAGGGTTTTAGTGTCGCTGGGGTATCATAGCAGACAGGCGCTTTACCCTGTCAGCAGAGAATTCTGACAGGCTCAGTTTGATAAAAATGAACAACGCCTGGATTAGCCTCCATTTTTCCACACAACCAAATAACAGCAGCACATAAAGTGTTTTTAATGTTCAATATTTGAATGTGGCCCTCATTTTGTCATTTTCAATGGTGTATGGATGACCCTCCATTTAATCTTAAATAGGCCAGACATCTATTTTCAGTAGGTCAAGAGACATAGGCTATTGTTTGAACAATGACTATTGAATTTGTGTTTTTTCTTCGGTGGATCAAGAGTTAAAAGCTGCTGTTTATATGAGATTGAGCGTGGACTCTTCTTGTTGGTTGAATTGATGCTTACTGCAGTTTATTGTGTGCAATCTTTGGAATACAGGGACGCAGGGTCATTGAACAATTAATGTTTACCAACATGTTGATTTCTTATTGTACCAGGCCATGCAGTTTATTGACTTGCAAACATTGAAGGACAAACTATGCAGATTGACAAAATACTCAAACAATGAGAGATGAGCCCCTACCACCTTCCCACAATCCTGTGGAAAAATGCTTGAAAAAGAGCTATAAACCGTAAAAGGGATCTGCTTCTGTTTCCAGTGTGACTTGACAGAATAACAGCCAGGATACCATGACTCCATAAATAGAGATTCTTTACAGAACAGATTCCAGGACACCATGGCTCTATCAAGAGAGACACAGACTTGACATTCTGCAGAGTGCCAACCTAAGTGACCTCGGTACTAGCTTGGAGAATACAGATCTGCTCCATTGACTAGCACTGAACCCATGGAGATGTTAGAGGGAGCCAGGATTGGGACCCTCCTGTCATCTGACCCCATGGAGACATTTGGAGAAGTCATGTTGTGTCCCTTCGGTCACATGGCCACGTGCCTCAATGGATTGTCAGCTTCCTAAGCTTGCCCTTACCTTCTCTTTGTGGGGTGCCACAGGTGGGGTAGTCAGCCCTGGAAGCCCTCAAATTCACAGTTGCTCTAATTCCTGTGCATCAGTGGAAGAGTGAGACTCTGTAATTTTGTACCATCTTGGGTATTTTCTTTGGGCTGTTATATATGTTATTGTTTGATGGTTCAATAAAGTATTTCCACGCTGTTTTACTCTCATCCTGTGTTGCATGAGTAGTTTTCTGCCCATAGAAAGGAAAGTGGGTGCTCATTGGGATGAGCCCTGGTCCATGCAGTCTTGGGCAAGTAGACAAAAGCACCCACTGACTCAATGTATCTCCACACCTCCTTATCATTGTTTTCTGGCTTTGCACTATGCGCAAAACTTTTATGAGTGTAGAAGTACCACAACTACATTTTTTTACATTATTATGATGCTCTCCACTTGGTGCCTTCAAGGGTGTATGGATGACCAGGCTTGTAATTATTGGCAGGTTTTGTACTGTGTGCAGAGCCTTTATGCGTGTAGGAGTACCACTACTATGCTTTTTTCACAATATTTGAATGAGGCATTACAGTTGGTGGCTTCAATGGTGTATGGATGACCCAGCTTGTAATTTTTGGCAGCTCTTTGCACTTAACCCTGCTGTTTTATTCGTTTCCACTATACACTTGTACTGCTCCAGTCATTTTTGACCAGACCTATTAAAATGCTGTTTTAGCTACTTAAAGAAAAATTTTTTTTGAATACCTGTTGCATTATTATACTGTATGTGAACATTGTTGGTCATTATAAATAAAAAAATACGTAAAAAACTCAATTTTTTTTATTTATTTTGTGCTTATAAAGGTTACAAGGGCTTATTGAATTCTGCACAGAAATTACAAATTTGAGCTTAACTAACTAACTATAACAACTACTACTATAACAACTATAACTAACTGTAACTATAACTAAAATTAACTATAGTATAAAATTTAACTGCGTGCAAACATTTTGAAAAAAATAGTAATAGTAAATAGTAAAAATAATAAAAGAAACACTGTTGTGTCTTGAGTGAAATAAAACATGGAACTATGTACACCACCTCTTTTGCTGAGAATACCTTGTGGAAGCTCAGGCTTGTTTTTTCAACAAAGGAGTCTGATATATCCTGGACCTCTACAGTGGGGCAAAAAAGTATTTAGTCAGTCAGCAATAGTGCAAGTTCCACCACTTAAAAAGATGAGAGGCGTCTGTAATTTACATCATAGGTAGACCTCAACTATGGGAGACAAACTGAGACAAAAACATCCAGAAAATCACATTGTCTGTTTTTTTATCATTTTATTTGCATATTATGGTGGAAAATAAGTATTTGGTCAGAAACAAACAATCAAGATTTCTGGCTCTCACAGACCTGTAACTTCTTCTTTAAGAGTCTCCTCTTTCCTCCACTCATTACCTGTAGTAATGGCACCTGTTTAAACTTGTTATCAGTATAAAAAGACACCTGTGCACACCCTCAAACAGTCTGACTCCAAACTCCACTATGGTGAAGACCAAAGAGCTGTCAAAGGACACCAGAAACAAAATTGTAGCCCTGCACCAGGCTGGGAAGACTGAATCTGCAATAGCCAACCAGCTTGGAGTGAAGAAATCAACAGTGGGAGCAATAATTAGAAAATGGAAGACATTCAAGACCACTGATAATCTCCCTCGATCTGGGGCTCCACGCAAAATCCCACCCCGTGGGGTCAGAATGATCACAAGAACGGTGAGCAAAAATCCCAGAACCACGCGGGGGGACCTAGTGAATGAACTGCAGAGAGCTGGGACCAATGTAACAAGGCCTACCATAAGTAACACACTACGCCACCATGGACTCAGATCCTGCAGTGCCAGACGTGTCCCACTGCTTAAGCCAGTACATGTCCGGGCCTGTCTGAAGTTTGCTAGAGAGCATTTGGATGATCCAGAGGAGTTTTGGGAGAATGTCCTATGGTCTGATGAAACCAAACTGGAACTGTTTGGTAGAAACACAACTTGTCGTGTTTGGAGGAAAAAGAATACTGAGTTGCATCCATCAAACACCATACCTACTGTAAAGCATGGTGGTGGAAACATCATGCTTTGGGGCTGTTTCTCTGCAAAGGGGCCAGGACGACTGATCCGGGTACATGAAAGAATGAATGGGGCCATGTATCGTGAGATTTTGAGTGCAAACCTCCTTCCATCAGCAAGGGCATTGAAGATAAAACGTGGCTGGGTCTTTCAACATGACAATGATCCAAAGCACACCGCCAGGGCAATGAAGGAGTGGCTTCGTAAAAAGCATTTCAAGGTCCTGGAGTGGCCTAGCAAGTCTCCAGATCTCAACCCTATAGAAAACCTTTGGAGGGAGTTGAAAGTCCGTGTTGCCAAGCGAAAAGCCAAAAACATCACTGCTCTAGAGGAGATCTGCATGGAGGAATGGGCCAACATACCAACAACAGTGTGTGGCAACCTTGTGAAGACTTACAGAAAATGTTTGACCTCTGTCATTGCTAACAAAGGATGTATTACAAAGTATTGAGATGAAATTTTGTTTCTGACCAAATACTTATTTTCCACCATAATATGCAAATAAAATGATAAAAAAACAGACAATGTGATTTTCTGGATTTTTGTTTCTCAGTTTGTCTCCCATAGTTGAGGTCTACCTATGATGTAAATTACAGACGCCTCTCATCTTTTTAAGTAGTGGAACTTGCACTATTGCTGACTGACTAAATACTTTTTTGACCCACTGTATATGCCTCTCTTCCACACACCCCTGGTTTTACCATATGCTTTGTGTACTTAGTCCTGCCAATAAAGCTCATTTGCATTTGAATTTGAAATGGCTGGCTGAACTGCTTACTTACTGATAAGATAAGAAAGAGAGACACCAGACACCACCCCCTGGGCTACAAAACCACAAGGTCTGCTTTGCACAGAGAAACAGCACAAGGAAAATAAAAAAAGCAGGGTAAATAACATACAGAGAAAAATAATTGCACAGAAATGTACTGAAAGCCAATGCGTATGGGTTGTACAAACAGCATGTGTAAATCTGCACCTAAAGCAACTGTTTACTTCATAAACAATAGTAGGTGCAATAAGTAGTCTCAAAATAAATTATAACTCATTTGTTTTACTCAAAAAATGGCTGAAATAGCATAAAATGCTATTCAGTCATTTTTGACTGGGAACAGTACAAGTGTAAATAAAAATGTGGCGCAAAAACTAAACTAAAAAAAAGGTACCCTTAGAAAGAACCCCTCTAATTAGGAAAATAGAAGTAACCATAAGTTTCAGAACCGCATAATGAATTTTTAAAAAAATATCAAAGTTCAAAAACGGTAATTTTTGACCGAACAGAACAGCAGGGTTAAGCATAGCCTTCCTGAGTCTAGGAGTCTCACTACATGACAATTTGAAAATAATGTGTATGAGGCCCTCCTTTATGTCTAATGCAGTGTTTATCCGAGTCCCTCTTTCATCTAATTTTTGACAGTTATTGCTTGATTCATCAATTACACTGAAAGTTCCAATTTTTTAACTAAAAAAAAATAAAAATGTAATAAAAATTAATAAAAAAATTAAATTCGGTTTACTTAACCTTCCTCTAGTGCTAGGGTCGTGACCGACCCGTTTTAGGTCTTAAATGCATACAAATTCTATATACATTTGTTTATTGCATCAAGACTTTTTGACTTTTTCAGGAACTTATTTTAAAACAAAATACAATAAAATAAAACTATTTTACTAAATTGTAAAATGCTCTTATTAAAATTATAACATTTGTGTTGTTGGGGTCAATTTCGATGCAGGTCTAATATAAGAGTAAAAAAAACAATAATAAGTCCCAAAACTGAACTCATAAACACAATATAAACCAACAGCCCACAACCAACTCTACCTCCAACAACTTGAGTTAGGGACATGTCCAGGCATGTATGGCCAAATCAGCTTAGAGTTGGTACTTTGCAGAGTATACATCTCCAGTTTACACATGCAACAATGAGGAGAAGATTTGATGTAAGCCAAATTCTGGATTATATCTTAGATGATAATGAATCAGAGGACACACAGCAGCAAACTGATACAGATGAACAGGTTTCTGAGGAGGAAGATGATGTGGAGTATCAGCCGGAAGACACAGACAGTTCTGATCAGTCTGATGAGGAGGTCACTGGTGCTGAAGCTGCTACTGCTGAAAGATTCAAATCCAAAAGGGGCAAGATCAGTTGGAGCTCAGTACCTCCAGATGTACATGGCAGGGCAGATGCTGCAAATGTCATAAAAATGACCCCTGGGATCACAAGGTTTGCTGTGACAAGAGTAAGTGTCATCAAGACATGTTTTGATCTGTTTATGCCATTGTCATTAAAAAAAAGTCATTATTGCTATGACAATCCTTGAAGGAAAAAAAGTCTACAGCAACATGTGGAATGACCTTCATGATGATGTCCTGGATGCCTACATTTGTGTTCTTCTCCTTGCTGGAGTGTACAAATCCTGCAATGAGGCCACTGATAGTCTCTGGGACGCATCGACAGGCAGGAATATTTTCCGGGCAACAATGTCACTTCAAAAGTTTCAAATGATATCAAGAGTCCTCAGGTTTGACAACAGAGACACCAGAACAAAATCTGACAAACTTGCTCCCATCAGGGCTGTTTGGGAGAAATGGGTGCAGCTGATGTTCAACCCAGGGCCAGAGGTGACAATAGACGAACTATTACTAGTTGGCCCGTGCAAAATTTTTGCACATTGGTTGTCGGGGGCGCAGGCAATTTCAGAAAATCAAGCGAGAGACTGTATACAGGTCCTTCTCAAAAAATTAGCATATAGTGTTAAATTTCATTATTTACCATAATGTAATGATTACAATTAAACTTTCATATATTATAGATTCATTATCCACCAACTGAAATTTGTCAGGTCTTTTATTGTTTTAATACTGATGATTTTGGCATACAACTCCTGATAACCCAAAAAACCTGTCTCAATAAATTAGCATATTTCACCCGTCCAATCAAATAAAAGTGTTTTTTAATAACAAACAAAAAAACCATCAAATAATAATGTTCAGTTATGCACTCAATACTTGGTCGGGAATCCTTTGGCAGAAATGACTGCTTCAATGCGGCGTGGCATGGAGGCAATCAGCCTGTGACACTGCTGAGATGTTATGGAGGCCCAGGATGCTTCAATAGCGGCCTTAAGCTCATCCAGAGTGTTGGGTCTTGCGTCTCTCAACTTTCTCTTCACAATATCCCACAGATTCTCTATGGGGTTCAGGTCTGGAGAGTTGGCAGGCCAATTGAGCACAGTAATACCATGGTCAGTAAACCATTTACCAGTGGTTTTGGCACTGTGAGCAGGTGCCAGGTCGTGCTGAAAAATGAAATCTTCATCTCCATAAAGCATTTCAGCCGATGGAAGCATGAAGTGCTCCAAAATCTCCTGATAGCTAGCTGCATTGACCCTGCCCTTGATGAAACACAGTGGACCAACACCAGCAGCTGACATGGCACCCCACACCATCACTGACTGTGGGTACTTGACACTGGACTTCAGGCATTTTGGCATTTCCTTCTCCCCAGTCTTCCTCCAGACTCTGGCACCTTGATTTCCGAATGACATGAAAAATTTGCTTTCATCAGAAAAAAGTACTTGGGACCACTTAGCAACAGTCCAGTGCTGCTTCTCTGTAGCCCAGGTCAGGCGCTTCTGCCGCTGTTTATGGTTCAAAAGTGGCTTTACCTGGGGAATGCGGCACCTGTAGCCCATTTCCTGCACACGCCTGTACACGGTGGCTCTGGATGTTTCCACACCAGACTCAGTCCACTGCTTCCTCAGGTTCCCCAAGGTCTGGAATCGGTCCTTCTCCACAATCTTCCTCAGGGTCCGGTCACCTCTTCTCGTTGTACAGCGTTTTCTGCCACATTGTTTCCTTCCAACAGACTTACCATTGAGGTGCCTTGATACAGCACTCTGGGAACAGCCTATTTGTTGAGAAATTTCTTTCTGGGTCTTACCCTCTTGCTTGAGAGTGTCAATGATGGCCTTCTTGACATCTGTCAGGTCGCTAGTCTTACCCATGATGGGGGTTTTGAGTAATGAACCAGACAGGGAGTTTTTAAAAGCCTCAGGTATCTTTTGCATGTGTTTAGAGTTAATTAGTTGATTCAGAAGATTAGGGTAATAGGTCGTTTAGAGAACCTTTTCTTGATATGCTAATTTATTGAGACAGGTTTTTTGGGTTATCAGGAGTTGTATGCCAAAATCATCAGTATTAAAACAATAAAAGACCTGACAAATTTCAGTTGGTAGATAATGAATCTATAATATATGAAAGTTTAATTGTAATCATTACATTATGGTAAATAATGAAATTTAACACTATATGCTAATTTTTTGAGAAGGACCCGTATATGTTTTCATGAATATTTGAGCCCATGAATCCATTATATGTCCATTTTGCAAGCCGATGAGAAAATCTCGCCATACGGATGTCATACGGATGTCACACGGATGCTTACTTGCGAGAAAATCGCATCCTCACACTGCACACGGATGTTCAGGGAACATTTCTGCGATTCTCGTCCATGTAAAACGGACCGATTTTTTATACGTTGTGTGTGACTCCAGCCTAAAGGAGACTCCCCAACATTAAACATAATGGTATTTTACTTACTGATCAGAAGAGGTCTGATCGTCAGGACCTTGCAAAAGAACAGTGGCAGCAGCATTTTTTCCCCTCCACAGCAGCACTGCCATCTATCTGCAGTGCAGGGAAGTGTACCACAGCCCTATGTATGTGAATGGAGCAGCTCTCTGTACAGCAGTGCCACTTTCACAGTAAAAATGATGAAGGAGAATTGACCCCATAACTGAGCGTATTTACACAATTGTGTAATAATTGGGAATATCCCTTTAAAAAAAGTAATATCTGCAGATTATTTTATCTTTTTTTCCCTACGGTTCGATTTTTTTTTTCAATTTTTGCAAGGTTTTTTCCACCAATCTCTCCCATTGGGAAACAATGTACAGTCTGAGTTATGTCAATGCTTCAGTTTTTTACTTGGAACCAGAGGTAACTCCAGGTCATCAATAAGCTGCCACCTTAGAAGAAAGATAGACTTTTCAATAACTGTATACAGAACTGTAATAACAATAACTGTAATACATTAAATCGGATGGTACAGAACATGTCCGGTCCCTTTTAGGCTGCATTCATTTATATCTTCAGTTTCAAAGCTGAAGCCTTAAACAGGTAAAGTTTTACTTTTATTCTGCTTCCACATATGTAGAAAATATTTTATATGTACCTGCCTGAAATCGGCTGGGCAAGGAGATAGGCAAGCTGGAAAGGCCCCAAGGCAAATGTTAGGATTTGTTTCAGCTTTGTGGTATTGTGCTTTGTGGTAGTGTGGTGCCACCTGCAGGTCATTTTTCCTAACTACAGGTTTATGAAAATTAATGTTTAAAGTGTATTTTGTGATCTCATCATGCATGTGTGGTTTGTTTGACTATTTTCTTGCTGAAGGGGGCACGTTTACCTTTCAATTGGTGTATCATTTGTGTGTGTTTGGGTGCAGTATGAACGGAGATACTGTACAAAGTAATCACCGAAAAAGAGTGTTTTCAAATAATATAGAAGGATTATTTTTTTAAATCCTTTTTAAATTTTGTCTTTTATATAAGTCATTAGACAGGAAAGAATGTTCTATTTTTCCTGTAAACTCCAATTTAACTCAGATAGATTTTGATCGTTTTATTGTCAGTCCTTAAAGTGGAGTAAAAGTGTGACACCATTGTTCTCAGCAACGATCTAGGAGTCAGAGCTGCTTACAGGGGTCTTTCCCATTCTTCTCTCCTTCTATTCAGCACTTTTTCTATCCATTTCCACATTTTCACTTACCCCTAACCCTCCTTGTAAGGTCTGCCGAAAAAGCTCTGATTTCCCATTGACCCCCTTTTACTCATTACTCAATACGAGCATCCGAGCATTAGGAATCATTTAGTTCCAGTAAAGAGCATCTGAGTATTTTAATGCTCGCTAATCCCTAATACTTATTTACGACTATTCTGTGACATTTCAGTCACTTTCATGGCTGTGATCCTAGAGGTTTTGAAGTGTGAAGCATTAATAAAATACAAGGTGGTGTCTCTGAGGTGGAATTGAAACGGCTCTTAGCTAAAACAGAATATAGATGGATAGTGACTTTTGGCACTATGGTGCCCAATTGATCTAAAAAAAAAGTATTGCCCCTTTCCTATATACCTTAATAAGATTCTCTTTTTACAGTTTTGCAACCACTTTTATTACATTTTTACAGCTTTATTTTAATCATTTCCCATTATTCTATAGATAATTTACGTAATCTGTTTTTTGCTTTCCATCCTGATGTTAAACCGCTGGACCACTTTGTGATGAGAATATGAAAAGCAATGTGTTTTTTTCCTTTTAATTATCTACTTATTTAATAATGATTCATTGTTATTTATTTATTATTTAACTATTATGCTATGCATACTATTTATTTTTTTTCAATTATGCACTTATTTAATCATGATCAGTTTTATACTATATAATATTTTCTCTTTCCATATCCATAAGCATAAATATGTTTATACTTGTATCCACATATATAATATTTATTGTATATACTTATATAATCATGATTTATTATATTTTTTATTTTTAATTAGCACTATATATCTATGTTATGGTATATTGTAATGGATCATCAACTTTCACAGTGTGCACTTCCATTTTTATACTTACCGATGAAGTTGTTGATCGATTGGTAGAAAGCAGGTATATCTAGGAATAACATTCTGCCACCGTTGCACATTTTGGTTGCAGCATCTGCCTAACCTGCCCTCACATAGTGTTTTATTTTCTCCCTGCATATCTCCACAATATTGTGACGTGACACACTGAGGCATACATGGTTCTGGTTCACAGTCGGAAGTGGGGCAATATCGTGCAGTGACCTCATCTGACATACCCCAAGCATAGATGCATATTAACTAGGCAGGATGTGAACATAAGGCTTGAGTCACACTAAGAGTATTGAAAAATCAGTCGCAGTCACCTTGCCGAAAGTCGCACAAGTGTTCTCCGTATGATCATCCGTGTGTAATGCGTTTGCAATGCGATGATGTGATTTTCTCGCACCTATGTATCCGTATGACATCCGTATGACATGCGTATGGCCTTACATTTCTCACTGATTTTCCACATTAAATTTAATGGCTCAATGGGCTGAAGTGAGGAAAATGTGTGTGTATTTCGCGAGCTAGATGAATGGTCCGTGTGGTGTCCGAGCTTTTCTCGCACCCATAGGCTTGCATTGGCGAGTCTCGGATGATATACGCATGCTGCGATTTTACAAGCACGTCAAATACGCCTGAGAAAAAATATGGTGATGTGAGCTGCCCCAGAGGTTAACACTGGTCCAAGTGCTATGGGATGTTTTCTCGCATAGCACTCGTCCATATTCTATGGTAGTGTGACTCCGGCCTAAGAGGGTCTTACAACCAGTAATTTTTTGTATTTTTACAAGGGTAAAAAGAGAATATGGACTGCAAAGTTTGTCGTGAAATTTCTCCTGAGCACGCCAATACCACATATGTGGGGAAAACCACTGTTTGGAACTGCAGCATGGCTTGGAAGGGAAGGAGTGTCATTTGACTTTTTGAATTAAAAATTTGCTGGAACAATTAGTGGACACCATGTTGTGTTTGGCGAGCCCCTGATGTGCCTAAACAGCGTTAATCCCTGATAAGTGACACTATTTTGGAAACCACACCCTTCAAGGATTTTATCCAGGGGTGTAATGAGCATTTTGGACCCACAGGTATGAGAGAGAATTTGATAGCATTAGGTTGTCATCATTAAATATGTCGTCATTAGCGTTGAGCGCAAGTGCTCGCTCCTCCAGTCTGCATGTGGTGCTTGAATATACACCAAATATCGCTTGAGTGCCATGCTCGAGTCCCTGCCCCATATGTTTCATGGCTGTTATACATCTAAAAAAAAAACATGCTGGGATCCGTGATACTTCGTGCATAGCTATGCAAATTCTGAGCACTTGCACTCAATACTAGCCGTCAGTCTTTTTTTACTTTTGAAAAAAACACAATTCTAACCCAAACCCTAGCACAGCCCTAACCCCAAACCCAACTGCAAACAATGGAAAAATAAATAAAATATCTTTTATAATTTTTGTCTTACTAAGGAGGTGACAAAAGGGGGTTTGTTTTACTATTTTTTTTATTTTCATCACTGTATATATATGTTTATATTTGATCTAAAGAGAGCTAAGCGGCACACTCTACGTATTTAGGGTTTACTCCATTAAATAGTAAAAGAATTTGGCACTCCAAGATATAATGCAATTAGATTTATTTCACACAGTGTCCATAAATTGAAAAAAAATAGTTTGATGTTTCGACCCAAAAGAGCGCTCTTCCTACTGCACAATAGTGCCTTTCTCCAGTGCCATTTCCACAGGGCCTCTTCCTGTTATTTTCATACTGCCTGTCTCTGATCAATCAAACAGATATCAGTATCCTGTTTTGAGGAAGGGCTTTTGTGCTGAAACAAACACTTTTTTGCAACATTATGTGTGAAAAAAATCTAATTGCATTATATTTTGGAGTGCCAAATTCTTTTACTATATGTTTGTATTTGGCTATTTGATATATAGTAGTGTGATGATGCACTAGCACTTTTTCTTTGGTTCAGAACTTGACCTCAGTTTTGTATTATACGACCTATGGCATAAGCTCTGGCACTTTTAGTCAAAAGGATACAGTAGGTATTGAATAATAAACCTGTACTACATTATTTCTTATGAGTGTTATATTCATATTGCTTTACTGCTTTCAGATTGAATTTTCCCTATAAAACCTATATATATATATATATATATATATATATATATATATATATATATATATATATCTTCATTAACTTTTATTTTTTAATATTATGTAAAATAGATGCTTTTTACCATAATGATAATGTTGAGGTACTTTTTTGGTGGCGTGGTATGTTATGGCTTTGTACATTCTGAGCACAATTTTAATGAAGAATCTTGTGTTTAGTGTTAAATATTTTACTTAACTTCAATAGATCACAGTATATGTTTTTGATGTTTCTTTTTCTACAGTTACAGAACTTGATGATAGATTTGTGCTGCCTAAACTATGGCCAGCATGAATCAGAATCAGGGTTTGGCTGTGTGATTGCAGGCAGGCAAGCCTTTCTTTAAGAGAAAACAGTTTGAAAAGCTGGTCAGGGACTATAGGAAGAGACCTGACTAGTCCAGTATGGCTTCTGTCATGAATCGTAGCTCCAGACCTGAGCACTCTTGGGCAAGCTCTGGTGCTCCAGCGGGTCATCTTTTGCCCTTTGCTGGCCATGAGGGACAGGGAGTCACCTCCAGAGGACGGAGCTTGTGGGGGTGCTTGCTCAGTCTGGATGTCACAGGCTAGAAATTGCACTCCTAGCATAGCTGGGAGATGGGACACTGCTGCTTCCAGCGATAATGCTGTGCGGGGACTTTGATTCGCCTGGTCCCCTGATGTTAGCTGCTGCCAGAGGGTGCAGGACACATTACCTGCTGAGGCAGTCAGATGGTGTCATGTTCTCTCTGGTCTGGGGGTGGAGATTATGCTTTTTTTCCCCAGCATGGTCAGGTGACTGCTGGGAGGCAGTTTTAAACCTGCCATTTCCACCTTTTGTTTCAGATTATTTCAGTTCTGGTGGGTGGTTAAGTTCTTTGTTGCTGTGTTTCTGAGGAAGTTCATGCTTTGGTGCCTATCCTTGGTTTGTCATTGTTCACCTTTGTTTATGCAGTTGCACTCCATTTTTTTGGTTCTGGTGCATTTGCACTGTCTGCTGTTTGTATGCCCGGGCACCAGCCACCATGCTGCTGTCTGCCTGGGAAGGGCTCTGCTAAAGTTCCCCCTTGCCAGGACCGGGAGGTGGATAAAGAGTATACCTGGTGGGAGTTAGGGTGTGAGACAGCTAGCTTCAAGTGTGAACGACACACTACTCTAGCTGTCTAGCAGTTGGTCATTTCACCATTACTCAGCATAACAATTTCCAGCTGGCTTAGTGTGGTCCTGAGCTGGCTTCGCCTCTCACCCTGCCTCAGTTAACAGGTGTTTCTCTGTGTACATACACCAGACTAATTACTCTCTACAGTCCCCATCTGGTTTTTCAAACTATGTTTTCTCTGAAACACCACAGTGTTTCAAAGAACATACTTATCTGCAATCATACAGCAACCCAAAAAAACTTTTTAACACCTTTCACTCCCTCCTCAGTCCAAAAACACAGACTCCTATCACAGACATCCGTGTTGATGACCTGGCCTCCCACTTTATAGGAAAACTAGGGAATATCCACTCCCAGCTACCAAGTGCTGTGACTCCCATTCCCCCCTGCATTTCCCCTGGCTCACTCTTCATATTTGATCCAATCACAGAAGAAGAAGTCTCCAGGCTCCTCTCTTCTTCTTGTCTGACTACATGCACTACCGATCCCGTTCCCTCATATCTTCTCCAGTCTCTCTCTCCAGTTGTCACTACTCACCTAACTACAATCTTCAATTTCTCCCTCTCCTCTGGCATTTTCCCCTCCTCCTTCAAACACTCTATTATTACCCCATTATTTTAAAAAATCCTCTCTCGACCCATGCTGCACAAATAACTACCGACCAGTCTCTAACCTCCCCTCATCTCTTAACTCTTGAAGCGCATGGTCTATTTCTGACTTAACTGATACCTCTCCACTCATTCTCTCATAGATCCATCACATTCCGGCTTCCGCCCCATAATTCAACAGAAACTACACTTATCAAAGAGACTAACGACCTTCTGACAGCAAAATGTAACGGTGTCCACACTCTACTCATTCTTTTCGACCGCTCTGCAGCTTTCAACACTGTTGACCTCCATCTCCTACTCTCTATGCTCCAGTCAATAGGCATAAAGGACACTGCTCTCTCCTGTTTCTCTTCCTATCTTTCTGACAGCTCCTTCACTGTATCATTCGTTGGCTCCACTTCATCTCCTCTTCCTCTCACTGTTGGGGTCCCTCAGGGCTCAGTCCATGGCCCCTTTCTCTTCTTTCTCTACATGGCCCCAATTGGACAGACCATCAGAAGATTTGGCTTTCATTACCATATGTATGCTGATGACACACAACTATACACGTCTGTCCACAGTCTCCGACATCATGTCCACTCTCTATCTGAAACTCAACCTTTACAAAACTGAACTTCTTCTGCTCCCACCGTCTACTAACCTCCCTAAATTTGACATCTCCCTCTCTGTGGGTGGGTGGAGTCTTCCCTGAAGACTAAGAACACAGCAGTTGTTTGAAACGCGTTCAGTTGTTCATGGCTGCTCCCTAACTATGTTGCTGGTCATTTGTAAGCCCTTGTTCTATTTTTAAATGTTTGAATAAAGTATGTTTTTTATATTTTACATCCTGGAGTTGGATTCCCATATTTTTCTTCCCAAATTTTCTATATCTTGGCAGAGATGTCTTTTCCGTGCTCGGATGATAGCACCACAGCGATTTAACTTCTAATGGGTGAGCTGAATTACCTTTTTTTCGTATTTATACTATCTCATGCAGCTTTTATCTATCCCCACTCCCTCAAGATGGCTGGACCATCATTGTAAATAAGAAACTCATTGTAGATTGTAAGCTCTCTCCAGCAGGGTTGTCTTATTTTGCTTTAATTATTATATTATTGTAATTATTTATTATTATTATTATTATTATTATTATTATCATTATTATTAATGATTGTATTATTTTAAACGTTGTTACTTATGACTTGTGTTTGAACCGTTAAACTGTAAAGCGCTGTGGGATATGTTGGCACTATATAAATAAAGATTATTATTATTATTATACAGCCAAGTTGTGATTCATGATGTCTGTAGTTCAGGCAGCATGAATCTAATAAGAGGTTTTCTTTAAAGTCAAAAGTATGGCAGACCATGTAATACATGATCAGAGTCTGTCAGATCTAGAGTTACTCTTTGTGATGCTGGGAATTATCATCTATGATATCTTTATGCCTTTTGCCTTCATAAGTTAACTCCTAACTCTCTTAATTTTCAGAGAAAAGATCACATATATAAAAACCTACAATTATTTAAACTTGTCATCTCGAAACAAGTCTAACATTTTTATTTAAACTGACTCCATTTTATCTTCATCATACCTTCAATTATAATGTATTGTGACAGCTTAGGCGTTTGCCTGAGAAATATGTGTGACAAGGTGACACAATGACACAATAGAATGCACATTCTTAGGAAATATTCATTTCCCTAAATCAATCATTTTGACCATAAAGCATTACTTTTGTAAAATAGGAAATCTTTATATATTGTCTTAAGCTATATTTACATTGAAAACTTTTGAACTATGATTTTTCAAATAGAAGTTAATGTTTGTATAGAAGATGTTATATTTGAAGTTTATTTTCTAAGTATATTGGCCTGATAACATTTTCATCAAGGTTTGATTTTTGTAGTTGTCATAATTGCCAGCCTCTTTTGGATGGAACATAAAAGTGGACTTTGCAAAAAAAGGCCTAAGCACTAACAGGCAGTTGCTTGCAACCTACCTGCCTGTTGTGCCTGGCACCAGCCTCCGCCAGCACAGAGCAGTCACTGATCGCTCATGCCTGCTATTCTGTGACTTCTGCTGACGCCTTGACGTTTCTTTTCTACTCTGCTCTGTTGACAGGGCAGAACTTCCAACATCATGCTAACTGACAGCCAGATCCATGCTGCTTACCTTATCTTAGGGAGTCGGCTGTCAATAATTATGACACCTGCAGTCCCACCCCATCACCAGAGCAACTCAGAATTGGAAGTGCTGCTCTGTTGACAGAGAGTAGCAGAATCGCCAGCAGGAGTGGTCAGTGACTGCTCTGTGTTGGCTGAAAATGGCGCCGGACACAACAGACAGGTAGGTCACAGCCACCTGCCATTTAGTGCTTAGGCAGCTTTTTTTTACAACATCCCGGATATCCTCTTTAAAGGGATCATTTCACCAATAGTTTTGTGTTGAACTATCCACGTGAAATATTAGTGACTGCAGAGTGAAATATTACTTTATTGCATAATTAAGCATCTCCTTTGTGGTGATTTTAGATAAGTATTTGTCACCTAATGAGTTAATCTTTTAAAGTCCAAGTGGGTGTTATCAGAGTTTTCACAAGTGTCATAAACTTCTTCTACCTGTATGAAGCAGACTAGTCATAAGCAGTCAGCAATACTGAAAGGAAATAAGAAGATACCATCACCATAGCTTAGAGCAGATTTCTCAGTATGTGAGATGTAATGACAGCTCTGATCTCCTAGTCTAACCTCCCGTATGAGTAAGTTTGGAGGGAGAGGCAGTAGAGCTGAATTTAGTTTTGTCACATTCCAAGCCTTGTTATCAGCCCTCCTCTTCTCCTAGCACTGTAAGCTCTGCTGTACTGCCACCCCTCCAACACACATCCTGTCCAGAAGTTAATCAGTAATAACATTAATGTCTGTTGGGATGAACTGGTAATCGCTCTGCAGTGAGAACATAGCAGAGTGCTATTATATCTCACACAGGAGTAGCACAGAAGAGAGATGTAATAACAGCTGATCTCACTGCAGAGTAGTTACAAGTTGCCTCAGCAACTCCATAATCAGGAGAGTGAAATCTAAAAAATGAAAAGATTTTTTTCCATTCTGCAGCCACTATTATACTGTATTGTGCGTACAGCTCAACATTTGATGAAGTGTCCTCTTTAACCCTCAAAATGATCCTCAATCTCAAAACCTTCAGAAGTGCTCTTTTCATCATTTGCTATGACCTTCATATTGGATCAAGAAAGGCAGCTTTAGTATCAAAAGTCATTTGTATCAATCCAAAAGGTATCAACATTTTTAAGCACTTTGAGAATTTATGCATATAGAATCAAACAGGTAAATGAAAAATATACCAAGGCCGTATTGTTAGTACCTTCAAGGCAAATGATGTACTGTAAGTTTAGAGCTAATTATGGAATGTTAAGTGAGCTTCTAAATACTTTAAACAATTTAGGTTTTAAGAGGTAATGAGATTTTTAAGTGGATGTAAGGATACAAGTGTTTAATTAAAGAAAATCCAGGTCAAGTGTGAAAACATGCAATTTTATCCATTTGTAATTCCTAGCTAATTTGCTTGCCATGTGAGTAATACATTCAGAAGCTTGAAGTTTTAAAAGTATCAGAATAACAGACACCCGTATATAATTTAAAACTTACTTTGTCAATATTAAGATTAAGGTTAGAAATTAAACCTGTTTCATATATTGATGAAAGCTATAGTATGTACCGTAATCACACATATATATAAATATATATATATATATATATATATATATATATATATATATATATATATACACACACACACACACACTGGGTTCAGATTAGGAGATACACTTGAGCACTGAATCACTTTCACCCTATTTTTCTTCAAAAGATGCAACAGATGTATATTTTGGATCATTGTCATGTTGGGAAAAATGCGCGTCTACCATGGACATTGGGTGATGGCAGCATCTTCTATTTCAATATAGAGCAATAAATCTATGAGTTCATAATACTGTCAATGAAATGTAACTCCTTGACACCAGGAGTGCTCATACAGCCCAACATAAGGACACTGCCACCACCATGCTACACCAGTTTCTTTGATGCAACATTGTAAATATAATGGCATTCTGGTAAAAAAAAAAAGTATCTCTTTGTAAGGGAGAGTTGGTGCTTCCCATACCCCACCAATGGGATTCTAAGTGGTTGACAATTTGCATGCACTTATTTGGGAAATAGAATTAGTTAATAGTTGGTACTAGCCAAGAATGGGAGGGGCTCTGTGGGAAGGCCAAACTTGACTTTTTAATAGTGAGTCAGAGCCCAGTGTTCAATAAAGTTAGATCTAAGGTCTAATAGTTGGTAGACTGTTATAGTGTGTTGTATGTGATGAAGGAGGAACACAGGACCACAGAAAAATAAAGCCTGAGGACTATGAGAACTTGAAGAGATATTTGATGGAGACATATTGCAACTCCGGTCAGGGAGGCCACCTAAACGTTGCAGAACTTAACCCAGGGGAAGTAGAAGGGCCACTTAAAGAGGATTAAATGAGATGGAATTATATAAGAAGAACATTACTGAAGTTACCTACAGTGAAAGGAAACTCAATTTTGTATATTAAAAGGAAGCAATGGTGACGATATTGGGACTTAAATTATTCTTTGGAGAGCAGTGGACTTTCAAGGTATTAGTGAAGAGTTATACCTCAAACATTGGGGTCATCATTAGTCAGTTAGGAACTGATAATAGCTGAGAGTGGTCGTAGCATTACACCTCAACCCATGCAGCCATCTCAGGGAAGATGAGGTCTCCCATAATTGTTTTCTGGATTTTCATGAGATGCAAGAGTGTGAAATGCAAAAGAAATTAAGTGTCATTAAATGTAAATGAAAAGCCCATGTCTGCTAAAGGGAAGATAAATCTTTTTGAAGAAATGTGCCTCTTACCTAAGGTACATAGCTCTTATCAAGTTCGTGTTCGACTAGCGATCCACTCATTCACTATGAATCTGCAGGATAAAAACTCTCAACAAAATAATACAGTCAAATATGAGAAACTTTGTAATATACCATATCAGATAAATACGTTTTTGTCTCCATTTATGAGTCTCTTCTCCCTACTGCTTTTTTATCTTAAATCTGTCAGAGTCCAAAAGCTTAAAAAGGCTACCAAAGACAGACTTGGCACTAGCCACTCCATCTGGCAGATCCAAGAGGAAACCCAAGAATTCACCTTTATTACTTTATACAAGCATACCTGGAGTGCTTACACACAGTGGCTGCAGGTCGAAAGAGCAGGGCTTAGGCTACAGAATTCTAGCTAGCCAGGTCAATAACTAGAGTGATAAGACAATTTACAGAATAGGAAATCAAAAGACATAGTCAGAGGGTTAACCATTGTAAAATGCCAGCTAATCAGTCAGAGTATAGTAAATTAGATCTAGATCAGGATAGAGGGGATAACAGACTCAGACGAGGTGAAGGTACAAGTTGGGTCTATATCAGGAAACCATGAACACTGAAGTCCAGGAAGCTTCAAAAATGATGTGAGTTAACGTACAGTATGATGCTGCCACATAGGCAAGAGTTGTCATGCCTACAACTGTGAACTTTTTTTTGCAAAGTAAGCAAATGGAACAAAACAGCCGAAACCTTCAGTGTGTATAACTATACATCCCCATAAAGTCAGCACTTTGTAGAGCCCCCTTTAGCGTCAATTACAACTGCAAGTCAATTTGGATAACTCTCTATGAGCTTTCCAAATCTTGCCACCGGGATTTTTGCCCATTTCTCAAGGCAAAACTGCTCCAGCTCCTTCAAGTTAATTAATATTCCCTTTTGAACAGCAATCTTCAAGTCTGACCACAGATTCTCAAATGAATTAAGGTCTGGGCTATGATGAGGCCACTCCAAAACATTTAAATGCTTCCCCTTAAACCACTCAAGTGTTGCTTTAGCAGTATGCTTTCGGTCATTGTCTTGTAGGAAGGTGAACCTTTGTCCCATTCTCAAATCACTGACAGACTGAAACAGGTTTTGCTCAAGAATATCCCTGTATTTTGCACCATCCCTCTTCCTTGATTCGGACCATTTTCCCTGTTCCTTCTGCTGAAAAACATCCCCACAGCATGATGCTGTCATCACCATGTTTCACTGTGGGGATGGTGTTCTTGGGGTGATGAGCTGTATTGGTTTGGCGCCAGACACAGCAATTAACTTGGTGGCCAAGAAGTTAAATTTTAGTCTCATCTGACCACAGCACCTTCCTGCATACATTTGAGAAGTCTCCTATGTTTCTTTTGGCAAACTGTGTAAGTAAAGGCTTTATTTGTCTACTCTTCCATAGTCACAAGCCATCAAACAAAGAATAACTGCTAAAATTTTTGCGCCAGAAGCAGTGTGAAAGACTGGTGGAAAGCATGCCAAGACGCATGATTAAAAATCATGGTTATTCCTCAAAATATTGATTTCTGAACTCTTCCCGAGTTAAAACATTAGTATTGTTGTTTCTAAATGATTATGAACTTATTTTCTTTGCATTATTTGAGGTCTGAAAGCCCTGTTTGTTTTTAATTTTGACTATTTCTCCTTTTCAGAGACATGTTGTCAGCAGTTTATAGAATAAAAAACAATTTACATTTTACTAAAAATATACCTATAAAGAGAAAAATCAGACAAACTGAACAGTGCAGTAGTCTCTTAATTTTTGCCAGAGCTGTATATGCTCATCTCTAGTACCTAGAGAAAACTATCTTCAGCAAGACTAAGATTTTTCAATTCTATCATAGCAGCATCAGTTGTATAAGATAACATTTTGATGCCTGACCTGCACAGAGTATTTAACAAGCAAAAATTATTGTTACTGGAACCAGCTCATAACAGTAAAA